>NC_132908.1:16370713-17029713 GCF_047675955.1 Chlorocebus sabaeus
CTACAGAATCAAGGGGAGGCATGGGTGTTTCTGAAAGCAGGTCTCACTCAAGACTGGGAGGGACACTGTGTTTTCTAAATATGACACTTTGGGACTTGTTAAGCCATTTTTTTTTTTTTTCTCTAGAAGAGGCAGCATCACCTGTTGATGGGAACCAAGAGCCTGGGTTTGAATCCCAGATTCACCCCTTCCTAACTGGATGAGCTTAGAGCAGTCAGGTTAACTCTCCTGCCTCAGTGTGCCATCTGTAAAGTGGGGATGACAGTGGTCCCCAATTTGAAAGGTTATTGCGAAGATTCAATAAGTGAGCATTTAAAGATGAAGTACATAGATACATCTGTATATCTGTGAGACAACTGTTGTCTCACTTAGTCATGTTTATTTATTTATATATTTATTTTTGAAACTGTGGAGCATGGCTTGGTGAGCAACTCACAGAGGCTGGATTTCTCTCTCAGTCGGACACCTCTGTGCAGTGCCCAGCCTGCACAACTGAGCTTGGCAGCCTTTTGTAGGATGTCACCTATATTAAGTAGCAGGTGGTTGCTCTCTATAGGAATCTTGCTCTCTTATTTTCAAGCCTGAAGAGCTTTTCTAGATCTCTCATATCTATAGGTACTCACCCGAGCCTACTGTTTGATCAACCACCATGGCCTGAGCCTGAATTTGCAGCTGGGAGTTGGAATAGACTCTTGAGCATCCCTCAAGAGGCAGGGTGCAACACATTGTCACAAGGCCTGGCACCTCCCGGAGAGTGATCTCTCTGCTGTTGTCCAGACTTCGTAAGAGTTCCACTTCTTTATCCTGTTAAAAATAAGCAGCGTTGGCCGGGCACGGTGGCTCAAGCCTGTAATCCCAGCACTTTGGGAGGCCGAGACGGGCGGATCACGAGGTCAGGAGATCGAGACCATCCTGGCTAACATGGTGAAACCCTGTCTCTACTAAAAAATACAAAAAACTAGTCGGGCGAGGTGGCGGGCCCCTGTAGTCCCAGCTACTCGGGAGGCTGAGACAGGAGAATGGCGTAAACCCAGGAGGCGGAGCTTGCAGTGAGCTGAGATCTGGCCACTGCACTCCAGCCTGGGCGACAGAGACTCCGTCTCAAAAAAAAAAAAAAAAAAAAAAGCACCGTTTTCTTCACTCCTTTCAGCTGCTGAATGGTGCCCCGGAGAACAAGCCCTTGCGTTTCCTCCCAAGGCTCCAAAGCGAAGGGAATAAACAACTGTAACAGCTGTTTCTCCGCTAGTGACAGGATTCAGACAATAGACCCTCCATGCGTATTCATCAGCTGCCTTTTCTGAGGCGAGTTTGCATTGAGGCCGCAGAGAAGCCTCCATGCTGGGGCAGCACTGGGTGGAACTTCCTGAGCCAGTAGTGAGAGTCGCTCAAAAGAGCCCAGCCCAGGCCTCCATGCAGCCCAGGTGAGCCCGGGGCCTGTCTAGACAGATGTTCTGGCGGCTGTCAGGAAGGGCTCTCAGCCTTCCTTGCTGGTGACTTTTTGAGACAGGCCCTTGGGCAGAAGGGTGGCCTCCAGCACACTCACTCTATGTGGTCACCTCTTTCTTTGACAATGGATGGCGCTCACTCAAATGCCATTCATCTGACAAATATTAATATTTATATTTATTGAGCACCATCTATGTGCCAGGCACTGGGCTAGGTTCTAGGGATGTATCAGTGAACCAAGTATGGTGGCTCATGCCCGTAATCCCAGCACTTTGGGAGGCTGAGGCAGGAGGATCTCTTGAACTCAGGATCCTTGAGACCACCCTAGGTAACATAGTGAAACCCTGTCTTTCCAAAAATCAAACAATTAGCCTGGCATGTTGGTGCCTGTGGTCCTAGCTACTTGGGGGGATGAGGTGAGAAGATTGTTTGAGCCCAGGAGGTGAAGGTTGCAGCGAGCTGAGATCGTGCTACTGCACTTCAGTCTGGGTGATAGAGTGAGACCCTGTCTCAAAAAACAAATGATATCCTCCCTTCATCCATTCATTCTTCTCACCTATTTTTATTTTGCCAAATATTTAGTGAGCACCTGCTATGCTCCAGATGCCATGGCTAGGTTCTAGGGACACATTAATGAACATTTGAAAGCGCTTGTCTGCCCTTTCTCCATTCATTCCTTCAATCTGTATTTTGACAAGTACTCATTGAGCACTTAAAGTATGTGTCAGGCACTGCACTAGGTTCTTGGGACACATCTGTGAACGTTTGAAAACATATGCTTGTCCTTCATCCATTCATTCCTTCCAATAGTATTTATTTTAACAAATATTTATTGAGGATCTACTATGTGCAACATGCCCTCCTAGGCACCTACAGTAAACTGGTGAGCTGGGCATGGTGTCTTGTGCCTGTAGTCCCAGCACTTTGGAGGCCAAGGTAGAAGGATCAATTGAGACCAGGAATTCCAGACCAGACTGGGCAACATAGTGAGACTCTGTCTCTATAACAAAAAAAAAAAAGAAAGAAAGAAAAAAAGAAAGAAGTTAGCTGGACATGGTGTCATGTGTCTGTAGTCCCAACTTCTCGGGAGGCTGAGGCAGGAAGATCACTTAAGCCCAGGAGTTTGAGGTTACAGTGAGCTGTGATCACCATTGCAGCCTGGGTGAGAGTGAGAACGTATCTCAGAAAAACAAAAAAAGTGGTGAACAAGATAGAAAAGGTCCCTATACTCCAGTACTGAGGGTTAGACTGTAAATTATAAAAATATTAAAATAGGATTAGTTCAGGTAGCAATTAGTGGTCTTCTAAAGAGCACTGTGTATTAGACGGTGACTAAGGTGGGCTGAGACTTGTTAGCCTGGGATGACCAGGGAAGGCCTCCTTGAGGAGGTGATATTCACACTCACACCTGAACATGAAGAGGAAACATTATGAGGACCTCTGAGGAAACAGATTTCCAGCCAGAAGGCACAGAAAATGTAAAGGCTGGAGGAAGCTTGGGATTCAAAGAATTGATGAATGGCCAGTGTGCCTGGTGGTCATTGAGTGAGGGGAGCCTGGTGGGGGAAAGGAAGAGGGGTCAGTGGGTGAAAATGTGGGGAGCTTTGAGATTGAGACCAAAGCAAGGAGTTTGGATTTTATTCAGAGTGTCACAGAAAAGTATTGGGAGCTCAAAGCAGGAAAAGGATCAGCTTTGAACTTTCAAAAAGAAAACCCTGTAGTCTAGATATGATGACAAAATGCACAGCAGTTTAGATTGGATCCTGGAACAGAAAGGTGTGTATTTATATAATGTCCCACTCCTACTAGATAGGTTAAGACTCATGGGGTTAGGTGATTAGTTGTATCACTATATTTCTAATGCCTGTCATGTAACAGGAACTTAATATATACTGTGTTAGTCCATTCTCATACTGCTGTAAAGATACTACCTGAGGCTGGATAATTTATAAACAAAAGAGGTTTAATTAACTCACAGTTCTGCATGGCTGGAGAGGCCTCAGGAAACTTACAATCATGGTGGAAGGCAAAGAGGAAGGCAGGCACGTCTTACATGGCAGCTGGAGAGAGAGACAACGCAGGGGAAACTGTCAGTTTTAAACCATCAGATCTCATGAGAACTCCCTCATTTCCTCACTGTCATGAGAACAGCATGGGGGAAACCACCCCCATGATCCAATCACCTCCCACCAGGTCCCTCCCTCAACTCATGGGGATTACAATTCAAGATGAGATTTGGGTAGGGACACAGAGCCAAACCATATCAGATACTATATCTTGTATGTTTATATTTTATATCATGCTAGATATACAACCATGAAATGATGATAATAGAGGTAGCAAGTACTTACTGAGCATTTGCTATTTTTCAAGTACATGCCAGGTCCTTTGCTTGAATTAACTTTTAATCTTTGCCACCCCATGAGGTAACTACAATTTTTGTACTTATTTTACAAAAGAATTTAAGACCCTTGCCTGAGGTCACAGAGTTGAATCGAGATTTGCACCCAAGCAGTCTGCTCCAGTGCTTCCAGTCCTCGAATGCTGAGCTAACTCTGCCTCTCATAGAGTGAATGCAGAATGAATCAAGAATTTGTATCATCTTTGCTGATTAAAGTAACACATGTTCACTGAGAAACATTTAGGAGATGAATATGTGAAGAAGAAAATCTAAATCCCCCATAATGCCACTCTCAGTTTAGTTTTGGAAGAAGGTTAAGCCATGAAGTCACTAATTTGAGTAGGAATAAGGCGATCTTGTTTTTGTCTTTCCTCCAAGAGAATAAGGATGCGGAGAGCTGGGCTCAGGAGATGGGGAAGTGGGAAGAGAGCCACAAAGGCTTATGGGAGGATGCTCTGCAGTTCTTCCCAGCATCCCCTGGGGTGGTCCTTGCCCCCTCTCAAGGCGAGGGAATCCAGGGGCTCATTGAGAATCCAGAGCTGTGGGACCTCCAGGGTCTAAAAATGCTCCAGGCAGCCTGTGGCAGTGAAAAGCCTGCAGAGAATTGAGGCTCCTCAACTTAAATATGTGGGGCAATATGTGGTGTTAATCTCATTCAGAACCACCCTCACAGACACCCCAGAAGAATGGCCAAATATCTGGGCACCCCATGACCCAGTCAAGTTGACACCTAAAATTAACCATCATGGAGGTGGGGGGTAGGTGGGCAAAAATCGCTTTTAACACTTTGAATTCTGATCTGCCATGAGTTGTAAGCTCTGCACTATCAATTTTATAATACCTTTTTTAGTCAGGGTTCTCCAGAGAAACAACCAACGGGATATATGTGATACATACACATACAGTTTCATTATAAGGAATTGGCTCACACAAGTGTGATGGCTGAGAAGTCCCAAGGCCTGCAGTGGCAAGCTGCATCCCAGGAGGGCCAGAGTGGTGTTCCAGTCTGAAAACCAGCAGTCTCAAGACCTAGGAAGGGCCAGTGTTTTTGTCTGAACTCAAAGACAGGAAAAGACAGGTTTCCCAGCTCAAGAAGCCAGGCAGAGGAGCTCACCATACATGGGGGTGGATAAGCCACCAGTTCAAATGTTAATCTCAACCAGAAATATCCTCCAAGACATCCCAGAAGAATGTCTGACTGAGTATCTGGGTACTCTGTGTCCACGTCAAGTTGATACATAAAATTAACCATCCACAGAAGGGTATGGCAAAAATAACTTTAACACTTTGATGTTTAAGCTCTGAAAGCTCATTTTTGGGTCATGTGTGGAGGGTTATTGTAGAGAGCTGGATGTTTATCCTCCTTTTGATAATGATCCTATCTTGATCCTCAGCCATTATCTGACACTTAGTGTTGCCGAGGATTTCCTGAGGGAGACTTAATCTTGTTCAAGATCTGTTCTTGCAATTGCTACTTAGAGTACATGGTATTAAAAAAAATCATCCAAGAATTTGAAATTTAAGGCAGGACTTTAAGGAATTAAAACAAGTCTCCAAAGTCCCAATTCCTTTGAGTCCAGGAGAGGTAGGTAGGTACTCTAGGACAGGTGCAGGGTGATAGGGAATGGTGAGGACTTCAGTGGACAGAAGAGCAGAGGCAGTGGATGATTGCTTCTTGGCTCCACTGCCTGTGACTATAAGAGAATCAGGCCCAGGGTTATCCCTTCTTTCAGGTATTAAAAGCAACCGGAAATTTCCATTTTTTTTAGTGCAATCTTTGATAAATATTAACTAATTCAGGTTTGTGTTTTTTCAGTAACACCGTGTGTGGCCAAACAAAACATTTCAGTGAGCTGGATTTATCATAAAGGTCTCTATATAACCATTTATGAATTAAATTATGATAGTGATAATAACAATAAATGATAATTTTTCCTGTAGTCCCAGCTACTCGAGAGGCTGAGGCAGGAGAATCACTTGAACCTGGGAGGCATTCTGTCACCCACGCTGGAGTGCAGAGGCATGAGCTGAGGCACTGCAGCCTGGGTGACAAAGCAAGAATACATCTCAAAAAAAAAATGATAATTTTGACAAAATATCTAACATTTGTTTGTTTTATTGTGTGCCTGGCACTACTCTGAGTCCTTAACTATATTATCTAATTCAGTCATCAGGACATAGGTAGGCACTGGTTATGCCCATTTTACAGATGAGGGTCAGTACCATGCTCACAGCCACGCCATTAGTAAATGTTGGAACTTAGCTTTTCTCATTCAGCCACCTTTGCTTTAGATTTCTATGCAGTGCTGACTCCCCTGACCCAAAGTGTGAAACTTACCCCTACTAGGTTGTCATAGACCATAGCAGAGAGCAGTAGTCCCTGAAGGATATTACACTAGGAAGCTTATGTTTTATTTAGACAACCATAAACCATGCTAATCACATTCAAATACAAATGCATCTAATCCTTTCATTGACATGTGAAATGGAACTTAGTATCCAGATTCTGTAGATGAACAGATAAGATTCCATTTCTATTTCAAGGCCACACAGTTGATTAGGGGCAGAGGGGGGACTGGAACTCAGGTCCACAGGCCTCTAAGTCTCATGATCTGCTACTTGTTCATGTAATTAAGATCAAAGAACGAGAAAGAGCTGATAGAAATGGCTGACATTGAATACAGTTGTGCTGACTGTAATTATGTGTGTGTGTGTATATGTACATGAAAATTATCATCCAGAAAGTCATTCTGATGTTTACCACTTATTGTTTACCTGTATGAGTGAACAAGCAGGGTGCTCTGGTTCAATGCATCTCTTGAATCTTTACTTTCTCAATGAATATGTGTTAATTAGAAAATGTAATAAAGGCTATCAGTTCATTCTGCATTCATATGAGGTGATGGCCAGATCTTTGGTCTCATCTGAAGGCTCTACTTGGGAGGATTCGCTTCCAAATTCAAATTCACTTACGTAGTTGTTAGCTGGCCTTGGTTTTGCATGCGTTGTTGCACCAAGGGCCCCAGTTCCTTGCTGGCTGTTATCTGGAAGCCCCTTTTAGGTCCTAACCATAGTGCAACTCATAACATGGCAGTTGGATTTCCCAAAAGCCAAGGATCTAAGAGATAATATGGGAGAGACGGCACCTAAGATGCACCTAATAAGCTGCAGTCTTTTTATAACCAAACCTTGAATGTGGAATACAACCACTTCTGTATTTTTTTCTGTTTACTAGAAGTGAGTGACTAAATCTGCCTTACATTAGGGATGGATTTGGGTGAGAGTGGGTTTACTGGGGTGGGTATACTTGGGGCCGTCTTAGGAGCTGCCTACCACAGGTACCCTGACACAATTTAAATAACATATAATCTGATAGGAAGTGATTGAGTCAAAGAAGGAAGTCTCGGTTTGTTATTAACACATCTTTACCACCTTTCTAAAACTTGTCAGTTTCCCTTTTTAACAATGGAAAACAGACATTCAGAACCTATAGCTGCAATGTTTTCTAGCCAGATTACAACAATACCGTTCCTCCTTTCTTATCTTTCTTTCCACATTGTCTTCTGTTTAGGGCTTATGTCAACTCATTTTTCTTTTGGGACACAGGTGTAAGTTTCTATTTTAAATCTATTCAAATAAACATTGCATAAATAATAGCACACAATCTATGCAGATATGGCAAAATTATGTAGGTCTTTGGAAGGATGATTGTAATTTAGGGAGCCACTGTTTTCAACTATCCAACAAGAAGTGACTGTTTCTCTGGGAGTGGCTGGTTTTATCTGGTTTCTGATGAGGTTCTAGAGGGTAGTAAAAAATCTTTCACCCATTTGTCCATCAACTTTGGGGATGACTGGAACTCTGTGTCATGAATTCTGAGGCTGCATCTGAGTTTAAAGGCAAAGTTCTGCAATCAGCTAGCCATATCTGCCATGGATGCAGGAGGAATAAATGGTGCCACATATGCCATGTACCTGCCATACTTGATCTAAATCATTGCTTCACTAACTTTTAGCCGCTATGATGATGACAATGATTTGATAACAGCTTAAATTTCTGTATTTACCAGGCATTGCACTCATCCTTATGACAATTCTTTAACTTCAATGATCATATATCTATAGATGAGAAAACAGAGACATGGAGGTGTACTGACTGACTCATACAAGATCACCTAGTAAGTGAGCTGTTGAGCTTGGATGCTGATGTGGTTTGGCTCTGTGTCCCCACCCAAATCTCATGTTGAATTATAATTCCCAGTGTTGGGGGAGGGGCCTGGTGGGAGGTGATTGGATCACGGGGGTGGACTTTCCTCTTACTGTTCTCGTGATAGTGAGTGAGTTCTCATGAGATCTGATGGTTTAAAAGTGTGTAGCACCTCCCCCTTCACTCTCTGTCTCCTGCCACCGTATGCTTGCTTCCCCTTCACCTTCCGCCATGATTGTAAGTCTTCTGAAGCCTCCCAGCCACGCGTCCTGTGCAGCCTGTGAAACTGAGTCAGTTAAATCTCTTTCCTTTATAAGTTATCCAGTCTCAGGTAGTTCTTTCTAGGGATGCAGGAATGAACTGATACAGATGTGAACAACGGTAGTCTGATTCAGGAGCCCATGCTATCAGTGTCTACCTTACATATAGTCAAGCATCCAACAGCCCTGCACTCTTAGGTAGTGAATGTTTAGTCTGGCCTCCACTTAACATTTACCTTGGCCATAGTTGCCCCCAATGAAGACATCAGTGTCCCATACAATAGACTTTTTTGGTGAAGTAAAAGAGTAGTGGTCATTCATGCTATCTCTTACCTTCACAATTACCATATTGAATGAAATAATGGCTATAAAAATGCTTTGGGATGGGTCAGTCACCAAACCAAAGTTAGGGGATAGCGCTATTAACATCATCATCTTCTTCCTGTTTTCCTCTGTGATTAGGTTCATCTCACAGATGCCTGATCTCATCTGTGGGGAAATTCTGGAATTGCAGACCTTTTAAAATATTCTCCCTCTTTGGCCATTAAAGGCCCCTTAATGGTTTTGGAAACCAGCGCTCCTTCCTTCTATCCAGTGGGAAGGGTTTTCATCTTTTCCATTTCTTTAATCCTTTCTCTCCTCCTAAATGGTCCATTGGCATTTGATGTGAGGATTTTCCTTCTTCTGATAGTTTGTAGTTTTGGTTCCTCTGTAAACCTCAAGAATTCTTTTGGCCGGGCGCGGTGGCTCAAGCCTGTAATCCCAGCACTTTGGGAGGCTGAGACGGGCGGATCACGAGGTCAGGAGATCGAGACCATCCTGGCTAACACGGTGAAACCCCGTCTCTACTAAAAAATACAAAAAACTAGCCGGGTGAGGTGGCGGGCGCCTATAGTCCCAGCTACTCAGGAGGCCGAGGCAGGAGAATGGCGTAAACCCGGGAGGCGGAGCTTGCAGTGAGCTGAGATCCAGCCACTGCACTCCAGCCCGGGCGACAGAGCGAGACTCCGTCTCAAAAAAAAAAAAAAAAAAAAAAGAATTCTTTTGGTAAGTATGTATGATCCCGTCCAGAAAGGCTGACTGCACCGTGTGGCAACCAGTATTCAGCCTCTTCGCTGCAACTACTCTAAAGTATGATTTAACTTTGAGGACATGACACTGGAGTTCAGGAAAGTGAACTTCACTGTATTTTTAAAACTTGCCAGATTTGTGTTCCTAAACACTTCGGAAAGGTCCTCCTGCCTCCCAGAACAATTTTCTGTAATTGGTGCATGGGGAGAGGTATTTTGAAGGAGCAGTCTGATTCCTCCTTCCCTTTCTTCTCTTTATCTAAACAACCACTCCAAGAAAAGTAGGCTGTTAGTCTTGTTGGACCAGGTGATAGCTGTCCAGGGTGGTGTTTCAAGGGAGATATAACTCCGAGTGTTGCAATGTAGATACAAGTGCATTCTTAGCAGATGTGGGTGACATTGTGCACATTGGCTTCACGTGGGACCATTTCCTGGAGCGGCTCCAATAAACATTTGGTACAGATAAAGATTGCTTGTCCCCAAATGCCTTCTTGGCTTCTTTGAAGCCAAATATGATTGGAGACGGAGGATGCTGGGTTTGAAAAGTGGGTTTCTGTGGCCACATGTAGGAGTTTAGCCCAAGGGAATGGTATTAAAGTGGGAAGCCAGCAGCTTGTACCCTACATGGGCCCAGATGGTTCTGGATCTCTTGCCTTCATGTCTGAGATGTCTGGATTTTGGCAAGCATCATTTTTTTTTTTTCTTATAAACTTTGGTGTTCTTTGAGGAAAGTGTTCCAAATGTAATCTAAGGACTGAGAGCCTCAGACAGATGGCCTGAGTTTAGAGCTCAGCTTCACTCAGTTTTCGGATCTGTAAAATGGTACCCATACTGTTCACCTGCCACAGAAGGTTCTCATGAGGATTCAATGAGATAATGCCAGTGGATCATTTTGCACAGGTCTGACCCCCAGGAAGGACTCAAGAGGGTCAGCTATTACTATTGTTAATCATCACCCGTTTCACATGTATGGTCTCGTGGACTTTCTCTCTGGGAAACACATATATATTACCCACTGAATGGAATAAGTCTTCACTTCTCTCGCCCCTGTGTGAGCCACAGAGTTCCAGAAGACCTTGCTCTTCTGTATTGTCAGTGTCACAGAAATGCTAGTTGAATAAAAAGGAAAGCACCAGTGGAGATTTAAATTGTGTTTCTGAACTGTTAGGTAATTCTGTGCTGCATCTCATTTAATCATATTGTATTGAGGTCATGTTTTAGCTCTATGGTCATTTGAAGTAGATTCTCTGTTGGACTTCTATCCCTAACTCTAAAAAATTCCTCAGGGTGAGTTTCTGCTTTCCATTTTTATAGAATGACCTCGTTCCCAACCCGTAGCTTAAAAGCTGAGTGTGATTGCAGTAGCTTTAAATAAGATGATCAAATTCAGTTTCACCAGTGCTGGCTGGGCCCCTACTATGTGCCAGTCATGCCCCTACTATGTGCCAGCCATGCCTCTACCATGTGCCAGCCATGCCCCTACTATGTGCCAGCCACGATGATAGTGCTGAGATCAGACTACAGCAAACTCCTGAAAGACAAGGCCATATCATGGCAATGAGTGGGGACTCTGGAGCCAGACAGCCTTGATTCAAATCCCTTTACCCCTTCCTGTCTGTATCACCTTGAGCAAGTCACTTCATCTCTCTGGGCCTTGACATGCTCATCTGTTAGACAGTGTAATCATCTGTTCTCACACTGCGAATAAAGACATACCCGAGGCTGAGTAATTTATAAAGAAAAGAGATTTAATTGACGCAAAGTTCTAACATGGCTGGGGAGGCCTCACAATCATGGCAGAAGGCGAACAAGGAGCAAAGTCGTGTCTTACTTGATGGCAGGTAAGAGAGAGTGTGCAGGGGAACTCCCATTTATTAAACCATCGGGTCTCATGAGACTTATTCCCTACCATGAGAACAGGATGGGGGAAATGGCCCCCATGATTCAATTATCTCCACCTGGCCCTGCCCTTGACATGGGGGGGTTATTACAATTAAAGGTGAGATATGGGCGGGGACACAGCCAAACCGTGTCACATGGAGACATTACTATACCTCCTGACTTTAGCTGGAAGTAAATAAAGTTCTGCATTCTTCATGCCTCCTATAGTACATGCAAATTCTTCAGTAACTGCACAGCGTCTACCCACAGCTGCTCACGGGCGATATAAGATGAAAATAAAGTCAGTGAGAGAACCCTTAGAGGATTAAGCCCTGGAGAGAGGTCACCAGGTTTTTAGTACACTAGGTTCCCTTTGGCCACCTGTTGGAGCCTGGCACATAGTAGGAACTTTGTAGATGTTGATTGAATCAATGAAGACTCCTTAGACTTTTTTTTTTTTTTTTTCCTTCTCATCAGGAAGCATTTACCTTCACAAGCTCTGAGGCCCAACTTAGATGTAACCAAACCCACAGCCACCTTCAGGCAGGGGCAGAGCCTGAAATAGCCCAGAGGGCCCTCATCACATACACTTCATTTACTGCAGCTGCTGTTGCCTTTTTAAAAAACTTGCTTGTGTCATAGAAGAAAGTGACCAGCTACTGGATTCCTGGGTTCTTGTAGGGGGTGAGGGGAGAGTGTGCCTTGGTAAAAGAAGGTTCCAGAAGGCCAGATGGCTTCCTTTAGCTTTACCTGGGGCTCTGAGGCCCATCTCAACCCCTTTCCTTGCATTTCTGCTTTGGAGTCTATTTATGTGAAAAATCAGTGAACGGAGAGCTCTGTGTGTGCTTCCAGGACAGATCCCAGGAGGATGGAAATGGTTCTTAAGGTACTGACACTTCAGCCTGGTGTAACCCCTGACTCTTGCCTGTGGTGTGTGCCACGCCGGACCCGAGCCATGTATGCAGAAGGCATCTTACAGGCATCTCTGCCTTGTTGTCTGGGAAGTAAGCGGCCTGTCCAGCCCTGCCAAGAGAGAGCCAGCTACGGAAGATGAACTGAGGTGTGTGCTATGAGTGCATGAGCCAAGTGTCACTGAGCAACTCCTGTGAGCTAAGCATGCTCCCTCCTTTCATCTGCATGAAAACTCCACACCTGACCGGGCACGGTGGCTCACGCCTGTAATCCCAGCACTTTGGGAGGCCGAGGTGGGCGGATCACGAGGTCAGGAGATCGAGACCATCCTGGCTAACACGGTGAAACCCCGTCTCTACTAAAAATACAAAAAAATTAGGTGGGCATGGTGGTGGGCGCCTGTAGTCCCAGCTACTTGGGAGGCTGAGTCAGGAGAATGGCATGAACCCAGGACACGGAGCTTGCAGTGAGCCAAGATCGTGCCACTCCAGCCTGGGCGACAGAGCGAGACTTCATCTCAAAAAAACAACAAAAAAAAGTGGAGGTAGCTCATTCAAGTTCACCCAGCAAGAGAGTAAGCAAAGGCCAGGCATGGTGGCTCATGCCTGTAATCCCAGCACTTTGGGAGGCGAAGGTGGACGGATCACCTGAGGTCAGGAGTTTGAGACCAGCCAGGCCAACATGGTGAAACCTAGTCTCTACTAAAAATACAAAAATTAGCCGGGCGCGGTGGCGGGCGCCTGTAGTCCCAGCTGCTCGGGAGGCTGAGGCAGGAGAATGGTGTGAACCCGGGAGGCAGAGCTTGCAGTGAGCCGAAATCGGGCCACTGCACTCCAGCCTGGGCGACAGAGCGAGACTCAAAAGAAAAAAAAACAAAACAAAACAAGAAAAAAACTCCACACCTGTGTTGTTGGGATTGCTAATTCCATTCTTCTTCTTTTTTTTTTTTTTTCTTAGAGACAGGGTCTTGCTCTGTTGCTCAGGCTAGAGTGCAATGGTGCAGTCATAGCTCACTATAGTCCTGAACTTCTGAACTTAAGAG
Source organism: Chlorocebus sabaeus (assembly GCF_047675955.1). Taxonomy (NCBI): domain Eukaryota; kingdom Metazoa; phylum Chordata; class Mammalia; order Primates; family Cercopithecidae; genus Chlorocebus; species Chlorocebus sabaeus. The sequence continues at coordinate 16,383,932 of NC_132908.1, forward strand.
ACCCTCCCACATCAACCTCCCAAGTAGCTGGGGCTACAGACGTGTGCCATCACACCTGACTAATTTTGTAATTATTATTATTTTTGTAGAAATGGGGTCTTGCTATGTTACCTAGGTTGGTCTCGAACTCCTGGTCTCATGTGATCCTTCTGCCTTGGCCTCCCCAAGTGTTGGGATTACAGTCATGAGCCGTTGTGCCTGGCTCCATTCTTTTTTTAAATGATTAACTTGAGGGTTACAGAGAACTGGCTTATTTAGGGTTACTAAGCCTGATCCGTTTTGTTTATAGCTCACTTTTCTTGATAATTGTTTTGTTTTCAGAAATTACAAGTAATGCATCTTCATCATTGCATACTTAGGAAAGACAGAAAGGCACTGTGTGGATAACAGACTTTCTCTGGCTGTTGCCAGAAGGAAGAGAGATGTGGAGCGAGGTGGTTCCTGGAAGGAAATCCTGTAATTTATTGGCAGGTGATGACACGCTTGTCACCATATTCTTTGTGGATGGAACGTGCTTCATTCTGGCCATACCCAGAACTTTTCCCAAAACATCGTTTGACATTGACGATGATAGAGACAATCTGCAAATGTTGGTTCCAGGGTAGAGGAGGGAGTTTCTGAGCCAGAGTGGGTCATTCCCATGCCGTCCACTTAGATAAAGTCCTGGCTTAGAAAACCCCAAACACGCTAAAGTGGATACTGTAATGGGATTTATGCAATACTCTATTAAGGGCACACCCAGCCCCATAAATACATGTCCGAAATGTAGTCTGCCAAATGAAACGTTAAAGGCGCCAAATGGATTGCTTGAAAGGATCAGAGCTAAGATGTAGTTTGCCTGCTCTTGATAAGCTTATCCAGCCTTGCCACTAGGAGTGAAGGAAAAAAAAGGGGGGGTAGGGTGGGGGAATGGAGTTAAGGATTTTACTGTATTCTCCAGTATCTTAGATATTTTCCTTTTCAATGAAAGGGGAGAAGGAGATTATCAGGCCTCTGGCTGTGAAGCTAGTGTTCCTGATTCACAGAAAATGCTGCTAAGTCCCTCACTGGAGCCCAAATTCCATTCTTCAGACCCCAGAGCCTCCTAGGTGGGGTTCCTTCTGTACCTGGTAGGCTCAACTACCCAGCACCCAGATGACCAAGGTCATGGCTGGACCCACTTGTGGGCCATCCCAAGTCCTAGTTTCTAGCCCCAAGTTCTGCCTTTGACTCTGAGCTGGCTGCTACCATCATGGGTGTTTGTGGATTCTGAAGTGGGTTAGGGGAAGACGGCCACTGCAGACACTGTGGATCATTCCAGGCAACCCTTCCCGACCAAGCTTCCTTACTTTTTTCTGATTCTCTATCTGCTGGAAATACTGTTTTTCCCAGAAATGGGATGTTGCAATAGCTCAACATTTCTTAAGATTTTCTTGCACCACTTGGTGGCAAGCCAAAGGTGTATCGCTAGAGTTTTCATTTCCTTCCAAGCACACGGGAGTTTTTTCTGCCATCAGAGTGTGACCTCAAAGAGTCACTTTTCGGGGTGACAGCATGGTTCAAAAGACATGACTTGTTGGGTGGGTATGGGAGGTTTTGGGTGTGGCTATGTGTGGGGCGAGGTGAATTTGGCTTCCACCTAGCAAGTTTTCTCTTCCTTTTTTTTCTAACACAGCTGATGGGCTGAGTCTTTGTCATCATTACCCTCACTCCTGATTCCCATTCTCCTCAGGGCTTAGGTCTTCGGAAGCTCTTGGACTGGGTTTGGGTTGGGATTGGAGGCTGTGGGTTTGGAGGCATCTTCGAGGGCACTGCCCGTCTCTGCCCGAGTGATGCTCTGACCACAGACGAATTCACCGTTCACTGTAAAAATCAAATACCTGGTCCTTGCATGGTTTTTTTCCCCTCCCCTCTTTTGACGAGACAATTGATGTGCCACCTCCAGTGTATCTGCTTGGGTTGGAGGACTTGCTTCAACTTCCTCTAGAACAACCAGCGTGTCTTTGGGTTTATTGCAGTTTACAGGATCTCTAAGTTACTTAAGGAGTAGAGAGGTGAGAGATGAAAAAGGGAAAGATACAATGGGAACCATTTTTTTAAACAACTTTATTGAGACATGATTTACATATTGTAAAATTTATACATTTCAAGGGTTCTACTCAATAATTTTTAGTAAATGTACTGAGATATGCAACCGACACCATAATCTAGTTTTAGGACATTTTCTTTCTTTCTTTCTTTCTTTCTTTCTTTCTTTCTTTCTTTCTTTCTTTCTTTCTTTCTTTTCTTTCTTTTCTTTCTTTTCTTTCTTTCTTTCTTTCTTTCTTTCTTTCTTTTCTTTCTTTTCTTTCTTTTCTTTCTTTTCTTTCTTTTCTTTCTTTTCTTTCTTTTCTTTCTTTTCTTTCTTTTCTTTCTCAGAGTCTCGCTGTGTCGTTCAGGCTAGAGTACAGTGACCGGATCTCAGCTCACTGCAAGCTCTGCCTCCTGGGTTCACACCAGTCTCCTGCCTCAGCCTCCCGAGTAGCTGGGACTACAGGCGTGCGCCACCTCACCTGGCTAGTTTTTTGTATTTTTTAGAGACGGGGTTTCCCAGGGTTAGCCAGGATGGTCTTGATCTCCTGACCTAGTGATCTGCCCGTCTCGGCCTCCCAAAGTGCTGGGATTACAGGCTTGAGCCACCGTGCCCAGCCGGGACATTTTCATAACCCTGATAAGACTCCATATGCCGATCGGAGTCCATTCCCAGGCAGCCACTAATCTTCTGTCTCTATAGATCTGCCTATTCTGGACGTTTTATATAAATGGAAGCCTGCAATATGTGGGTTTTGCACCGGCTATCGCGTGATGTTTTTAAGGTCTATACATGTAGTGATATATTGCTGAATAGTATTCCACCGTAAGGACATACTGCGTGTTATTTACTAATTCACTGGTTGATAGACGCTTGGGGTGTTTCTGCTTTTTGGGCCATTGTGAATAATGCTGCTGTGAGCATTTGCATAGACATCTTTGTGTGGACATAGGTTTTCATTTCTCTTGGGGAGATTCCTGGGAGCAGGATTCCTGGGTCACATGGCAAATTTATATTGACATTTTTAAGAACTCGTTGAACTGTCTTCCAAAGTGCCTGTGCCATTCTGCATTCCTGCCAGCAGTGTTTGAGTGGAACCAGCCAATTTTTTTTTATCTTCTGATAAACTGGATGGTGAAGAGGTTTATTAGACACTGCTGTGTGTGAAATGCAACCACTGGTATCTGCCTGTGGGCAGCAGACCCTCACTGGGGCCTTGATAACACACAGGAAAAGCCTCCACACCGGTTTTCACATTAGCTCCCCCAGCAGAATTCAGAGCTTCCAGACCCCAGAAGGATCCACAGTCATGGCTGCTTCTCCCTTCTACCCTCCAGTCTTGCTAGCCACACACCCCTGCAGTCCATCTCCTTCCAAAAAGGATTCGCTTTTATAAAAGATGCTCTGTGTCACACTGTTGCTAATTTAGCAACTTTATTGGACAACGTGATTTACCATCCGTGGCCTGCCTTCGAATGGATTCATTTACCTGCATTGATTGCTGTATGTCGGTGTTAACTGCCACCAGAAAATGCACAGCGGTGCTTAAAAACGGTGTAGCATTTTGCTTTCTGATAATGATAGTTAAATCTATCTTTGATCGTCAATGACATGGTATTCCCCTTCTGAAGATAGACTTAAATTGCGTAACTCTGTTCCTTGGTGATGAGAAAATAAATTACTTTTCTACACTGTGTTCAGCTAAGTGCTTCATAAATTTGGGTTCTTTAGTAGGTTTTCGTTCTTTTCTGGGGGTGCTCTTTTGCTTCTCGAAGTGGGATCCTCGGACACGCAGCATCAGCACCCCCTGGGGACTTGTTAGGAATGCAGAATCTCAAGCCCCATCCCCGACCTTCTGAGTGCGAGTTTGTACTTTAACAGGATTCCCAGGCGATGGATGTGCACGTGAGGTTCTAGAAGCACTGCTCTAAGCCATGGGTCAGCAAAATAAGGCCTTGAAGGCCACATCCAGTCAGCTCAGTGGTTATATAAATAAAGCTTTATTGGGACACAGCCACGCCCACTCATGTATGTGGTGGTGTTTTGTGGCTACTCGGCATTCCGCTGCGGAACTGAGTAGCTGCCACGGAGACTTTACGGGCTGCAGAGCCAAAAATGTGTACTCCTGGATCTTTACAGAAAATGCTTGCCCACCCCGGCTCTAGAGATGGTTTTATTTTTATTTACTTATATATGTTTTAAATTACTAGCTTTTTCTTGTTTAGCATTACTCATTTTGCATTTATTTTACATTTTGGGTCATTTTATGTTTCTTTTTTCAGCTAAGTTATGAGTGCTGTTCAACCCCAGTTTACTTTAGACACTATCCCTTAGAATGGGATAATGAAAATTAGAAGAAGCTCAGGCTTCAGGTTCTGGTCTACAAACTAAAACGTTTTGAGGATCCCTGAGGTGGCTGGTTAGCTCTGTTTTTATGTCATTGTATTTTTTTTTGCAAGCAAGGGGGTTCGTGGATTGTGAATCTGGAAGACCATATATAAACATTCACAAATTAGGATGGGGAAGAAAAGAATTCCTTTGTTAAATCATAGTGTCTGGTTAGGTTGGGAACATATAGGGAGAGGAGCCACGGGAGGCACCTTGGAAAGGGAAGCAGGCAAGGCTGGGGACCCCTCTAGGAATGGCCTGCGCTTGGTTTAATGTGCTACTGCCGCCGTCTTGAAATTTACAATTTTTGAACAAGGCACCTGTATTAGTTTGGTTCTCCGGGGAAACAGAACCAGGTATAGGCTGAGTGTCTCTTATCCAAAATGCTTGGGACTGGAATCTTTGTGCATTCTGGATCTTTTCAGATTTGGGATATTTTGTGTTATGCTTACTGGTTGAGCGCCCGTAATCTGAAATTCTGAAATCCAAAATGCTCCAGTGAGCATTTCTTTTGAGCATCATGTTGGTGCTCAGAATGTTCTGGAGCATTTCGGATGATTGCATTAGGGATGCTCAATCTGTGTATTATAATCCCAGCACTTAGGGAGGCAGAAGTGGGCAGATCACTTGAGGTCAGGAGTTCAAGACCAGCCTGGCCAACATGGTAAAACCCAGTCTCTACTAAAAATACAAAAATTAGCTGAGCGTGGTGGTGGGTACCTGTAATCCCAGATACTTAGGAGGCTGAGGCAGGGGAATCGCTTGAACCTGGGAGGCAGAGGTTGCAATGAGTCAAGATCATACCACTGCACTCCAGCTTGGGCTACCGAGCAAGACTCTATCTTAAAAAAAAAAAAAAAAAAAGAGATGATGGGAATTGGCTCCCATGATTATGGAGTTTGGGAAGTCCCTGCAGCTGCTCTCTGCGAGCTGGAAACCCCAGAAAGCTGGTCATGAAATCCAGTCCCAGGCCAAGAGTCTGAGAATCAAGGGAGCCAATAATGTAAACCCCGGTCTGAGCTGGAGAAGGTGAGATGGATGGATGGATTTTTGCTCAAGTGGTGACGCAAGAAAAGTAAATTTCTTTCTCTTCCTCTTTGTGGGCCCTCCATGGACTGGCTGATGGCCACCCACATTGGAAAGGGCCATGTACTTTACTGAGTTCACCAGTTTAAATGCTAATCTCATCCAGAAACACCTTCACGGATGCACCTAGAAGTCATGATTAATTTGGACACCTGGTGGCCCAATCAAGTTGACACACAAAAGTAACCATCCTAGCTGCCACTTTTATTTGACATGAGGCCCTGCAACTTAATGTAACCATTTCTGGAAGATGGTGATTGGAGCAAAAGAACTTAAGAATTCACCATCCCTGGAGGTTAGAGCAACATACTTGCCGTTGAGTTAACCTGCGGCAGAATTCTCTTGGGCCAGTGATTTTATTGCTGTTGCATTTCTCATCAGCAGCTCAACAGGTTTCTTGGCTGTCTCTCTCTCACCTTACTCTGTTTGTGCTGAGAGAAGAAAGACCACTTTTAATGATTTCTTGAATTAAGCAGTTAGAGACTTAAGCCTGCTCGGGCAGAGGGGGTTTCAAAGTGAATTTTGGATTATCTCCAGTTAAGGATGGTGTTTGATCCTCACGACTTGAAGGTAATTAATTTCAGGGGATGTATGTTGCTCCGTTCCCCCCTGCAGAGGCAGATTGAGAAATGCTGCTTTTCAAAGACGGGTGCTTCTGAAAGAAATTGAGCTCCCATCCCCTTTAGGTTTGAGGTCCCTGAGTCTTTTGAGCAGTTGGAATTTTTAGGCCACAGGTCCCTTGTGGAAGCTTCCCAATGGCCCTGTATCCTCCTGATCTTTATGAGGAGGCATTTCATCCATTGACCCTGCAGGTAGCTGATTGAGTCTGAAATAGCAGCCTCCCAGCCCAGCAGGGACCAGAGTAAAGGAACATTTGCTGTAATTTCTTTCCTCCTCCCCCTCTGAAAGATTGTTAATCAGGAACCTTTTGGAAACAAAAAATAAAAGGAAAGCAAGAAAAGAGAGACCTAGTTTGGTGAACCCAATGGAAAACTACCACACGGTCGAAGCTTCCCAAAACCCCTGGCGGCAAGGGGATGTCAGTTGGTGAGTGGGCGGGGGCTGCAGATGTCTCAAAAGCTCAGACACACTGATGACAAGAGATGCTTTTAGCACTTTTGGAGAGACCAAAGGACATTAGATGATCATCATTATGACCGTAAATAATTACGCATTTGTAATCAGAGCTGTGACCATTTATTGAACATCTACCATGGGTCAGGTTCTGGGCCAAGTCAGGTGCATCTCTTAATTCTCTCAACAGCCCCTCGGCCTGGCTCATTTTATAGACAGGAGTCTGAGGCGCTCAGATTTAACGTGATCAAGAGCACACAGCCGGAAAATGACAGGGTCAGGTGTAAGCTCTGCTGCCAGAGCTTGTGCTGCACCCTCAAGCTGCCCTCTGTCCTTGCTGTCCCTGTCAAAAGCTACTCCAGTCCTGGCACAGTGACTCGTGCCTTTAATCCCAGCACTTTGGGAGGCCGAGGTGGGCAGATCATCTGAGGCCCGGATTTCAAGACCAACCTGGCCAACATGGCGAAACCCTGTCTCTACTAAAAATACAGAAACTGGCTGTGCGTGATGGTGCGTGCCTGTAATCCCAGCTACTCAGGAGGGTGGAAATCGCTTGAACCTGGGAGGTGGAGGTTGCAGTGAGCCGAAATCACACCACTGCACTCCAGCCTGGGTGACAGAGTGAGATGCTGTCTTAGATAAAATAAAATAATAATTAGAAAAAGGTCCTCCAGACCCCGCCTCTCCAATAGTACTGTGTCAGAAGTTGGGTGTGGATTGAAATTAATGAGGCTCCTATAGGTTGGAACTCTAAATAATTGTTTCACAGAGTGTGGCTGAGATGATTTGAGGTGGTAGACAGGTGAATGTTTAAAAAAAAAAAAAACTTTTGGTATTTAAATGAAATCTATATACCTGGCTTATTAAACTTGTGATTTTAAAGTGAACTAATGGTTCCTTTTAAAACATGAATGTAAGAAAAGAAACAGTGAGTCTTTTATGTACAAATAAGAGTGTGGGTAGGACATATGTGGATGCTGTCTCAGCTGTTCTAGAAGCATCTTCTGTGCACAGTTGGAACCAGCTTATGTTGGGGATGTGGGGTGACGCATTTGAAAAGCAGAGCTTGAGGCTGGGAGTGGTGGTTCACACCTGTAATCCCAGCACTTTGGGAGGCCAAGATGGGAGGATCGCTTGAGTTTGAGACCAGCAAGGAGAACATAGTGAGAACCTGTCTCTACAAAAAAGGAGAAATCAGCCAGGTGTGGCGGTGCACACTTGTAGTCCCAGCTACTCAGGAGACTGAGGTGGGAAGATTGCTTAAGCCTGGGAGGCTGCCACGAGCCGAGATCACACCACTGCTCTCCAGCCTAGGTGGCAGAGCCAGACTCTGTCTCAGAAAAACCAAACAACAACAAAAAGCAGAGCTTAACTTGGAGACGTTGTTTGTGGTGGCGAACAAGTCTTGAGCCAAGCGTCAACGTTTTAGACTTCCTCATTCATGATGGTGGTGCTGTCACCCCTTCTTTTCCGTGGGGACGATTTCACCACTTGTTACCCAAATCCCAGATACCTTCGCTGCTTTTCAGAATTATTCATGAGTGTTAGCAGGAAGCCCTTTCCACAGCTTGTGAGGTTCTCCATTGCGTGGGCCCCGCCTACCATGATGCCTGGTTCTGTATCATTCACCACCTAATTACGCCCAAGCCACACTCTCCGTTCTCTGTCTCTATCCTGCCTCAGGGCCCCTGCAGTTGCTCCTGCTTCTATCTGGGATGCTTTACCCTACATTTTTGCGTGGCTGACACTTTAGCATTCTGGTCTGCACTCAAATGTCATTTCCTTACAGTGGCCTTCCCTTTCCACCCTGCTTAAAGGTTTTCCTCTTTCCTTAGTCATGTGACAGGTCTGCGAATGTTTTCTCTAAAAGGCCAGATAGGAAATACTGTAGGCTTATGGGCCATAGGGTCTCTGTTACACCTACTCAGCTCTGCCATTGTTGTGCAAAAGCAGTCAGAGGCAATAATTTAGTGGGCGTGGCTATGTGTCAATAAAACTTTATTTACAGAAACAGGTGGTAGACCGGATCTGACTCACTGGCCAAAGTTTGCCAGTCTCTGCTCTATGCTATTGCCTTGTTTTGTTTATTTATTTATTTTTTGAGCTGGAGTCTCACTCACACTTTCTCCCAGGCTAGAGTACAGTGGTGAGATCTCAGCTCACTGCAACCTCTGCCTCCTGGGTTCAAGCAATTCTCATGCCTCAGCCTCCTGAGTAGCTGGGATTACAGGTGTGTGCCACCATGCCTGGCTACTTTTTGTATATTTGGTAGAGACTGGGTGTCACCATGTTGGCCAGGCTGGTCTCTAACTCCTGACCTCGGATGATCCATCAGCCTCAGCCTCCCAAAGTGGTGGGATTACAGGTATGAGCCACCGTGCCCGGCCATAATGCTATTGCCTTGTTTTATTGTTGTCATAAATTTATCACTATCTAAAATAATCTTATTTGTATGTAACTTTCTCTCCCTGTATCTAGAACATAAACCCCACGAGGACAGGAATCTGTCCTTCCTTCTTGTTTAATGTGGTATCCTCAGTCCCTAGCACTTAGTATGTGCTCCATGAATATTTGTTAAACAAATAGATACTGTCATTGATGGGATTCCTAAATGCATTCATTCTCCAGACATGCATTGCTCCCTTACTTTGTTCCTTGACTTATGCAAAACATGGGAAACAGATCTTGTGGCAAAATACACATACAGACATGGAAGCGGTTGTGGTACAACATGACCTACTAAACGACGTAGGAAGTGGCACAGGGTGGTGGGACATTAACTCTCTGGAAGTTAGAGAGGGCTTCTTGGAGGAAGCGCCATCTGAGCTGACTTTGAAGGATGTATTCAAGGTATTTGGTAGGCAGTGGGGAGCAGGAAGGGCATTCTAGACCCAGGGAACAGCCTGGGCAAGGCGCGGAGGCTGGAACCAGCCTGACTGTGTGCTGGGGGAGAGAAAACCATTCAAGGTGAATGGAATAAATAAGCCCAAGTGTAGCAGCAGATGGAATGAACGGCAGCAGGAAGTTGGGGACTCTATTGGATTACTTTCCTATGAACAATTAACAAAGGGCCTTTCCTGAAATATGGGCTTGGGTGCCATGTATTGAAATGTGAGCTTTGGTTTCTGGGAAGCACAATGTTACATTGCTACCTAGAAGTATAAGAAGAATTCTTTGTCCATGGGTCTGGTGAAAGCTAATACGCCTTGTCGGTTGATTTAGCCTCAGCTATCTACAGTGGGTCGACATTTGGAAGGCAGCTACCTGGTGTCCTATATAATTGGTAGGTCCAAGAAAAATGGTTTCTTGGCTCTTAAAATATGTAGACGATGTTAATGAACAGTCTTCTGGGTCTAACCCTGCGATGCATCTAAATCCCATCAATTGTCAGCAGGGAGTTAAGCACACAGCAAAGGGCAGCATCTGGCTGTGGAAGGAAGTGTAGGGGAATTGCAAGTGCTGAGTAAAATTTTATTGAGGTGGGCCAGCCCTGCTGTTTATGAGGTGCTTCAAGGGAAATCATGACCTGCAAAGCTAAAGACTGTTCCTCCTTACCAACCTGGCGAGCAGAACCATCCCCAAGACTGCGGGGAGTCCACCTCCAACTTCCAAGGCTTGGCCAAATCCTAATGAGGCTGGAGCCAAGTTCGAGGGTGGAGGCTGATGCCACAGGAGGTCACAGGAGAGGGATATAGACGCTTATTCAGCACCTAAAATGTGCCGGCTGGTGGTGATGTCTGTACTTACCATGTGGTACAGTGTCGGGGTATGTTTCCACATATCTTTTTTTTTTTTTTGAGATGGAGTCTTGCTCTGTTGCCCAGGCTGGAGTGCAATGGTGCAATCTCGGCTCACCACAACCTCCGCCTCCTGGGTTCAAGCAATTCCCCTGCCTCAGCCTCCCGAGTACCTGGGATTACAGGCGCCTACCACCACAGCCAGCTACTTTTTGTATTTTTAGTAGAGATGGGGTTTCACGTGTTGGCCAGGATGGTCTCGAACTCCGGACCTTGTGATCTGCCCGCCTTGGCCTCCCAATGTGCTGGGATGACAGGCATGAGCCACTGCGCCCGGCCATGTCCACGTATCTTATTTTCTTGGTATTTCTACAGCATCCACATAACTTAACTTCCCGGTAATGGTTTACTTCATATTTTTCTTTACATCTACTCGCTTTTTACTTAGCTCAACCTAAGCTATAATGTCCATAAAATCATGGTATTCATGAAGCCTATCGTCTTCTAACACATCAGCATAAAGACATAAGTATTGGAATTTGTAATAAAAGGTTTGTTCATGAACCGCATGGAATAACTGGTTGTTTGTAACGTGGCCTTATCTTGTTCAGTTCTCTCAGGTTTGCTAGAAGGTGTCCTTGCTTTCATTTGACAGATGAGGAAATAGAGAAGTTTAGACAGTCACCCAACATCACACAGCTAAGAAGTGGTAGAGTCTGGATTGGAACACAGATCTTTTTGGGTTTTAAAGCCCAAGTTATTTGCATCAGCTTTTCAGAGGAAGTAAAGGGTAGATGATGACCAAGTGTCTCCTGGGTGGGATGGACAGATTGAGAGCTTGTGAGAACGGGCATAAATGGTTAGATGGGGCCAGTAAGACTTCCTGCCTCTTCTTGGGAGGCAGAGATGGCTTCGACCACTGTCCTGTAGGTTCCCATGGATTTTGCTATAGGACTTGCTTGTACTGTGAGAATTGTTCTGGGGCACCACTGCTGTGGCATGATGAGCCTGTAGTCATCTCATGAAATAACAGTAATCCTTTGGGAGGCCAAGGCAGGCGAATCACCAGGTCAAGGGATCGAGACCATCCTGGCCAATATGATGAAACCCTGTCTCTACTAAAAATACAAAAATTAGCTGGGCGTGGTGACATGCGCCTATAGACCCAGCCACTCAGGAGGCTGAAGCAGGAGAATTACTTGAACCTGGGAGGCAGAGGTTGCAGTGAGCCAAGCCGAGACTGAGATTGCACCACTGCACTCCAGCCTGGCTACAGAGTGATATTCTGTCTCAAACAAACAAACAAACAAAAAACAGTAATCAATATTGGCTCTTGCACAAAAGCCCAGGAGAACGAAGTTGTGGGGAGGATGGCACATGGGATTGTCCCCACAGAGCCACGGCACAGCCACAAAGATGACAGGGGGCCCCTCATTTGTATCGAAGGCTGATTAGTATTCAGCCCTCAAGGAAGTACCTTGGAGGAAAAAAAAAATCACCTTAATGGGTTCGGGATGAGCCCTACTGCCAGCCATTGTTGGAAGGCCACAGGGAGGAGACTCAGCTGCCCCTGAGGAGTGGCAGTGATGGCCCAATGCAGAGCTGATCCTGTGTTCTGGGGCAGTTTCACATGAGATGAAACATCAGGCACTGCTGGGGAGGCCTGCTGAGATGGGCGGCCCTGCCGAGCAGTGAAAGCACCTACTCCAGTTTAAGGGTGGCAGCTTGGGGCAGAGGATGAAGGGACCAGATAAAGTTGGCAAGCCCAGCGAGGTGACCAGGATATTAGCAGGGAAGAAAAACTGAATTTGGCAACCCGTTGTTCCGTCAAATTCTTAGGTCATCGTTATTGAAGATCCCACATTTGGATGACTGTGATCAGACGTACTGTTAGTCTGTATGGTGACTTTGCAGGGCTAAAAAGGTCTTAGCAGAAGACCAGAGCTCACCGATGCAGGACTTGGTGAGCAAAGCACTGGGTGGATTTCAGCCGCTACTTGCCACTTTGTGGTACACAAATCATACAGCCATTTGCAGTGACCCCAAAGAAGATCTAACGTGTGTTTCAAAAAAAAATATCTGTGAGGCCAGGCGCAGTGGCTTACACTTGTAATCCCAGCACTTTGGTAGGCCAAGGTGGGCGGATCACCTGAGGTCAGGAGGTCAGGAGTTCTAGACCAGCCTTGCCAACATGGTGAAAACCCGTCTCTACTAAAAATGCAAAAGTTAGCCAGGCGTGGTGGTACGCACCTGTAATCCCAGCTACTCAGGAGGCTGAGACAGGAGAATCACTTGAATCCAGGAGGCGGAGGTTGCAATCAGCCAAGATCGCACCACGGTACTCCAGCCTGGGCAACTGAGTGAGACTGTCTTAAAAAAAAAAAAAAAGAAAGAAAGAAAAAGTCTGTAGGCCAGGCACAGTGGTGCATACCTGTAATCCAGCACTTTGAGAGGCCAAAGTGGGAGGATCACTTGAGTCCAGGAGTTTGAGACCAGCTTAGGCAACATAGTAAAACCTCATCTCTACAAAAAAATTTTAAAAATTAGCTGGGCATACTGGCACACTCCTGTAGTCCCAGCCACTCAGGAGGCTAAGGTGGGAGGATGACTTGATGCCAGGAGGTTGAGGCTGTAGTGATCTGTGATCATGTTGCTGCATTCCAGCCTGGGTGACAGAGTGAGACCCCACCTCTGAAACATTAAAAACTTAGCCAGACATGTAGACCTAACTACTTGGGAGCCTGAGGTGGGAACATTGCTTCAGCCCAGGAGTTCAAGGCTGCAGTGAGCCAAGATTGCACCACTCAATCACCTGGGTGATTGAGCGAGACTCGGTCTCGGGGAAAAAAAAAAATGTTAACAGTTCTCTCTGGTATTCTATAATAAACTATCTGAAAACTGAATGGCTTAAAACATTCATTTTGTTTTGTTCCCAGTTTTGAGGATCAGGACATCAGGAAGGGCTCTGCTGGGAGGTTTGTCTCGGTTCCACGTGGTGTCCACTGGGGCTGGAGGATCCACTTCTAAGACTTTTTCATCCATCTGTCTGGTGCTTTGTTCCTCCTTGACCCCTCTCTCTGTTTCTCTCCATGTGGCATCATGCATCTTCCTGTGGCTTGATTTTCTCACAGCTGGTTGGCCTCAGGTTAGTGTCGCTTCTGATGTGGTGGCTGGCCTCCAACAGGTAGGAAGGTGGAAGCTGCCAGAAAGTTAAGGGCTACACTTAAAACTGGCACAGCGTCGCTCCTGCCATATTCTGTTGCTCAAAGCAATCACAGGGCCTGTCCAGATTCTAAGGATGGGAAAAATAAGCCCCACCTCTTGAAGGGATGGGGGTGGCAAAGTCACCTTGCAGAAGACCGTATGAGATAGGAAATATAGCTGCAGTCATCTTTGGAAAATGCCGTCTGTCACTCCTTAATTGGCAGGGATTTTTCAGGAGCCTCATGGTGCTTCTCCTATCTTGGACTCCCTTGGAATCCCATAAAAAGAATAATGACAGACAAAGCACAGGCATGTTCTCCTAAGATTGAAATACATGTCTGAGTCTTAATTCTCCATGGCTTCTTCATGGAGTCCTAATGATTGAGCTGAAAGGTTACTCTAATAAGGTAAACAAACTTGCAGAGTAGAAATAATCCAGCACAAGTCACAGCTGTGGCAGAAGGGAAGAAGGTATTAATACATGCATAGCTGTGGTGGTGCAAGAGTGGTTGACTCGTGTTTGGTGTTAGGTGTGGGCCCAAAGACAAAAGGATCTAGCTTAGACCAACTCATCTCCCATCCGAGCATTAGAAATCTGAAGTGTGGCCGGGCGCGGTGGCTCAAGACTGTAATCCCAGCACTTTGGGAGGCCGAGACGGGCGGATCATGAGGTCAGAAGATCGAGACCATCCTGGCTAACATGGTGAAACCCTGTCTCTACTAAAAAATACAAAAAAAAAACCTAGCCGGGCGAGGTGGTGGGCGCCTGTAGTCCCAGCTACTCGGGAGGCTGAGGCAGGAGAATGGCGTAAACCCAGGAGGCGGAGCTTGCAGTGAGCTGAGATCCGGCCACTGCACTCCAGCCTGGGCGACAGAGCGAGACTCCGTCTCAAAAAAAAAAAAAAAAAGAAATCTGAAGTGTGTTTTACTGAGTCCAGCAACAAAGATTCAGTTGCCGAAATGAAGACAGATTCAGACAGTAAACTGATGTTTTTGGTTGGAATTTTCTTCAAAGCTAAACCCTGGGGTCATTACTGGACATTAGTCTCCCTGTAAAAATATGGTGTAATAAATGACATGTACATACATTCAATAGAAAGAACATTTGTACCCTTGGTGAAAAAATCTGAATAATTAGCCTAGTACATTTTTTTGGATAGTGCTAAACTTCACAAAGAATAATAGGAAGAGAGGTTGCATATTAATTATATTTGGAGAGGAGTTGCCCTGTTCTCTTGAAGTGTTCTAGATAGAAGGCGGCTTGGCTTGCAACCAAGGCCTGGCTACTTAGCTATGACTATGAGTAGGTACCTACCCTGTGTCTCCCTTTATTCACCTATAAAATGAAAAAATTACACCTATTTTACCTAACCCTGGGACTCTTTTAGTTATGAAACAATGCGATACAGTTTTTAAAAATTGCTTTGTGAGTTCAAAAGTTCTTTACCTATTGAGCCATTATTGCTAATAATATTTAGCCTAGCACGTTTCTGTTGTCTAAGAATTAACATTAGCTGTTACTTCCTGGCTCATTTAAAAATGTAATGTATAAGGTCTATCATTTCTTGAAAATACAAAATTAAAAAAATTAATTGTATAACTCTAGCATTACCTAGGGTTTGGGCACAAGCTGTAATTTGGGCGCTTGTGGCTTATACATACATTAAGTAAGTTATTTTTGCCAGTTTTGGATAACGTGGGTAGTACTTTCTAAGATGAAAGGCTTGATCCTACAAAGACAAAAGAGTAAGCCACTAAATGAGATTTTGCCGCTTTAAATAAACTTCACCCAGTCACTGCGCCCTATTGAATGGACTAACAGTAATGAGTGGATTACTCTCATTCCAATAGATTTTAGATTCATTATTTGTCAACAAATAGTTCTTTGAGGGCCAATGCGGGGAAATTATCCTTGCCATGAGTGACCCAGTGGTTTCCTAACTCCTGTCTCATGGAATGTTGCTGCCTTCATAAACTAGCCAAGATCATTCCATACTCAAATCAAAGGAAGCAGGCTCCTTCTCTTTCGATTTACAGAAGGAAAAAGAGGTCAATGGATTAACTTTTCTGTATATTAAGTGGTTTTTTGTTTTGTTTTGCTTTACTGTAACCTTTTCTTAAGTTTTTAGCATCTGAACTCATTTCAGCATGTGAAAATGCAGTGAAAGATATCTAAAATGCAAAATTAAGTACCAAGAGTCATTTCAGTTGAAGGCATTGCCCATTTCATTTAGTTTACAAACTGCATGGTTACTGCTAAATTGAAAGACCACTGTATTATGCTGTGTATCCAGGATGGGTGTATCTGGCCCACTGCCTGTTTTTGTAAATAAAGCTTTATTGGAACAATATACTAATACATCGGTCTTGTAAACCGGAAATGAAAACTCTCTCCCCAGGACAACTCAGAGAGAAAGTACTTAACTTGACCGTCAGCACCCAAAGTTAAAATTCTAATTTAAACTACTCTCTGTATTCTGATGGGGCATCCATTTTAGGTACAACCCAAGTATTGATCCACCCCATAATTTTATGTATATCGTGCATTACTGCTAGCCAACATGAATATTATATAGTACTATAAATGTTTAACTGTACATAGTACATACAAATACATAAGTACAACCAATGCTTATTAGACATGCTTATAAGCAAGCACTTCAATTACTTAACTAACTGTAGAACATAACATTGGACCTTCAAGGTCAACTCTCGACCCCAGGAATATCAACCAGTATTACAGATCCTTAATAGTACATAGTACATTCAGTCATTTATTGGACATAGCACATTTAAGTCGAATAAATCCTCATCACCACGGACACCGCCCTCAGTTAGTGGTCCCTTACCCACCATCCTCCATGAAATCAATATCCCACACAAGAGTGCCACTCTCATCACTCTGGGCCCATAACACTTGGGGGTAGCTATGCCCATTCATTTACATACTGTCTATAACAGTGCTCATGCTATAACTGCATAGAGGGCATAGAGACCCCTGAACTGTGTCAATGAGTGTAATGACATAAGAGCAGTCTATCTTGTTTTTGTTTTTGTTTTTGTTTTTGAGACAGGATCTTGCTCTGTCGCCCAGGCTGGGGTGCAGGGGTACCATCATGGCTCTCTGCAGCCTTAACCTCCAGGGCTCAAGCGAGCCTCCCACCTCAGACTCCTGACTAGCTGGGCTACAGGCATTCACCCCCGCGGCTGGCTGATTTTTGTATTTTTTGTAGGGACAGGGTTTTGCTGTATTGCCTAGGCTGGTCTCAAACTCCTAGGCTCAAGCAGTCTACCCACCTCGGTCTCCCAGATTGCTGGGATTATAGTCATAAGCCACCATACCCAGCCTCAAGCTACTTTTTTTTTTTTTTTTAACTCTGAATTTTTTCCAAACATGACAAGCAACCAAAGCTGCCATTTTGTTGAGACATGGCTTAGTCTGAATATTGTAGTCTTCCTCCCAAACCTGCATCAAATCTGATAGGCTGGAAATAAAATGTTTTTATTGTTTTTAAGAGAGCATTAGGCTATGGTTAAAAAGAAAAGAGAGGAGGAACTTGGAGGTATATAATCTGGTATAAATCCAGCCTCCACCTTAATCTTTTTACACAGTAAATTCTTCGTCTAATCCATAAATAATCTATTTATTAAGCATCTAGTCCTAGCTGCTGCCTAAGGTGTGTACAAGCCAAACAACTGTTTATTATGCTGGATCTTACGGGGTTCTGGTCATCTACTACTGTGTAACAAATAGTTCTCTAACTTATTGGCTAAAACAATGCTTTAGTATCGTCTTTCAAAGTTTCGTGGGCTGACTAGACATGGCTGGATGGTTCTTTGTTGGATTTCTGCATATGTTACTGACACATATGGGCTGGGCTGTGATCGTCTGAAGGTTTGGCGGTGGTGGATACCCAAGGTGTCTTATGCACATGCCTGGCAGTTGGTGAGGGTTGTTGGCTGGGAGCTCAGCTGGAGCTGTTGGCTGCATCAGACATGGTCTATCCTGTGTGTCTTGGGCTTCTTGCCGCGTGGCAGCTGGGTTCCAAGAGGGAGTTTCCCCAGAGTGAATATTCTGAGAGGTCCAGCAGGAGCTGCAAAGGTATGTATGTTATCATTGAGGCTTGGAATTCCCAGAACATCACTTTCACTGCCATCTGTTGGTCAGCTGAGTCTTGGCTTCAAGAGGAGGGGAATAAGACCCTACCTTTCGATGAAGGGCATGCCAAGGAATTTGAGGTCATCTTGAATCCGACCCATATGCCTATGGTGGTGAACTAGCACACGCTGGCTTCTTTGTGAAATTGTACCTTTGAAGAGTCCCGATGCAGAAGAAGCTGTCTTGATGCTAAGAGAGCTTTTGATAGAGTAGTTTGGCCTGGAAAAAGCCCAGAGGAGGCTCTGGGAGATGCGTAAGCAGGGATGGGAAGGTTAAGTAGCGTTAACCCGGTGAAAAGGGAGGTCGGAGTAATCCAGGCACGGGAAACAATCTTTGCCAGCGTCCTGGGGCAGGACTGCAAAAGGTTCTAGACCTAAACTAGAGCTGAGAGAATGAGAGGATTGTGGTGGAAGCTAAGGGGTAGTAGCTGAATAATGAAGACAAATTTCCCGAGCTTCTAAACTTCATTTTTCTCCCTTGTAAAATAGGGTAATATTTACTATACAAGGCTGTTGCAAGGATAAATTAAGAGAAAGTCAGTAGAGCCTTGCACAGTGATATTTTCTTTTCTCCTGGAAATGGCCATGAGTCAATGGAAAACGCATATCACCTGACCTCTTTTTGGTGTCCCTATCTTACTCATGACCTCCTTTCTCCAGGGTCAAAACTGAGCTTACAAATTATGCCTTCAAACTTGCAAGCTATCCATAAAGTCTTACCAAACTGTTAAGTGTAGTCCTGGGACTTGTGAAGGGTCCAAAACGGATCCGAACCCTTGCCTGGTTATTATTTGATTATTAAAGCAACACCAGCCACCTCGTTAGCACTTGTGGGTACTCTAGCAGCACCAAGGTTAACCGTCTCTGCTGGCTATCCGCGCTCATTTGCATGGCTTCCTCCTCTCCCCCACATCTCCGATAGTTAACGCACATCTTCACTCTCACTTCCTTGTTCAAAGAGATGTTTCACCACGGTGCAGATGCGTGCCCCTGGCAACCCCTGGTGGAGGCAGCAGCTGAGAATTCTGTAAATCTGTGCTGCTCTCCTGCAGAACTCAGAATCTAAATTCTAGCATTCCAGGAGCTGGGGAGGGTAAAGGCTGTTGACATGCCAGCAGGAGCCACAGCTCCTCCAGGGTCATTTTCGAAGCCGGAGTCTGCCGATGTGCGTGGCAGCCTTCTAGCTGCACAGGCTGATTGTGATAGGGATGTGCTCACTGGACTCCACAGTCCCCTCCTTTCTCAGTCCCTCCCAGGCACCCTCTGTGCTTTCGTGTGTCAGGTCCCATATGAGGAACCAGGACCATGGCCTTTCAGAGGGAGCTCGCAGTCTGCTGTGCTAGGGAGTTTATACTTTTCCCCAAATAATCCCCCAAATGAGTGGAGGGCCTATTCTCTCCAGTAATGAGGTTGTGGCAAGGCCAGTTTCTATTCCATAAGCACAAGCTTCTTTTTGTCGCTGAAATAGCATCGTGGTGGAGTCTCACAATTTATTCCAGAAGGGGTGTGGGGTGCATATTTGGCAATGTCTGGAGACCTTTTTGGTTGACAGGACAGGGCGGGAGCTGTTATGGGCATTTAGTGGGTACAGACCAGGGGTGCCAGTAAACATTTTATTCTACAGACTGCGGGACAGCGCCACAGCAAACAGTGATCCAGCCCAAACTGTGGGGAGAGCCAAGCTTGGCTGGACCCCTGCTCTCCTCTCATCGCCTGCTTTTCTTTTGTCACTGTGTCACTGCTATACTGACTTTCTGGTAGTTCCTCAAACATACCCAACCCTGTCCCATTTGGGGACCTTCGTGCTTGCTGTTCCTTCCAGAATGTTCTTCCCCACAGAAGCTGTCTGTGATTCTTGATCCATGATCAGGAATCCACTTGATTCCATGATTACACCCTTTATTCAACACTTCCCGTGTGTCTGACACACCGCACACACAGCAAATGGAATCTCGTATTCCCGTTCGGCACAGCAGCTTCTCCTTTTCCTCCATAGCTCTCATCCCCATCTGAACTCTCCATTTATTTATTTATTTATTTATTTATTATTTGTATTTATTTATTTATTTTGAGACGGAGTCTCACTCTGTAGCCCAAGCTG
This sequence comes from Chlorocebus sabaeus, assembly GCF_047675955.1. NCBI lineage: Eukaryota > Metazoa > Chordata > Mammalia > Primates > Cercopithecidae > Chlorocebus > Chlorocebus sabaeus. The sequence continues at coordinate 16,403,730 of NC_132908.1, forward strand.
GAGTGCAGTGGTGCTGTCTCAGCTCACTGCAACCTCTGCCTCCTGGACTCAAGCGATTCTCCTGCTTCAACCTCCCGAGTAGTTGGGACTACAGTCACGTGCCACCACAGCCAACTAATTTTTGTATTTTTTAGTAGAGACCGGGTTTCACCGTGTTGCCCAGGGTGTTCTCGAACTCCTGAGCTTAGACGATCCATCCGCCTCGGCCTCCCAAAGTGGTGGGATTACAGGCATGAGCCACCGTGCCCGGCCTCCATTTATTTCTGAGATTACCCCTCAATGACCTCTTTCCTGCTGCCCTGTAGAATTCATAAAGACTCAGACTCCGGCAGAGTTGCTCACTGCTGTGTTCTCAACTCCTGCACCAGCTCTTGGCATACAGTAGGCACTCAATATATATGTGTTGCAGTGGGTGGGGGGATGAGAAATGGAGGAGGCTAAAAGTAGGGAGAGGAAAAGAGAGTTTTTAGAGTCAGAAATCCTGGCTGCATGCACCAATTCCAGCTTTGTGTTTTGGGGGAAACCTGCTTAACCTGTCTGAACCTCAGTTTTCCATTCTGCAAAATGGGAATGAAGATCATCCCGCCCTCTCTGAGATGGTTTTGGTGTTTGTACCGCAGGCTGTGTGTGTGTGTGTCTCACACACGGGAAGTGCTGAATAAAGGGTGTCATTGTTTTTCTCTGTAGGGGGTCTGGAGTTGTGATTCCCTTGGGGAAGGCAGAGTGAGGAATCATCGCGGTTGCCATCCACACAGCGCTCACCACATGCCGGCCCAGTTGTGTATTCACGCGCTTTAATCTCACAGCATCTTGTGTCGTCCTGGTCACCATTCCGTAGCTGAGCAAATGGCAGTTCGGGGTGGTGAGGGGCTGCGCTGGTACACACAGTGAGGAGGTGGCGTGGTGGCAGAGGTGACCTTCAAGCAAACCCAGGCCGCCTGGCTCCGTAGCCTTAACCAGGACACCCGCCACTCCTCTAAGATGTGTTTTTCATCTCCCTTTGCAGAAAAGCTCTTTTGCTCATTTCTCATGATGTGTGTCAGGGCTTCCTGTGGGTGCCCAGTGGAGTGTGGGAGGAAGCAGAGAAAGCAAGGCGCTTACAATGAGACCCATCCACGGGGCCGTCCCGTTTTGTGGCTGGGTCTTAATTTATGAAGACGTCTGATAGCCAGGCTTGGTGGTGTGTACCTGTGGTCCTGGCCTCTCCAGAGGCTAAGGCTGGAGGATTGCTTGAGCCCAGGAGGTCGAGACTGCAGTCAGCTATGATCGTGCCACTGTACTCTGGCCTGGGTGATGGAGCGAGACACTGTCTCTCAAAAATAAATACAAATAAATGAAGCCCACTCAATAAATAAATAAATAAATAAATAAATAAAGGTGTTTGGGTGGCAGCACAGCGAGGTCAAATAAATAAAGCCCACCAAATAAATAAATGAATGTGTCTGGGTGACAACACAGTGAGGTCAATACCTTGGAAATAAAATTTTAGTGTGACTCAGTTTCCATAGAAACAAGAGGCACAGCATGCCTGCAGGGCCACAGCAGGAGGCTCCGTTTTTTGTTTGTTTGTTTGTTTTTTTGTTTTTGGTTTGGAGGCAGAAGACAGGAGTAAAGAGAAAATCTAGGCCAGAACCTTTACTGGGGTTCCCATAGGAAAAGTGAGGCAAGGCAGGGCAAACAGTTGAGGATTGACCAGTTTGAATGATTTCAGGAGGGCTCTGGGTTCTAGAGGGGTCTCTAGCTGCCTGGTACCTGGCCCCAGGGTGGTTTAGGGCAGGGGAAGATTGGCTTGGTGTGTGAGAGTTAGATAAGCTGATGGCCGAGGGGGTATGGACTCTGGGCTGGTTGGTTTGCATATGAGAGGCTTGCTCCTGGTTGAGCCCTTTGCTATCTCTAAGAATGGGCTAGAACTGGAAGGGGATGTTTTCCCCCAGGTCTGTAAGACCCCTAATGCGAGAGCATCTACAATACAGGAAATCTGTCATCTCAGCACTTTGGGAGGCTGAGGCGGGTAGATGGCTTAAGCCCGGGAGTTCAAGACCAACCTGAGCAACATGGTGAAACCCCATCTCTACAAAAAATGTAAAAATTAGCTAGGCATGGTGGCGAGCACCCGTAGTCCCAGCTACTCTGAACACTGAGGTCGATCAAATCTGAGAGGTTGAGGCGGTAGTGAGCTGAGATCACACCACTGCATTCCAGCCTGGGTGACAGAGTGAGACTGTCTCAAAAAAAAAAAAAAAGATGACAAAACATAAGAAGGTATAGTTGAACTAATTAGCCCTGTGATGAATGGATGGCAAATAGGCAAATGTATTATCTATGAAAACACACAGAACACCCCCCTTCCTTGCTCATGTGTGCGTACCCAGCGTGACTGCTTAGAGTCCTTGAAGGGTGTGAAGCCAGCCCATTGTCCCCTCAGTGCACAAGTGTGTGGCATTGAAGCATGCCTCTATACCATCATCAGATATGTTACTTCTTCTTTGAGTACCAGGTCCCAGGGGGGCACAAATAGGATGACTGTGGCCGTACCTCTCTTTGGGCTGTATTCATTGACTGCCTACTTTGTGTCAGCCACCAGCCTGGGCACTGAGCATACAATGGTGAGAAAGTAGACATAGTTTCTGACCTCATCCAGCTTGTGGTCTGGACTAGTTTTGAGGACAAGGTGGGGAGTGTGGCTGTATGTATTATCTCTGCAGACACACTTGGGCTATATTGGTCACAGAAGTCAGAGGCTCAGCAGATATGAACATTGTGAACATGGGCTGAACTGCAAATCAGGTTCGGGATTTGACTAGTCACACATCCTTCCCTGATTCTCCGCAGCAGTGCTGCCATCAGGAAAACATCTTGGAAAGGAATTAAGCACTATAGCTGTAGATACACCCCTATTGAAGTGTTCCTCGTTTGGGAAAGTAAATCTCCATTAGGTCTCCTTGGGACTCAGTTAGTTGGGCTGCCTTCCAAGATGGTGGATGGTGATCCACTGGGAGACCTAGTATAGGAGACTGTCCTGTTTCCACTGGGAAATCAGAAAAAGAACTTTGATGTCTTAGAATCTTTAGAGCCTCTTTGCCTCTTTTGTTCCCCACCCCCACACCCCCAAATGCTTCAGAGTAAGACTATTCCCCCCGCCAATCCTTGGTGTTTGGTTTGAATTTGGTTGCCATGGTATTTAATCTGTTTACATGAGTTTTATTTTGACCTCTAACTACAGAATGAAGAATGTGGTAGAGTCTAGGCTGAGTTAAGCCCAGAATGCTGGAATCCTTGGTATGTGTGTGGGGTTTGTGTGTGTTTCTCTACGTGTGTGTGCACCAGGACCCCCTCACGTGGACCTGGTGCCGTGTGCCAGGTTCTGCCCTGTGTACCTCTATACCCCCAGGGATACTGTTCACGTAGTTTCTTGTGTGAATGATGCCCATAGACCTGGGCTGCACTGTGGCCGTGAGAATGCAAACTGCACCTCCCCAGGATCTTCAACCCCAGGAACTGTGCAGAGCATTGTTGGGGGCCATTTTGGGGCTCAGAGAAGGGGTCGTGGGTATACTTCTTACACATGCCCTTCAAATCAAGTTGATATGAGAGGTGCTGGAATGCAATGTGGAAGATCTTCTTCCCCCTTTTATGCCCCCTCTTGCCCCGCCAAGAAGTTTAAATGGGCTTTCTGAAAATGTTCCCAGAGAAAGAAAACATCCTTTTCACCTGAGGCCTCCTGGCCACCTACTGATTGAGAGCCGGATTGTGAGTCAGCAGGAGGATTTGCAAGTTAGCAGCTGAATTAACTGTGTCCATCAAAGTCAATAAGGTGACTCTTTTGCTCATCAGAGGCCTTCAGGGCACTGGAGTTTCTTCTTGGACAGTTTCCGGAGCCCCTGACTCTGGTTTAAAACCAGGTAGGCATTTGCTCATTCTCCCATGATGGAGGTGAAGCTGAGTGTACCACCACTGCTGTAGTTGAGCTACAACAATTAAGAGCTCAGAGGCCCCAGAAAAGTCACCCTCTTGATCCGTGACCCCCAAACTCACAGCCAACCAAGGGGTGTTTTCAGCTGCTGTTTGGAGGTGATTGTTCTCAATTCAGTGTTATGAGGCCTCGTTGTCACAGCCAAAAGACTTCTTCAAAAAATAATAAACTGCCCATTCATCAGGAGAAATGACAGGGAATACCGTCTAAGCAATTTTTTTTTAGTGACTGGGCATTTTTTTTAGCAGCCCCAGGTGATAGTACCAGCATTCCTTGCAGAGTGACACAATACAGTGCAATTTGGATATAATTAATTAATTAGAGAGCAAATTGCATTGAGTAGGTAGCTCTTTGCTTTAATGGCAGCTTATGAAGAAACTACCACTGTGAAGGGGGTTATAATGTTATTTTAGCTTTTATTATCAGCATCAACAATATCAACTGATACTTTTGTACAAACTCATAAGTACTATGTTCAGTGGGTGGTTTAAATTGACTTCTGTAAGTTTCACTACTGGCCCATGAGGTGGGTGCTGTTATGAATAATATTCTCAGATGGGAGTTGAATAATTTGCCCAAGGTCTTCCAGCAAGTAAGGGTTGGGGAGCAGGGTTCAGACCCAGGCAGGCAGGTTCCAGGGCCCCGGTTCTTTACTGCTGGATGTGTTAACACACCTGTTTATTAGCCCATTGACAGCAATCTGTAAAATATGCAAGAAGCCTGGTGCTAATGAAAGTTAATTGCAGGCTGTGGGGCGTGGTGGCTCACACCCGTAATCCCAGCACTTTGGGAGGCTGTGGCAAACAGATCACTTGAGGTCAGGAGTTCGAGACCAGCCTGGCCAACATGGTGAAACCCTGTCTCTACTAAAAAGACAAAATTAGCCGGGCATGGTGATGTATGTCTGTCATCTGAACTACTCAGGAGGCTGAGGCAGGAGAATCGCTTGAACCCAGGAGGCAGAGGTTGCAGTGAGCCAAGATCACACCACTGCACTCCAGCTTGGGCCACAGAGTGAGATTCCATCTCAAAAAAAAAAAAAAAAAAGTAATGACAGGTGATATGGTTTGGCTACGTCCCCACACAAATCTCATCTTGAATTGTAACTCCCAGAATTCCCATGTCATGGGAGGAACCCAGTGGGAGGTAACTGAAGGGTGGGGGTGGTTCTTTCCTGTGCTGTTCTCGTGATAGTGAATAAGTCTCATGAGATCCGATGGTTTTGAAAAGGGGATTTCCCACACAAGCTCTCTCTTCCCTTGTCTGCCGCCATGCTAGACGTGCTTTTCATCTTCTGCCATGATTGTGAGGCCTCTCCAGCCACATGGAACTGTGAGACCAATGAAGTCTTTCTTTTGTAAATTGCCCAGTCTCAGGTGTGTCTTTATCAGCAGCGTGAAAACAAACTAATACAACAAACAATGGAGAATCAAAGCTTACTGTACCCGCTTTTCTCTCTACGTACTTAGGGCTCGAATACACCTTTTGTGTCAATACTTTTGGATTTCCTGAAAGAACAAGTTATGTGGGGAAACCAGCCTGGTACAGAATTGATTCTGGCGAAAGGGGCAGCCAACAGCGGTCAAGGTTTGGGGTTTGTGCTTGGTGGTGGCAGTGTGAACTCATTAGCAGCAGGCACAGGGTCTGTGCTGGTCAGTGCCAGTGTGGTTGGGGTGTGATCTCCCACAGCAGAGCCTCCACATTTGGCTTTGGTTGTCCCAAGCATCCTACAGGTCATCTGGTATCATTCAGGATATTCCTTTTATGCTGAACTGGGCAGCATGCAGTCTTTTGTTTGCAACCATAAAACTCTGTCATACATACACCCTAAAAATGTGTCTCAGCTGGGCGTGGTGGCTGGCACCTGTATTCCCAGTACTTTGCAAGTCCAAGGCAGGTGGATCACTTGAGGTCAGGAGTTCGAGACCAGCCTGGCCAACATGGTGAAACCCTGTCTCTACTAAAAATACGAAAATTAGCCGAATGTGGTGGTGGGCACCTGTAGTCCCAGCTACTCAGGAGGTTGAGGCAGGAGAATCCCATGAACCCGATAGGCAGAGGTTGCAGTGAGCCGAGATCGTGTCACTGCCCTCCAGCCTTGGCAACAGAGTGAGACTCCATCTAAAAAAAAAAAAGTGTCTCAGTACTTCAAAACCAATTGAGTAATGTTAATGGACTTTCCTTCTCAAATGTGTGACCACCCCCATCTTTTCTCCTGACAAAAGGAACTAGGAAGATAGCTGTGGTTCAAGATCAATGTTATGCACATCATTGCTGAAATAGGCACATCATTGCTGATTGGCTGGTGCATGAGGAGCCTTGAGGAACTGTCGAGAAATAGCAGATCCAAGCTGCTAGGACTTTCGTGTTCTTGGGTCTAATGTGTATATTTCAGTTCCTCCTTGCCTTCAAACTGCCGGCGTCTCTCAAATTCCTTCTTATTTTCTGCTTTCCAGTAAACTTCAAAATAGAACTAAATTGCAAGTTGGAGCTTGACCTGTTACTCTTTCTAGCGTCGAAGGAGGAGGTTCTGGTACACTGTGGCAGCTTCCTGCTCCTTCTGTTCACTTTTAGAAGGTGGCTCTGAAGAAGGTCTTTGTAATTTGCATCTTTTTTCCCCTGACTAAAGCCTTCTTCAGTTTTGACATGTGTCATTATGGTCACATTGTTTGGCTCAGTTTCTAGAGCCTCATTTGGGTTCTCAGTGTTGTCTAAATCCGGCCTCTGCGCTCAGAACGGACCTGGGAATGTCACACGAAGTCCCTCTGATGCCACTCCCACCAATATCTAACACTTGTTACCCTTTTTTTTTTTTTTAGAGATGGAGTTTCACTCTTGTTGCCCAGGCTGGAGTGCAATGGCGCAATCTCTCGGGTCACCGCAATCTCAGCCTTCTGGTTTTAGGCAATTCTCCTGCCTCGGCCTCCCGAGGAATTGGGATTACAGGCGCGCGCCACCATGCCCGGCTAGTTTTTGTATTTTTAGTGCAGATGGGGTTTCTCAGTGTTGGTCAGGCTGGTCTCAAACTCCTGACCTCAGGACGCCTTATCTTCCCAAAGTGCTGGGATTATAGGCCTGAACCACCACCCCTGGCCTATTGTTTTAGCAGCTAGAAGCACATCAACCAAGCATATTGTGGTGCTAGGCAGTGAGTTTTCAAAACACTGGAGGAATTTTTCCAGTTTGAAGCTGAAAATTAGGTAACTGGTTAGGAAATTTAGTAGTGAAACTGTGAGTATCCAAGCACAAAACTCAGGAGTGAGTCTGAATCATGAGAAAGTTGATATTGACTTTAGAAGATCAGTACTGTGATATTCCCAGGGCTTTGGCTCTTAGAATTCATGAGAATTTATAGTATGTTCTCACTCAATGATTGCTTACCAAGTGTATGTCACTATGGTTAGCATGCACTGTGAAAAGCAAAACATCATTTATTCCTTAAAAAGAACTCTGTGTTGTACCCATTTTCTAGGGCAGGTGATTGAGGCTCTGAGAGGCTATCATCGTATGTTTTGTATTACTATAAAGGAATATCTGATGCTGGGTAATTTATAAAGAAAGTAAGTTTATTTGGTTTATGAGTCTGATGGCTGGTAAGTTCAAGATTAGACATCTGCATCTGGCGAGGGCCTCAGGCAGCTTCACTCATGGTAGGAGGTGAAGGGGAGTTGGCATGTGCAGAGATTACAGGTAAGCAAGAAAGCAAGAGAGAGGGAGGGGAAGACCAGGCTGTTTGTAAACATCCAGCTCTTTCAGAACTAATAGAGGGAGGGCATTGATCTATTCATGAGGGATCCACGCCCAAGACCCAAACACCTCCCATTAGACCCCACCTCCAACACCGGGGATCAAATTTTAACATGAGGTGTAGAGGGCAAACACATCTAAGCCATAGCAGAGGCCAAGTTACTTGCTTAGGGGCACATAGCCAGAAAGTAGAAGGCCCTGGGTTAGAATGCAGACCTGCCTGAATCTCAAGGCCATACCCTTCTTGAACACCGTACAGTGGTTATTTCAGTAGGGGTCCCACAGATGGGTGGGGAGCAGGCAGAGAAACAAACAAAAAAAAGAGACTGGGTGCTGGTGTCTCATGCCTATAATCCCAGCACATGGGAGGCTGAGGCAGGAGGATCACTTGAGCCCAGGAGCGCATGTCCAGACTGGGCAACATAGCAAGACCCCATCTCTATAAAATATATGGAAGATTTATAATGTGTCCACATTTAGTGATTGCTAACCAAGCGTATGTCACTGGGCTTAGCAGTCACTTTGAAAAGCAGGATATCTCTTATTCCTTAAAAATAACACTGTTATACCCATTTTGTATACACACACACACACATATATATATATATAAATTTTAAAAATAAAAATAAGTAGACTGGACGCAGTGGCTCACGCCTGTAATCCTAGCACTTTGGGAGGCCAAGGCGGGCGGATCACCTGAGGCCACGAGTTCAAGACTCCTGGCCAACATGGTGAAACCCCATCTCTACTAAAAATACAAAAATTAGCTGGGCGTGGTGGCAGGGGTCTATAATCCCAGCTACTTGGGAGGCCGAGGCAGGAGAATCACTTGAACTCGGGAGGCGGAGGTTGCAGTGAGCCAAGATTGTGTCACTGCATTCCAGCCTAGGTGACAGAGCAAGACTCTGACTCAGAAAAATTAAATTAAAAAATAAAAATAAATAAAAGAAGCAGCAAAAGGTTTAAAATGAAGAGGGGGACTTTCAAAAGACCGTATGATCCTGTGGGAAGAGACATACTATGTTCTTACGTTTTATTTTTCTGTTGCATACCACACCCAATCCAGGGCCTCGTATATTCTAAGCACACAGAGTAATTTGTTGAAGGAACATTGAGTGAACAAGGAGAAGAAATGGCCATTTCTTTTTTTTTTTTCTTTTGAATGAGCCCTTTAGCTCTTTAGCGTCTTCCTCCTTGTTTAAATGGGCCTTGTGGTCCCTTTTGACCCCCCAGCTTCTGAGGCTTGCTAGGGAAGGCTGGCGTGAATACAGCTTCTCTTCCCCAGGGCCTCCTGGTCTCCACGTGTCTTCCCATCTGCTTTCCAGATGAGCAAATGACTCATCAGCTCCCTGCAGCCTTCCCAAACCTGCTTTTTGTCTTCTCCGCTCTCTTTCCCGATTTCTTAGGCAGAACTCTTCTGGCTGTGAGTGATGGAAACCAACTTAGTCTAGTTTAGGCTCCACGGGGGAGTTTACTGGCTCCCAGATGGTGATTCACAGGAACCCTGAGAGAGACTTCACTGGAGCACAGAGAGGGGAAGCAGTGTGCTCTAGGTCACACAGCTGTTCATTATGGGGAGGGCTGGGAGAGCTTGAGAATTTTGAGAACAAGCTCCATGCAGGTGGTGACTATTTATTTGACTAACGTATTCCCAGTGCCTAAAACAATAACAACCATCACATAGTAGGTGCTCAGTAATATTTGTTGAATGAGCGTGTGAGTGCATGAATAGTGGAGTCTCTTTTATTTTTCTAAAATTGAGTCTCACTCTGTTGCCCAGGCTAGACTACAGTGGTGCAATCTCAGTGCATTGCAGCCTCCACTTCCTGGGTTCAAGTGATTCTCCTGCCTCGGCCTCTTGAGTAGCTAGGATTACAGGCACGTACCACCACGCCCGGCTAATTTTTGTATTTTTAGTAGAGGTGGGGTTTCTCCATCTTGGCCAGGCTGGTCTCAAACTCCTGATCTCAAGTGATCCACCCACCTCGACCTCCCAAACTGCTGGGATTATAGGCGTGAGTCACCAGTCCCAGCTGAATAGTGGAATTTTAAAGTCTTCATCCCCGCTCTGTATGGATAGGAAGTAATTGAGGGCAGGGAGGGGAAATGGAGGAATTCTTTCCATCACTGTGTGCTTCTTTTCACGCTCATCATGCATCAGGGGCCCCAGGGCCTGGCTTCTGCTAGCTTCAAGCCCTGGGTTCTCTTCCTACCTCGAGGTTGTCTCAGCCTCCGCAGGTGACAGACAGTCGGCCTGCCCCAGTCTCAGCCTGGGCATCTCCCGGCTCATGAGGGCCCCACAGTGAATGGGCATCATTCAGTTCTTGCATCAGACTGGCTCGGGTGACCGTAGCAAGCTACAGCCCCCGAGGAAGATGCCAGGAGCTGGGTTTGCTGCCAAGGGCTCCCTGCTGCCGTCCCTGTGATTCCAACTCCCCAGGGCTCCCAGCGGGTGAGAATAAGGACTGGCTGTGGTAGAGTTCTCATCTTTGGGTGGGGTGTGTGGCGAATGGAAAGTCAGCCGCTCCGGCCTCGTGGCTTGGCTGCTGTGAGCAGGGATGCTTTATAAAGTGACTTTTCAAGGCCTTTTCCCTCCACTGGGCTTTGGCAGCCACGCCGTTTCTCCAGAACTGAGCCGGCCTTGTGTCTGTTGGGAAGAAAGACGTGAAAATGAGGGCTGGAGCGGACGCAGGGCCCCAGTTCCAGGGGAAACAGGGCATCGTGTTGTGCTGCTGCCTGGGGCAGAGCTGACAAGCGCCACATTGATTCCTCAGCAGGAGTTGGCTCCTTTTGTGGTATCAAATGCCCCCTTTGCACAGCCGCGACATTGATCAGCAATGTCAGCTGTGTAGAGAGGTGGCGCGGGGTGGCGAGGCCGTTTGATTAACCAGGGGGCACTCTAAATGCTGTTTTTCTAATCTGAGTCGTCCCTCCAGAAAGTTACGTGCTTGTGTGTGGCAATATTACAAGTTTATGTTGTATTCTGTGTGGACGGCACCCCTCGGAGGTGTGCAAAGAGGCATCCCTTATTTGGAGATGAGGGGCAGATGCGCGTGGTTGCAGCTCTTTGCACACGTTTATGCCTATCCTTCTATCCCTATGCTATGTCTGCATGCCTTTTGTGAATGTACACAACTCTGAATGTTTATCTTTTTAAATTTTTACTTTTTAGAGACAGGGTCTCAATATATTTCCCAGGCTGGTCTTGAACTGCTGACCTCAAGCCGTCCTCCCACCTCAGCCTCCCGAGTTGTTGGAATTACAGGCAACCGCCCCTGTGCCTGGCCAACCCTGACTGTTACTTCTGCATCTGTTGTTGCGTGACGAGTGGGTGCGTGTGTGTCTTCCTAAGACAGAGGCTTCCTGGATTCGAATCATGGCTTTGCTCCCTGTGCACCACGTGATGAACTCCCGTCAGCCTCAGTCTTCTCACCTGTATGATGGGGATGATCATGGTTCTCACCTCACAGGAGAGTCTTGGAGGTTAAATGGGGCAACACCTGGCCCCAGGTCATTTGTTGACATGTGTGAGTTATTGTGGCTGTTAGGTTTCGACTTTGCAGGCCTGCTAGTATGTCTGTGTGACCTGCTCCACGCCCTCATCCTCAGCTGTAGCGGGAATTGTATTGGTGTTTTCTCTTGCTTTCTGAATGAAGGATCCAGTGCTCTGAGTTCTGAGGAGGAAAAGGGACAGGATCTGAGACTCTTTTGGTTTCATCAGGGACTGCTCAGCTTGCTGTGTCCTCCCTGGATGGCAGAGGAGTCTCCTACCCTCCCTGGGCCCTGTGTCCCTCTTGGGTCACTCAGGCTTGTCACACCTCCTCCCTGAGTCCCTCCCCCAACCACACATAGGCACACACACGTACAGTCGCGCACATTGAATCTGTCTGACGTTGCTGCAATTTCCCACGAGGGGTTTAAATAATTCTCCGTGGCTGTGGTCTGAAATGCACAGAGAGAATCTCTTTGTCCCTCACCTGCTAGTGGACACCTCCCACCTGGCCTGACCTCTGGCTCCAAAGGGCATGTCCAGTGTTTCAAGCTGCTTTTCCAGCCCCTGTGAACCTGGGGTCTTGGAGGACGGCTCTCAATGGAGAATTGTGTCTGGAATGGAGACAAGGGTGAGGTATTCCCAGATGGGCATTGAGGAAAGGGCCTTTTGCCTCTCCTGCTGTGAACAGCTTTCATGGCTCTTCTTCTGCAGTAGTGATATGGTTTGGCTGTGTCCACACCCAAGTCTCATCTTGAATTGTAGCTCCCATGATTCTCACACGTGTTGTGGGAGGGACCCAATGGGAGCTTATTGAATCATGGGGGCAGGTCTTTCTGGTGCTGTTTTTGTGATAGTGAGTGACTCTCATGAGATCTGATAGTTTTATAAAGGGGAGTTTCCCTACACAAGCTCTCTCATTCTCTCGTTTGTTGCCATGTAAGACGTGACTTTCACCTTCTGCCATGATTGTGAGGCCTCACCAGCCAGGTGGAAATGTGAATCCATTAAACCTCTTTTTCTTTATAAATTACCCAGTCTGGGGTGTGTCTTTATCAGCAGCGTGAACACAGACTCATCCAGGTGTTAAAATCGTAGACCCTGGAGGAAGATTTGTACCTTCAACGCCAAGTGTTGCCGCTTACTGGTTGTGTGACTTGGGCAAGACGCCTGCCCTTTCTGAGCATGTCTCCTCATCTGTCAAATGGCTATAGCTGCATCCAAGGTTGGATATGAGAATTAAAGGGAGTTATTCCCATAAAACCCACAGAGTGATCCCTGGCATGCAGGAAGCGTTGGTAATTGTTAGCTGTGGCTGGCTTATTACCATCCGTTACTTGTTTGTCTCTAGGTATCATCTTCTCACTCTGGAAGCCGGAATGGTGGTCATTCCACACAGGCCTTTGACATCAGAAGCACTTGGTGAATAGTTTGTGATTCATTTATCTATAAAATTCATCAGAAAATAGGGTATAGCCATCCTGGGCAACAGAGTGAGACCCTGTCTCTAAAAAAATTTTTTTAAATAGCCAGGTGTGGTGGAAGTTCCCTGTAGTTCCAGCTTTCCAGGAAGCTGAAGCAGGAGGATTGCTTGAGCCCAGGTTGGAGGTTTCAGTGAGCTATGATCATGTCCCTGCACTCCAGCCTGGGTGACAGAGTAAGACCCTATCTCTTAAAAAAAAAAAGAAAAAAAAAGAAAAAAATAGGATGTAGTAAAACAAACACCCATGTATTTAAAATAAGACAAGCTCAATAGCAAGAGAGCTTAATGATGGACATTTTCACCTTCCATTTAGGTGTTTGCTCTGGAGACAAGAGAGTGAGCTTCTTTTTGTCCATGTCTTGAAGGAGGAAATGTATGTTCCAACAGCCCCCAAATAAAGCCCTCATAAGTTTGAATCCTATTTTTTCCACAAGCAGTTTATTTTGTGTTTTCTCATGTTTTAAACCATCTTTTAAAAAATATTATCCATAACCCACCATTCCAACTCAACTGCAATTTTCACATCTTCCGTTTCTTCCTGTATTTATCTATACCCATTGTTTTTAAACTGTGTACACTTTGTCTTTTTCATATTCACTTAATATTACTTTGTAAACACTTTTTTTTTGGTTTCTGTTTCTGAGACAAGGTCTCTGTTGCCCAGGCTGGACTGCAGTGGTACAATCAGGGCTCACTGCAACCTTGACCTCACCAGCTCAAGGAACCCTCCCACTTCAGCCTCCTGGGTGGCTGGGACTACAGGTGTGCACCACCATGCCTGGCTAATTTTTTGTGTTTTTTGTTTTTTGTAGAAACAGGGCTTTGCTATGTTGCCCAGGCTGGTCTCCAACTCCTGGGCTCAAGCTATTCACCCGCCTCAGCCTCCCAAAGTGTTGGGATTACAGGCATGAGCCACCGTGCTCAGCCTGTAAACACTTTTAAAGCATTTCTGTCATGTCTATGCTGATCATGCTAATTAGTGCATAATTCACCACTGAGTTGATGCACCTTAGTTAATGTCACCATCGCTCAGTTGTTGAACATTTAGATTTTTGTTGATATTCTAAATAATGTTGCAAATATCTTTGGGCCTATGGCTTTTATTTTATTTTCTAATTATTTCTGTAATAATTTTTTAAGCAGGAGCTCACTGGCCAAGAAACATTCCATAAATGTTTAGTGCTCCTAAATGTTGTGGAAGTTGATATAATAATATAATAATAACAACCACCATAGCCACTAACCCTTCATTGAACAACTAGGCCAGGCATTATCTGAGTGCTTAGCATACATTTTTAAATTTACTCCTCCCAGCTCCTTGAGGTGGGAATGTTATTATTCCCATTTTACAGATATAGGAACAGAGAAAAAAAGAGGTTAAATTACCTGCCCAGGAACATAGAAAAGGATGTTGAAGAAGCCATCCCTTCCCTCAAAAAACTCAGTTTCAGAACACTACACAGTTACCTCCGTAAGCTCAAAGTTGCCCTGGCCAGTTCTTACACCATTTCCACAACTTCAGCTTGCAAATGCTAAGTATGTGCCCATAAGTATATCTTCCTGTATGCATTTAGGCAGTGATTCAACTTGCAGGAAATCCCTCTGGCTTTTCTGGAAGATTCTGCCACCCCAGGTGGCTCCGGTCCCAGCAACCTCAAGGCAGAATAGCGGGAGTTTGGGAAATTGATCTGAAGTCCTTTTCCCTTGCTTCCTTGTACCTTTTCCTTTGTAACATCCCCCACCCCAAGGGCCCAGTGTCCCTATGCGCTATCATCTCCCTTCCAACCTTTCCAGCCGTGATCTCTGAAAAAACTCATCCACGCTGAGCTGGAGCTCATTGGAATTCATTCCAGGGAGAGTTGCATTTTGTCAAGCACTAATGTTAAAGAATTGACTCTGAAGAATAGATTGTAGACCTGTGTGTGTGTATGAAAGAGAGAGTGAGACAGAGAGGCAGAGAGAAGAGAGAGAACTGGATTATGTCATTCCCCTAGCTGTTATTTCTGTTTTTCTCCCCCTTTTTTCCTCTTCCCAGTACAGGGTTATTACTTTCCCAATGTAAGGTTGATTCCTGCTCGTCCTTCAATCTTCAGATCAGGTGTCCCCTCTTCCGGCTGGCCTTCCTCACTCTAACTCCACACTTTATTTCTTTCACTCGTGGCTTTCATTACAAGCTGACTTTGAAGGTTGATGGGTTGATTCATTGCCTGTGTCTCCTCCTAAACTGCAAGTTCTGTCTTTTTTTTTTTTTTTTTTTTGAGACGGAGTCTCTTTCTGTCACCCAGGCTGGAGTGTGATGGCGTGATCTCGGCTCATTGCAACTTCCTCCTCCTGGGTTCAAACAATTCTCATGCCTCAACCTCCTGAGTAGCTGGGATTACAGGCGTGTGCCACCACTCCCAGCTAATTTTTGTATTTTTAGTAGAGATGGGGTTTCACCATGTTGGCCAGGCTGGTCTCGAACTCTGACCTCAAATGATCTGCCCACTTCGGCCTTCCAAAGTGCTGGGATTACAGGTGTGAGCTACGGCGCCCGGCCCCTAAATAGCAAGTTCTGTGAGGGCAGTAGGTACTATAATCTGTGTTAGTCACTGGGGTACCTAGAATCTAGCGTAGTGCCAGGCACAGGGTCAGCTGCACTCACTGTTTGTTTGATTGAATGCTTGATGTGTCTCCCAGCATTCCTTTCACTGTCAGCCCCTGTCCTTCCCGTCCCCCTGGCCGAAGACCAAGAAAGCTGCCAGTGCCAGGAGAGAGTTTGAAGCTGTGATTTCCTTGTTGTCAAATAAATGAGAAGCCCGGTCAGGGTCAGTTAACCTGATGGCCGCTGTTGGAGAGGTCCGCTGGCTGGATCCTTAGTGATTGTGTTGAAAACACTACCGCTCTATTTTGTTTTCCTTTCCCGAAGAAATATTTGCTTTATCTCTGGCAGTGTGTACTTTATTATAACAGAGCTGGAGGATGTTGACCTGAGAAGTCAAAAAACATGGTTTCCAAAGAGACTCTGTCAATGGCTCAAAATTAATAAACGTGCAGCTGCCAGTGGGAGGGCCGGGGGGAGCTGGAGTGGAGGGCGAGGGCCGGAGGACAGGTGCAGAAGTGATTAAACTGCTCCCATTTTGCCACAGGGACGACACCGCTTTTCTTTTAGCGGCAGGTTAAGGGGATGAAAATCTGAATTGGCGTATCTCTAAACAAGTTATTACTTCAGCCGTGGGATAATTTGTTGAGAAAATGCCATTATTTTTCCAATATAGGTCCCTGGGACTGTGCAACCGGGGCGTGATGCTGGCAGCTGCGGTTGCATGTAGATGCTAAAGCATCATGGAGCGGGAGAATGAACTTCAGGTTAAAGCCTGTTTATTCTTAAGTAAATTGAGTTTTTTGCTTTTCACGGTGTCATGAGGAGGGAGCAGGGCTTTCCTGCTGCTTCTCAGTGCTGGGGCCCTGGAGTTGTCCACACCCCTTCCCTCGACGCTTAGGATCCTTGCCACAGCACCAGAACCTCCGGGGACTCTCATTCTGCCCAGAAAGGCCAGGGAGAACGCAGGTCTGGGAAGGAGCCTCAAGGACGGCCTTGAGCATCTAAGCCTCCATTGCCGTGCTTCCCAGTGACCTTGAGGATGTCATCTGTTATGGGTTGAACGATGTCCCTCTCCTGTCCCCAGATTCATATGTTGAAGTCCCGATTTCCAGTATGTTGGAAGAAGTTGACCTTATTTGGAAAGACGGTCCTTGCAGATGTAATTTGCAAAGATGCAGTCATACTAGAGAAGGGTGTGTCCCTAAGCTAATATGACTGGTGTCCTTATAAAAAGGGGGCATTTTAATTAACTGGGTGTGGTAGTGGGCACCTGTAATCCCAGCTACTCAGGAGGCTGAGGCGGGAGAATCACCTGAACCTGGGAGGTGGAGGTTGCAATGAGCCGAGATTGAGCCAGTGCACTCCAGCCTGAGTGACAGAGCAAGACTCTGTCAAAAAACAAAACAAAACCCAGTGGGGGTTGGGGACATTTGGACATAGCCATGCACATAGGGAGGACACTTGGTGAAGGGAAAGGCAGAAATGGGCATGATGCATCTACAAGCGAAGGAACATTCGAGATTCCCAGCAGACCACCAGGAGAGAGGCATGGAACATTCTTTCTGACAGGCTTCAAAAGGAACCAACCCTACCAACACCTTGATCTTAGATTTCTAGGCTCCAGAAGTGGGAGGCGATACATTTCGATTGTTTAAGCCACTTAGTGGTGCTTTGTTATGGCAGCTGGTGAGAAATGAATACATCATCCAAGGGCCACGGTTCACCCATCATCTACTCCCCCAAAAAAATCACTCACAGCCGCTCAAATCCACATCTCCACCTGTACCCTGAGTAAGTCCTTAAGTCTGCCGTGTAGGCCACCGAAGTTTCAGCTGTCACTGCCCTTTAGTCTTGCAGAAACACAGTCGGTCTTCCGTTGTTACTTTACAGGTAACACCCTCCCTATGACATTCTGAGCCCCAGAGGGGGAGCTGGGCCTCTTTCTGTGTCTTGATTCCAGCAGGCACTTAAGCGGTGCTTGTTGGATCCAGCAGATTGCCCACTCTGAGTCCTGAGATGCATCCACTTCCAGTCCTTTCTGGAGTTTTAGCCTCTTGCCTTGTCAGTCCTTTGGTGACTGTATGCCCCTCAATATTTATGTGGTTTCCATGGATCCAAGGTCTGCATTTTCCAATCTTGACTCATAGATGTGAAAGAGCTGTTCACGAGGTCAGCAGTTCGAGCCAGCCCGACCAACGTAGTGACACCCCGTCTCTATGAATAATACAAAAATTAGCCAGGAATGGTGGTGCGCGCCTGTAATCCCAGCTACTCAGGAGGCTGAGGGTGCAGTGAGCCAGGATTGTGCCACTGCACTCCAGCCTGGGTGATACTCTGTCTCCAAAAAAAAAAAAAGCTATTCAAACTATGGAGTGCCCTAGTAAAATTGTAGCAATGACTGATTCCACTGTTTGTGTGTCTGAAGAGGGACAGTGAGCTAGACTCAAAGGCTCAGGTTCCAGTCCAGCTTTATCATTTACCAGCTGGCTATCCCTAGGAAAGTCACTTAACCTCTCTGAACTTCGGTTTTCTCAGCTTGCCTTGTCTGCCTCATGGGTTTGCAGGGAACCAAGAATGTGTGTGAGAGGCCTTTGATAGCATCAGAGCAGAGGCTGTAGACATAGAAAAAAGGGGGGAATGAAAAGGTTCTCATGGTGATCTGGAGAACAGGTACCCCAGCAAAAAGGGTCTCCATGGGAAGGGTGGGCCCAGGGTTGCCAGATTGCCAGAGTTTTTAATAGAAGCCAGAAAGACAGTTTATTATGATGTATCCCAGTCATTCAATGTTGTCTCAGGTGTTTTTAACCACCACAGGTTCATATCAAATTAGACTGCAGACTATTTCTGGACCCATGAGCCACCATTTTGAGACGCCTGCTATAGAATTTGATTCAGATAGAGGTCGATGGCAATGCTTATTTCCTTTATGTTACTTAAACCTGCCGATCCAAGTATCCCTCTCAATAACTCTGAAATGCAAGAGTCAATATTAACCAAGGAAAATTTACCTTGTCACCTCTTCCAGGAAGCCTTCCCTGATCACATCCCTACTGAATTGAGTTGGATCAGAGGTTGGCCAGCCTTTTCTTAAAGGAGCAGATAAGAGATATTTTACATGTTGAGGGCCCTTCAGTCTCCTTGGCAACTACTGAACTGTGCCTCTGCAGCAGGAAAGCAGCCAGAGATAATATGTAAACAAATGAATGTGGCTGTGTGCCAATAAAACTTTATTTGTGAAAATAGGTCACGAGCTGAATCTGGCTATGGGATGGTAATCATTTCCTGATCACCTAGTTAGATACTTTTTTTTTTTTGAGGTGGAGTCTCACTCTGTTGCCCAGGCTGGAGTGCAGTGGCATAATCTCAGCTCACTGCAACCTGCACCTCCTGGGTTCAAGCCATTCTCCCGCCTCAGACTCCTGAGTAGCTGGGATTATAGGGCGTGCCACCATGCCTGGCTAGTTTTTTCTATTTGTAGTAGAGACAGGGTTTCACTGTGTTGGCCAGGCTGGTCTCAAACTCCTGACCTCAAGTGATCTGTGATCTGCCCACCTCAGCCTCCCAGAGTGTTGGGATTACAGGTGTGAGCCACTGCGCCCAGCCTAGATAGCTTTTTTATGTACTACCCTAACACTCCAAATTTAGCCCCTTTTGAGGTGGAGTCTCACTCTGTTGCCCAGGCTGGAGTGCAGTGGCATAATCTCAGCTCACTGCAACCTGCACCTCCTGGGTTCAAGCCATTCTCCCGCCTCAGACTCCCAAGTAGCTGGGATTATAGGGCATGCCACTATAATAGTAAACTGGGATTTAGTTTACTACCACAACTAAGAACACATTTATTGAGCACTTACTGTGTGCCAGTAGCTGTTCCAACCCCTTCATTTATCTTTACTCATTTTTCACGATGAGTTCATGTGGAATGTCCTGCTGCTATCCCCATTTCACAGATGAGAAGACTGAATCGCAGAAAGGTTAAGCAACATGCCCAAGGTCACCCAGCTGAGCTTTCAGACTCAGAAGCAAAGAACACTTTGCTTCTATGGCTCACCAGCAGATGTTTCGCTTCATCTCTGTATTTCCTTGGTGCCCAGTGCAGGGACTGGCTCTAAGGTTGTACCCAGGAGTCACTGCATGAGTGACAGGCATTATTTCTGGTTTTGCAGACCTGTACAGGAGGGTTATAGATACAAACATTGCTTTGTAACCCTTTCTAAATAGACTCAGAGAATCTGCCTGGGGCAAACTTTCCCAAGCCAGACGCCTTTGTTTTCCTTGCGTGGAGAATTTGGCAGCTCTGGCTTGGACTTGCACAGGGCTACTTTTAAACATCTGGTTCTCTTAGCAGCCCTAAAATCCAACATTACCCTTAACAACTTTCATCTCTCTGCCGCGGCGCCTTGTGAAACATCACAGCCCCCACCATGGCTGATTGGAGGAGTGGTGAACAGAGTCTGCTGTTCACCAACCAACAGATGAGAGTGACAGAGAGGACACTCTACATCTGAGTCCTTTCCCGAAGGGTCCCTGAAGAATTCCATGTCAATATGGTAAATTGATTCCTAGTTGAAAAGCCCTTCACAGATTTCGCCGTATTTAAAGGAGTCCCCGATGAGAATCCTTTATACCGTGAATGATCTCCTGGTAATTGATCTGCTTTAGAAGTTTGGCTTCAGTTTAACAGGGGCACCTGTGTTGTGTGAGCAGAGCTCAAAATATTATAATGAGCAAGAATAATTATTATGATTATTTATAGGGAGTCGTTGTGATGTGCCAGGCACTTGTGACACATGCTTTGTTTTATGCAATTATTTTTATTTTTTTAGAGATAAGGTTTCGCTGTGTTGCCCAGGCTGGAGTGCAGTGGTGCGATCATGGCTCACTGCCGCCTTGAATTCCTGGGCTCAAGTAATCCTTCTGCCTCAGCCTCCGAAGTAGCTGGGACTACAGGAATGCACCACCGTTCCATTTTCTAATATTTAAGAGATTGTTGTGGGTGGGGGGTGATATGATTTGGCTCTATGTCCCCATCCAACTCTCGTCTCGAATTGTAATCCCTATGTGCCAAAGGAGGGACTTGGTGGGAGGTGATTGGATGAGGAGGAAGGTTTTCTCCATGCTGTTCTCATGATAGTGAGTTCTCATGAGATCTGATACTTTAAAAGTGTTTGGCAGTTCCCCCTTCACTCTCATTCTCTTCTGCTGTCATACAAGATGTGCCTTGCTTCTCCTTCCTCTTCTGCCACGATTGTAAGTTTCCTGAGGCCTCCCCAGCCCATGTGGAACTGTGAGTGAATTAAACCTCTTTTCTTTATAAATTACCCAGTCTCAGTAGTTCTTGATAGCAGTGTGAAAATGGACTAATACGGGGGGATGGGCAGGGATCTCACTCTCTTGCTCAGGCTGGTGTTGAACTCCTGTCCTCAAGTGATCTTCCTGCCTTGGCCTCCCAAAGTGTTGAGATTATAGGCAAGAGCTACCGAGCCCAGCCCAACAAGTGCTTTATATCCTCTGTTTCATTTGTTCCTTTCAACTCCTCCATGGGGTAGGTGCTGACCTTTTGCCTATAGGTAAACCGAGTCATAGGTTAAATTGTGTGCCCAAGGTCACATAGCTGGTCAGTAGCACTGCTGAGATTCGAACACAGATGGACTAGCTCCAGGGCCAGAGCTCTTCCCACCCTCCTCTGTTGTTTTCTCTAAGCGTGGTGGCTTTATTTATCTCCAGAGATGCTGTCCTCCTCCATGGTCTGACATGGAAGCTCAGGTGCTTCTTGCAGAGTGGGTGAAGTTGTGCTATATGTCAGTGAGGATGGACTCCTGCCTCCAGGGCACTCCGCTCAGATGCTCCCTGTTGGGATCACTGGGCCGTATCAGCTCCTCTGAGAGAGCAGAAGGAAAAAGCTGGCAGGGTTGGACTTGATGGATCATGTGGAGACCACCTCTGCCTCCCATGGAGAAGAGACCTCCACGAAGGCAAAGTAGAAATCTCTTCTCCATGAACTGTAATGATGATCGCTGCCGTGGTGGGTGACATGAGCCATCCCTGTGCCGTTCAGTGTGGTGGCCACCAGCCACATGGGACTATGTCAGAAGCCCTGGAAATGTGGCTAGAGCAGTGAGAAATTGAAGTTTTACTTTTATTTCATTTTCATTAATTTAAATTTGAGACCTGATACCTGATTCAGTTACTAAATATATTTGGAACAACTTGGGTCTGAGAACTTACTTCTTCATTTGACATATAAAAAAAAGAAAAATCAATTGGCTGGGCATGGTGGCTCACACCTGTAATCCCAGCGCTTTGGGAGGCCAAGGTGGATGGATCACGAGGTCAGGAGTTTGAGACCAGCCTGCCCAACGTGGTGAAACTCCATCTCTACTAAAAATACAAAAAAAATTTAGCTGGGTGTGGTGGCAGACGCCTGTAGTCCCAGCTACTCAGGAGGCTGAGGCAGGAGATTGGCGGTGAACCCAGGAGGCGGAGCTTGCAGTGAGCCGAGATCACGCCACTGCACTCCAGCCTGGGCAACAGAGCAAAACTCTGTCTCAAACAAACAAACAAACAAATTAATTAATTAATTAATTCTCTTCAGATGGGATCTCCGTATGTTTCCCAGGCTGGTCTTGAGCTCCTGGGCTTAAGCAATCCTCCCACCATGGCCTCCCAAAGCACTAGGGTTACAGACATGAACCACCACACCCAGACTCATATGACATTTTTCTGAACTCTAAAGATGTAGCATATATTGCTGATGAACATTTAGCATCTACATTGAGAGATGACAGCATGATCTCACTTATCAGTGGGAGTGGGAACTAAATGTGTGTACACACAGACATAGAGTGTGGAATGATAGACACTAGAGACTGTGAAGAGTGGGAGGGTGGTTGGGGGGTTGATGAGAATTACTTCATGGGTATAATGTACACCATTTGGATGATGGCATACACTAAAAGCCCACACTTCACCACTCCACAGTTTATCCATGTAACAAAATTGCTCCTGTACCCCTTACATTTATAGAAATAAAAAATAAATACATTGAGGTATGCCATCATGTAAAATACACACCGTCACCTTCAGAGCCATCTATTCACACCATGTGCTACAGTTGTGGTTTCTTCTGCAAACCAAAGTGTCTGAGACAGGTCTCAATGAGTTTAGAGGTTTATTTTGCCAAGGTTGAGGACATCCCTAGGAAAAAGGGACGAAAGTCACTGGAGGATCTGGCCTGTGCTTTTTCCAAAGAGGGCTTTGAGGACTCTGTATTTAAAGGCGCAAAAGTGGGCAGAAGGGGAAGGAGGAAAGAAAGAAAAAACGGGAAGGTAGGGAGTGAGGTGAGAGGTCACATTCTTATGAGGCTTTGATTAACTCTCACCGGATCCACATGTTGCATTTGAAAGGCGGGGGTAGGGGAACAGTCACTTATGTATTCATCTCAAGCTCAGTAAATCCATATTTTACATGGGATAAAGTAAACATAAAGTGGAGGGAACTGTCAAGTATACATTTGTCTTGAGATGGGCAGGGGGACGATTTCTAGTCTTGTCTTTGTCCATACCTCTGAAGATAAGCTGTTAATTTACATTGTCAAGGTGAGGGAGGCCACCCGGAGAGATATGTGGCCTTCTATCTTGTAGCTGTCTGTTTAGGAACAAAGGGAAAGGCAATGTTTTGCATGACTCAGTTTCCAAGCATAACTCTCCCATTTGGCATAGTGAATTTGGGGTCCTGAGACAGAAGTTTTCCTTTCTCCTTCTGGTGGTCATTTATTCGTTCAATAAATATTTTTTAGGAGTGCCAGCTAGTGTGCACGATGAGGATGCAGCAATGAATAAGACACAGAGATCAAACAGACCAAAAAAGTAGAACCTATTAACATGGCAAGTGGATTAAAACAGGAGGATGTGTTGAAGAGGGTGGTCCTAAGAGAGCCCTGAGGGAGATGACATTTGGCCCTAGACCTGAACAACCAGAGAAGCCATGTAAAAACTTGGATGAAAACCCTCCCAGGCAGAGGGAAGTGGCCTTGAGGCAGCAGAGAGAATGGAATGTTTTAGAAACCTTAGGGCATCAGTGCTGGAGCACAGAGGAAGAAGGAAGCATAGTGTGAGATGAGCTTGAGGAACAGGCAGGGGTAAGATCCTGTAGGGCTTTCAGATCAAGGTGAGAAGTTTAGATTTTATTTCCAGTGAGATGGGGAAGTCATGTTGGATTTATGAATTGCTATGTTGTGTGTTCTTCGGTTTATGATTTTATAAGGGTCCCTGTATTAGTTCTCATGCTGCTACATAAAGACATTGAGACTGGGTAATTTATAAAGGAAAGAGGCTTAACTGACTCACCGTTCCACGTGGCTGCGGAGGCCTCACAATCATGGTGGAATGCAAATGAGGAGCAAAGGCACGTCTTACATAGGGGCAGGCAACAGAGATTAAGAGCCAAGTGAAAGGGGGAACCACCCCTTACAAAACCATCAGATCTTGTGAGACTCACTACCATGAGAACAGTATGGGGGGAAACTGCCCCCATGACTCAATTATCTCCCACTGGGTCCCTCCCACCACATGTGGGAATTATGGGAGCTACAATTCAAGATGAGTTTTGGATGGGGACACAACCAAACCCTATCAGTCCCTCTGGTGGCTGCTGGAAGAAGAAAGGACCCTGGGAGTAAAGGGATGTTGGGATCCAGGATGACTGGGACTTGGGTTAGCATAGTGGTGGTCAAGGTCAGAAGTGGACAGTTTGTAATTGCCTGATGGGTTTATTTTACCCACTGTCCAGATAGGGCCGATTTGTCAAGACAGGGGAATTGCAATAGAGAGAGTTTAATTCATGCAGAACTGGCCGAATGGGAGACTGGAGTTTTATGATTCAAATCAGTTTCTCTGGAAATTTCTCTGGAAATTTTGAGGCTAGAGTTTTTCAAGGATAGTTTGGCGGGCAAAGGAATGGGTGCTGGTGATTGGTTGGAGATGCAATCACAGGGGTGTGTGGAAAATGATCCTCTTCTGGGCGAGGCCACAGTTCTGGTTGGTGGGTCTGTGTTGAACCATCATGGTCAGAAATGCAAAAATCTTCCCCTAGTCCATATCAAGTGTTAAATAAAAGAAATGCAAAAACCTGAAAAGACATCTCAAAAGGCTAATCTTAGGTTCTGCAGGAGGAATCAGGGAAGTTGCAAATCTTGAGACCTCAGGAATAATGGCTGGTAATCCTTTACACGTTAGCAGAATTCTGGCTTTTTTTTTTTTTTTTTTTTTTGAGATAGAGTCTCACTCTGTTGTCCATGCTGGAGTGTAATGGGGCTATCTTGGCTCATGGCAACCTCCATCACCCGGGTTCAAGCGATTCTCCTGCCTCAGCCTCTGCAGTAGCTGGATTACAGGCACCCACCACCATGCCCAGCTAATTTTTTGTATTTTTAGTAGAGACGGGAGTTTCGCCATGTTGCCCAGGCTGGTTTCCAACTCCCGAGCTCAGGCAATCTGCCCTCCTCAGCCTCCCAAAGTGTTGGGATTACAGGCGTGAGCCACTGTGCCCGGCCAAGGCTTCTCTTAATCCTTCTAACCTAATAGA
Source organism: Chlorocebus sabaeus (assembly GCF_047675955.1). Taxonomy (NCBI): domain Eukaryota; kingdom Metazoa; phylum Chordata; class Mammalia; order Primates; family Cercopithecidae; genus Chlorocebus; species Chlorocebus sabaeus. The sequence continues at coordinate 16,428,589 of NC_132908.1, forward strand.
CCTACATTAGCCTTACAAAGGTGGTTTAGTTTTGGGGAAGGACTGTTATCTTTTAAAGTATAAACTAAATGTCTCTGAAAGTGAGCTTGACCCAAGCCCAAGAATGATCGTGAGCGGTTGGGAGGTTAAAGGCAAGATGGGGGTTGGTTAGATCAGACTTCTTTCACTGTCATGATTTTCTCACTGTTACCATTTTTGCAAAGGCAGTTTCGAGTTCTGGACATACTGTGTTGACTTACCAGTGAATTGGAGATGTGTTGGCCACAGGGGCCTGAAGGATAAAGAGGCATTGAAGGTTCCTCCTCCATGCTTGGCTTGAACACTACGGTGTTTTGCTTTAGACTTAGGCACCTTCCTACCACTCCCCACCCCAAAGTATTAATTTCCTTCCTCCTGTATCTGCCTCATTCTTGCTGGCAGCTTTTTCGTGTAGATACAGCCTCAGCTTTATTGGATAAGCCTGTTTTGAGTGGGGAAAGAGGAATTTGTTCTCTTTTGGTTCGACTCAGGGCCCTATATTCCTTGTATTCTCCTCCCCCAGTTGAGTTTGTTTCTGCTAATGGAAATGATGTTCGGATTAACAACAGATCTCTTAAACCGAGGGTTGACTTCCCTGCCGTTTTATTCCCCCCTCCCGCTGCTTTGTGGGGGAGATGCTGAAGATACCGAAGAGGTGAGGGGTGAAGTGAGTATTTAATTGTGTGCAAATCAGGAATAGTGACTAAAGCAGGTACAGGGCACGATCTGAATCCTGCAGGAGCCACACCTGACATGATTCCCTTTCCTGACTTCAGGCTCCAAATGAATTTCTACTTGACTAAAAATACCTCAAGAGCTGGGTGGCAGCTTAAGCTGTCGGTAAATTTAAAACAGGTTTGCGTGCCACTGATTATAGCAGAGGATAAAAAGTTACTGGAGAATTTTGTTTAACTCCTGGTTCTCCATCCTGTCTTGGAGCCTACACCCTTTGATTCTTGGATGGATTGCAATGGTGGGCTGCATATTTAACTTTTTTATTTTTCTTTGAACTGTTCAATGGCTACGAACTATGTTGGATGTGTTTTAGGTTGAAGACCTGTCTCGCTTAAGAGATGATGGTGTAAAATTGGCCTGGGGCTGATTAGACACAAAGTCCAGTGTGAGTCAGAAGTGTTCTGTGCCTGGCTGGCTAAACACAGATCCACTCTGGGGCTACATATTTATTTGCAAGACACCTCCAGAATGTCTGTACTCCATTCTCAACCTTCTGCCTCTTACAGTGATCCTTCTGTACTATCCTGCAGGTAAACCATAATTGAACAAAAATAGTAGCCAGCCGTGGCGGCGTGCACTTGTAGTCCCGGCTACTCAGGAGGCTGAGGTGAGAGGATCGCTTGAGCCCAGGAGTTTGAGGCTGAAGTGAGGCAGGATCGTGCTGCTGCACTCCAGCCTGAGTGGCAGGGTGAAACCCTATCTCTAAGAAAAATAAAAACGATAAAAGCCTTTAGGCTTTCTATGCATTTTCACATTGAATCTACGCAGCCACTTTGTTGAGGATCAACAATGCTGAAATTTACATGAACCTTGTGCTCCTGGGGAGGAACAAAGGTCAAAGGAATCCCCCCCACCCATTTGTGTTGCAGAAAATGCCTCACTGCAAAGAACCAGTGTTCCCCATATGACTTAGATACAACTCGTGGATACCCTTTTGTTTCCCCAGGACAGGGCTAGACTCAGACCCTGCACCTTCCCGTTAGTTACCTGGCTGCTCATTCCCACTGATCAATCAGAACATGCTTGATCACCAGACTTTGGATCAGACTCTCTTCTTCTTCCACGTGCTTGTACCTTGACCCACGCCAAGCCTAAGCCAGCACATAGCCCCTCCTGAGAAAAGGCTGTCATCAGGGTAAAACATTCTCTGATCACCCCATCCTTTCTTCCCCACACCTGCTCTTGCTTTCTCCTTTTAGTAAAAGAATACTCCTTTCTGCCTAGCCTTTGAGATGCTTGCAGGATCCTTAAGATCTTACGGTAGAGCACCCTCCCTAGTGCAATTGTTCCTTTCTTCCCTTCCCAATAATTCCTTCCAATGATGTTTCTCCTTACTTAACGCGGATTAGTTTTTTCTTTAACAGTTTGTCTTAAGTATGATGGTCTCCATTTTCCAGAGGAGGAAGTTGGGACTCAGGGAGGTAGTGACAGGCAGAATGGGGAGCTCTGATCTGTCTGAACCCAGAGACTGTGCTTGTTCCCTTAACTAGTTCCCGAGGCTCTGTTCATGAATTATAGACTTTATCCGAATTCTCTGTGGTCCTCTACATGCTTATCATCTAATCAGAGAGACACTGATGATGGGTTTGACTTAGAACTTTACGTTGGTGCGAAGCGATGTCTCTTCAGCAGAAGCCTTACTTCGAGTTCTGAGTTTTGATCTTTTCTCAGGCTAGCGATGTATCTGGATATTGTGTTTTGTGTTTTAGCATCCTGTCATGTCTGCAAAACATCCGTGTACAGTATTCAACACTTCATTATAAACTAGGCTTTGTATTAGATGATTTTGCCCAGTTGTAGGCTAATGTCAGTGTTCTGAGCGAGTTTAAGGCAGGCTAGGCTAAGCTGTGATATTCGGTAGGTTAGGTGCATTAAATGCATTTTCAACTTAGGCTATTTTCAGCTTACAGTGGGTTTATTGGATGTGACCCATTATAAGTCACGAGCATCAGTCTAAGATACTGAATCATGGTTTGTGTAGCATCTTTGTTTTATAGCCCTGGGAAAAGAGAAACTCATGCAGATTCACTGTTTTTCATGCACTTGTGTATTCCTATGAATAGAATCTTCAGGAGAAGAAATATCATGGTGTCTACAACAGAGACAGGCATGTGAATGTTGAACTTCCAGCTTGCGTGGTTAGGAAAGGTTCTTGGACCGGGCAAGACTGGAGCTGCTCTGAGGAGAGTGGGTTCCATGTGGAAGTTGCAGGACTCGCATATAGGGTATTATTGGTTAGAGATGCATGGGGGTGGGGAAGTCCAAAAAGGGGTAGCAGCGGTTCCCTTGCCTGCCAGGCAGCCAATGGCACCTTCTTCTCTGGGCAGTGGTAAGCCACTGCAGGTCTTTGGGCAGGAGAATGTCATAATGACAATGATGATAATAATGATGACGCTGATAATAGCCTGTGCCTCGTGTTTTTATAGCTCCTCTCCCAAGGTGCCCTTCTCCGGAAAGCTGGGAGTGCTTCACAGATGTTACCTAATTAATCGCTAGTGCTTCCCTGCCGAGGGAGGTGGGGGGTGGCTAATATCCCCATTTTTCAAAGGAGGAAAACAAGGCAATGGGAAGCTCTCAGGAAGACTAGTGAAGCAGTGTGGGTGCTGGGAGAGACTCTGCAACAGTTCCTCTTTTTCTCTTCGCCTCCAGACCCACAGCCCACCTTTCGGGAATAGAGTGGCCTGGGACAGATTGGTTTGTGCACAGGCAGGTACAGATAAGAGGGTCTCTTGTGTATGAAGGATGGAGGAGAGGAATCTATACACTGAGTGTTTAGAGATGCTCGAGTATGGACACCTGGGAGTCAGATGAAGTCACTCCTGGCTTTGGGCACACCCTAGACCTTGATATCCCCTTCTTCTGCTCCCTCAAAGGTGTCTCTTGCGGCATTTATCATCCTCCTCTGAGTCGGCTGACCTCCGTGGCTGTTCTGTGCCCTCCTTGAGGCAAGGATCTTACCTTTTATAATCTAACCTCAGTGCCAGGTTCACGCGCTTTGGCTTGACTCTTAAATTTGCCATCTTTTGTCATGGGTGAGTCACTTCCCCTCTCTTAGCCTCAGTTTCTTCATCTGTAAAAGGATGATGACAACTACACCTGCCTTATTGGGTCACTGTGAAGATTAGATGAGGTAATGCATGTCATATGCTCAACAGTGCCTAGGATATTTAATAAATTATCAATGCTCTTATAATAGGGGCTTAAAAATATAAACACCGGATTACTGCTGTAAACTGGTTCATGGATACAGGGATACGGGCGTACCTTCTTGAATGCAATTGACATGCAACGGAAATACTGAGTAGGAATCAGATTCCTTGAAATGGAATCATTCTTCCTGTTGATGTGTATTGTAATTTTAAAGAAAACATATGCGCGATTTCATTTCTGCCTGGGTATAGTCAAGCTTTTGTTCCAAGTTCCTGAGCCCCTCCACCTCTCCATCAAGTATCTAGTAATCCATAAACAAGGCTTAAGCTGCTATTTAAAGCAACTCTGCTGTTAATCCCTTTGTAAAAGCAAATCCTTTGGGAATGTGAATAACCTCGCCCCCTCCAGCTCTTTCCTTTTGAGCTTATTGTGTAAATTCAGGTTTTTCCTATTTTATTTCTTTTAAGGTAGTGCTATCCATGATTGAGAGTCAGAAATTCAGAACTGGAAGATGGACGGAATCTTAGAGTGCCCGGCCCAACATCTTCATTTAAAAGATGGGAGATGAGGACCTGAGGAAGGGGGTGCTTTTCACATCTGGGTAGCAGTAAAACTCAGGCTTAGCCCATGTCTCCAAAAGTGTTTCTCAGTTGTTACATAAGTGATTTTCTTTTGTCATGTATTTATTTAAAGCGTTATCGTTTTCCCCCCCTAAATAATTCTAATACAAGTAGTATTCATATTGTGTTGGTTCTGTGGCAGGCACTATTTGAAGCCCTTGCCATGAATTAACTTTACATGTTTTAAGTCATTTACCCTTGAACAACCTCTGTATTCAGGAGGTGCTATTGTTAGTGCTGTTTTGCAGATGAGGAAACTGAGGCACCACGTTGTGAACTCATTGTCCAGGGTCCCACTGCTCATAGGTGACTGTCAACTCCAGAGCTCATCAATTACAGGTGTCTCTCTGTTGACTAAACGCATGGCCGTAAAGCTTTATTTTTAAAAGAGATCTATTCAATAAAAAAATGAGAGTTGGTTGAAGAAAATACTAAGTTACTGGATTGGGTAGTACAGATATATGGCAAAAACCACCTAACTAGTGCATGGGCATTGGAAGTTTGGAAACGTTGCAGAATACCATCTATTGTGTCAAAAATGCATTTGCAAATTCTCAGGAAAGGCTCGTTGGGTGCCAAGGACTATGTGAGGTGCCAGAAACAGACAAGTAGCTGGAAACAGACCAAATCAGACAAGGCTACTGCCTTCGTGCAGCGTATAATCTAGCGGAAAAGAGTGCACAAGAGAACAAATAATAAGATATTACAGCCTCTGGGAAATGTTCCAGGGAGGCCGACAGTGGAGTGCATAGGCGTGTGTGTGTGTATGTGTGTGTGTGTGTATATGTGTGTATGTGTATGTGTGTGTACGTGTGTATGTGTGTGTGTATGTGTGTGTTGTGTGTGTATGTGTGTGTGTGTATGTGTGTGTATGTGTATGTGTGTGTACGTGTGTATGTGTGTGTGTGTGTGTGTTATGTGTGTGTATGTGTGTGTGTATATGTGTGTATGTGTATGTGTGTTGTGTGTGTATGTGTGTGTGTGTGTATGTGTGTATGTGTGTGTGTTATGTGTGTGTATGTGTGTGTGTGTATATGTGTGTATGTGTATGTGTGTGTACGTGTGTGTGTATGTGTGTGTGTGTATGTGTGTGTGTATGTGTGTGTTTATGTGTGTTATGGGGACGGGGCAGGCAGTGGGGGCCTCTATTTACTAGGTTCATTTGTCACATCTACGAAGAGGTGACACTTCAGATAAGACATGAAGGTGAGTGACATGGACAGGTTTGTCTCTTCATCCAATCATGTCTGTCTGCTCCGTCATCTCCTCTTTGGGAGTAAATGCAGAGAACCGTCATGCTCGTGTTTGTGAGCAGCTTTTACCTCCTTCAAGGACTCTGCAGGCACCTAAAATCAGGAATTCCTCCAGGCCCGATGCTGGGAATAGGACAGCGCTAACTGTCGCCCCTCTGTCAGGTGTAGACTGAGAAATGCTGCCACTAGCGATTGCTTTTTCACTTTCTCCATGAGAGAGGCAGCAACAACAGGGTTAGTTTATTACTAAACGGAATCATTAATTCATCTGTATCTTTACATACCGGTGCTGTCCAAGAGAAGTCAGATGAGTTTGGAATGCGGATTTTTACTCACCCTTGGAGCTACTCCCTGCTTTTAGCTTAAAGCTTTGCTAAATAAAACAGGCTGTTTCTGGCCAACTTCCTTCCCTAGGGCAGGAGTTGCAAAGTTCGATGTTTTCTGGGCAGTGCTGGTAATGAGAACAAGTGTCCTGGCCACATGGGGACCGGGCGCTCCCACACTGCATCTGAAGCGGACAGTTGCCTCTCAGACTCAGTCAATTCAAAGTACGGACCCAGTGAGGCCAGATACAATTTTGCAAAGAAGGTTAGATATCCAGAATTTGAATTGCACAGTCTTCTTGAACTTCGAACAGTGGCGGCTAATTGAAAAATTTAAAAACGCTTTGCAGGTCAAAACAAAATGTATCTGAGAGATTCAGCGGGGGGCAGGGGGGTGGTGATCAGTGGGTGACCTCTTTTCTGAGGGCCCCTGAAAACCAGGTCTGGCCAGCCGAGTGATAGAATGGGTCCAGGATCTCTCAGAACTTGGTGGGACTAAAGGAGAAGAAATGGGCAAAACCACTTACTTACCTGGGATTGTTGTACAGCATCAGCTCGTGTATCTGCTGATTCACTTTCAGTCTGATCCTTTGGGCCCAGGGCTGGAACTGCTTTATAGAAGCCCAAGTTCTATGCCAAGTGTTTTACATACATTGTTAGCCCAGGTGATCCTCCCAGCAACCCCCAGAGGCAGATCCTAATGTTATCCTTATCTTATGGAAGGAAACCGGAAAGCTTTTAGAGGTTAAAACTTCTCTTCGGGAAGGACGCGGTGGCTCACGCCTGTAATCCCAGTACTTTGGGAGGCCGTAGGTGGGCAGATCACCTGAGATCAGGAGTTCGAGACCAGCCTGGCCCACATAGTGATACCCCATCTCTAGTAAAAATACAAAAATTAGCGAGGCGTGGTGGCAGGCACCTGTAATCCCAGCTACTCGAGAGGCTGAGACAAGAGAATCACTTGAACCTGGGAGACAGAGGTTACAGTGAGTTGAGATCTTGCCATTGGACTCCAGCCTGGGCAACAAGAGTGAAACTCCATCTCAAAAAAAAAAAAAAAAAAAAAAAAAAAATCCACTGTGGGTCACACAGTTATTACAGGAAGTAGCTGAGTTGGAAAACATACCCTGGCCTGTTTCCAGGGCCCAAGATATTGAGGGATACTCACTACTCTCTTCCTTTAACATAAGCCAGTTCTTAATTCAGCTCTTAAAATGTACGTGTTCCTTTTGTTGAAATCATTCCTCTTATCATTGCCATTGCAAGTCAACAGTTGCCGAGCCAGGACCTCAGACACCCTGTTTGGCTCTGGGAAAACAAGTGGCTAAGACCTAGCCCCTGCCACAAGGAGTCATGAATGTTACAGTGGAGTGAGGAAGATGGGTGCTTAGAGAGAAGTAATTACGGGATAGAGTCGTGGTGGCGGTGACCGCAACCAGCTAGCTAAGGAGGGAGGGGCCTACTTATCTTCAGAGGTGGGGAAGGGTTTCCAAGAAAAAGTCTTGAATTGGGAAGGATAAATGTGAATTCTCCAGGTGGGCAAGAGAGGAAGGGATTCCTGGCAGAGAGAATGGGCCGTGCAGAATGAGGAGGAAGATGTGAAGCTGCAATGCATTTCCTGTGTTTGTGGCTAGTGACGGTGGTTTAGCAGGAACTGTCTATCCCTGCGCTTGGGATTCTGACTGTGCCTTTCTCAGCTCTCTCCGTGGGACGCCTGGCTTTTCTCCTTCCACCAAAATGAAAGCCTCTGCCTGCAGCTTGTTGGAAGTGAGTACATGGGTCTCAGGACAGGCGGCAAGGTGTGACTCTGTCTTGGGAGGTGGGACTGGGTAGTTGTTTGAAATTTGTCCTCTGCAGTCAAACCTCCTGGGTTCAAATCCGGGCTTTGCCAGTGACTGTGACCTTGAGTATGTTGCTTCATTTCTCTGTACCCCAGTTTCCTCACCTGGGTAATGGGGATGGGAGTTACTCCTCCTTGGGGTCTCTAGGAAGTAATGCACTAAAGCATCTTGCACAAGACCTCTGGGATAGTGAGTGCCAATATGGGGACTGTTATCTGGAGCATGTGTGTTGTGGTCCACATGCCCTTCAGTATCCTGGTTGACTCACGCATAGATAAGGGGGCATTCAGAGGCAGTCACACTGGCTCCTCTGCAGGGCCAAGTTCATCTCCCACGTGCTGTGCTGGCTGCACTCTTGGCAGGCCTGCCCCAAGTCCTGAGATCCCAACCTTTGTGCTGCACTCTGATCTCCAGGCTGTGCTCTGCTGACGCAGTGACATTGCAGTCCACTCCGTGTGGGGCACCATTAACATTGAAATTAAGTAATATTAAATAGAATTAGAAATGCAATTTCCATATTTGTAACATCCACGTGGTCGGCAGCCACGTGTGGCTAGTGAGTTCCACTGGGGTCAGTACAGAGACTGTTTCTATCATCACAGAAAGTTCTATGGGGCAGCAGTGCCTTGGACAATTCCTGGGACCTTAGCATGCCTCTTGCTGAAATGGGTCCGTTGTGAAGCATTCTTTGTACCTGTTTTGATGTGCAGTGATGCTTTCCACCCCAGAAAAATGGAGATGCCCAAATACCAGCATCTCCATTTGCCCCTTCTTGCAGCCTTTTGGCCCAAAGTGGCTTCTGTCACGGTGAATCTGGCCAAGACAGTGCCCAGCACATAGTGGGTGTCCAATGACAATTGAGGAAGGGGGCACGGCACAGTGGGTAAGAGCATGGACTCTGGAATCATCCTGCCCTGGTCCCAGTTCTGGAAGGTGGCCTCTCTGTGCCTCAGTATTGTCATCTGTCCAATGGGGAAAATACCAACAGATGCTTCATGGGCTTGCAGTGAGGATTAACTGAGATAAAGTTGAGGTGTACTGTTAGCCCACATCTATTGCCACTGTTAGTTGAGTAAATAAATTCATTCCTAGAAATCTTAGGTTCTCTTTCTGTAGTGTTTCCTTGGATTTAGAATCATAATTTCATAGACTGTCAGAGCTAGAACGTTAGACATTTTCTATTAATAATTCAATCTCCATTTATTTTATTAATATGTTGCGGCTGGGCGCGGTGGCTCACACCTGTATTCCCAGCACTTTGGGAGACTGAGGCAGGTGGATCATTTGAGGTCAGGAGTTCAAGACCAGCCTTGCCAACATAGTGAAACCCTGTCTCTACTAAAAATACAAAAATTAGCCAGGCATGGTGGCGCACGCCTGTAACCCCAGCTCGGGAGGCTGAGGCAGGAGAATTGCTTGAAACTGGGAGGCAGGGGTTGCAGTGAGCCGAGATCATGCCACTGCACTCTAGCCTGGGTGACAGAGTAAGACCCCATTTAAAAAAAAAAAAAAAAAAGATGTTGCCTTTTATTTGTTCTTTTTTTTTTTTTGGTTGAATAGCGTGAAATAAATTTAAAAAATTGTCCAGCTTTATTGAAATGTAATTGGCTTGTGATAAATTATGCATGTTCAAAGTGTAAAATTTGATGAGTTTTGATATGTGTATCCACCTGTGACATCATCACCCCAAATTATTGGATATAATGAACATTACCCCCAGAATTTTCTTAGCTCTCTGTATAATAAATACCTCCCTCATTCCCAAACCCCATCCACAGGCAACAGCTGATGAGCTTTCTCTCACTCTAGATTCTTTTACATTTTCTCAGTTTCAAACACAGGCGATTAATTGAAAAGTTCTAAAACACTTTGCAGGCCAAAACAAACAAACAAACAACAGCAACAACAACAACAAATTATAGCTCCTCATTGTCCACTGTCATCCCCAGCCCCTGGAAACTGCCATTCTTCTTTCTGTCTCTCTGATTTTGACTACACTAAGTACCTCCTATAAGTGGAATCACACAGCATTTGTCCTTTTGTAACTGGCTGGCTTCGCTTAGCATAAATAATGTCTTCAAAGTTTGTCTCTATCACGAAACGTGTCGGAATTTCCTTCCTTTTTAAGGCTGACTAGTCCATGGTGTGTGTATGTTGCATTTGGTTTATCCGTGCAAATCTTTCAGGATGGATACTTGGCTTGCTTTCCCCTTTTAGCTACTGTGAGTAATGCTGCTTTGGACATAGATGTGCCAATAGCTGTTCAAGCCCCTGCTTTTCACTCAGCTGTGAACCCAGAAGAGGAATTGCTGGATTATATAGCATTCTATATTTGATTTTTCTTTTTTTTTTTTTTTTTTTTTTTGAGACAGAGCCTCGCTCTGTTGCCCAGGCTGGAGTGCAGTGGCCAGATCTCAGCTCACTGCAAGCTCCGCCTCCCGGGTTTATGCCATTCTCCTGCCTCAGCCTCCCGAGTAGCTGGGACTACAGGCGCCCGTCACCTTGCCCGGCTAGTTTTTTGTATTTTTTAGTAGAGACGAGGTTTCACCATGTTAGCCAGGATGGTCTCGATCTCCTGACCTCGTGATCCGCCCATCTCAGCCTCCCAAAGTGCTGGGATTACAGTCTTGAGCCACCGCGCCCGGCCCTTAATTTTTCTATATTTAATTTTTTGAGAAACCACCTTAGTATCCGTCCATCTGTAAGTGACCCTTGCTTTTTAAATGTAAGGAGTATAAGCATGTGATAACAAAATTCCCCCATGAGAGAAGGATATAAAATAGGAGACTTCTCCTTCTTTTCCAGTCTTTCTCTTTAAAAGAATCATTGCTAACAATTTATTGTATATCCTTCTACTTTGCAAAGTTACTGAGAGTCAACTGCTTCGTCTGCTAAATGGGCACATCTCCCTCCAACCACCTTTATTTATTTATTTGTCTATTTATTTATTTATTTAGAGATAGAGTCTGGGTCTGTCGCCCAGGCTGGAGTTCAGTGGCATGATCTCAGCACACTGCAAACTCTGCCTCTTGGGTTCGGGCGATTCTCCTGCCTCAGCCTCCTGAATAGCTGGGATTATAGGTGTGCACCACTGCGCCTGGCTAATTTTTGTATTTTTTAGTAGAGACGGTTGTCTCACCATGCTGGCCAGGCTGGTCTCGAATTCCCGACCTCAAGTAATCCACCCACCTTCGCCTCCCAAAGTGCTGGGATTACAGGTGTGAGGCACCACGCCCAGCCCTCTAACCACGTCTTTGCATTGTTGCCAGAAACAAAGGAAAATGCAGACAAAAGTGCATATTTCTTCCAGAACTGTCAGAGGCCAGCAGGTCTTCCTGCAGAATTCAGCCTAAGCAATATTTCAAATACAAATGCCAATGTTGGTCTTTGGAAAGACAATATTTTCAAAAGTGTCTTTAGAGTGAATATCTGTCTCTCTGGATGTAAGGGGTGTGTGTGCGTGTGTGAGAGATATCCTTCATTTCATAGATGGGGAGACTCAAAGCCTGCCCTGGCTTCCTGTCATTCCCTGGGATAACATGAGGCCCGGAGGACACTCAGAATTCACAGCAGTGCCTCGGTACAGATCACTACCCTCTACGCCCAGCTACCCCACGACATGCCCAGTGGCCTGGCTGGGCTCCATCCTGCTCCCACCCACCACACCTTGTCTGATTTCTCTCCCGCACCCTCCGGGGCCAGGCTGCCGTTTTCTTACCACCCCAGTTTGCTGAAAAGCCCGGGGGTGTCTCTGCCCCCCAGGCAGACTGGGCTGGCCTCACAGGGGGTTTCCATCTCTTAGTCAGCCTCCCTGATTTAAAGCCGCCTGTCAGATGTTGGAGATGAAGTTAGAAATCAGCCATTTGCGCCGAGTTTTGGAGAAGCTGCTGCCAACTGGGAACTCCTGAGTCTCTTCTTCTATATATAGTCTTTAGGGTGAGCTAACTGAAGTTAGCAGGGTTTATTTTAGGAGGTGTCTCCTTGGAACGGAGTGTGGTGGGTTGGGCTGCCTGCCCGGGGAGCATTTGAAAGATTGCTTAGGCTGACATCCTGCAGGAAGATCTGCTGGCCTCTGACAATTCTGGAAGACATACATGCTTTTTTTCTGCCTTTTCCTTTGTTTCTGGCAACAAAGCAAAGGGGTGAGTTGAAGGGGGACGTGCCCATTTAGCAGACAAAGCAGTTGCATCTCAGTAACTTTGCAAAGTGGTTGGGATAAAGCTGAGGTAAGATAGCTCCTCTGATTCCTTATTTTGTATCCCTTGTGGTAAAAGTTAAGTTCTTTGAAATATTCTGTGAAGAAATATTAAGAAAGAGGATGGAGTGGGTTTTAATCTGAGCTTAGGAGAGTATGGTATAAAGAGCTTGGACTTGAGCGTCATTCCTAGGTTCCAACCCCAGCTCAGTCTCTTACTGGTTTTGCAGCACGGGGCTAGTTACTTTTCCGCTTCAGCCTCAGTTTTCCTGGCTGTGAACTGGCCATATTTGCCTTATGGTGTTGTCGTGACGGTGAAAACGCGAGTTACAAAGAGTTAAGGCCGATGAAGTACCTGGCACCTAATACATGCTTCATAAATGGCAGTTATCGCTTTATCTGAAGAAAAGGAAACTTTTAGCAGTATATTTCTAGAAATTACCTCAATTAGAAGGAGGCATCTTGCTAGAATACTAAGTAGGATTTGAGGTTAAATTATGCAGTCGTATGTTAAAAGGTTCGCCTTTTGGGAAATATCCATTTACTGGTGACCTGGCAGAAGGAAACCTCAGGTTCATTTCTCTGCAAGGTCCTGGCCTCTTTGAGTAAGCTCAGTAGACATAATCAAGATGACAGTGTATATTATTTAAAAGGTGATGATATTAAAGCATTTTTTGGTGAAAAAACAAATCTTGGAACAAACGAATACCCATTTGGTATGGGAACTGCAGTCTCCGTCTCACGCACACCCATGCATATTGTCCCTTCAGCATTCGTGCCATTTGTTGTGTTTAATTATAGAGGAAGTGAAATCCTCTCCAAAGTTGCCTACTAGGTAATTGCTGACGTTTCTTCATTCTCTGAACATTGATTGAGAATAAGCTCTGACCCGTGCCTAGTGGAGGAAACCCCTGAGACATCTGAGTACTGCAGACAGGTTTGACCTATTCCAGTTCAACAAGAGAGAAAGAAGCAAGGGAGAAAAAGAGCAATGCAAATCATCTGGGTATCTTCTTTGTCCTCCAAAGCCTCAGTTCTTCCCTTTGTACAATGAGCACAGCTGGATTTAATGGTCTCCAGGTTCTTTGCCGCTCTTTGAGGCTGAAACTCAGGGGAGGGAAAGAAATTCTTTTTCTTGTTCTGAACCCCAGTGGGCTGATCCAGAGCTGCTTGTGCACCCTCCCCCTTCTAGTTGAGATGGTTCCAGCGTGAACGGGGATGCTCCAGTCCTTGAAACTCACAGGCATCACGTGGTTAAGCTAGAAATAGAAAATAAGTCATGTCTGGGTTTGGAGGACTCCCTGATTATTCTAGTTATCTTTGGAACAGAGCATTTATGAGAGGCTGTATTGAATGGATGGGATCATAGCTTCCATTCCATGGAAGGCAGGGTCACCCAGCCCTCCTGATGGGAATGTGTTTGTTGTGCAAGGGTGGGATTGGGGTGATAAGCATCTTGGAGGCAAGAATGAGCTAAATAAGCTGTTCTCAAAGCCCTTCTCCTGAGAATAGAGCAGGCTGGCTGTCCCGCCAAAGAGCCTGAACGTCCTGAACCACTGCAGTGATGGGAAGATTCTGCCATCCAGACAATGGGAACTGTATCGCCATGTCTAGCTGAGGACGGGGGGTTGTTGTCTGGCCTCATGAGGTCCAAACAGGTCTGTTTGATGGGCAGGTTAACAACACAGGCATTAGAACCAGGTCCTTCTTCCTGGCTGGGGGATCTTGGGTGAGTTATTAATCTGAGCCGTGACTATTCCATCTATAAAAACAAGACCCAGAATAGTACCTACTTTTGTGTGTGTGTGGCAGAGTCTCACTCTGTCGCCTAGGCTGGAGTGCAGTGGTGTGATCTTGGCTCATGGCAACCTTCGCCTTCCAGGTTCAAGCAATTCTCCTGCCTCAGCCTCCTGAGGAGCTGAGATTACAGGTGTGTGCCACCATGCCCGGCTAATTTTTGTATTTTTAAAAGAAATGGTGTTTCACCATATTGGCCAGGCTGGTCTCGAACTTCTGACCTCAAGTGATCCACCCGCCTTGGCCTCCCAAAGTGCTGGGATTACAGGCGTGAGCCACCGTACCTGGCTGGGCTTCTTTGATCTCTACCAGTTCTCCAGTAATCCCCTTCTCCCTATCAGTTACATATGGGTGAAAAAGAATTTAAAATCCTCATTCTTTTGCAGGGGAGCAGAACACAAAAAAGGGGGTCTTTCCCTTTGTCTCCCACTGTACCCTCTGTGTAGCTCCATCGTAGCAATTATTTTAGATGGTTAAAATAAAAACAATTTGGAGAATGGTAGGAAGAGGCAGTGATTTATTTGGCATTTACCGTGTACTTGACACCCATTGTCTCACTAATTCCTCATGACGATTGTATCATGTACGTACTGTTACTGTATTATTATCCTCATTTTACAAATGAGGAAACTGAATTACATAGATTAAATAAATTGCTTGAGATCCCACCTGGTAGTCGCCAAAACCCTGGGCCCCTATCCCTATTTAAACACTTTCCCGTGCTAATTATTGTCATCTCTGACACCTGGCTAGCTTGTGCACGCTGTAGGTTGGGTGCATTTTTTTTTTTCTTTTGAGACGGAGTCTCACTCTGTCACCCAGGCTGGAGTGCTGTAGTGCGACCTTGGCTCACTGCAACCTCTGCCTCTCGGTCCAAGTGATTCTCCTGCCTCAGCCTCCCAGGTCGCTGGGACTACAGGCGTGCATCTTTACACCTAATTTTTGTATTTTTAATAGAGACAAGGTTTCACCATGTTGGCCAGGCTGGTCTCAAACTCCTGACTCAAATGATCCGCCCACCTCGGCCTCCCAAAGTGCTGGGATTACAGGTGGGAGCCACCACACCTGGCCTGGTTGGGTGCATTTCTTCTTGTTCATTTGTCATTTGGTCTCTATTCTTTTTTTTTTTTTTTTTTTTTTTTTTTTTTTGAGACGGAGTTTTGCTCTTCTTGCCCAGGCTAGAGTGCAATGGCACGATCTCAGCTCACTGCAACTTCTGCCTCCCCGGTTCAAGTGATTCTCCTGCCCCAGCCTCCCGAGTAGCTGGGATTACAGGTGCACGCCACAATGCCCAGCTAATTTTTGCATTTCTAGTAGAGACGGGGTTTCACCATGTTGGTCACGCCGGTCTTGAACTCCTGACCTCAAGTGATCCTCCTACCTTAGCCCCTCAAAGTGTTGGGATTATAGGCGTGAGCTACCATGCCCAGCCAGGTCCCTATTCTTTAACAGAAAAGACAAGTCACCAAATCTGTTTTAGGCCCTGCAGATGCAGCTATGAGCAAAAGAGACATCACCCATCCTCTTGAGCACTGGCTTCTAGTTTGAGTGGCTGGTATCCTGGGGAAGGGTCTGGAAGGATACAACCTGCAAGCTTGGCTGGCTGTGGTTGGTCTGTCTCTGTCCTCTTAGGTCAGGGTTTCTCAGCCCCACGCTATAGATGTTTGGGGCTGGATAAAGAAGCAGCGGACCGGTGCATTGTAGGATACGGAGCATCATCCCTGTCTCCACCCTCTAGATGCCAGTACACCCTCCCTTTCGAGTTATGACAACCAAAGATGTCTCCAGACAGTGTCAAATATTCTCTGCGGGACAACCCCCCCCAACCACTGTCACCAGATCATGAAAGCTCAGTGGGATGGGCCTCTCTAAGCCCTAGGGCAACACTGGCTGTGATCCACAGTCCCACTTCCTTCTCTAAAATGGTTTGTTACGCAGGTCAGGGCTTACTAATAGTACAGACTCTGACACAAGGGAAAACTCTCAGTGATCCATGGTAATGGTGGTAGTGCAGTGGTGACCGTCCCTTTTCAACTTTGCCACCTCCCCCTGCACACACATTGTAAGGACACCAGTGGCTCCAGCCGTTCAAGGCTGGGCCTTTGCCTGTGGTGCCCCCAGGGCATGGCATTGAAAGGCCAGGTTCCTGAAGCGTGGAAATGTGGTTCAGGCTGCCTGTCTCAACAGCAGACCCATCCACCTGGCCGGTGGGGATTGATTTGATGGGCCCGAGGCCCCAGGAGCATGTTCCAGGCCTCTCTGGAGCATGGACTGCCCTTGAGCACCGAACCTGACCAGGCTTATCGCATCTGACTGTATTTCCCCTTTTGTGATTTGCCAGAGAGCCTTGTAAATCAGCGGCCACTAGCAGTTCCTGCTTTGTGGTGGCTGTAAGACTCAGAGCAACTTGTTTTTCCAAACCTGTAGTCTAATCTTTTCTATGTGTGTGTGTGTGTTTTTTAAATGTTATCTTGAAGAAGAAAACAGCTAAAAAAATTTTTTTTTTTTTTTTTTTGCATTGCAACAGGGGGTGGGCGTTTGCCCAGGGGTCTGTTGGATGGGCTGGTTAACAATATAGACACTAAAACCAGGTCCCTCTTCTTGGCTGGGGGATCTTGGATGAGTCATTAGCTAATCTTAGCCTTGAATTTTCCATCTATAAAACAAGACCCAGAATGAGTATGTACTTCATAGAGATGCGAGGAATTAGTGCTTATAATGCTTCTACAGGGCTTAAAGCACGTACACAGTACGTGCCTAAGAAATGTTATTATAGAAGGATTTGAAGTCACACAGATTGGAACTTGAATCTTGGTCTCTGCTCCTTACCTGCTGTGTGACGCTAACAAGTGTCTCTACCTCTCTGAGCCTGTGTCTGCCTTATATTAATAACTGTGGTTGTCGCAGGTTGAGCCACTGATGTGTCCTAGTTGGTCTTGGATATGCCTGATTTTTAGTGCTGAACTTCCCATATCCTCACTCCCAGGCAAGCCGGGATGCTTGGTCACACTGGTTATGGGGTTGAAATAAACCATAGCACCTAGCACGTTGTGGCTGTCAGTAAATGGAAGCGTGCCGGAGGTAGTCTGTACCGTTTGGTTATGTGTGGGAGGTGGTGGGGGGATGTCTTAGCTACTCATTTCTTTCAGCCTGCAAGTGCTCATGCCATTTTCCTAAGCCACAGAACTCAGTTGCAAATTGACGTTTTCTAACCTAGATTGATTTTTTTTTTGGTCCTTCTATGTTAGACAGAGAAAAGATTTTGTTTGACTTGCATATGTTATAGAAAATCACCTCTTGATTTTTTTCAGTCTGTAATAACAGTACTGAGGGTCGAATAATGAGTAAGGCACGGTAGGTAGTGGCAACCTAATGTCTTAGACCATGTGGGTTGTAGTGTGATCCCCAAAAATGGGAATAGGAATTACTTGAAACTCATTTTGAAACTCTTCAGTATGCTGATTCCCTGAGTTGGTTTTTCAGAAGTACCTTTGGATCTGATTATGTAAGAGACAAATATTATAATCTAGGTAGTAGGACTGAAAGCTGATTCTGACGAAGGTGCAAATCGATCTACCCATGCACTTTAGCAGTGACTCCCTGTTGTTCTTTGGATAAGATCCAAGCTCCTTCCTAGCACCCAAAGGGAATCCCTGACCTGGCGGCCCCTACACCAAATCCTCCCACTTTATCTTATGCTACTCACCTTCTCAGTGTTGATTCTAGATTCAGACTTCCTTTCTTTGTGTCCTCCCAAATTATGAGCGCCTTCCCGCCATAGAGCCTTTATTCATGCTTCTCCTTCTGCCTGAAATGCTTGTCCTCTCCTGTACCTTGGACAAGTTGATTCTCACTCATTCTTTGGCGGCCAGTTTATTTCTCCCTTTCTGAAAGAACCTTTCTGATCTTCTCTCCTGGATGAAGTTCCTGTGTTTTCTGTCCCTACATTCTCCCCCTTGGCAGCATTTATCACAGATCTAACTAAAATCACCAATTTTGCAATCAGTCGTTTGATACAAGATGGCGGAATCAATACTCCCTCTAGCTAACTTATTATATATACCTTATGTGTCCACTGAAAAGGAGACAGTTGTTGAATTTTATAGGTATTACGAGATTCTGGAGGACAGAGTGTTCATGAGCGGTGTTCTTAAGCCAGATCTCCTGGATTTGGTCAAATTCTAGCTTCAACACTGTGCAGCTGTGTGACTTTGGGCATGTAGCATAACCTCTCTGAGCCCAGGTCCCTCATCTGTAAATAGAGGCTAATAGGAGTCCATTCCTTAAGGGCAGTTGTCAGATTACATGAGTAAAATATGTCAGTGCCTGGCACATAGTGTATGTTAGTGTTGATGGTAACAACCATTATGATGAGTTCTACAACTAGTGATGATAATAGTATTCATCATCTTGAGAAATTCTGCCAGCTAGCTTAAAAGCATGTTGCTGGAGAGAATGAAACACATGTACTACATGATAACTTTGTTTTATTCCCAAGTTTTGTGACTATAGAATTGTCTGAAGCCTCAGTTTCCTCATCTGTAAAGTGGGGCCAGCATTACCTACCCCACAGAGTTGGTGTGAGCATTCAAGAAGCAGCCTCTCAAGCCTAGGTCCAGGCAATAGTAGGTGCCTGATGAACGTCCGTGGCCCGAGCGCTGTAGATGCTGATTACTGCTTTCTCAGACACCACAGCTTGGGATGCCAGAGCTTTTGCTTGGGATCTGAGAAGCTGGACTGTGAATATGGATTTCGACAACAGCCCTTCAGAGAGCATTCTGCTTCTCTGTGATTTAAAATGAAACAAAACAAAAAATAATATTAGATGATCCAAGGTGCTGGTTTTATATGGCAGCTAATGAGATGGCAGGGCAAGTAACTGGAGAATGTATTGCTAACAGGCACAATAAATAGAGCTATGATTAGATATTAGCAGCCCTCAGGTGGCCCATAATGCAGTGAGTACATGTGAGGTCAAGAATGTGTTAGAAAACAGATGTTTGTTGTTAGTCCTTATAGGCCACACTTTTTAGAAGAAATACATATGTGATGATTATGATCGGACGTGATTGTAAGTGCTTTACAGATGTTCAATTAATCCTAATAGACCTGGGAAGTAGGTATATATCATTAGTATTATTCCTACTTTGCATATGAGGAAACTGAGGCACCAAGCTCTCGAGTAATTTGCTCAAGTTCAAATGGAAAATAATTGAACTGGCGTTTGTACACAGATGCTCTGGTACAAGTTTCCATGTTCTTAGCCACTATTCTATGCTGAAGTCACACGAAGAATATAATGACTGGAAACTGATAATTGAATGCAAAATACCCCCTTTCTCCTAAAAATGGGCCAGACCAGCTGTCCTTGGTCTTGAATTCTACAGGCCTTTCCATTAATGGAACTTGTTCTTGAACGTTAGCATTAGGAGAGTTGTAGACCTCAAACTGATGGACGCTATCTAATGTCTTCGGTCTGCCATTGACACTGTGCGCCTCTAACACCGTTTCTCCTAAACTGATTTTCTTTTACCCTGTTGGAATGTGAGTAGTTTACTGTACCTGCTGAACGCAGGGTCTTAATTAGCCTTAATTTTTGAAGTCTGCAGCTGTAAACTGTGTTGAAAAGATTGAAAAGATTAGTGCACTAGTAATAAGATAATTGTCCCTGAGAAATGCTGTTAGCATGTAAACACAGTTAGCATGTGAAATCAGAACAACTGTAATATTTCCCTCGTTTGGTGTTTAAAGATGCTCCTGCATGAATAATTATAACTAGATGCAAAGTGCAGAAATGGGATGCTGCATGTTTTTCCTGTTATTCTTTCCTGCTTCTATCCCAGCTCAGAAATAAAACTGCTTAGTGGATTCTTGCCTGAAGCTAGCTTCCCCTCCCCCACAGCCATTTGAAATTAGTACCAGGAGTGGGGTAACTTAGAACAGGGAATTCCAGAATTAGGGATAGTCAGCAAACAAAATCTACAGATCCCATAGCAGCTTTTTTTTGGGGTGGGGGGGTGTTGAATGAGAGAGACCACACATCTTGCATACCTCTGTGTACGTGTGAATGCTCACAAATGTGTGTGTACACACATGCGTATTCACACATACACACACACATTCTCTCTCTCTCTCTCTCTCTCATATACAGAACTGGAGAAAACTAGCCATGGCTACACACAGCAAAAGCAGATGTGATAAACCTCATTTTACCTTTTTAGACCTAGAAAGGCTGCAGTAAAATATGCTGCACCTGCCACCACGTGAGGTCCTTCCTTCTGTGGAGTTTTTGCATCCTTTGATAAGTTGGAACATGCTTTAATTTTATGAAGTCAACACATGTAATACCTTCCTAACAGACCATAGCTCATCCTGGTCCTGGTCCCTGGTCCTGGGGACTACATATCCTATAAAGACTAACCTTTCTGCTTCCTCATCTCAGACATTAGCCAATCAGTAGGTTGAGCTTGTCTCCTTCTGCTGTGTCATTTACACCCCAGACTCTTCTTTATAGGGAGGAGTTGCCTTGACTTACAGTCAGGAAAACATCCTACAACTCAAAAGTTGGCTGAGTTTTCAGCATACATCTCTCAGATTCCACCTATAACATGACTTGGGTTTCAACTGATTTGGGTTCAACAAGAATTTACCAAGTGCTTTCTATGTGGCAGTCTCAGGACTTCATTAAGCATAAGAACAAAGGAGATAGTCCCTGGTCCTGGGGAACTGGGACAAGGTGTCCAAAGAGTATATAGCAGGGGCTGATGAGAAGACAGGACTCCCACCCCTATCCATGGGAGTCAACTGTGCTCTCTACCTTATATTCCTGGGTTTGCATTCATAGGTGCTTCTTGAGTTAAATTATTCTTGGACTTTGCAGCCACGTTACTTTACAACCAGTCTATGGTTCATATCTGGTCCTTCTCTCTAAGTTCAGGTCCTCCAGCTGAAAGTGCTGGGCTTAGCTTAGGACCCACTAAACCAGAGATTACAGACTCCAATGCCCACAGCAGCCACACCGGCAGCCATAAGTAAAGGACATGTGTCTGGGGCAGGGACTGTGGCAAGCTGGAGGGCCTGTGACCCTTCTGAGAGGAATAACTGCGTCCCAGTGCCAGAGAGGCAGTCTCTTAGGAAAATGCTGGATTTGTGTAGCCAGGTCTTCTGATTTTTCCAAAAGATGCCAGAACTTTGCGGTTTTATGTGAAACGTCCTGAATGTGAAGCGTTGGCATGCTGTGTAGGTTTTTGTTGTTCTTTTTAAAACATTGTGCAGGCTGAACAAACGATGCCTGAGCTGAATACTGCTTGTAGATTCCAGTTTCTGTTGGCCACCTCTGCCGTCAGCCCATGAAGATCGTGTTCTCAAAGTGCTGGCTAAACAGAGGCCACTGCTGAGTCACTAGGGATGCTTCCTGCCACTTCATGAATGTGTTCAATTCGAGACCACACACTTTACCTTGCATCTTTTTTCTCCAGCTCTTTCTCATCCTGCCCTCCCCGCAGATGTCTCAATGAAGTCCCTGGGAAAGTAACACTTACTCTCCTGAATAGAGCCTACAGTTCCACCAAGCGTGGCATGCATGTGAGCGAGGGTCCCCCAACCCCGCCCCACCGCAGAAAGTGTGGAAATAAAAGTGGATCGTTGTAAGCTTTGGATCTGCCAAACAGGACTTAGCACAGCCTCGTCTCCTGCGTGTTGATTATCAACTTGCTTGGGGGATCTCAGGCTCTTGCCTGACCTTGGCACGAGGTCTGGCAAATTTGGCTTTCTGGGTGTAGAATTGATCGTTTCTGAAACAAAGCCATTGAGACAGAGTTGAGGAGAGTCCTCTATTCACGGATGAAAGGAGCTCATTGTACAAAATCGGTGTGTCCTGGACCCCCTTCCTCTGGCCCCCTCCTCTCGTTCCCTTCCCCCACAGCTGGGGCTTTGTAAGGGGCTCGCAGGATGTTCTATCCCAGGCTGTACTTTCTTCCCATCTTCCTGTCTCTGAGGCTGCCCTGAACAGAAGGAGAGCTGGGCTTGGAGCCCCATGCACGTTTTTGGCTCCTCAGGCCAACTCTGTTGTCGTGGGTGATGAGAGCACTTCCTTCCGAGAGAGCTAAGAGAAAAACAGCCGTGCTGTTCACAGGCAGCTGCCCGAGGCGGCTGTGCAGGAAGAGAAGACAGTGGGTGCTAAGAACCTCTTCCTGTTCTGCCTTCTGCACGGGCGCCTCCCTCCTGGGTCACAGCCCTGAAAAGTCAAGACTGTTGAGCTACAGGAAGATGATCCTGTGTGTATTAACCTCAGTGATCAACTTACGGATTGAGTTTTTCTGTTTCTGCTGTGAAGCCATGGGATCTCGAACTTTTCTGCTTGAGATTGGGGAGTGAGGGTTGGAGTCATGTTCATTGGGTAACATGGTACCTTCCTTTGTGGGGCAGGTGTAAGGTAGGGTGGTGAACAGATAGGGAGGTTATAAACTTGGGTGCTTTCAGGGCTCAGCCCAGTTGGGCAGGGTGGGGTGGCGGCAAACAGAAGGGGATGTGCCTGCCTTAAGTGGACCTGCTTACCCAGTGGGTTAGATCTTTCCACGTTTCACAAAAAGCCACAAATCAGAATATCGTGAATTCACCCTAAATTTTAAATGCTGGCACCTAGTTTTAAAACATGTATTGTTCAAAAATTAGCCAGGCTTAGTGGCGCATGCCTGTAATGCCAGCTACTCAGGAGGCTGAGGAAGGAGAATCGCTTGAACCCAGGAGGTGGAGGTTGCAGTGAGCCGAGATCACACCAATGCACTGTAGCTTGCGTGACGAGCGAAACTCCATCTAAAAAAAAAAAAAAAGGTATTTTTCTGCACCATGCAGATCATACCATGCCACATCCAAGCATTCTGGTTACCTTTTTTTTCCTTTTTAAAAAAACGTCTCTGAAGATACTAAGGTTAAATGGGCCTGGCTCTGTGGCTTTCCACCAAGTCTTGAAACTCTTTGAGCCTCAGTTTCTTCCTATATACATTAGGAACAGTACTACAGGGTATTCATAATCCAGGAACAAGGAAATATGTAACGTCATCAAGAGAAAACGCAAACTGGACACAGTGACTCATACCTGTAATTCCAGCACTTTGGGAGGCCAAGGCAGTAGGATCACTTGAGACCAGGAGTTCAAGACCAGCCTGGGCAATATAGGAAGACCCCATGTCTACAAAAAGATGAAATATTAGCCAGGCGTGGTGGCACAGGCCTGTAGTCCCAGCTGCCTGGGAGGCCGCAGGGGGAGGATTGCTTGAGCCCAGGAGTTCAAGGCTGTGGTGAGCCATGATTACACCACTGCATTACGATCTGGGCAATAGAGTAAGACCCTGTCCCTGCCTCCCTGCCTGCCTCCCTCCTTTCCTTCCTTCCTTCCGTAAAAACCAAAAAAATCATCTGTCTTTTCAGTCTTTATGGCCTTCCGGGAACAGCCACTTCATGAGGATGGAATGTGGGTTTATTGAAGTAATACCCATAAAGGGTTAATTATGGTATCTCATAAGGACTTAACCAATGATAGCGGTATACGGGGCACTGTCATCAAGGCTGTCATCTTCATTGTCACTATCGTTTCATTAAGAAATATTGCAGGAGGTTGAGGGGACAGGCTGCAGGCAGAATCAGTCCCCTGCTGAAGCTTCTTTCTGACTCTACCCTGACGCTAAATGGAGAAGGCCCTTCTGTCCCCTGCAGGGCCTACCTGCCAGCCCGGTGTTCTCAGCATCTCTCTTCTGGCCTAGGAAGGCAGCTCCACATCCCGAGCTGTAGCCTGGGACTGCAAAGCTCTCCACTCCCCACCTCCTGGGATAGTCCTCCCCCCGCCCCCCGACCATGGTTGGTGTCGGCAGTTCTGTGTGTGGCCTCTTGGAGACATTCCAGACGCGAAGCGCTGCTGAATCACAGTTTTCCTGTATCTTCGAACAAAAGATGTCCTGGTCAGAGGCTCTTGTGAAGGAGCGAAAGAGGAGGAAGTGAAGAAAAGCAGGGAGGGCTGTGCATAGAAATTTGTTTTGGCGAAATGGGATGCACTCCAGATTTGGTATCAAAAAACTGAAATTCTACACTGAATTCGAATCCAAACTGTGTGTGGCCCTTAGGAAATAGGCCTTTCTTCCTGGATCTCCCATGCCTTAGCAGACAGTGATGGGTTTGATTCAGGTCAGGGATGGACATTTAGGGAAACTGGAATCTATTAATAATATCTGCTCCTCGGGCTGTATTGAGAATTTGAGGCCAGGTGGCCTGCTTAGTAATAGCTGCCTCCGGCACCTTACTGTGAAGTCGCTGCATACCTGGTCTCTACCTCTAAGTGTTTTCCTTGAACTCACAATTTTGGATTCTGGAGCTCAAACCTGAACTGTTTTCCTGTGGAATAGAGAACTCCCCCAGCAGTCCCAGAAGCCACATAGTATCATTGGAACTCCAGACAATGTCTGTGGGACACTTGGCAGTATTGGTTCCAGTTGGGCCACCTGCCGTCTTGGTGACCACAGCAAGTGGGTGCAAAATTGATAGGTGCTGTGGCCTGTGCCTGGGAAAAGCTAATTATCGGGCTGAAGTATAGATGTGGCTTGTGTTCCCAGCTCCAGGAGGATGTGTGTTCAAACACAGCCTGGGTGGCCGCCTTCAGAAAGATTTGCAGCATGGTGGGATTTAGCCAGTACTTCTTGTCTGGGCCGTGTCGGGTAAAGGCTGCCTTCTTGGCACATGGCAGGTCTTGTTTATGGTCTGAAATGCCTCGGAGCTGTGAAAAGCAAAGCACTGTAAAGTGTCACCAATTGTCTTCTAAGAGGAACTAAGGTTGGTGGCCCACCCACTGTCAGGACTGAGCCAGGCTCTGGTTGAATGTCTCAGTCAGTGCTCCACAAAGACTGTGAGATGATGTTGGTGATTATTATTACCTTTAACCACTGGAACAAGCGAAGTAGTCAACCTGAAGACTTGCAGCAAGGAGATGAAAACCTCTGGTATGAGGAGCGTCTGATCCAATTCCGTGTTCCTTATGGCTTCGTAGTGCCAGATGCTGATAGAACCATGAACTGTGGTTTAATGTTGCCAATTCACAACGTGGTTGTACCACTGGGTAGCAGTGTAGCTTAGTGGTCCAAAAGAATGCCTTGTTTCAAATCCCGCCTTCACCACCCACTAATGAATGACTTTGAAAAAATTACTTCTCCTCTGAGCCTCAATTACACCATCTGTAAAAGGGGGCTTTTGATGCCTGCCTCCTAGAGTTGTTGTAAGGTTTATTTGTTTGTTTGTTTTAAGACACAGTCTCTGTCACCCAGGCTAGAGTACAGTGGCATGATCTTGGCTCACTGCAGCCTCTGCCCCCAGGGTTCAAGCTATTCTCGTGTCTCAGCCTCCCAGATAGCTGGGACTACAGGTGTGCACCAACACATCCAGCTAAGTTGTGTGTTTTTAGTAGAGTTGGAGTTTCACCATGTTGGTCAGGCTGGTCTTGAACTCCTTACCTCAAGTGGTCCACCCGCCTTGGCCTCCAGGGGATTATAGGCGTAAGCCACCACAGCCAGCCAGTTGTAAGATTTAAATGAGATAGTATTTGCAAACCCCTTACAGCAATACCTGGCATTCAGTGTGAGAACAGTGTTAGCTAGTATTTTGATTGTTGTCAGTATTGACTAGCTATGTGACCTTAGGCAATCTGAATTAATAATGGGGGTGAAAACTTCTGTTGCTCGCAGTAGCCAGGCCAGCTACTCAGTCTGGAGCTGTGTTCTTGCAAGAATACACATCCAGTGTTGCTAAATCTTCTGTTCTTAAAGGAGAAGTGAGAAATCTGGATTTGCACGTGAAGTATCCTGGTTTTAAAACGTTGGCAATGATTCATAAAAAAAGGATGAGTTCGTGTCCTTCTGTAGGGATATGGATGAAGCTAGAAACCATTCTGAGCAAACTATCGCAAGGACAGAAAACCAAACACCGCATGTTCTCACTCGTAGGAGGGAATTGAACAATGAGAACACTTGGATACAGGGTGGGGAACGTCACACACCGGAAGCTGTCATGGGGTAGGGGGAGGGGGGAAGGATAGCATTAGGAGAAATACCTAATGTAAATGAAGAGTTAACGGGGCAGCACACCCACAGTAACAAACCTGCACGTTGTGCACATGTACCCTAGAACTTAAAGTATAATAATAAAGAAAAAATGGCAGTGATTTCAAGTATTTCATCAAGGCCGCAGGCCGAAATAAAAAGCAAACCAGCTTGAAGCAACCACAGGCCACCAGTTGGGCATTCCTGTCTTAACAGTCTGTCGCTCAAGCCTCTGATCTTTTCAGGTAGGTTTCTTCAAAACCTTGTAATTCTAAGATGGTAATTCTGTGTGCTTTTTAAAGAATTACAAAACCTCTTGAGGTGCACACAGAACAAAGTATTATATACAGGAGTTTAGAATTTTGATAACCATTTGTGCTCAAGGATACACATACCAGGCTGGAGAAGTGTTAAAATAATTCCCGAGTTTCCATGAGTCTGTGGTTTCTCTATCTTCCAAGGCTGTGGGTGCTTAATTACCATCTCCAAGGGCCTAAGCTTCATTTTAAGGTTCTACTGCTCATTTCTGGGGTCTGGGCTAAAAAATATTGAATGAATGTAAGATAGCAAAAAGACCAACTTTTTAGACTTTTAATACAAAAGAGAGAGAGAGCAATACACACAGTTTTAACTGCCAACATTTCTGTAAAACATTGAGAATCCCCTTGTTCTCTCTGTGGGGTTTCTGTTTTCTCCTCTGAGTCCTATTTGAAGGTGAGTTCACATTTTCCAACAAGGTGAGGGCTGTGTGATTCCGGCCTGCATTCACATTCCAAATGCAGCCTTTTTAAGAGAACAAGGATACTTCTGTGTCACTGGCATGCCTCCCTCATCACCCCATGCCGCCTGCCCTGCACGTGCCCAGCCTTCGTGTTAGGAGCCACTGTGAAATCCCATGGGGACATCTGAAGGGAAAGCCCTATTATGCAACACCTTGGTTGCTGCAATGAGGCCCTAAGAAGGAGGAGTTGGAAGAGTCCCACTTCCCTCGGGAGGAAATGCTGGAAAGAGGAGGGTGGTAACCAGGTTTTTAGGGCACAGCAGATCCCTTCACCAGAGTGGGGAAAAGGGAACACTTTGCACCCATCGTGGAAATTTCATGGGGGTGCAGAACACGAACACCAACACTCTTAAGACTTGTTTCATGCATGCGTCCGACACTCGATGGCTGGCTGGGGATCAGACGCAGGAATCGTATTCTTTGTCACTTTGGAAGCTTTTTCAACCTTGCATTACGCATGGTATAGTTTAGGTATCACGTAGAGGCTCTTGGGTTCAGTGTACATAAGAATCCCCCAAGGGCGTTTAATAAAAATGTAGATTCCTTGGACTCTTGCCCAGAGATTCTGATTCAGTAAGTTCATACTTTTGATGAACACCAGGATATCGGTTAAAAGACTAGTTTCTGGTAACTGACAAACTTGCTTACTGCGCCTGGCTCCATTCCTGATTAGCCCTGTGTTTTTGAGCAAATTATTCTCTGAGAGTATCAGTTATCTGATCAATAAAATGGGGATCATGATACCTCCCTTGGCAGGGTTGCAGGAATTTCATATGCTTGGCACAAAGTAAGCATTCAAAACGAATTAGGTAAATGTGCTCATTTCGCTGCCATCACATGACATGGGTTGCACTCGTGTCTACAGCAGCTTGCAGTTCAGAAGGCTTGTGGTTTAGTAGGGTTGAGTATAGAGGGATATGTCTCAGCCCTTGTAAGCCTGGAGGAAAAAATCAAAGAAAATAATTTTTGAGATTGTAACTATGTACAGTATCTACTTTTTTTTAATGTTCATGACAACTCATGATGTCAGTGGTATCTCGTGTTCAAGACAAGGAGGAGACCTTAGGGTTTGCTGGCAGTCTGGGTTTATACCGGTTAAGCTTGTATAGTTATTAATAGTGTCCCTTACGGAAAGGTCTCAGAAAATCTGTTTTCCACTTTCTTAACAGTAGCTGTGTTGGCAAGTATGATCTACCTGTTTACATAGTGTCAGTGAGAAAAATAAAGCGCACAGAAGCTGAGGACTTTGCCCAAGGTCACAAGTGGTGCTAGGTAGTGGTTATGTACTGAATTGTACCCCTACCCTAATTTCATATGTTGAAAGCCTGCCTCCCCCAATACCTCAAAATGTGACTATTTGGAGATAGGGCCTTTACCGAGGTGATTAAATTAATGGAATGGGGTCCTCATCCAATCTGACTGGTTCGTTTATAAGAAAAGGAAATTTCAGCCAGGCCTGGTGGCTCATACCTTTAATCCCAGCACTTTGGGAGGGTGAGGCAGGCAGATCACCTGAGGTCAGGAGTTCGAGACCAGCCTGGCCAACATGGCAAAAGGCCATCTCTACTAAGAATACAAAAATTAGACTGGAGTAGTGGCGCACAACTGTAATCCTGGTACTTTGGGAGGCTGAAGTAGGTGGATCATTTGAGGTCAGGGGTTCAAGACCAGCCAGGCCAACATGATGAAACCCCATCTCTACTAAAACTATTCTAAACAATTAGCTGGGCATGGTAACAACCACCTGTAATCCCAGCTACTTGGGAGGCTGAGGCATGAGAATCACTTGACCTCAGGAGGCGGAGGTTGCACTGAGCTTGGATTGTGCCGCTGCGCTCTGGTCTGGGCCACAGAATGAGACTCCATCTCTGCCCTCCCAAAAAAGAAGAGGAAATTTGGACACATAGATACCAGGGATGCATAGAGAAAAGACTGTGTGAGGAAACAGCGAGGAGTGCACCATGTCTACAAGCTGAGAGGAGAGTCAGACTTCAGAAGCCAGACTTGCAGACACCTTGGTCTTGGACTTTCAACCTCCAGAACTGTAAAAAGATAAATCTCTGTTGTTTAAGCCACCTCGCCTGTGTATTATTATTGCAGCCCTAGCAGACGAATACGGTGGTTATGTATGGTTTGAACCCTGGGGTAACCCCTAAACCTGCACTCTTTTCCCACTGAACAGTACATCTTTGTCCTGCATCAGGCCTGCAGCTAAGTGACAACGTCCCTTTAGGTTTCTGGCTGGGCGTTCAGAGTTGGCTGGAGCTGGACGTTCTCCAGCAGGCTCGAGTCATGAGTGAGTTTTCATTTGCTGTGATCTGTGATCCCAAGAAGAGTTTCTTAGATTTTCCAAGTTATCTGGTGGTTGGATGATGAGTGACAGTGAGACACCATCTTTTGATGGTGGAAGATTCCCAGTTCTGGCCTTAATTAGAGGGCTCTTGGGGAGAGAAAGCACCAAGCCAACCTTCTGAAGTGTTCCCTGGGAGCATCTCTGGGAGAAGGTGGCATGTGAATGTCCATTGTCTATGTCATTGATTTGGTGGGCCTCACGGAGACATCTGGCTCTGAAGGTGTGAGTACCGGGATCATTATCCCTATACCAGTGTCATTGCCTAACACCCAAGAGCAAGCGCTGTCTTCTGAACATCCTCAAAGCAAAGGAAGAGAACACCCTTTATAATGGCTGAGGCTTAGCTCAGGGCTCAGAATCTGCTAGGAGAGCCAGATAGGTTTGATGCATGCGTGGAATGATAATGAACAAATTCTTCCTCCTCTCTCTGCTTTCTTTGTTGGGGCTTAATTGCTTGTTAAAATTACGCCTTTGGCCTTGATCCTGGCTTCTTGGTCTTACAAGCAAGACTTTTGAGGTGTAGACAAGTTTCATTGCTCTAAGACCTGTAATCAGGCTCCTGCCTCTTATTTAAACAGTTAGCTTTGGGAATAGCGGTGTACACAGAGTCACTTTAAACTCATTTCTGTCTCCCTCATGGTGCCTGCCAGGCATAGAGCTAGCTACTGAATCGGAACTTAGTAAACACGTGTGGATTAGTTTAGCTAAGTTTACACGGTTCCTTGCTGTGGCAAAGTGACTGTTTTGTTTTTAGTCATGATATGTGTGCTAATTTCTATCAGCCATGTCCACTACCTTTTTAAAAAAGACAGATGGTAAAAAAAAAAAAAAAAAAAAAAAAAAAAAAGATTCCGGTATTTGTTAAGGTGGTACTGCTTATTTGCTATAAGTATTCTTGATTTTGATAGACATTATCCAAAAATTGCAGGATTACTTTGTCCAAAGCAATAATGTATTTTCCAACAGAGCTCTTGTAAAAGAGTGGAACCCAGAGTTTTCCAGTGTAAGATGCTGGGATCAAATCCAGGCTTTCAACAGCATCTGTGTGGCTCGGACAGGTTGCCAGTCTCTCTGGTCATCAGTTTCTCCATCTCTATACTAATGATAGTGATCATGATAATATCTACCTCTTAGGGTTATTACAGGGGTAAACGAAATGATACAGGCATAGAAGTTAAGCCCAGTGCCTGGAACATAGTGAGAACTTAACAAATATCATTTATTGCTTCTATTCAACTGTTTAGAACCTCAGTCAAGTAATATGCCCATAGGACAAAGTTAAGAATAAACCAAAGGAATGAAAACTGTATGTATTTCCAGGCGAAAGGATTCTAAGTAACCATTTCCTGTCATGTTGTGATGGTATCTAAATAATAAATTCAGAAGGACTGGTATATTGGGCACACTGGATTGAAGGCTAGTTCAGAGGCATGCAAGATCCTGATGGTGACTTATTTCCTTGCTTGATGTAATGGTTAGCTAGCACACAGGGCCTGGCACCTAGGAGGCCCTCTATAAATGATCGCTATTAGCTGTAGTTATTTCAGGTTCCTGGGATGCATTTGCAGACTGAGAGAAAGAGCATGAGTAGTATTTAGGTTCTGAGTCTGTGAGTGTTTGTGACAACACTTTTTGATCTATTGAGGTCAGTGTTTAGAAAGTATATCAGTTACTGGCCGGGCACGGTGGCTCACGCCTGTGATCCCAGCACTTTGGGAGGCCGAGGTGGGTGGATCACGAGGTCAGGAGATCGAGACCATCCTGGCTAGCATGGTGAAACCCCGTCTCTACTAAAAATACAAAAAAATCAGCCGGGCGTGGTGGCGGGTGCCTATAGTCCCAGCTACTCTGGAGGCTGAGGTAGGAGAATGGCATGAGCCCTGGAGGCAGAGCTTGCAGTGAGCGGAGATCGCACCACTGCACTCCAGCTTGGGTGACTGGGAGACAGAGCTCTCCTCCGTCTCAAAAAAAAAAAAAAAAAGTATATCCGTTACTGCCACAATAATGCTGTATAAGAAATGACTTCAAAACTCAGTGGCTTGAAACAGCGAGCATATATTTTCTGTGTGTTGGCAGGGGGTCGGCTGATCTAGGCTGGGCGTGGCCTCAGGCTGCAGATTGTGTACAGGTTTGTTTCATGTGTCTGTCATCCTCCTTGGACCAGCAGGGTACTGGGGACGTGATCTCTTGTGGTAATGGCAAAAACACAGTAGGCCACACTTCATCACCTAAGCATATTTCAAGCTTCGGCTTATGCCACATCTACTAACCTCCCATTGGGCAAAGCAGTTAAATGGGCAAACCCATGCTTAAGGGATGGAGAAGCACATAGCAAAGAGCTGCCAAGTCACATGACCAGAGGGCGTGGATCTAGGAGCTGTGATGAATAAGGGCCGCCAGTTCAGTGCACCTAGTTCCCCATTTCACTTCCCCAACTGAGCCATTGCGATAGATGATATGGAAGGGCTTTCCTTGTTGTGGGCAGTTCCATGGTATCTGCATTAAGATTCTGAAAGCACTCCACCGTAGCATGCACGCACATTGCAAATTCCCCTTTGGTCTCTAGGAGGCTTTCCTCTGATGGACAGGAATTTACTCTACTGTAAACCAAAGAGTCCCAATTTAGACAGATACGATGGATTAGGCAGACAGCATCATTGACCTGGTTCCACTTCGTTAGCCTTTCCAATTAAGGAGGATGTTGCTGAAAGCAAGACCACACAGATATATAGTCATACCTTGAATCCTCTGGACTGAGGCTCTTTAGGGAGAGTCTTCCGTTTCCAGTGCGCACAGAGGGAGGAGAGCCTAATAATGTTGGCAAGTGAATCCTAAGTATTAATGATGTGGCCACTTGTGAGGACTCTATCTTCTTCCCGGTTAGTTAATGAAGATGCTAAATAGATAGCATTTGTGCTTTTGCTTTCCAGAATCTTCTTAATCTTGGATCCCTGACCATGCACTGATAAGGTCTCTGATTTTGGAACATCAAATCGAGAGTTGATGTTTCACTGTGTCTAGAAATCAGGCTCTTGGTTTTGTCAACACAGTTGACAGATTTCCTGTGACTTCCCAAGGAAAATCTTGTCCATTGGAGCTGCTTTTAGGGGTTCAGGATGGCATTCTCCCCTCTTCAACCTCGTGGAGATTCTAAGCAATGAAGCATAAGTCTCAGACAATAGCCAAATGGTCTGTGAAGTACAGCTTAATTAATCTGGGCACGCACCCAACACCCCAGTCTGGTGCTTTGCGAGGACTTGGCTTGGGGATTGAGGCTAATTTCGAGGCTGAGATGCAGCTTCTTATCTTAAAATCAAAATCGAGGTGGTAAGATCTGAATGGACAGACAGACAGACCCAGACTCCTCTGACCTGAATAGCAGATGTTGCATGCTCTCACCCACTAGGCATATAGCAGGTCTGACTCACGCTGCCACCCACAGACCAGGAGGATGGTCTTGCTTCCCAAAGACAAAAATGGGTCCTGCCCCAATTGCTTGCTTGACACAGGGAAACAGGAAATACAGAGTAGAGACTTTCTGCATACGAGTGATACAAAACCTGCCTGATCAAAAAAACGTTGCTCTACGAATGTTGGGTTTTATCAATCCTAGCTGTCACTTCTTCACCCCTGGGAAGAAATCAGTAAGGATTTGAAGAGACAGGCCCCAAACAGCTCCTTCATGACTTCTCCAGATTCCTGTATAGGTCAAGGCTGCAATGTGGGGAGACGGGGAGAACATGTTTCCCTCAATGTTTTCTTGGGTATGAGGAAGACTCAATGCCTGGGGGAATGTGAGAATTAATGTGGGATGTTCTCTTGGCAGTTTCCTTTCAGTTACACCAGTGGACAATTACTGGGAGTTCGACTCAGAATTGGAGTTGGGGGACGATGAATTCTTCCTAAAGGACAGAGCGGAGCAGAGCTCACCATGTTTCTGAGATCGTGCCTCTTACACCCCTCAGAATTGGGCATCATTACAAAGATATCATAGAACAGTCATCAAGACAGTGAATGGCAGCTCACCTAGAGGAGGGGTTTAGAATGTTCCGATTTCCCTGCATTTCCTTCTTCTTCACATTATGGGACAGTGGGCTGGTGCTAATTTGCATGGTTTCCTAAAACCCTGTGGTGGAAAATCTGCTAAGAGAAAGCAAAGCTTCAAACTGGGTGTACTTCAGGGCCCTGAAATCATGCCCATTCTCTGTAGGAGGAAGCTTAAGGTTGTTTTTCCCAGAATTATAAATCCAAGGTGATTAAGTTCAGAGCAGACTTGGTGTAGACAGAAATAGCCTTCATATGCTGGGTTTCCTGTTTTCTTTGGAAACCACTCACTGGACACCACCACCTCCTCCCATCAGTCTTTTCCTCCTCCTGTACCCGCCCTGTCTCTCCTCCAACCCAAAGGGTTCACGCTTAATGACCCGAGACAGTACCAGCAAGCATTCCCGGTCAATCGGCTTTTGTAGAGAGTGAATGAATAGGACATTTCTCTGGCCTTCTCTATCCTAAAAAAAGACCTTCCCCAGCCCATTGGAATGTGCTACTCAAACCAGAAATTAAGCTGCTCGCGCTCATTCCTTCCCTCATTCTTTGCAGGATGAGACACAAATTGATGATCGCCTTGCCCCTAGTCAGGACTTTATATTCTTTCTGGTTTATTCCTGATCCTCTTACTGAGCCAAACTCTCCTCCGAATAGAGGGTTTGGATGCACATTGAGCTGTTTGACAAGGGTGCCTTGTTTCTTTTTTCTTTACATTTTGTTGTTTTGTGTAATCTCCATGTGGGTGTTTCCTTCACAAAATCTTGAGCCTCCTTCATCACTTGGGCATGAGAGGAAGTGTTGGGGCAGCGTGCAGACTGGGCCATGCTGTCCTGACATCTCTGTAGAATAGAGGACACAGATTGGGCTGCCCTCCCCATGGGGTGGCTTGAGCACTGAGGAAATCAAGCTTTGTTTGAAAATGATGCTGAGAACGTGGCATGGTGACTTATGCTTATAATCCCAGCTCTTTGGGTGGCCAAAGTGGGAGGATCGTTGAGGCCAAAGTGTTGGAGAAAAGCCTGGGCAACATAGTGAGACCCCATCTCTACAAAAATAATTAAACCAAAAAAAAAAAAAAAAAAGCCTGGCATGATAGTGCATGTCTGTAGTCATAGCTACTTGGGAGGCTGAGGTGGGAGGATCACTTGAGCCCTGGAGGTCGAGGCTGCAGTGAGCTGTGATCACGCCACTGCCCTCCAGCCTGGGCAACAAAGCGAGACCCTGTCTCTTTAAAAAACAAACAAACAAAAAACCAGAAAGAAGGAAAATGATGCTGGGGTAGTAAGTCAACTTTTTTCCACTCCTCACGTGCATTTTCTCCTTTCATCCCACAGGAGCCACACCCGAGTCCGCTCATCACCCTGGAGACTCAGGTGAGTACCTTTGCTGTCTTGGCCGCTTATCTCAGCCTTGATATTCCAGCTCTCGAGGGCACTTGTCCCCTGGCTCCGAAAGGCTGGACAGGCCCATGGCTGCCCCTTGTCGCATTTGGATGTGTGTGTGCCTGCACATGTGTGTATCCACACTGGCAGCTAGTGTACACGTGTGTGCAGTGGTGTGGGTGTACATGTGTACACATTTGCACCCAGGTGTCTGAGGACCCTCCCACCTGTGAGAAGAACCATAATCATTTCTTTTGAGTTTTCCTCTGTCCTTCGCTCCTGCCCAACCATTATGCGGAGGTTCATGCAAAGGAGAGAGGAGACAGAGGGGAGCCGTGAAGCGGGAAGATGCTGCTCTTTGATGCCTGAACTTGGAGGACTTTTTTTCCTTGGCAGTGAGGGCGGCAGACGGAGGGAAGTTGCATCCTTTCATGTGCTTGCGTGTTAGGCCATTCTGAGGAATCATGATTGCAGTGGTGTTTCCCGTGTGGAGAGGAGGATGACCAGCGGGTCTTGTAAGGCAGAGCACGGTCCTGACTGTCTGCTTTCTGTCTTCCTGGGAGATAGGACACTGCAGCAGCTATGAGTGTAGGCCTTGGAGTTCAACAGAGCCAGGTGGAATTCCACCTCTGTGCCTTCTACCCTGCGACGTTTATGGGGCCACGTAATGTCTAAGCCAGTGTCCTTCCATCTGAAATGTCATCCCCGTGATAGTGCCCACCTTGCAGGGTTGTGGTTGAGGATTACAGGAAATGATGTTTATAAGGTCTGGGGTGCGTGCTAAGTGCTTGTGAGTGGTAGCATTTTAAACCAATAGAACTGTTACCGTTCCTGCTGGGTTTGAAGGGGATGTTTCTTATCTTTGGACTGATTCTTTCCTTAGCTCTTTGAGTTTGGCTGACAGGCAAGAGAGAAGATAGACAGGACGGGCCTCATTCAGAGCCCCACAGGGAATAGGTTGCGAGTGTCAGTCACTGTCAAACCTGTGTGAACCTTTCAAGGCTGAATGACAGCTCGGGAGTTTCAGGGGTTTCTGGGGTGCACTGGAAAAGACCAGCTGCTCCCCTGGCGTTTGCCCCCTCCACCTTGGGTCCTTGCCGTCTCCTTGGCATCTCTGCTTGGGTCCTCCTAAGAGGAATGAGGAGACCCTCCTTGCTTCCTCCCTGCTGGGGAAGGCCAGCAGATCTTCAGGGTTTCCTTGTGCTTTTCTGTCTTCCCTTTCTCTGGCACACACGTGTAGCCATATGGGCCCCAGGGCTGACCAGGCAGCAGGACCAGCAGGGAGGTATAGAAGGTGCAGCTTTGAGGAGAAGGATTCAGTTTCCTCTGCCTGTTTGGCTGCTCTCTGGCTTGGTTTTGTCTGTACTTACCACCTTGACCACATTTGCCTCATGTGAATTTCATCTATTCTATAAAGTCACCTAAAAATACTTTTTTCCTTAACGTAACTCACTTCGCTTTCAGAAATAGACTTACCTTAATCCAATGGGTCTAAACCAGGGAGTGGTTTTGATTCCTGGTGGTTATTTGGCAACGTCTGAAGACATTTGGTGGTGGTCTCATCTGGTTGGGGGATTTACGACTGACATCTAGTACGTAGAGATCCAGGTTGCTGTTAAATCTCCTACAACACACAGGCCAGCTCCCCACTGGAAAGAAATATCCGGTCCTGGGCCTCGCACAGTGGCTCACGCCTGTATTTCAGCACTTTGGGAGGCCGAGGTAGGCAGATCAGTTGAGGCTAGGAGTTTGAGACCAGTCTGGCTAACATGGTGAAACCCCATCTCTACTGAAAAAAAATACAAAACGTAGCCAGGCTTGGTAGTATGTGCCCGTAATCCCAGCTACTTGGGAGGCTGAGGCAGGAGAATCACTTGAACCCAGGAGGTAGAGGCTGCAGTGAGCCGAGATTGAGCCACTGCCCTCCAGCCTGGGTGACAGAGTGAGACTCCGTCTCAAAAAAGAATGATCCAGCCCTAAATACTAATGGTGTCGAGATTGAGAAACACCGTCTCGAGCAATAATATTCGTGGAACCACAAGTTTGAAGTGCTAGTTATATATTTTTTGCACCACATTAAAATAAATATTAAACTATGAAAATAATGTTCCTTTAGGCGCCCTCTGATGTCACCTAAACTTCCTATCAGAGATGTGTGTGCTATCCTTTGGGAAATGTCTCTCCCTAGTCTACCTCATGGACTATGAGAGAACTTCCACGGTGTTTTTAAAATGATGGTCCTTCTCTTCCTTATCCTTCCCCAGAAGGATAGCCTATTAGACTTAGGAAGACCCATGGGCAAACATCTGTGTCCTGAACTCTGGAAGTCAAATCTTATCTCCTGGAAGGGGAACAGCTGCACCCCTGGATGGTTCTGTCTTTGACCTTGCTGTACCCTTCACTCTGGACACCACCCCATCAGCCCTTCAAAACCCGCATGGGAAAGAGGAGTTGCAGACCAGTGGCTTTGGCCAGCACCTGAGGCTTCCAGCAGCAGCTCCTTACACAGTGACCACTCTTAAAATCCAATCTGTTAGCCTAAGGGACCTGAACCTCCATCTGCAGCCAGCAGGGGCACAAGGTAGACTCTCAGCATTTGTGCTATGCCACTGGGGAAGGGCTTCAATTTGTCTGCAAACAATGCTCCATCAGTCTCATTTGGTTCTCTGTCTTTGGGGAGCCTGGGAATATTGTTGTCGCTCCCCCAGTTCTGATTTCGCATGTTAAAGAGATGTTGGAACCCAACCAAAGTGCAAATGTTTCTTTGTGACTGTTGGCACAAGCCTGTGGCCAGATCTGACTTTGCGCTGGGCCTCAGCCCATTGCGAGGTGAATGATGGGATCCTCTTCAGCTGCCTGCAGGCAGGTCGGACAAGGGGGTCAGGTCCCTTTCTGGCAGGAAGTAGTGCCTCAAATGTTACCCATATGCCATGAACACGATGGCAGATGTGGCCAACCTTGGAAGAACCAACTCTGCAGGGGTTCGGTGACAGATGTGCCCTGAGCCCTGGGTCACTTCCCACTTTTACCCCAGTGCACTTGGCTTCTAAGGGGACAGCATTGCCTGCTCCATCCTTGAGCCCAGCTGTCACAGGTTAGCCTGCCTGTTAGATTTCACCAAGCGCTGTGTCTTTGCACAATGCATCAGCTGCTTTGCTTGCCCAAGACCTGGCCTGCATTAGAACACTGGGCTGTGCAGGGGCCCTTTCCTTCGTGCATCCCTCTCTCCCTCGTGTGAATTGCAGCAGTCCTCAGCCATCGCTTGGTTCATCTGTCCCTGTGCAGCTGTTCTGAGTTGGGGGAGATGGATTGATTGGCTACTGAGGACTCCTCTAATGCCCTTTGCTGTTAGCACAGCAGAGCTTTGCATCTGTTGGCATCAGCAGGACTCTGCTTAACGGCCAGATTAATAGAATGAGGAAGCCGAGGAAGGTTTAAATCCCTGGTGTCAGGTTCCCGCCTCAGCAGGCTGCCCCTGGGGAGGCACCAAGGAAGCCCCGACTTGTGGTGGCGAATGCTTCCCTGGTCTCCAGATGGTGATTGCCAGGGGATCAGGTGACCCAGAAATGGAAAAAAAAGGAGTTCAGTGAGTGGCTGGGTGGCATTATTCTTATCCCCATTCTTGCTAACATTTACCATTTGCCAAGCACTGACTTCTCTCATTTTATCCTCAAATGCCGTAGTTACACAGGTGTTAACTGCAGTACCACATGAGGTACCTAAGGGTCAGAGAGGCTAGGTAACTTACCCAGTGTCACACAGGAAGCAGATAGTATTGGTGCACATTAGACTCAGGGTTGCATGACATCAGAATCTTATCTTCTCAACTACTTTCCTATTTTGAAAGAAAATAAAGTCGCCTTGACGAGTGGAAAGATTTGCTAACGTTCAGGCAAAGCTGGAGAAATGGGCTTAGTATATGCAATCCAACGTCCATAGATAGACAGATGGACAGATAGACAGTGCTTAGCACAACTATCTGCAGATGTCCTTAGATATATGGGTAGAGAGATGCATGATAGGTAGATGGATAGAAGGATACAGTGCTTTGCACAGTGAGTTATCTTTGACAGTTTGTCAGAGGACTTGGTGGTAAAATGGTTTGAGCAATGGACCCAAATGAAAATTTATTTTAAAAGAACCAAAGCGAAACATGTCCCTGTGCATCAATGGTGTTTTGATAAATTTGAATCCTTATTACTTGATTCTCTCTCTTTCTCATCGATCCCCAAGACAGTTGATCATTTCTGAATCCACTCCAATTGGCAAGGTCTTGTATCATTTAATTTTAGCGTCTCTGCCTCCTCCTGCCCCCACTCCCCCCACCCTCAACAGGCTCTCTGTCAATTAGCTAATGGCCTCCACTCAAACACAGAAGATACCTTGGGAGATGTAATGAAAAGAGCTCTTTTGAGTCAAGATTTGTCAATCTGGGTATTTGTGAACTCCGCTAGAGTTAGAGGGGGAGCAGGTCTTCAGTTATGCTGAGATCCCCCTCAGGACCTGGAGATCAAAGGCATCAGGAGGAAAACTCCCAACTTCTCCTTTTTCGAAACCAACCAGTTACTTGACTTTCTTTGATCCGCTAACTGGGGGTAGAGGGAAGGGAATGACATTCACATGATTTAAAGATGATGCTGAGGCCGTGATGACTGTGAACAAGGCTGTGTAGAAAATGAGTAGTGGATGTGAATGGAAGTTAACACTTGAGAAATTATATCTATGTAAAGGGATTCATCTATTTCCTTATTCCATAAATCGCTGTTAGGCCATGTGGAGGCCAGGCCTTGTGCTAAATGCCAAAGATACAGCAGAGAGAAACACAGAAGGTTCCTTACCTAGAAAGCATCCATTCTAGGCGAGTCAGATGAAAAAGATACAAGTACATATTAATAAATGCATCTGTAACTTCAGATAGTAATAAGTGGGTGGAAATAAGACAAACATGTTTGTAAGAGAGTGACCGGGTAGAGTGGAGGTGGTTGTAAAATCTCCCAGGTAGTGGAGAATCAGAGCTGGAGAGGTGAGGTTTGAGCTTCTGAACCCAGGAGGTGAGATGTGCTGAAGAGCTTACAGTTAAGAGTTAACCTTGCAAAAAGACCCCAATGACAGTTCTGAATTTTTTTGCATAGTATGTCTGGATTCCTATAAAAAAATAATGCCAGTTTTTCTTAGATTCAATTAAGGCATTCGCTCCTTCAATGCTTTTGTGTCATTATAATGTCAAGATGAATAAAGAATTACTTAATCAGGCAGGGGAGAAAGAAAAGGACTAAGGAGGTAGGAGAGAAGGAGAGAGGCTTAAATTCAGGGCCATCCAGTCGAACTAATGTCTGATATGAGCATTTGGCAGGCTGAAGGAACTTGAGGTCTCAGCAATGTTATGCTGAGCTGGGGGCTGATGTCTGAAATTTGGCTAATAGCTAATTAGCTGACTGATGTTCAGCTGAACTTAAACTTCAGTATAAACCAGTAGTTCTCAACTAGGTCAATTTTGACCACCAAGGAGACATTTGACAATCACCTGAGACTTTTTCCTTTCCTTTTTGAGCGTCTTGCTCTGTCACTCTGTCAACCAGGCCGGAGTGCAGTGACTCCATCTC
This sequence comes from Chlorocebus sabaeus, assembly GCF_047675955.1. NCBI lineage: Eukaryota > Metazoa > Chordata > Mammalia > Primates > Cercopithecidae > Chlorocebus > Chlorocebus sabaeus. Next base: position 16,468,767 of record NC_132908.1, read on the forward strand.
AGCTCGCTGCAGCTTCAACCTCCTGGGCTCCCACCTCAGCCTCCCAGGTAGTTGGGACTACAGGTGCATGCTAATTTTTGTAATTTTCGTAGAGTTGGGATTTCGCTATGTTGCCCCGGCTGGTCTTGAACTTCTGGGCTCAAGCAGTCCACCCGCCTCAGCCTCGCAAAGTGCTGGAATTACAGGCATGAGCCACTGTACCAACAGTTGTGATTGTCATAACTTTGGGATGAAGGATGCTACTGGCATCTAGTGGGTAGAGATCAGGGATGCTACTAAACATCCTATAATGCACAGGAAAGCACCCCCTCCTGCTAGAAAAAAAAAAAAAAGCCTCAAATGTCAGTAGTGGCAAGGTTAGGAAACCCCGGAGTAACCTCGTTTGTTCTGAGGACAGTTTATTTTACAAAGACACTTCCAGTCATACAATTGTGACTTCCTTGTTTGTTCTCTTGTTTATGTTCAGACATCACCCTTTCTGGTTTAAGTTCAGACTTTAGCCAGCTGTAGGCTGCGGTCGTGACACATTCATCTTTTTTTTTTTTTTTTTGAGACAAAGTCTTGCTCTGTCACCCAGGCCAGAATGCAATGCCGTAATCTCGGCTCACCGCAACCTCCGCCTCCCAGGTTCAAGCAGTTCTCCTGCCTCAGTCTCCTGAGTAGCTGGGATTACCGGCGCGTGCCACCACATCTGGCTAATTTTTGTATTTGTAGTAGAAATGAGGTTTCGCCACATTGGCCAGGCTTGTCTTGAACTCCTGACCTCGTGATCCGTCCATCTTGGCTTCCAAAGGTGCTGGGATTACAGGTGTGACCCACTGTGCCTGGCCGACGTTTTCATCTTCTAATGTGTCCAGGCCTGCAATGACATGACTGGCTCTAGGTACACAATAACCCACGATACGCAGGAACGTGTACATCATGTGCGTAAAAACTGGATCCTGTTGGATCGTTATGGGAGAAGAAACCTCATGAGGAGATGGCTTCCTCGGAGATTTATGGCTTAATAGTGCAGAGAACATGCAGAGTTAAAGAATTTTTTTTTTCTTAATCCAGCTACTTGGCTGGGGTTTAGAGAGGGGTTTGCCAAGGTTTCTGGACTGAAGAAGGTCGTTCAAATATCTTGATATTTAGGCCTGGTTCTTCTTTCGGGGATAGACCACAGGCTCATTTGTGCAAACTTCTTTCTTGTGAAGCTCTTCCTCACTCCCGGGATTAAAGCAATTGCTGTCTCCTCTCCGCTCTTCCGGCTCTGGGCTTCGATTAACCTTTTCCTCCGCAGAGAGTGGTTTTTGGAGTAATCAGGGAGCTTCTGAATGGCTCTTACCTGAGTCTCCAGCCCATTAATTCTTACGGTGCCCAGCATCTGTTGAGAGGATGGTGAGACTAAATTGCTTCTCAGCCCATCTGTTTTTTCCCCCGTCAGCCTCCTTGTGGCAGAAGAACCTCTATGGGGCAGAGAAGGCTAGTTTGCGGAGGGACGGGATCGTTTTACTATAATGTTTTCCTCTGGCTCTGATTTGCTGCATCTCTATTTAGTCCTGGTGGGGCAGGGAGGTGACCAGCGAGACCACCGCCTGGGCAGAGACTTGGCTCAGCGGACAGGGAGTCTGGACTTGGAGCATGGAGTCGTTCTCAGGGAGGATCTGCAGTCCCCTGACCACGGGATCCTTTTTAGTCTGTATGACTCAGGGTCAATGATATGAAACAACATTCCGCAAATAGCCAACAAGTTCCCCAAAGTGCAGCCACATGCACCATTTCAAAAAATAGATCATGTTGAGATCACCATTCCTCTCTTCTTGTTGGGGGTGGACTTCATCCAAGACATTGAAGGTTTGAATTTAAGACCTTAACTCAGAACACTTAAAATGATCACTCTTGGCCAGGCGCGGTGGCTCACGCCTGTAATCCCAAGACTTTGGGAGGCTGAGGCAGGTGGATCACGAGGTCAGGAGATCGAGACCATTCTGGCTAACACAGTGAGACCCCGTCTCTACTAAAAATACAAAAAAATTAGCCAGACGTGGTGGCGGGCGCCTGTAGTCCCAGGTACTCGGGAGGCTGAGTCTGGAGAATGATGTGAACCTGGGAGGCAGAGCTTGCAGTGAGCTGAGATTGTGCCACCGCACTCCAGCCTGGGCGACAGCAAGGCTCTGTCACGAAAAAAAAAAAAAAAAAAAAGATCGCTCTTGTCAATAATGATTACATACACTGAATAGATGTTTCATTGAGATGGGAAGTGTACATTGGACATGGATTCATACATTTAGCACTTTTATGTGGCATGAATTAAGCATTTATACTGCATGCGAGGCGCCCTTCTAAGTTAAGTTCTTTACATGGATTTGCTCATTTGCATTTTATAGCTGTCTGATATGGGAGGCATTACTGTCATCCCCGTTTTATAGATGAGAAACTGAGGCTCAAAGAGGTTAAGTTACTTGCCCAACAGGTAGCAAAGGCAGCAAGATTTGAACCTTTGAACCTAGCAGTTTAGCTTTCGTATATTGGGAAATAACCCCTGGAGATACTAACCTTAACCCCATTTTACAGAGGAGCCCGCTAAAGCCAGAGAGACCAAGTTTCCTTTTAAAAGTTGTATAGTCAGTAAGAGATAGAACCTGAACTAGAGCCAGGTGACACAGGAAATACTGTCTCCTTCACTGCTATGTTGCAAGATAGATATAGATAGCAATAAGATACAGAAAGAGATTAGAGTCCGGGCGCAGTGGCTCATGCCTGTAATCCCAGCACTTTGGGAGGCCGAGGTGGGTGGATCACCTGAGGTCAGGAGTTCGAGACCAGCCTGACCAACATGGAGAAACCCCATCTCTACTAAAAATTCAAAATTAGCCTGGCATGGTGGCGCATGCCTGTAATCCCAGCTACTCGGAAGGCTGAGGCAGGAGAATTGCTTGAACCCAGGAGGTGGAGGTTACTATGGGCCAAGATCATGCCATTGCACTCCAGTCTGGGCAACAAGAGCAAAACTCCATTTAAAAAAAAAAAAAAAAGAGATTAGAGATTAGATATAGACAGATTTGACACAAAGAATTGACATAGAGATTTGATATCTATTTATTGATACAGAGATTTGATATGTATTAGATGTGGATATAGATCAGCTCTAGCTTGCTGTAGATCACTCACTTGGCAATCCAGAGCACATGGGCCTGGAAACATCTGTCCATACAGAGTGGATTCTAGGATGAGTCGCTGAGGCCCCAGGCTGTGGCAGGGTTTGCCCTGCAGACGGTGAGCACCGCAGTGGCGCCTTGGGGAGGCAATGGTCTCATTTCCCTTCCAGCACACGCATCTTCTGTCAGGGCACCCCCTCCGCCATTCACTTCAAGCACTGAGGCAGAAGCCCGTGGTGCTGCCGCTGAGCGACAAGGCAGTGTGGCTGGTTTTGCTTTGACTTATGAGCCGGAGGCCCAGCAAGGAGGCATTGCTGACATTTGGCGTAAATAGCACACGCACCAAGATCTTTGAAGCAGAAGCGATCTTCTCCGTGGGGTTTTGGGGCAGGGCTGTGCGTAGTGTGGAGCTTAAAAGAGAAGGTTTCGATGCTAGAATGTTCAGGCTGGGTTTGCAGGTTCTAGTTAATGGGATCATTCAATGAAGAAAATTGCTTCCACAAAAAATAGCAGCACGAGGGAGGTCCAGGTGTATAAGGCCTGTAAAAATCCATAGACAAGGCCCAAACTTGGGGAACATGAGAGCTGGAGGGGGGATTGCATGTTTTCTGTGTGCCTGGCATGTTGTTCAACACTTTATTTGCGTGGCCTCGTTTCCTCATCACCACAGCCCTTGGGGAAGGTGCTCTCACTCCCCTCCTTTGCAAGTGAGGACACTGAGGCATGGAGAGGCTCCGTCTCTGGTCTGAGACCACAGAGTTCCAGAGTGGCATTGAGAGGGCCCACACGTAGGCCTCCCTGTTCTGCAGTGCTGACTGTGACTGCCACACCTTAGGGCCTGTTGGGTTCCACCTTTATACTTGACGTGGAAGGAAACCAGGACCCAGAGCTGCTGAACAATCTGCCCAGTCGTTCAGCATTTTAGTAGCAAACCCTAGGATTCCCCTGCTACTCAGGGACACTGGGAGGTGGAAACTCAGCGTGGAAGATCCACAGCCCCGCACGCCCTCTTTGTGCCTCCTCCTGCGGTCTCCATGTTGGGCATTAGCAAGATGAAATATATTGGGTTTCTTCTGCCCCCCAACCCCCAGCTCCAGATCCACTCTCCACCCCTCTCCTTTCTTCTCTGGGCCTACAGAGGCTGACCTTGGTGGGCTTCATCAGCAAGGACTTCTCTTTGCTTTGGCCAAGGAGAGGAACTGGTAGGAGATAGGAAGGATGGAGGGATGAGATGATGGTTTCCATGGGTTGGCTGTGCCCCCCTAGCCGGGCCACAGCTGCTGTGGGGCTGCCCTCTCCCGTGGCTGCAGCTACTGTCTCCATGGTCCGGGAACACTGCTCCCTCCCCTTCAGGCCCCAGGGTGGTGACAGCTCCTGGCTGTAGCCAGCCCTGATGCATAGCACCTCCCTTGTTAGTTTCCCTTATAAAGAATCTCTTTGTAAAATCTCCTCAGTTTGGGGAGTAACATTTCTTTCCTTCAGGGACCCTGACTGGGCCTCCCTCACTGGCTCAGCACTGCCAATGGGACTCGCCGTGGGGAGTCACTGTCATCCAGTGTCATGTTTTGATTAAAGGAGAGGGTCTTCCAATGGAGGGGAGGTCCCAGAATGGAACCAGGGGACAGTGAAGCTCTTGAAACGGAATGCCCAACAGTGGATTGTCCAAGCTCTTTTCTTAGAGAGGAGATCATAGCTGTCATTCTATTTGTGAAAACTGTCCCCTCAAACTGAGCCAAAAATAAACATTCTGAACAGTCTCATGCTAAATAAAGCACCGCAGGAGCCACATGTGTAGAAGAGATGCCCCAGGCGGGGTCAGCTTGGGGTGTTGTCATTCATTCATGCTCCTCTGTCTCTCCCACGGTGGAAAAGGCGTTCTTCACTGGGGAGGGACTGAGGTCTAGGGCATGGTGGGGTGGGGAGAGGTGGGGGACAGACCTTCATCTCCTTCCTGTAGCCCCCAGAGCAGACAGACAGACAGAGAAGACAGGTTATTTCTGCCTGCAAGCAAGGCCTTCACAAAATCACCTCTTCTTGGTTCTCGGTCACACCTCCAGGAAATGTTAACTGTCCTAGAGTTTGAATCTGACTTCTTAGAAACACCGCCGCCTCTGGTTTGTGCCTGTGAGAGCCAACAGGGAGGGCCAGCGCGTAGCTGCTTCTCCAGACCGAGTGGTCCTGCAGGAGGGAGTAGCAGTGAGGCTGCCCCGACTCTGCCCTCAATGTGACTTTCCCCACTGCCTTCAACTGCCTTTCTGAAAAAGAGCATCTTCTTCATAATAACCCTGTTCTCGTTTTCTTCTGGGAACTGTAGCTCATTTTTTCCACTGAACAAAAGAGAACTGGGTGGAAAACTGAAGTTTGCTGTGGTGCGGGTGCCAGATGGGTGGGGTCGAGGACAGAAATGCAGTTTTATTGTCCTGAGAAGGAAAAGTCCCGCCAGCTCAATGCTAGAAGAAGGAACTTTCAGCTGTAAAACAGGCTTGAAGAGAGTTCTTGGCCAGGTGACCAGTCTCCACGTTCACTGGCCCAGTTAGAATCCGGCATCAGTTATGGGAGCGGGAGGTGACTTTCTCATTCCCTGGCCCTGGACTCAAAGTTGTTCCATGGGCCTCCTTGTGGCCATCTCTGACCTGCGTATGGGTTGCCTTTGGCCTCGGGAAGATTTTTAAATTGTTTAAATTTTTAGAGAGGGGAAGGGTGGGGTTGGAAGATTTTTGAAAAACTGGTTGGTAAAAACCACTCTGAGCCTCTGGATGTCAGTGACTGGTGACCACCAGCTACCTCTTTGGATGAGGCCTCGAGTTGGGGTCACTGGTTCATAGAAGTCCCCACCTGGCCTGCTGCGCTCGTTCACCTCAGTGACAGTCCCCCGGGTACTGTTTGTCTCATCCCCTGCACACTCGGGACTCTGGATCCTCCTAGGGTCTCAACTGCAAAGTGGACAAGGACAGTCTGGACCTGATCACCCCAAGCAGCCCCTTGGGGAGGTGAGAACGGGCCTTGTGGGGGCAGGTTGTGGTCTCTGCAGTAGACCCCCTGGCTCACCACTCAGCTGCTGTGAGACCTTCCACGCGCCAGCGATCCCTCTGTGCCTCAGTTTCTTTAAAAATGGTCAGAGTAGGCCGGGCTCGGTGGCTCATGCCTGTAATCCCAGCACTTTGGGAGGCCGAGGCAGGTGGATCACCCGAGGTCAGGTGTTCAAGACCACCCTGGCAACATGGCGCAACCCCGTCTTTACTAAAAATACAAAAATTCACCACATGGGGTGGCACACGCCTGTAGTCCCAGCTACTCGGGAGGCGGAGGCAGGAGAATTGCTTGAACCCAGGAGATAGAGGTTGCAGTGAGCCAAGATCATGCCACTGTACTCCTCCATGGGTGACAGAGTGAGACTCTGTCTCAACAAACAAACCAAAAAACAAAAACGGTTGAAGTAACAGCAGTAGCCACCTCCTAGACTTGTTTGGTTGATCAGATGGCTTAACATGCATTAAGCAACAGAACGGTGCCTGGCGACTAAGCACTTACTGTTACTTCCATAGTCCTAGCTTCAAATCCCAACTCTTTCACTTGCTCAGTGCATCACCTTTGAGAAAGGCTTTAAGCTTCTGAGCTTCAGTTTTCCAACTAGTTAAAGCAGCCACGAAGACTGCTAAGAGCATAAGCTAGAGATACTCTCTTGTCACTTCTGAATGCAAGCTGCGACCCCCCCGCCTTTTCTGTCTTGCAGAAGTAGCAGGCTTGGGGAGCAGAGGCTCTCCAGCCTCCATGCCTCCAGGCACTGCCTCCTGCATCCCTGTGCCACAGAGAGGGCAAAGACGTTGGCATTCTCTGCAGAGATTTGCTCTGTGCCCTCTCTGCGATGTTTCTCCTCCTCTGTTTAGGTAGCTGGTTTCATCTTTGCACACAGGGAAGCAGCACGACTTGAAATACCAGGATGTTTTTGGCAGCCAAGCTAGGTGCTTGTCTCACGAGCAAGCTGGGACATTTTTTGCCTGTGTACAGTTCGGAGATGAACTGTGTTGTCACCACGTGAGTGAAGCCAAGAACTGCCTGGATGCTGAGTGGTAAGAGTAGCAGAGGCTGAGACATCCTCTAAAGAAATAAAAACGGGCCAACAGCTGGCCGCGTGGGTCTCACCTCTGCCACCCACAGCCTGAGGAAGCTCCTTTTCTGGCCCGGGGTATGTTCAGACATGGCCAGGTAGATTTGCCTGTGTTAGGCCGGGTACAGTGGCTCATGCCTGTGTATAATCACGTTGGGAGGCTGAGGCAGGCAGATCACTTGAGGCCAGTAGTTTCTGACCAGCCTGGTCAACATGGTGAAACACTGTCTCTACTAAAAATATAAAAATTAGCCAGGCGTGGTGGTGCATGCCTATAGTCCCAGCTACTTGGGAGGCTGAGGCAGGAGAATCACTTGAACCTGGGAGGCAGAGGTTGCAGTGAGCTGAGATCACACCACTGCACTCCAGCCTGGGTGACACAGTGAGACCCTGTCTCAAAAAAAGAGAAAAAAAAAAAAAAAGAAAAGAATCCTTAGTTGGCTGCGAAGACATATCTCAGAAGCCCCAAGGTGTACCAGATCTTATCAACCCCATTCTCCCTCCAGCCTCAGTGCAGTGCTTAAGGTCTCCCTTCCCCAGGGCAACCTTATTCACCTATGTGGACTGACTAACCTGGAGTCACTTGATCTGGGCACTACTGGCATTTGGGGCAGGATTATTCTTTGTTGTGAGGCTGTTCTCTCCATTGTAGCGTGTTTAGCAGCATCTCTGGCCTGTACGCGCTAAATGTCAATGACACTCCCTCCTCCAGTTGTCTCACAGATGTCTCTGGACATTGCCAAATATCTCCTGGGAGATCACCCCTGAGCTGAAAACTGCTGTCTTAACCAAGCATGGGATGCAGAGACTGGGTAAAAATCAACACCCATTGACTGGAATGAAACGGAGCTGGTGACGTTTAGGTGAAGTCTGCTGGTTGAACGCCTCCCTGTAAATGTCATTGGGTTTTAATTTTTTGCTTCCAAGTGACCTCATGAGAGCTGAAGTTACAAACAAGATAGCGTGTGCCAAGTGGTTCACTGCGGGTGTGATGAGGTACGGAAGAACACTGTCTTGTTCCTCTTCTCATTTTTTTTTTTTCTTTGAGATGGAGTCTGGCTCTGTCGTCCAGGCTGGAGTGCAGTGGCCGGATCTCAGCTCACTGCAAGCTCCGCCTCCCGGGTTTACGCCATTCTCCTGCCTCAGCCTCCGGAGTAGCTGGGACTACAGGTGCCCGCCACCTTGCCTGGCTAGTTTTTTGTATTTTTTAGTAGAGACGGGGTTTCACCGTGTTAGTCAGGATGGTCTCGATCTCCTGACCTCGTGATCCGCCCGTCTCAGCCTCCCAAAGTGCTGGGATTACAGACTTGAGCCACCACGCCCGGCTCCTCTTCTCATTTAAAAAGCCAAGCACACTGGGTATGGTGGCTCTTGCCTGGAATGCCAACACTTTGGGAAGCCAAGGTGGAAGGATCGCTTGAGGCCAGGAGTTTGAGACCAGCCCGAACAACATAGCAAGACCATCTCTACAAAAAAATAAATAAATAAAACATTATCTGGGCGTAGTGGCCCGTGCTTTTAGTCCCAGCTACTCAGGAGGCTGAGGTGGGAGGATCACTTGAGGCCAGGAGGTGGAGGCTGCAGTGAGCCGTGATTGCACTCCTGCACTCCATTCTGGGTGATAGAGCAAGACTCTGTCTCAAATTATTATTATTTTTTTTAATTTTAAAAATAAAAAGCCAACACAATATGAGGCACAAAAGGATGTAGGGCCTCCAGCTCACATCTGGGGGATGGAGACCCCAAGCCCACCCGTGCCTGAGTCACTGTTAATGCAGCAGGCACTAGGTTCCTTTCAGCTAGAGGAGCTCTAGGCACAATCCCAGAGTCCTGTCCCCTTAAAGACCGCAGGGAGCTGGTTTTCAGATTTGCAGTAGTTTGGCTGTTACAGAAGATTGTGGGTTTGCCTGACACCCGAAAATAGCCTGTGGCTTCAGGGACTGACATTGTAACATGTTCAAACCCAGCTGGCATTTACTCCCTGGACTCTGTGAAAGGGTCCTGTGTGCAGAGCGGCTGCCTGAGACAAACTAGGCTGCTGTGTGCTGTGCTGGCCGTGAGGTGTTTACGTGTTAGTTTCTTGTTGGGTGTTCCACCCTGTTCTCTGCGGGCAGCTGTGACTGGAAACATGTTTTTTCGAAATGTATGTTTTGTTTTTATAAAAATTTTTCTTTTGGGACTTGAAGTTCTTTTCTGGATTTGTTTTTCATCATTGCTATTATCAGTAGCATATCATATTATATTATTATAATGTTGATCAGTGTATTCTATTATGTTTTGAGTGCCTGTGACGTCCTGGATACTGTTTTAGGGGCTGGAGATACAACAGCCTACAAGACAGAAGTTCTTATTCTCCTGAACTCATGTTCTATACAGGTAGTAAATTAGAAATGTATGGTTTTTTTTGGAGACAGGGTCTTGCTCTGTCACCCAGGCTGGAGTGCAGTGCTGTGGTCTCGGCTCACTGCAACCTCCACCTCCTGAGTTCAAGCGATTCTCCTGCCTCAGCTTCCTGAGTATCTGGGATTACAGGCACGTACCACCTCACCCAGCTAATTTTTGTACTTTTAGTAGAGATGGGGTTTCACCCTGTTGGCCTGGCTGGTCTCGAACTCCTGACCTCATGTGATCTGTCTGTCTCGGCCTCCCAAAGTGCTGGGATTACAGGTGTGAGCCACCGCGCCCAACCGAGAAATGCATGTTGATATGTCGTGTCAGATGATGATAAGAGCATGGGAGAGCAAAGCAGAGGTCTGTGGGCCAGGTCAGGCCAGTTGGAGATAGGTTGCCCTTTTCCTTTGGTGGAGACATTTCCATGCAGCAGTGTTTGAACAGAGATCTCAAAAGCATGAGTGGTAGAACTCTGTAGAAAGAGGAAGGAACAGGGAGCGGCCAGGGCAAAAGCCCTGAGGTAGGATGTGGTTGGTGTGTTGGTCGCCAGCACAGCCTGGCGTGGCTAGAACAGCATGAGTAAGGGAGAGCAGGGTGGTGGAGGTGGAGCCTAGATCATTAGAACCTCGGGAAACTGAAAAGGGTCCTTCCTTTGCTCCACACTGGAAAGTCTTCAGATGATTTTAAACAGAGGAATGACATGGCCTTGCCTTGGAAAATGGGGTTGGTGGCTGCCCTGCTGAAAATGTACTGTAATGGGTCAAGGGCAAGAACGGGGGGATGGGTGAGGGGGAAGGCTGTTGTAATATGTTAGGGGGTGTGCAGGGTTGGTTTGGACCAGAGTGTTAATAGTGAAAGCCGAAAGAAGTAGTTTATACCTACTCCGTGTACACAAAAATTAAAAATAAAAAAGTTTGATGCTGGATGTGTTCTGAGAGGAGATAGAGCATACAGGACCTACAGAGGATTGATGCAATACAAGCACATGATGGAAACAATTCAGAAGCACATCACTTCCTATGACTATTCTTCAGAGATAACTGTTAACTTTTTTTTTTTTTTTTTTAACTACTTCTTCCGAAGTTTTCCTTTGCATTTTAACTTGTATTATGTTGGCGCACAAGTAATTGCGGTTTTTGCCATTTAAAAGTAATAGCAAGAACCGCAATTACTTGTGCACCAACTTAATATATGTACGTGAGTGTATTCATGTGCATATTGGCGGGGATTTGCTTCCTTGAAATGGAACCTCATATTTTATGATACATGTTTTATGAAACATATTTTATGGTGAGTTGCTTTTCCTCTGTATCTTTTCACTCATCTCCTGTCAGCACGTATCACTCTTCCTCGTTACTTTTAACTTTTCTATTTTCTCCAGTTCTGTTTTCAGCACGTGTCATGGTCTCTGGGATGTAGTAGCTGTTCAATAAAGATTAATTAAATGCATTAAATATTTCATCACCTATTTAACTGATTTCCTGTTGGTAGACATTTAGATTGTTTTCTCCTCTCTTATTTTAAACTATGCTGCCTTTAGCCCTTCTTGTAAATACATGTTTGCTCGGTTGGGAATGTACCTCTGTAGTGTAAGTGACTAGATTTAACATCGCTGGCTCAAAGGGTGTGTGCATTTTACATTTTATATTGTCCTATGAGGAGGTTTCTTCACATCTCCTGTCAAAGCCTTATGTGATTTCCTGTTTCCCCTTTCAGAGGCACTGGTGATTATCAATCTTTATAATCTTTAACAAACCAGTGGGTAAAAACTATCTTGCTGCCTCGATTTGAATGTTAGATATGAGTGGATTTAAGCATTTTTTAACATGGGGTGTTTGTGAATTCTATAGCTCCGTTTTTCAGGATTCTGGGTCCTAATGTTCTGATTGTCTGCCTCCTTGGAGGAAATATGATGGGTAATGATGGCTAAAAATTGTTGAGCACTTACTATGTGCCAGGCTCTGTGCTAAGTACAGTGTATGGATTAACTCACTTCATCTTCCCGTAAGGAAGATTCTCTTTAATCTCCCCATAAACCTGTGTAAGTGAGGTATGGTTGTTATGCCCTCTTTCAAATAACAAAACTGAGGCACAGAGAAGAGAGGGTTAACTAAGTCACCCAAGGTCATGTAAGAGTGAGTGGGGAGCTGGTCTTTGGACCTACGCAGAACTCTTAACCACCATTCTATGCAGTTTCTGTATTTGATGATGGTGGAGATTGTTCTTTAAGATTTAACCATTCTGTGATACCTTGAAAGCAGAAAACCACAATGTTCCTGGGTAAGGAAGTGATCTGAACACAGGCATGGCGCTGTACCTGAGCTTGGGACCCCAGCCCATGGGGTGGCGGCTGGAGACAGCGCTCTGTGTTCAGCCTGTGAAAGACAGCTGAGCTGCAGGCACATTCTGTGACATGCCCATGGCCATACAAGGAAATAGTATCACCTCTTTCCACAGTGACTCACTTTTCCTTCTTAGGGAGTCTCCAGTTGAGCTGCAGAACTGGATCTGGGAGACCAAGTACAGGGATGTCAATTGTTAGAACTGTAGATTGAATCAGATGGATGGATGGATGTTGATGGAGGGATGGGTGGTTGGATAGAGGGATGAGTGGATAAAGGATGGGTGGGTGGATGGGTGGGTAGATGGATAGAGGGGTGGGTGGGTAGATAGATGAGTGGATAACGGATGGATGGATGAATGGGTGGATGGATAGAGGGATGGGTGGATGGATAGAGGGATGGGTGGATGGATAGAGGGATGGGTGGACAAGGGGTGATGGATGCATCCTGGATGGATGGATGGATGGAGGGGAGGGGTGATGGAGGGAGGGAAGGGGGAGGGAGGGAGGGAGAGGGAGGGAAGGGGGAGGGAGGGAGGGAGAGGGAGGGACGGGTGATGGAGAGGGAGGGGGGATGGAGGGGCGATGGAGAGGGAGGGAGGGGCGATGGAGGGAGGGAGGGAGGGGCGAGGGAGGGAGGGAGGGGTGATGGAGAGATGGATGCGTAGGTGATGGATAATCGATACACAGATGGAAGGGAGGAAAGAAGGAAGGAGGGAAGGAAGGAAGAAGGAAAGAAAGATAGATAAAATATCTCAGTTCATTTTTTAAAAATTCTTACTGCATACTGACTGCTGCTGTAGATGCTGGGGATTGGAAGATGAAGGACCTGGTGCCCTGCCTCCAGTTAGCTCACTGTCTAGAGCAGGACAGTGTCACCTTCTCTGTGTTGTAGATCCCTTTGGAATCTGGTCAAAATGGTGCTCCCCTTCTCTGAATAATATTTTCCAATGCAAAAAATGCAGAGGATTAAAAAGGAAAGTGGTTATATTGAAGTACAGCTATCAAAGTATATATAAAAATCAGAAATTTGTGGAGTAATAATGCATTTGCTTCTTTATTAACACATTAAACTAGATTTGGCATCGGCTCTAATAACTACCCTAATTTTGAGATAATGACAAGTATAAATAATATTTGGAGACATCTGCCACCAAAGCAATGTGACATGAAAATATCTGCAATTTCTGTTGGTGTCACAGTCTCGGATTGCTCATACTACTGCAGTCTGTTGCCTATATTCATAACTGAAGGGCATGCTAAATTTCGGTTAGAGTTAGTGAAAATAATTATGAATATGTACAAGTTCATCAGTGGATATGTACAAGTTTAAAGACCCCCAGAATTCTCTCTCCATAGATCCCCAAACTCACAGATTCCAGAAAAATGACCCTGGGCTAGATGGAGAGAGAAATCATAGCAAGATGTTCATCACAGGGTATAGACGCAGAGCTAAGTGGCGCGCAGGGTCCCACATTATTTAAATGATTTGTCTTGCCATCTGTCTCTCTTTTTTTTCCCTCCTGTTTATAGTTGAATTTTTGTAAGATAGAAATTCCCCCTTGTGGAGTGTTATCAGTTCTGTGATCATGTAGGAGTGGGCAGCATAACCTAGAACACTCTTGGAAGGCTTCCTGGAGGAGCTGTTGCCCACAGCATGACCTTAAAGGTTGAATGATCATCCCAGCACTTTGGGAGGCTGAGGTGGGTGGATCACCTGAAGTCAGGAGTTCAAGACCAGCCTGACCAATATGGTGAAACCCTGTCTCTACTAAAAATGCAAAAATTAGGTCGTTGTGGTGGTGGGTGCCTGTAGTCCCAGCTAATTTGGAGGCTGAGACGGGAGAATTGCTTGAACTAACTGCACTCCACCCTGGGCAACAGAGCGAGACCCTGTCTCAAAAAAAAAAAAAAAAAAAAAAAAAGGGTGAATGTGAGCAGACCAGGAATGACCAGGATAAGGGGACACAAAAGACCGTTCTGACAGAGAATACAGATGAAAATATTGAGCCTTGTCAGAAAATCACAAGAGATACAATATTCATGGAGCACAAGCCTCCTCTTCCTTTACAGAGTCTTTCCAGCCAGCCAGGCAAAGCATAGGTTTCAACTTCTCCTCTGTTGCAACCTTTTCCAAAGTGTCGGATGTAAAAGGGAGGAGCAGGCCTTGGCAGGGGATAGGGCTGATGAGGCAAGCACAGGCCCGGATACTGTAGACCACATCAGGGAGCTTCAGATGTGTCGTGTAGGTAATGGGGAGCCACTGAAGATGTTTGAGGAGCAGAAGAGCATGGTCTAAGATCAGTTTGAGATGATCACTCTGGCTGCTTCATGGGGAATGGATTGCAAAAGTGAGCGTAGAGGCAGGGAATCAGAAAAGGGGACATTCAGTTCAGGGGAGTTATGATAAAGGCCTGAACTGGGGCAGGGACAGTGGGAAAGGAAAGGAGGGGACAGATTTGAGGGCCATTAAAATGTAGAACAGGGACCAGGTACGGTGACTCATGCCTGTAATCCCAGCACTTTAGGAGGCCGAGGTGGGTGAGGTCAGGAGTTCAAGACCAGCCTGGCCAACATGGCGAAACCGCATTTCTACTAAAAATACAAAAATTAGCCAAACGTGGTGGCGCGTGCCTGTAATCCCAGCTACTCGGGAGGCTGATAAAGGAGAATCACTTGAACCCAGGAGACGGAAGTTGCAGTGAGCCGAGATTGTGCCATTGCACTCCAGCCTGGGTGACAGAGCAAGACTCTCTCTCTCTCTCTCTCTCTCTCACACACACACACACACACACACACACACGCACACAAATAGTAGAACAGACAAAGTAGGGCCTAGGAAAAAAAAGATCAGAAATGTGTGAATAGGGCAAGTTTTGGAGAGAAGAAGGAATTCTCGGGGACAACGGTTTGTGGTCCCACAACATCTTGTGAGGTTTTTAAGGAGCAGGTGGTTAGGGAGAGATCTAAGGAGCCTCTCACACTATTTTCCCAGGTGACCAAGGTAGGCTTCCCTGGATTTAGCAATGTAGAGTCCTGCACGTAGGAGCTTGGACTGAATTGCAAGGCTGCAAGTTCAATTAAAGGTTCTCAGGAGGCTGGGCACAGTGGCTCACGCTTGTAATCCTAGCACTTTGGGAGGCTGAGGCTGGCTGATCGCTTGAGCCTAGGAGTTTGAGACCAGCCTGGGCAATGCAGTGTGACCCGCTCTCATCTCTCTAAAAATTAGCTGGGTGTGGTGGCATGTGCTTGTCGTCTCAGCTACTTGGGAGGCTGAAGTGGGAGGCTGGCTTGAGCCCGGGAGGTGGAGGCTACAGTGAGCCATGATTGTGCTACTGCACTTTAGCGGGTAAGACCCTGTCTCAAAGAAAAAAGATTCTCAGGAAGTCAGTGTTACCACCTTTGCAGACCACTATCTCCCTGCACTGAACAAAGGCAAAAAATTGTGAGAATTTAACCACTTAAAAAACAAAAACGAACAAACAAAAGAAAACCTGTACTTTGTAGGGATTTATATGCCTTTCGGGGGCTGAATAATATTTTTTTGTTCCTAGCCTCAGTTGGGGTTACATACGATCTTATAAAATGCTATGATAGTGTCCAACAAATATTGTATTGCAGAATATATGCCTTTCTTTTCCAAGGGCTTTTAAAAAAATTGTCACTGGCTTGTGCAGGCCAGAGAGCCCTACTGCACTTCTTCTGAGAAAGCAGGTGAGCATTTTTTCTAGGACTGCATGATATGATCAGGTTTTCTGGGCCCTGAAGAGGCAGCCCCTGGCAGGGAGCGAGGCCAGTCGGACACACGTATGAAAGTCCCCGTGTTGGGGGACGTCAGCTTGGCTGGAGTAGAAGCCATGCTGGCCCTTCCCTGTGGGATTCGGACGGACTGGACTTGCCCCAACCAATGTAGAAGTTGACCTTTTGCAAGGTATGTGTGTCTCTGATGGCCTGGGGTGACCCTGGGAGGAGGTTTTCTCTCTCACACACACGCATGCATGTACACGTATGCACCCACATCCATATCCACATCCATACTGAAACCTGCAACCACACAGCAGTGAAGGACGGGGCTTCAGAGTCATCATCTTCTCATTGGCCTTTGCCTGCCTGCTTCTTTTTGGCGTCTTTCCTCTCCATCTGCCCTGACCTTGGACAGCTGCTTTCACCATTATGGAGGAAATGGGATATTTTATTTCCCTGACAGAGAACAGAATCAGATGACAGTATTGGGGAACACTGGATGGGGACTTGGATCTGTTGTTTTTCTTGTTAACTAGGAGTTACAAAAACACTATTGTTGCAGACCTTGCTTTGAAAGTATTTCTGAAGTGTGTTGGTCTGTGTTAAATCCATGGCACGGAACTGAATGTGCTTGGGTGATTTAATCAGGCAGGTGTCAGTTTCCTCTCCGCATTCCACGCTCTGCCCTCCATCCACCTCCGCACGTTTCTCCGTGCTGTGCACACACCTGGGATACCTTTCCTCCTCTTCCTTTACAGTCTTCCCAGCCAGCCAGGCAAAACATAGGTCTCAACTTCTCCGTTGCAGCCTTTTCCAAAGTGTCACGTGCAAACTGGTGGCTCACAAGATGATTTTAAGCCATACCTCCACAGGCTTTATAGAAATTAATAGCCTCTGTTTATTTTTCTAGTTAATTTCCATTTATAGCAGATTATACTGGTTTTCTCACTAATTTAGGGGTGATGTTTCCTTTTTAAATTAAATCATTGAAGTAAAAATAGAGATGAGCTGATTTAAAGAGCCCTGAAAAATAAATAAAACAACAGACATTACATGGATAGGGCAAAAAATGGAAAAGTTACTCAATGAATGATTTTTTTTTTTTTGAGATGGAGTTTTGCTCTCGTTGCCCAGGCTAGAATGCAGTGATGCTATCTTGGCTCACTGCAATGTCTGCCTTCCAGGTTCAAGTAATTCTCCTGTCTCACCCTCCTGAGTAGCTGTGATTACAGGCGCCCGCCACCATGCCCGGCTAATTTTGTATTTTTAGTAGAGGCATGGTTTCTCCATGTTGGTCAGGCTGGTCTCGAACTCCCGACCTCAGGTGATCCGCCCTTCTCGGCCTCCCAAAGTGCTAGGATTACACCGGATGAATGATTTTAAAATGGGAAGGCTTGCTGTGTTGTGGGCTGCACTCCTCTGCAGTTCCTACAGGAGCAGGTGGATTGTAATTCATTCATTTTTCTGATTTCTGTTTTCTCACCAATAAAGCAGGCTGCCCCATATGTTGGTTAACCCTTGTTCCAGATGGCCAGTAGCTAGTTTTTGCTAGATTTTGTTGTTGTTGTTGTTGGTTTGTTTGTTTTTGAGACAGAGTCTCGCTCTATCATCCAGGCTGGGTGCAGTGGCGTGATCTCAGCTCACTGCAACCCCTGCCTCCCAGGTTCAGGTGAGTCTTGTGCCTCAGCCTCCGGAGTAGCTGGGATTAGAGGCACTCGCTACCTTGCCTGGCTGAGTTTTGTATTTTTAAGTAGAGACAGGGTTATGCCATGTTGGCTGGGCTCGTTTTGAACTCCTGGCCTCAAGCAATCCACCTGCCTCAGCCTCCCAGAGTGCTGGGATTATAGGTGTGAACCACCACGCCTGGCCCAGTAGCTAGTTTTTATTGGACCCATAAATAGTTGATCTTTTTTTATTTTATTTATTTATTTGTTTTTTTTGAGACTGAGTCTCAATGCTGTTGCCCAGGCTGGAGTGGCGCGATCTCGGCTCACTGCGAGCTCCGCCTCCCGGGTTCACGCCATTCTCTTGCCTCAGCCTCCCAAGTAGCTGGGACTACAGGCACCCACCACCACACCCGGCTAACTTTTTGATTTTTTTAGTAGAGACGGGGTTTCACCATGTTAGCCAGGATAATAGTTGATCTTTTTTTAAATGTGTGCTTCTCACTGTCCCTGCTGGACTGCAAGGTCCCCTTGGGGAGGGACTTTGTAGGCACTATTAAATGCTACACCTACACATTCCTGGGTGGTTAGTAGAAAAATGGCCTTTTCAAATAATTTCCTTTTTTTTTTTTTTTTTTTGATTTTTTTTTTTTTTTTTTGTCTGAAGTGTTTATTCATCACTTAAGTGGAAGATACGGAGAAGGCTTGCATATTGCAAATCAGACAAAGAGGTAGTTAATGGGTTGGAGGTCATGGCAGGTAGCTCTTACTGCAGTCACCTTCCTGTGAAGAAAGATCCTGGCTGTAGAGAGGGGACTCAGCAGTCTCTACTCCAGGACCTGATAGACCCATGTAAGCCCAAGACCAGTTTGTCATTCATGAGGCACTGTTGGGAGGAAACACTTAGCACGCAGTTATTCGCTAGTGACCAATTTGTTTTAAACCCCTGGCTTAAGTTGTTTATGCTGCTGGATAAGTTTCAACAGAAATGTATTGCTCACAGTTCTGAAAGCTGGGAAGTTCAAGATCAAGTTGTCAGCAGGTTTGGGGTCTGGTGAGGGTTGCTCTCTGCTTGTGAGATGGTGCCTTGTATTATTTGTAGGGGATGAACTCTGTGTCCTCACATGGCGAAAGGGATGGAAGGGCAAAAGGGGTTTACTTAGTTCTCTCCATATCTTTTGTAAGGGACTAATCCCATGCATGATAGCAGAACTCTTCCGGCCTGATCACCTCCTAAAGGACCTACTACTTAATACTCTTGACTTGGGGATTAAATTTCAACACCAGGCCGGGCGCATGACTCACACTTGTAATCCCAGCACTTTGGGAGGCCAAGGTGGGCAGATCGCTTGAGGTCAGGAGTTCGAGACCAGTCTGGCCAACATACTGAAACCCCATCTCTACCAAAAATACAAAAATTAGCCAGGCGTGGTGGTACATGCCTGTAATCCCAGTTACTCGGGAGGCCGGGGTGGGAGAATTGCTTGAACTCAGGAGGCGGAGGTTGCAGTGGGCCCAGATGGCACCACTGCACTCCAGCCTGGGCAACAGAGTGAGACTTCATCTCAAATTAATTAATTAATTTCAATATGAATTTTGGAGGTGACATGGACATTCAAACCCTAGCAACCCTCTAGAATCATCATTCTAAACAATCACTTGACACTTTAGCTCCAGATCTGTGCTGTCCCATATGGTAGCCGCCAGCCACGCAGGGTTACTGAGCACTTAAGATGCGGCCGGTTCCAGCTGAGCTGTGCTCTAGGAAAACTCAGCCCAAACAAAAGAATATAAAATATCTCCTTAATGCTTTTCCGTATTTGTTTAGATTTGATACTTTTTCGTATGGATTACACGATGAAATGACAATGTTTGGGATGTATTCGGTTAAATCACATAGATGAATCAATTTCTTTTCACTTTTTTAAAAAGCACAGCTACTAGAAAATTCGAAGTTGTACATGTGTCTTGTGTGAGGGTGAAGGAAATGGACCTGGGTCAGAGTCGAGTCAGAGAAAAGCCCGGAACACATTCCCCCCCGCCCCCGTTTTAAATTGCGATTTTCTCAATTCCTGACCTCAGTCTCCTGAGAGGGAAGAAAAAAAAAAAAGAAGATTTTAGTTAATTGATGGTTCTGGTTAGTTGGGCTCAGTTAATCTTGGTTCTGCCTCTAATTGCCTGTGCTGTCACCTCTTCCTGGGTTTGTAAACACTCTGCCCTTGGTAGCTACTGCTCATGCCCTGTCTGTGGCTTCTGCCTGGGCTGCACACAGAAAGGTGGAGCTTGCAGAATTCAGAGCTCCTGCGGACAGAGAGGTGGAAGAGTGACAATGGAATGATGGAGTATCTATTGGATGACTACACTTGGCCCGTCTGGGGGTGAACTTGAGGTTTAGTTATCTGAAGGCCAGAGTCCTTGGCTCCTGTCTCTTGCAAAACTGACCAGTGTCCACCTGTGGGGAGGCAGGTGGCAAGCTGACCTCTAGAGAGGGACTTTGGAATATCATTCTGTGGATGTTGTAATAGTCCCACTTTGCTCAGTAAGCCATGGGGTGTGTGTGTGTGTGGGTGTGTGTGTTTGTATGTTTGTGTGTGTGATGGAGTCTGGCTCTATCACCCAGGCTGGAGCGTAGTGGCGCAATCTTGGCTCACTGCAACCTCCGTCTCGGGGTTCAAGTGATTCTCCTGCCTCAGCCTCCCAAGTAGCTGGGATTACAGGCACGCACCAGCACGCCTGGCTAATTTTTGTATTTTTAGTAGAGTCAGGGTTTCACCATACTGGCCAGGCAGGTCTCAAACTCCTGACCTCAAGTGATCTGCCCGCCTTGGCCTTCCAAAGTGCTGGGATTATAGGCATGAGCCACTATGCCCATCCTGGTGTGTGTTTTGATCACTTCCCCTTAACCCCATGGTTGAAGTGGATTCCCACCCTGTGGGGATAACACCCAAAGCTGGATAGACCAGAGGGACAGCAGTTTATGAGTCACATACAATCAGCCCCAGAGAAGCAGTTGCCGTGCACCATGCAGGGCCACATGGTTCCATCTGGGGGACAGGGTGAACATCCAGGGGCCGTGGGAGGCAGGCTGTGCAGAAGCAAGAGGATGTGATAATCCCTGCGTTCCACAAGGGGTTATGATTGTCTTGTTTAAGTAATCCCAGAGGCTGGCAGGGAGCAGAAACCCACTCTCCAGGGATAGGCAGGCACTATGCCTGCTCTTGCTGAGATAAAGGAGGCTGTCTGGCTAGAGGACCTCATTTGAGGAAGCAAAGTAGTTAGGGAAACTTACATTCAGGCAATGTGAGACATGATCTTAGCTTTCCCCAGGTGTCAAGGCAGCACATAATATTAGTTTTAGGCCTTATGCCACAGTGTGGTGGGGAAAAGTGGACAGTGGAATTATCATATCTTGGTTCGAGTCTTGGCTGTGGACTCAATCTGAGATATGTCATTCACCTCGTCAATCCTCAGTGTGCCTGTCCATGGGCTTGTTAAAATGGCCTTGTTAACGTCTACTATATGTGTGTGTGTATCTGTCTATCATCAACATGTACAGACCCAGCACACATTTGTCCTCTCAAAAAGGGTGGTTTAATCCCTTCCTCCTTTAAACAACGGCAATACAACTGCAACCAAATCAGAAAGAGCGCTGAATGGAAGACGTGTGTCAGTTGAGCAAACTCAGTTCTTCAAGCCAAAGGCCACATCTGGCCTCCCCTGTACTATTTCCACAGACTACATGAGGACTTGGTTTTGCATAGCCAGAGGCAGACATTGGCTCATTCTGTTTCAGGGCCAAGGAGCCAGGCTGTTAGTTGATGTCATGCTGAGAGGACACAGCCTCCACCCTTGTTCTGACGCCACTGTCCAAGTTCCGAGGACTTTACCTTGGCGTGGTGAAGGCAACTGCCTGGGATTGAGGCCGGCATGGTCACGGCAGCCCTGAGAAGGCCTTGTGTGCTGTAGCTTGAGCCATCTCCTCCCCAGAGTTGGGTCGTTGCCTTCTTGGCTTTAGAGGCGGCCTCGCCTGTGCACAGAGCCAAGGGGCTGTGGGGACTCAGAGGAGATATCGGGACAGGCTGGCAGTGCACAGTGGCTGCCTGCTCTGCCCAGAGGAATGGCCAGGACCTAGTTGAGCAGAAGCCCTCCCTTGGTGCAGGGCAGTGGAGCATCTGGCAGCTCTTTGCTTCCAAATGCATGGACCATCTTTGTTCCAAGGCAGAACCTCATCCCAGCAGTTCAGGGGCAGCAGTCCCTGAGACTCCTTAGGCACTCGAAAGCCACCTGATATGTGTGTTGAGGGTATTACTGCCCCTTGCTCTTCTACACCTTGAGTAGGGACATTTTCTTTTTTTTTTTTTTTTTTCTGAGAGGGAGTCTTGCTTTGTCCCCCATGTTGGAGTGCAGTGACACGATCTTGGCTCACTATAATCTCTGCCTCCTGGGTTCAAGTGATTTTCCTGCCTCAGCCTCCCGAGTAGCTGGAATTACAGGCATGTGCCACCATACCCAGCCAATTTTTTTTTTTTTTTTTTTTTGTAATTTTAGTAGAGTTGGGGTTTTGCCCTGTTGGCCAGGCTGGTCTTGAACTCCTGACCTTAGAGGATCCACCTGCCTTGGCCTTCCAAAGTGCTAGGATTACAGGTGTCAGCCACCGTGCCTGGACTAGTAGGGACATTTTCTGTGGCACCCCTAGCCCGGGTCACCTCATGGGACCCTGGAGTCACAGCCCAGGGAGTGAAACGATGCAGTTCTTTGATCGGTATGGGTGGTGGTGGTCTGGAATCCAGCAAACAGCCCACAGAATCTCATCATCCAAGGTCTGGATCAGCCTGTTCTGCTCCTTCTGGGGGTTGAGTGGATGTAGATAGAGAATTCCAGGGACCTTAGGGAGCCCAACCCAGTTTATCAGCTGTTTGCACTTATCTGTTTATACGCACGAGTGTGTTGTATATTCATAAATGAACACACGGTTTTGTAATGAGCAAATGTTTTGTGTCAGATATGGCTCCTGCCCGTGTGGAGCTGACAGCCGTACGTGTGTGTGTGCACGCGCGCGCGCGCATGTGTGTGTCTCTACCTCCATATGTAGTGCATAGAGATCTGTCACTAAGCAGAGCTGTGACCGTTTATTGAGCGTGCGGGGGCTATGAATACTGTTCTCATTTAACCCTCACCATCACATTGGTTCGTTCAGCAGCTATTGATGGAACATGTACTATGGGCTAGGTGTTAGGTCCTCAATATTTTGAGGTAGAAACTTCTGGAACCTATCCTATTTTTAGCCTCATTTCATAAGTGAGGGAACCCAGGCTGTGTGGTCAGGTGCCTTGCCTGGGGATATACAATCTGTATGTCACCAAGGTGGGATCCAAGCCTGGTGCCCCTCCCTGTGATGGTTAACTGCCTCTCCTGCATCCACGTGTAGATTTCCAAGTGGGCATGTCTACAAACCCACGGGTGTCCATGTTTGTGCAATTAACAGACCCAGAGGCACAGGTTGCTGGTTTGGAGCACATAATTCCCTACCCTGGCTAGAGTATCTACTTCCGTGAGTGTTTATTTCCTTATCAGTAGAGCAGTTAGCGATGTCTGTCTACCAGCCTTGTGGAATAAGAGAGGAAAAAAGGGTGGGGCAGTGAGATAATGTTGGAGTAAGGCCATTTTTGACTGAAAAGAACCGTGTTGATGAAGAACCATATAGATAAAGAACTAAGAAAAGAACCAGCAAGGTGAAAAGATTTACTGTTGGCAGAAGGAAGCTAACATTGATCAAATATCTACTGTGTTTTCCAATGGATGTTCACAATTACGTAGCAATGCGTGTATTACATCCCCTCCATGGTAAAAGAGGGAAACTGTTTTACAGAGTGGTGAATTGAAAGGATTTGAATCCAGACCCCGCCTTGTCCAGAGCCCATGCTTTTTGTGGCAGACCAGGGGTTGATCAACTGCGGCTCATGGGCCCAATGCTGCCAGCTGTCTGTTTTTGTAAGTGGAGTTTTATGGGAATACAGCCTGCCCATTCGTTACGTACTTGTCTATGTCTGTTTTGAGCTACAGCGCCAGAGCTGAGCCCTTGTGAGAGAGATCACATGGCCTGCTAAGCTGAAAATCTTAACTATCTGACCCTTTACTGAAAAAGTTTGCAAACCCATGTTCTAAGAAGGCCTGTGGTAAGGATGGATTTTTAAAAGAAGTACATAGAAATGCTACAGAATGTGAATATGCACATACGCATACCTCCAGCAAAACTTCAGCCATTTGGAGGCTTTGGGGGCCTCATTTTCTGGAGAGTTAAGCTTTACTTTTAAGGAATTTGTCTAAACTCGATCACCCATTTATTTTCCTACCTTCTCAAATAGAGTATGCCGGATGTGTGTGAAGCCTTCCTTGAAGAATCCAGCCATCATTTCAAGCGCTGGGTTTTAGATTCTGCTAAAAGCATTGGTGGTTGCGCATGGCATCAAAAATGCTGTGTCTCTTTACTCAGTGACCCCGGAGTCCCTTTATAAAAAAGAAAAATCTGCCTCTTTTTTGATCATTTTTTTCTGCTCTTCCATGTCTTGCCCAGTGTTATTTACCACAGCTGCTTTTTTTGTTTGTTTTTTTGAGGAGTCTCGCTCTGTCACCCAGGCTGGAGTGCCATGGCACAATCTCGGCTCACCGTAACCTCTACCTCCTGGGCTCAAGCATTTCTCCTGCCTCAGCCTCCCGAGTATCTGGGATTGCAGGCGTGCACCACCACTCCCGGCTAATTTTTTTGTATTTTTAGTAGAGATGGGGTTTCGCCATGTTGGCTAGGCTGGTCTCAAACTGCTGACCTCAGGTGATCTGCCCATGTCAGCCTCCCAAAGTGCTAGCATTATAGGTTTGAGCCACTGCACCCGGCCTATCATGGCTTTTAATGTGTCTGATTGTGACAATCAGCTGGCCCTGCTTCTCAACCCTAGAAATAATCACATTCATTAGACATGTATACAGAGAAAATAGGCTCTGGTGGTAAACCCAGGGCACCTGTCTATCCCTACTGTTCTAGGCTGTTCTGCATAGCCGAGCTCTGTGGAAGGGAGGTTACGTTGTCTGTGGTTGTTTCCTCCTGCAATTAATTCAGAGGAGGGAGGTGGACTCAATTTCTCCCTCCACGATGGTCCTCTCATCCCAGTGTTCAGATTAACGATAGTCAGGGCGACATCAAGTCCTTGAAGCAGATAATGAGTGTGGCTGGATCCTCACACTTTGCAAATACCTGAGTGTAGCTAGAGCCTCACACTTTGGAAATACCTGATCTTATCCTTCGGTTATGCTTCAGTCGCCAGGGCTGGCTGTTAGTTACTTTAATCATGATCACAGATGTTAGCACAGAAAAGGTTGACTGAGTTTGGCTCACCGCGATGGAATTTAAGACTTGAGGAAAATGCAAGTTGCCTGTGAAATCCAAGCACAGTTGCCTATTCCAAGACGTATTTATAAAATAGAAACTGATTGTGATCAAGAATGAAAAGGCAGTTGTTGCTCGTTTTTAATCATTCATCCCAAGTATGGCTGTTTTTGTTGACCGATGTTTTATCTGCTTTGTGAATAATTCTTAAATATATATGCTTGGCCTCTCAAACACTTTTAAAAAAATAATTTAAAACATTTAGTTGGAATATAAAGGTTGAATGTGTTCAGTGTGTTCAAGGTGTGACGATTTGATATACACATACCTTGTGTGATGGTAACATTACACAAATGAATGAACACATCATTCCCCACCCGTGCTGTCCATTAGCTCCTCAGACCTTGTCTATCGTATAACTGAGAGTTTTAAAATTTCGATTGGTGGTGTTTGTCCTTGGCCTTCTGCCATCAGCAGGGTCGGCTTCATGGACATGCGGCCTGTGCAGTCACACACAGCTCCATGGCGAGGGGGCCTCTGCACTTATTTGAATTTCTGTCGTCAGCGTCCTAAAATGATTGATTATTTTTGCATAAGAGGTCCTGTGTTTTTATTTTGCCTTGGGTCTCATGACTTAGGGGGTCAATTCCAGCCACCATGGAATACGAGCGTGGAAGACCAAAGGCAAAAGGAGCTTAGAGGTCAACCTTTCAAAATTCTTTATTTTAAAAGTGGGAGAACTGAAATCAAAAAGAGGGAGTTACTTGCCCAAGGTCACAGGAGGATGGATAAAAGGATGGTTACCACGGGATGGGGGAGAGGAAAATGGGGAGGCGTCCAATTGGTGTAGGGTTTCAGTTCTGCAGGATGAGTAAGTTGTGGAAATCTGCTGGGCAGCATAGCACCTGTAATTAACAATACTGCGTTGTGTACTTAAAAATGTATTGAGAGTAGATCTCATGTTAAGGTTCTTGCCAACAAAAACAGGGGGACACAAGGAGACTTTTAGAGGTGACGGATATGTCTGTTACCTTGATTGTGGTGATGGTGTCACGAGTCTATGCGTGTGTCCAAACTCTTCAAAATGCATACATTAAATACATGCACTTTTTTGTATGTCAGTTATACCTCAATAAAGCTGTTTGAAAACGATCAGGATAATGGATGGCAGATTCAGACAAGGGGAACACGGATCTCAGGTCCCTCCTGAACAGAGGGACTTTCCCCTGCAAAGACATGAGGCTTCCTGCCCAGTTCATGCTTAGAGATGATGAGCTAATTTAATAATCTAACAGTTAATACTTACGAATTTAAATTTCTCATTATCCTCCTTCTCCCAGTACACATAGACATAGAGTAAGTAGCCAGATTAGGGTAAGGCTCTCAAAAATGCTAACAGTGTCTCTGAATTAAATGTTTGAATGGAATTTTTTTTTCTCCGCTCATAAAGCAATATATTCCCATGGTTGGAAATTTGGAAAATGACCAAGAAGGAAAAAATAAAATCACCGTGCCAGCTTTTTGCATATTCCTTTCCAGGTTTCTTTTCCATGTATGTGCATTTTCTACGTAATTGATTTCAACCTCTATTCATGTGAACCTTTTAGATCCCATTTAATATTATGTTAGATTAAATTATATGAAATTGCTGTTAGATTAAATTATATGAAATTTTCATTGGTCAGAAAAGGGTCAATATTGGCAATTTGATGATCAACCAAAATTACAAAAGTATCTTCTACAATCAGAGTATTCTTTTTGTTTTGAGATGGTGTCTCGCTCTGTCGCCCAGGCTGGAGTGCAGTGGCACGATCTCGGCTCACTGCACCCTCTACCTCCCTGGTTCAAGCAATACCCCTGCCTTAGCCTTCCAAGTAGCTGGGATTACAGGCGCATGCCACCTATGCCCAGCTGATTTTTTTGTATTTTTAGTAGTGACAGGGTTTCAGCATGTTGGCCAGACTGGTCTCGAACTCCTGACCTCAGATGATCCACCCACCTTGGCCTCCCAAAGTGCTGGGATTACAGGCATGAGCCACTGCAACCGGCCCCCCCACCGCCGAGTATTCTTTTCAAACATCATATATATTGACTGTATAATTTTTTTTCATGAGGCTGCATGCAGTTACATAGCGTTTTTTGAACCACATAATAGATACTTATAAGTAAATAACATTCATAATTATATATAAATAGCTATAACTCATGTTATGATAAAGCATCATCTTTCTTTGCCTTCATAAATGGAATATTCTTTTAAAAATAACTTTCATGAGTATTTTATAACAAAGCTTGAAAAACAGAGAAGAAAAGAGATTGGTGAAATCATTATTCTGAAATAAAATCTTTGATGCATTTCTTTCCGGTCTTTGTTTTCTACATTTATGTGTGTCTGAAAGCCTACATTTGTTAACTGAAAACATGTGGTGCACATTAAATAGAATCCTATGAATCTGATTACGTTTATTCCCAATGACTGTGGGGGATCTTTTCAAAAAGGACTACTCAGAGCGTGGTCGGTCCATGGACCAGCGCCATCCCCAGGGTTTCTCACTGTGTGCATGAAGACGCGCTCAGAAACGAAGTACAAGCTTTCAGAAGCTTTTATACTAACCGGACATGGCATGGTACCTAAGCAAGTCAATCTTTTATTTTTAATGCTTCTATTTTTGTTTTATTTTGCAAAATTAGCACCCTGCAGTAGATTGGGCGTGCAAAGGCCGTTCTTCACAGCTGGTTTGAGAAGCACTGCCGTGGAACGTGACCATCATACCCGGCCACCACGAAGGGACAGGCGCTGGCTCCTAGGTCCTCACTGCATGTGTCATGCTGCGCTCTGAAAATCCCTGTATCTGCTTTCTCGGGGTCTTTTTTTCTTTTTCTGTCTCTTCTTGCTGCTCCCAGTGAGCCTGTCTCTAGTGTTAGCATTTTCTCCCCTTTCTCTTCTGTCCTTTTCTTTTTCCCTTGACCTTTTTCTTTTTTCTTTTTTTCTCACTTTTTCCGTCGTTGTCTCTGGATTGGCAGGGTGGAGAGAGAGTTAGCAATCCCCATGACCATGCTTGTTAAGATGAGTTGGGTAGCATGTGTGCATGGGGCCTGAGCTGGGATCTCAGAGTGTGCCTGTCTGAAACAAATGTGCTTTCTACCCAGCTGTTGTGACATGTCTTCCCATAGCTTGAGAACGAGTCTGTTTCATGCTTTAGTAGATATGGGTTGCATTTTAGATCTGTAGTTGGCCAGCTCCGAATAAGTTAAGTGTTTCAAAGCTAAATATGATGCTTTTAATATTATCTGCACTTCAGAACTTTCTGTATCTCTGCCATCTGCTCTTGACCTAGAATCAAGAGCAGAGTCTGATCAGACCTGGGCATAGTCATTCAGGGACTTGAGCACTACCTGACCTTTTTTTTTTCAAAAGGAGAAAAAGCCCAGAGAAAGCAGCTGCACACTGGTGACATCCTGTTGCCAGTGAACAGGAACAAGTGGCAGTAAGCTCTGGAGTGATTCCTGAGGCCCCATCAACCTAATGTCCCCTGGGCTATATGTACAAGTCCGGAGCTGGGAATAAAGCAAACCATGATGACGAAATAACTGGCTTTAGTTAAATAATTTGCTGTTTACGGCTTCTCTGTTTGTGAATCAGTTAAAAGCCCTTTTAAGTGAAATTGGATAGACTACAAAGTGTTGGTTTCATGTGTTTTATTTGCAGTTTAATCAGCGTGATCCAGCTGCTGGAGTAGGGAGAGTGGAGCCGGGGTTTTAATTATCCCTGCTTTGCCCGAGTTAGGAATTCCCAATGGTGCCGTCTGCACGAAGATGCCAAAAACCGCATTGTTCTTTAATTAGCTGTTGTAATTGTTTTAGTCTAATCTCCGTGATTAGCAGCAGCATTAAATACAGCAGGAAGAAAAGGCCTGTCCTCTACGTACTGCCCCAATAAACAGAGCCTTTCTCCCTTCTGGAGAGGGATATCATAGAAAATCAATTAGAATTCAACCAGTGTTGATTGGAAAATGATAAAGACCAGCCACCATGAAGCAGAGATGGCTTTGGCCCCCACGGCCAGCTTGCCTGGAGAGCTCTGCAGCCCTGACCTGCCACGGAGGTATTTGGCTAGGACCCTCCGGGTGGCCCTGTCCGTCTCTGGGGATGAGGAAATGGACCGGATTGGCACCAGCTGCTGTTTTGGCTTTAGGTTCTCTGTTTCATGCGTTCAGCCACAAGCTTTGATCAAGCCCCCCTTTTGTGTCAGACATCATGCCAGGGGCCTGGAGATACAGCACTAAACAAGGCAGAGACAGTCCCTGTCTACATGGAGACTGTAGTCTACAGGAGGAGACTGATGGTCATCACACACTTGCACAAGTGATGGGTTCTTTTTAAAGTGTGAAATGCTATGAAGGGGAGTCAGGAGAGAGTTTAACAGGGATAACTCATCTGGTCAGTGAGTTGGCAGGGCTAGGAGGGTGTCCTAGATAACTGAAGTATAAACTGAGATCCAGTGAGTAAAAAAGAACAGGGCAAAGAGGCCAGAGTAAAGACATATATGTCATCAGGAACAGCACGTGCAAAGGTCCTGAGGCAGGCTGGAATTCGATTCTTTCTGCTCATTGCAGGAGAGTATGGTGGGAGTGAGCCAGATTCTGGATCTAAGCCCCTTGTTCAAACCCCATCTCTGCTACTTTCTAGCTGCGTGAAATTCTTCAAAAGGCACTGCAGCAGTCTGTCTCAGTGTCCCAGGATGTAAAATGGAGATGATGATGATGATGACGATATTATCTGGTTCATGGGAATGAATTAAGTTTTGACTTATCGGGTCTTCAGAGCACTGCCCGGTAGGTAGTGAGCTCACCCGGAGGTGTGAGCTGCCGGCATTAATCTGTTGGGGTAGCCTTCTCTTTGAAGTTTAACGAAATAAGCTAAAATCTAAATCTGCCATGTACAAGCCTTGTGACTTTGGCCTAGTTACCTAACCTTGCGGTCCCTGCTGTCTTACGCATGAAGCAAAAACAGAATCGAGGAACTCAGAGTTGCCATATGAGTTAAGTAAGATATGTCAGGGGTTCCGTTCTGTTGTAAGCCATTGTTTGGTGCTCAGAAAGCAGTGGCTATTGTCATTATTCATGAAACATCTGCTTGGCATGTATTTGGCATTGAAACTCAGTAATGATAAGTTCCCTTCACTACTTCTTCTTTCCTTCCCACTGTTAGTGAGGCTGTGCTGTCCTCCCCAAGTTCACAGAAAGAATAGCTCCGCAGCAGGGTTTGCCAACCTTGGCACCGTACCATTTGGGGCTGGATATGTTGTTTTTTGTGTGCAGGGGTTCCCAGGTACTGTAGGATGTTTAGAAGCATCTCTGGTCTCTACTGACTAGATTCCAATAGCACCCCATCCCTAGAACCAGGATATCCACAATATCTATGGACATTGCCATATGTCCCCTATAGGGCAAAATTGCCCCCAGTTGGGAACCACTGCTCTAAGGAGAACAAAACAGATAGCTGGGTGTGGTGGCTCACGGGTGTAATCTCAGCACTTTGGGAGTCGGATGTGGGTGGATCACTTGAGGTCAGGAGTTCGGGACCAGCCTGTCCAACATGGTGAAACCCCGTCTCTACTGAAAATACAAAAAGTAGCGGGGTGTGGTGGTGTGTTCCTGTAATCCCAGCTACTTGGGAGACTAAGGCAGGAGAATTGCTTGAACCAAAGAGGTCAAGCTGCAGTGAGCTAAGATCACACCACACACAGTACTCCAGCATGAATGACAAAGTGAGACTGTTTCAAAACAACAGCAAAAAGGCAGACTAGTTAGTACTTTGAGAAATGTCCAGTATAGGCTATCACAGTAAACACAGTAAAGTCTGTTGGGGAGGGCAGCGTGCAGTGGACAGTTGTGAGATCCTTTGAGCAGGAGGCGTTTCTAGTAGTTTTCAATTTCAGCTCCATGTTGGAATCACCTAGGGAGAGTAAAAAGCAGATGTGCAGCCTGCCTCACTGGAGTCTGATGCTGCGGGTGTGGATCCAACTCCAGGATAATTCATAGCTCTCTAGGTGATTTCAGTGGGCATCAGAGTTGAGCAGCACTTTGTAGATGAGGAGCTAACATACCTGTGTGAAAAATAAGGTACTCAGGGAAACCTGCATGGAATGGTAGGGACAGGGGTCCACCTACCCTAGATAACATTCATTCACATACAAGGCATAAAAAGTGCTAAGTGCCTTACGTATATTTTACCGAAGTCCTTTATGTATGTTGACTCTTGCAATGCCAAAAACAATTATATGAGTCAGGAACTATTATCATTAACCTCATTTCAGTGGTAAGAAACCTAGGCACAGAGTGGTTAAGAAACTTTTCCAAGGTTGGCCGGGTGCGGTGGTTCATGCCTGTAATCCCAGCACTTTGGGAGGCCGTAGGCGGGTGGATCACAAGGTCAGGAGTTCAAGACCATCCTGGCCAACATGGTGAAACCTCGTCTCTACTAAAAATACAAAAAAATTGGCTGGGTGTGGTGGCGCACACCTGTAGTCCTAGCTACTTGGGAGGCTGAGGCAGGAGAATCACTTGAATTCAGGAGACGGAGGTTGCAGTGAGCAGAGATCGTGCCATTACACTCCAGCCTGGCGATAGAGCAAGACTCTATCTCAAAAAAAAAAAAGCATTTCCAAGGTC
Organism: Chlorocebus sabaeus; assembly: GCF_047675955.1. Classification (NCBI taxonomy): domain Eukaryota; kingdom Metazoa; phylum Chordata; class Mammalia; order Primates; family Cercopithecidae; genus Chlorocebus; species Chlorocebus sabaeus. Next base: position 16,500,210 of record NC_132908.1, read on the forward strand.
ACACAGCTAAGGAAACTCACAACCCATGCCGCATTGTCTCAGGAGGTGGGGCAGAAAGAGGTCTTGATGTAAGCCCTGGGAATATGGTGTGTTTGAGGTTCTTCAGGGTGGGTTAGATGAAGGCCTTGATGCGATCCATTGGAGGGAATGCCAAACTTTCACCCACCCCCTCATCAAACCTTTATTGGGCACCTGCTGTGCTCCAGGCACTGTGCTGGGATTTTGGAAATACACTGCTAATCAAAACAGGCAGGGTTCCTTTTTCGGAATGTTTTACAACCTCCGTAGTCTGGGGAAGAAAGAGACAGGAAGCAAACAACACATATACCACTACAAATGTTGATAAGTGGTAATAAAGAAGTGAAGGAGGAGCTGCTGTCAGATCAAATGGAGTGGGCTGTGCTACATAGGATGGCCAGGGAAGACAGGGTTGAAGAATGAGGAGGAGCCAATCCCAGAAGAGCCAGAAGAAAGGCTGTTCCAGGCAGAAAGAACAGAGAGTGCGAACTCCCTGGGGCTTAGCATGGTTGAAGACTCCAAGTCCAGTGGGGGGGAGAGCTGTGAAAGAGGGATGGGAGAAGGTGGAGGGATACGAAGGGGCCAGATGACATAGGCCATTATTTCCATTCAGTGGGGAAACTAAAGCCCAGAAATGGGGTGAGGGGTACCTCAAATGTCAGAGCTGGAATTCAAATCCAGGCTTGGTGTCTTGATATGAGATGTTCCTGGGCCGGGTGTGGGTGACTCACACCTGTAATCCCAACACTTTGGGAGGCCGAGGTGGGCAGATCTCTTGAGGCCAGGAGTTCAAGACCAGTCTGGCCAACATGGCAAAACCCTACCTCTACTAAAAATACAAAAACTAGCTGGGCGTGGTGGTGCATGCCTGTAATCCTAGCTACTTGGGAGGCTGAGTCATGAGAATTGCTTGAATTTGGGAGGTGGAGGTTGCAGTGAGCCGAGATCGTGCTGAGTGATAGAGACTTCGTTTCCAAAAACAAACAAACAAACAAAAAATGTTGCTGAATGGCGTCTGTTTCACACTGACCTATTCTTTGGTCAGCCTTTGTGTTCTGATGTGGAATTTGGGAAATGCAATAAAGACAGGACCCTTCTTGCCATGCTCTTAGAATCTGTCAGGCAGCGTACCCTGCTGCACCTTGAACATGGTAGGCATTTAACAGATGTTTCATGATCATTTATTATAAGTTCCAGGCATTCTGATAGATACTTTTCATGTATTTCTTGCTGTGGCCTTGAAAGTAAGTCCTTCCCAATACATATACTGTCATTGCCTCCGTTTTACATACTTGAAAACTTAGGCTTAAAAAAGTGGAGGTAGCTGGACGAGCGCGGTGGCTCACACCTGTAATCCCAGCACTTTGGGAGGCCGAGGCGGGTGGATCGTGAGGTTAGGCGATCGAGACCATCCTGGCTAACACAGTGAAATCCTGTCTCTACTAAAAATACAAAAAATTAGCCAGGCGTGGTGGCAGGCGCCTGTAGTCCCAGCTACTCAGGAGTCTGAGGCAGGAGAATGGTATGAACCCGGGAGGCGGAGCTTGCAGTGAGCTGAGATCGCGCCACTCCAGCCTGGGCGACAGAGCAAGACTATGTCTCCAAAAAAAAAAAGAAAAAAAAAGAAGTGGAGGTAGCTCATTCAAGTTCACCCAATGAGAGAGTAAGCAGAGGCCAGGCATGGTGGCTGATGCCTTTGGGAGGCGGAGGTGGGCAGATCACCTGAGGTCGGGAGTTTGAGACCAGCCTGTAATGCCAGCACTTTGGGAGGCGGAGGCGGGTGGATCACCTCAGGTCAGGAGTTTGAGATCAGCCAGGCCAACACGGTGAAACCTAGTCTCTACTGAAAATACAAAAATTAGCCCGGCATGGTGGCACATGCCTATAATCCCAGCTACTCGAGAGGAGGCAGCAGGAGAATCGCTTGAACCCAGGAGGCAGAGGCTGCAGGGAGCTGAGATCGTGCCACTGCCCTCCAGCCTGGGCGAGAGTGAGACTCATCTGAAGAAAAAAAAAAGAGAGAGAGAGAGTAAGCAGAGCCCAGGATGGAACCACATAGAGTTCTTGTCATCATAATCCTTGCTTTTCCCACTATACTTTTCTGGTTTTTCTCTGCATTGTCTTGAGTGTCTGGAAGTTCATTATAAACATCTATAGACTCAGTTAACAGATTCATGGAACCAGATTCTGAATTCCAGGAGTGCTTCGGATCTGCATAACTGACCTCAGGATTGCATGACGTTGCATTTTGCTAAAGCACGAACATGATCTTTGCATGCGGGAAACAGGCCTTTAGCTGGTTGGAGAACCAAGCCAGGACCTTCTACCCTGCAGGACGAAAGGAGGAAGCATTCGTTGGTGTGGGAGCCTTGGTAATACTCAGGAAGTGATTTACAAAACAAAACACAATCTTGGCCTAGTGATGAAATGTACTCCTCCTCCAAAAAGCCACGTGCTGGTGTTGACTTTGGAAGTCTAGCTGTTTGAACAGGAGCTGCTGATTCAGCAGTGTCCTGTGCTGAGGCTGTGTAGCTCAGTGGTTAAGAGCCCTGGCTTTGGAGTGAGATCAAGTAAACCCAGGGTCCAGTTCCCATTCTCCCTTTCATTTCTTCGTTGAGTATTTATTCACCCTCTGTATGTGTTGGTATCATGTCAGGCATTAGATCTTCTGGGAATCTGGAAATCTGGAAATCCAAGATCCCAGGTTCACCAACCTTAGCAAGAAGAAACAGGTGATAAACACATAAGCAAATGCATACATAAGAACGCTTCAAACAAGTGAAAAGGTTGTGTGATAGTGATTCAACAGGGTGACAAGATGGGTAGCGACTGGTGTGGGATAGGTAATAAGTGATCCCAGCTTTCAGCAATGAGAATAAACTAGACAGATATTCAAGGATGCAGGGAAAAGCATTCCAGGCAGAGGAATAGCATGTGCAAATGCCCTGAGGCAGGAATGAGCTTGCCATGGTGGTGAAACATATTGATGAGTGAGAGGAGGAGAGAGGACGTTACAGAAGTGGGCAGTAACTAGATCCTGTAGGACATCAGGCTATGATAAGGAGCTTGGATTTTATTCTAATTACAAAAGAATATGTGATTTAACATGTGAGGGTAAAGAGATACTGCATACCATAAATACTAGCTGCTGATGCTTTTTTTTGTTTGAGACAGGGTCTCCCACTGTGGCCCAGGCTGGCATGCAGTGGTCCAGTTATGGCTCACTGCAAACCCAATCTCCTGGGCTTAAGCCATCCTACCACCTCAGCCTCCTGGGTATCTGGGACTACAGACACATGCTACCACGCCCACCTAATTTTTGTATTTTTTATAGTGACGAGGTACCACTCTGTTACCCAGGCTGGTCTTGAACTCCTGGGCTCAAACCATCCTCCCGCCTAGGCCTCCCGAAGTGCTGACATGACAGGCATGAGCCACTGCGCCTCACCTGATGCCATTATTTGTGATTAATTTTAATTTGGGCGTTCATTTACCAGTCTTCCAGGGCATCCATCAAGAATGTCAAAGGTTGCCTCCCCTCTCTAGTTGTAAATGACCCAAAGAGAAGTTACAGCTCAAGGAACCATGAAGAAATGGCAGGAGGCAAACACCTAGATGGGGAAACAGATCACAGTTTATCGCTGCAACATTGAGAGCTCCATAAAATCCGCCTGTGGTGTCAAAGTCAGCTCTTTCAGATGACAAGGTCTGTGTAAAATTAGCTTTACCCCCAAATCCTTCTGCTGTCTGAGCCAGCCAAGCAGAAGTAAAACAGAGCCTCAAGAGCGGGGATCCTGGCTGGGTGCCGTGGCTCATGCCTGTAATCCCAACACTTTGGGAGGCTGAGACAGGAGGATCACTTGAGGCCAGGAGTTCAAGACCAGTCTGGGCAACAGAGTGAAACCGTGTCTCTACAAAAATTAATGAAATCATCCAGGCATGGTGGCACGTGCCTGTAATCCCAGCTACTTGGGAGGCTGAGGTGGGAGAATCACTTGAGCCTGGGAGGTAGAGGCTGCAGTGAGCAGAGATTGCACCACAGCACTCCAGCCTGGGTGACAGAGAGAGACTCTGTCTCAAATAAAAAATAAATAAATAAATAAATAGCAGGGGGTCCTAACTCTTGTTTCATCTCTGCATTCCCCAAATCTTGCATGGAGGGGGAGGCATGGTCGTTTTTCTCCCCATCTCCACTGTCGGGTGAAACACTGTAAATACATGCTGCCAATAACCTACAGTTCCCAGGGCTCAGATGACATGTGTAAATATCTCTTCTCCATGTGGTGTTCAAAGACTGAGTCAATAAGCTTAATTTCCTGTGGATTCCACTGTTTGGTTGCCACAGCCTAGAAAATTGATGAGATAAAAGCTGTGCGCTTTGGGCAGAATGGTTTGCGTTGTGAGTGGTGAAAGGTGGAGGCAGTGTGGCCAACCAGGGGGGCTCTTTCCTAGTGCCCCTTTGCTCTTGTACTCTGCTGGGATCTGACCCAGGTGCGGCTGCAATTTCCTAAGCCGCTCCTGGCGTCCTCTAGGGACTTTACAGATGCTCTTCATGTTCTCGTTGGCCCTTTGTCAGAGCACTAAGATCTTGGTTTAATGCAATGGGAAGGACCTCCTTCCAGGAACTTGCGGAGGCATTATCAGGGCAAGGTCATCTAATTTGAGTTCAGAGAAACTGGGTGTAGGGTCAGAGGGCCTAGCCTTGGAGTCACACTTGAGGTCTACCACCAGGCAACCTTGGGCAAGTTGCCTGAACCTTTCTGAGCTTCTGTTTTCTAACCTGAAGCTAATTCTGTGTCTGCCTCATGGGGTCCATTTATTTGCCAGAATTTATTAAGCATCTACTTTGTGCCAAGTCTTATGCTATGGGACTGGAGGAAATGCAATGGGAATAGACTTATCTTTGACTTCCTAGAATAATAGACATCCTGGTAGAGAGATGGGATAAAACCAACCAACCAACAACATAGGTAAACCAGTGTTACTATAACGATCTGCTGTGACTAGTGCTGAGATAGAAGATTCTAGAATTGAGGATTGGGGAGCGAGAATTCTCTGCTTGTGATAGGGGTTTGGGAAATGGCTCTCCAGGAAACTGACATTTCAGCTGAGATGCAAAGGATGAGGCTGGGCAGAAGAACATGCCAGTAGGGGGAAGAACATGTACAAATGCACAAGGTGACAAAGAGCATCCCCAAGGCAGGACATAGATGGAAATGAGGGTATCTGGAGGGAGGGAGAGAGGCATGAGTTTGGGTTGAATGGAGAGGCAGGTTCAGGACATGCTGAGCTTTGTAAGTCAGCTCTAGGAAGGAGAATGGATTTTCTCTTAAGGACTTGCCTGGCTTTTTACTGTAGTCTCTAAATCTTCCTCCCTCCTTCTGCCTTTTCCCCAGGCAGGCCATCCCCAGCATAGCTCCCAGAGCTGCTCTTTTAAATCATGAGTCAGATGAAGTCTTGACTCTGCGAATAACCCACCAACTGGCTCTTCATGCCACTTGCAGTATAAACCAAGGCCCGACCTTGGCCCACCAGGCTGCATTTGACCTGGGTACCACTCACCTCTCTACCTTATCACCTCCTACCACCTGCCTGACATACTCGTACCAGGACCGAACTTTTCTCTTTTTCTTTGGCTAAGCTTCTAGCTGTCAAGTTGCATATGAGTTATATAATACAAAGCATCCCTTTTTGCTTTGGCCACCAGGGAGCTCAGAGCCTCATCTAATGTTAATTGTAATTATTCTGTTAGCTTTGGTTTGTCAAGTTTCTCCTCTCTCACTTTGGTTATTGATTTTTCTCTCACTAGTGTAGTGGTTTTCTGGTCTCTGTGTCTTTCATCACAGGCCTTTCTTTCCTGGAATGGGAGGATATAAATAATAATTTGGTTTCGCATGTTGCTCTCAGCTGATTCTGCATACATTTTCACCCAGTATGCGTTCTCTTGGACAGCAGGTGGATGGATGGCTGCCATTCATGGAGAAGCAATTGGTGGGAGTGAGAGAGGTACTTCTCGTGCTCCAGGGGAAGCCTGTAGTGCATATTCTAGGACCTGGAATCTATTGGATTCTAAAGGGTTCTAAAACATGACTTTAACTCGGCAACGTGCAGCCGGGTGGGCTGACTAAGCATTTTTCCTCCTTCTCTACAGCACCCCAAGGGTGCTATTTTGTGGGTGATGAGTGGGCCTGGGGAGGCTCCTGAAGTCAGGGCCCAACAGGTTTCTTGCCGGGGAGTCAGGGGCTGTGTTAACTTAAGGGCCACACACAAAGGCCTGTTTCTTCTAATCTTCCTCTGGGATCTCCTGATCTTGAGATTTTGGAGCTCCTGAAATGATTTCTGGACAGGAGTTGACTTTAGAATTCAAAGCCAGTAACTAGTGAGTCGACGAGTCTGGTTTGGCCTGCAGAATATCTTAAAACAATTGAATTCTAATGTTTTTCTGGCTGGACAGACCCTCTCCAGTGTGTTCACCCTCCAAGGGTGGATTGATTTATCATTGATGACCTTGACATATGGTTGACGTCTGTCTGAGGCAGCTGCATTTTGAATCTCTGGACGGAATAGAAATAAAAACCCCTTAATTGTATCCCCTTATTCCCGTTCTCCCTGTAGGTTCATAGTTTGGGCTGGATCCTTCCAGCCTAACCCACACTTTTCAGCTGAGGATACTGAGGCTTGGAGAGTTTAACAGAGGAGGCTGTTTATTGGGCCTTGACCACAGTCGCCCCGTGTCTGGGCAGAACCACTCCCAATGCTGTCGTGGATTTCTGTGAATTTTTTTTTTTTAATGGTTTGACTGTTTTCCCCTCTAATGAAAGGAAACCTTTTCTTGCCTAAGTTACACAGACAGCATTATAGCAGCATCAACGCTGTTGAAGAAAAGAATTCACCCACAGTCCCACGAATCTGGCTAGAAACCAAGCTGTGTGCATGGGTCTGAGCAGTCCCTGTCCACCTGCATAGATCATCTCCACATATTTCTAAGCACAGGGAACATTCTCTTCCAAGGAGCCCAACACTCCATAAAAGTCAGCAGGAAAGGGGACCCTTGTCTGGTAAGTCGCTGGCCGCCAAGGCTGGCTTGTGAGGGAGGCATTTTTTGGTGGTGTTACAGCCTTACTGGATATCCTGTCTGTCCCCTTCTCTCTCCCTCCTCCAGCCCCAGCAGCCAGGGGCCTGGAGGTTGGCAGAGGGCTGAGCAGCCCAGCTTGCTGCTTCCTGGCCTCACAAGCAGGCCTCTATGAAGTTGCCAGGGCTCCCGGGGTAGGGGCTGGGGCTCAAAACTGCAGATTTTTGTCTAGTCCTGGTGTTGGCAGGCAGCCCAGGCCAGTCCCGTGAACATCACCAGACCAGAAACTTGAAAGCAGATGAGGTAGACAGGCACACCTTTGAGCTGGGATAGAGACTATCCAGGAGCCGACCAGGCTGGGGATCTGTGGCCATGGCCCTGGGAGGACGTGCCCTCTCTCCCAGCTTTCCTGCTCAGCCCCTGCCAGGGGGAGCTTTTCCAAGAGGACCTGGTTCTTTGGGATGGGTCTGGAACCTACATTTGGCACCTAGAAGTCCTTTTCAAATGTGACTACCCTCAGAAACACCTCTGATCCATGAGTGAGTTTGCACTAGTTACCAGAACTTGCCGGAGAAGTAACACTGCATAGCTGCTTAGAGCTGGACTTCCTGAATTCAATTGCTGCCTCCTGCTCCTCCTAGGACAAGTCAGTTTATTCTGTCTGTGCTTCAGTTTCCTCATCTGCGAAATGGATGATAGGGTTGTTGTGAATATTAAACAGTAAATAGAATCACAGATACACACACGAGTATGTTGAAAATGGGTGAAAACCAAAATAAAATCTGCAGTCCAGTTAACAGTATTGTACTGATGTGAATTGCCTGGTTTTAATATTGCACTGCAGTTACATAACATGTTACCATTGGGGGAAGCTGGGTGAGGGAACACAACATTGTGCTATCTTGGCAACCTCCTGTGAGTCTATTTTTTTTTTTTAAGTTAGAAAGAAAAATATGTTAATGTGGGTAAGGCCCTGAGGCAAGGCCTGATACGTGGTAAGCACTACAGGGATGCCAGCCCTGATGATAATGATTTCAGGGATGTTTCATTGAGTCCTTCACAGTGCTATGCCAGCAAGGATCTTACAGGTCACAGGAAGGAGAGCTTCTGTGAACTCCAGGCCCCACCCTTCCCCTGCATCTCCCTCCTACCTGGCACAGTGGATGAGTCACCCCCTGGGCGTGCCTGAGTTCACGCCTGCTTCATTTGGCTTGGGCAGTGCTCTCTGTCTAGAATGCCCCTCTTCCCCTTGTCTGTCGGCAAGCTCTTTTGCATCCTCCAGCTCACACTTTGACTCTTCTAGGAGGCCTTTCTGGGCCTTAGACCTCTGCTTAGACCCCCAGTGATATGGTTTGGCTGTGTCCCCACCCAAATCTCATCTTGAATTATAGCTCCCATAATTCATATGTGTTATGGGAGGGACCCAATGGGAGATAATCGAATCATGGGGGCAGTTTCCACCATGTTGTTCTGATTGTAGTGAATAAGTCCCATGAGATCTGATGGTTTTATAAGGGGAAACCCCTTTTGCTTGGCTCTTATTTTCCTTTTGCCTGCTGCCATGTAAGGCGTGCCTTTTGCCTTCCACCATGATTGTGAGGCCTCCCCAGCCACTTGGAATTGTGAGTTTATTAAACTTCTTTTTCTTGATAAATTACCCAGTCTCGGGCATGTCTTAATCAGCGGCGTGAAAACAGACTAATGTACCCAATAAAGGGGAAAGGAAACTTTTTACTGCCTAAGTTGCACAAACAGCATGACAGCAGCGTCAACGCTGTTGAAGAAGAAAGGAATTCACCCGCAGTCCCATGGATCTGGCCAGAAACCAAGCTGTGTGCCTGGGTCTGAGCAGTAAGGTAGCTGTTCTCGAAACATGGTCCTGAACTAACAGCAGGTGCATCACGTGGGAAATGGAAAGAAATGCAGCTTCACCTGCCACCCCCAGACCCCTGGAATCACCTACTGCGGGTGAAGGTAGGGCTCTAGCAATCTATAGTTTAACAAATCTTCTAGATGATTCTGATGAGCAGGCTGCTCAAACCCATGAGCAGCCCATGAGGCTCATCACATGAACCAGAGGACCTTGTTAAGATGCAGATTCTGATTCAGCCCATGTGAGGTGGGACCTGGGACTCTGCATTTCTAACCAGCTCCTGAGTGCTGATGCTGCTGGGCTCCTTGAGGCCAAGGTCCACGTCTTCTACTCTGATGTAACCCCTTCTGCTACTGCGACAATAAGAACTTGGTGACTTGCTGTTATACTTCAAACAGTGAGTGAATTTGCAGCAGGTGATTATCCTGGGCTGAAGGCAAGGAAGAGAGGGGGGACCCATCTTCATCAAGTTTGGGGCTGGAAACAATGCGTGTGAGCTGGAAAGGAGGCAGAAGGCAGTTCACCTTTTCCTCTGTGCTCTGATACCATGCTCTGTTTTATTCTAATGGTGTCTGGGAATGGAGCCATGGGACATGACCCCTGAAAGTAACACTCTTTGTCTATAATCGGAACAAAGCTCTCTCTTCCTTCTCCCCTTTGTTATTATTATTTTTGAGACGGAGTCTTGCTCTGTCATCCAGGCTAAAGTGCAGCGGCACCATCCTGGCTCACTGCAACCTCTGCCTCCCGAGTTCAAGTGAATCTCCTGCCTCAGCCTCCCAAGTAACTAGGATTTCAGGTGCTCACCACCACGCCTGACTAATTTTTGTATTTTTAGTAGAAACGGGGTTTCACCATGTTGGCCAGGTTGGTCTTGAACTACTGACCTCATGATCCACCTGCCCCGGCCTCCCCAAGTGCTGAGATTACAGGCATGAGCCACTGCGCTGGGCCTGCCTTTTCCCCACTTATGCCCTTACTTATTCCACAGATGTTTACTGACCCTGAGTAGGAGGAGGGTACATTATTGAGCAGAAGATGCAATTCCTGCTGTCAGGCAACATCACTGTCTGGTGGGGACAGATGCCGGTCACTGAGTGGTACTGTGATAAGTGAAGTGGGACTAAAGTCCCAGTGTACGGAGACTGTATGGCTGTGAGTCTTGACCCAAGGGGAACAGGAGCCTTTCCCCGGGGAAGTGACATTTAAGCTGAGAGGAAGAAGTGTAAATGGAATAAAGATTAATTTAGCAAGAGGAGGTAGCATGTGCAAAGGTCCTGGTGTGAGTGAAAACCTGGTAATGACTAAAGAGACTGTCCAGAAGCAAGAGGGGAAAAGCAGGGCTGGAGGGAAGTGAATGAACCCAAGGGAGAATGACAAGTCGGGGAAGGATTTTAGCTAGGGAGGAAGAGGAAGGTGTTCAAGAAGTCTGCGGGCATTTTGTTGCAGCTCATTCCTGAAATCAGGTCTCAGAATTTTCAGTCTGATCCCATCTTTACAGGGATGATGTGTTCCCTCTCCCAGCCTCCAAATTCAGCTGGCTTTGAGCACACATGACCTCTCTTCCCTGCCACCCCTGACCCCTGGGGCCCCCTACCCCTGTGACCTATGCATTTTATTTCCGCCCCTCCCCCCATATAGCCTTTCTTACCGTCCACCAAAAGGTTACATTCACAAGCAAGAAGCATGATTTTTCCACCACTAAGCCCAGAACCACAAACACACATCTTAACCCTGTTAATCTTCTTGACTGCAATGGCTCATTCTCAAAATAGAGGCATTAAACCATTTGGGATGAGAAGTGCTTCCAAAGAATCCCTTTGAAGGCAGAGGAATGAGTTGCAGGTTCAGGGTTGTGGATGTTTACGACCATATCCACGTGAAATCTGCAGTGCTGGAAAAATAGGTTCTTGGAAAATTTCCCCTCTTAACAAGGCACAGCACAGACAGTACGCTCTAGGAACGCCTGCCTGTTTCAGAGAAACCAAGCTGGTGCATGTCCATGAAGAGCCTCGCTCCCACCTGTTCATTATGACTGACGCAGCCCAGGCAAGCCACAGGGCTTGTCCTACCCAGGTATAGGATGGGCAGCGTTGATCCCTCTCACCTCCATCCGTGCCTTCTTCCGACAAGTATTTGCTCAGTGAGGACCCACGGTGTGTCAGACACGATATTAGACTAGCAACTCTCAACTGGGGGTAGTCATGCTCCCCCAAGGGACATTTGGCAATGTCCAGAGACATTTTTTAGTTGTCACAACTGGGGAGGGGCGATGCTACTGGCATCTAGTGGGTAGAGCCAAGGATGCTGCTCAGCATCCTACACTGCGTAAGACAGCACTCACCCAAGACAGAATGACCCGGCCCAAAATGTCAGCAGTGCCAAGATTGAGAAACTGTGTTGTAGACCTTTGTGTGTCTCTGAATTGCCTTCCCACCTCTCCTACTTTTCCATTAGGTGCGTATCTTTCTAGCTGTCTCTGATTGCTAGGCTCTGGGCTAGACATTTGTTTTTCCTTGAAACCTTTTTTTTTTTTTTTTTTTTTTTGCTTTTGCTCATGTTTATGTTCATCTTTTGGTCTTTTGTCTCCATCAATCGAGATGTATCTAGTATCCGCTATTTTGCGCCAGACACGGTGCTAAATGCTCTTTGTATTTTACTTCTAATCCTCATGACAATTAGAGGAGATAGATGTTATTTTCCCTGCAGAAAATAATAAATTTCATTTATTGGGCATCTACCATGTGTCAAGTTCTGGGAAGCCTGTTGATTTCTAATCCTCATAGCAACTCTGACTTAAATTAGGTTTTCTAATCCCATTTACCCCGAAACCGGGTCTTGGGGAAGAGTAGGGTGTTGTTCAAGTTCATGTGCTGAGGAAGTTCTAAAGTAGCTAGGGATTGTGGTGGTTTTTGGGTAGGAAAGCAAGTGTGGACCGAACCAGCTTGCAAGGGTGCAAATACAGCTTCCATCTTTGAACCCAAACCACCCTAGAGAAAGGAAGAGAGAAGTGACTGTTCTGTGTAGATAGAGCTGTATCTTCACCTTACAGGGAGGTGGGTGAGGAGAAGAAAGGTTCTGAAGAGAAGGGAAGTAATCTCTTCATTCAGGGCGTGTCCTGTGCCTGGTGTTGGACTCTGTCCTTATTTAATCATCTCAGCACTTCTCCAAGTAACTTTTAAAGCAGGCTTAGTCAACTTGGGCATGCTTTTGAGACCCAAAGCGTGAAGTCAGTTCCCTAAGAGCTGCTAACTTAAGTGGCAGGGTCCAGGGTGGAGCTCAGGTCTCCTGGTCTCCCAGCCAACAGAAAGCTTACTGGCACCATCTTGGGAGGTTGGGGTTGTGGGATGTGTCTACAGGAACTGGATGTACTTTTCAATTCCCAATGCCCCTTTGCTATGTTACGAAACCTACAAGCTCTCTCACTCGGCTTTGGCTCATTGTAGATCTTGAGATATGCCAGCTGATTGACTGATGGATGCACTGAGAGTATATCCCGCCGCCAACATACATTGCAGTTCTTGGAGAGTGGGGGATGGATCTGCAGTCCCTAGAATACCCAATGGCAAGTCTCTTTGACTATTTTTGAGCCTCTTTATTTTAGAGACTTCCAGGCATCAGTCCCTCTGCAGACCCCAGCGGAGGAAGGCGGTGCACCTTTAACCCTTCACTGTCCTCTCCTTAGAGGCCGTGCTCACCCCTGCTGGGTTTTCTCTCCATGAGCAATTGCCCAATTGAATTCCATTTGTAGACTCTGCCTCCTGGGGTGCAGGAAGGCCCCTGGGTATGGAAGCATTCCAAACCCCAATCAATACCTTCTTTTATTCAGGGGCAAAGTTAGAAATGGGCCAGAGTCATTGGAAAGATTTTCCACCTCACTGTGCAGAGAAACCCTCTTATGAAAGATGTATTGATGAATCCCCTTGTACCAGGATGTTACTGGCCTCTGCAAGGCAGGAAATAAGTATCTGCTGGTTCTCTTTCTGCCACAAAAACTCTTTCAGATCAGATTTCCTCTGCACCCAAGCACATTTGATTTAAATCATTTCACTGCAAAATATAAATAAAATAGAAACGACTCCTGTAATGAAAAAGAGAAACACCTCAGTGATACAGTTTTGACTTCCAGAAAATAGGGCATTAAAACTGCAGGCTCGGCCAGGCACGGTGGCTCATGCCTGTGATCCCAACACTTTGGGAGGCTGAGGCGGGCGGATCACGAGGTCTGGAGTTCGAGACCAGCCTGGCCAGCATGGTGAAACGTCGTCTCTACTAAAATACAAAAATTACTGGGTGTGGTGGTGCACGCCTGTAATCCCAGATACTCAGGAGACTGAGGCAGGAGAATCGCTTGAACCTGGGAGGCGGAGGTTGCAGTGATCCGAGATCATACTCCAGCCTGGGCAATAGAGTGAGATTCCATCTCAAAAAAAAACAAAAAAGAACAAAAAAACCCCCACAAAACTGCAGGCTCATATAACTACCAGATTCTCAGGTCCATTTATTTCAGGTAGCACAAGTGAGTACCCACCAGTACGTGCACCCCTACAGAGACTACACTGCCAGGTTCAGGGTTCAGCTGTGACTCACTGTAGCTGTGTGACCTTGGGCAAGTCACTCTGTCTCTCTGCACCTCCTCTGCATGGTGAAGGAGCTGGAAGAGATGCCTCTAATACCCTTTTGACTTCATGAACGTAAGGACATTCAAGACTAGGAAACCCAAAATTACCAAGGGGATGTATTTCTAGGAATTGGGATGTTTAATCTTACCAAAGGATTCATGTCCTCATGAATGGGGTACCTTCGATTTCTGACTTTTCATGTATATAAAAAGATTTTCAAATATTTATTCACATCCAGTTTTTCAGAGCTCTGTCTACTTCATAAAGTGAAACACACATGTATAGAGAAATTGCATCTTACTTAGACTTACAGGGAATTATTATTATTATTATTTCTTGAGACAGTCTCACTCTGTCACCCAGGCTGGAGTGCAGTGGTGTGATCTCAGCTCACTGCAGCCCCCGCCTCCCGGGTTCCAGTGATTCTCCTGCCTCAGCCTCCCGAGTAGCTTGGACTATACACATGTGCGCCACCCGCCTCGGCCTCTCAAAGCGCTGGGATTACAGGCGTGAGCCACCATGCCTGGCTGACTTTAAGGCTTGAAAGTCAGTATATAGGGTGAAAATTGTGTGTAGCTCGAATTTTTCTCCTCTCATATATTATCTGTCTCTTGTTCTCTCTCTCCCAATATTCTCACTCCTATTCTCTTGTTCTTTTTCCCTCTCCCAACCGGTTGTATTTACATTCTCCCAATCTGAATACACACAGACTGTGGCTCCTAAGAGAAGAATGCACTTGGTAAGTTACCCTGAAATTTACACATGCAGAGGGGAGGGTAAAGAGCTTCGGCAGTCCTTTGGCACCCAGAGGCTCTCTGGGTTGGCTTTTTAATCCTTTCTCCTTTTCAGGGGTACCTCCTTCTGTTTGGGTCAGGGAAGGGACATCACAGCAGTTCTGAGCAGGTTCTCAGAGGATGCTGTCTCTTTCTGTCCTTTGCCAGAGTAGTGAGAGGATGAGTCAGACTCAGGTTCGAAGAAAGGAGTGACCGCCCCCACAGGGACTCCCCGCCGCGGCAGTGTCGGGGGAAGGGGAATCTGAACACAGGGCTGTTTATAACATGTGTGAGCTCTTTTCATGTGGAAATAAAGTTCTCCGGAAGTCAGAGTTTGGGGTTTGCCGGGTCCTTATAGTTACAAATGCTTACTTGAGCAATACTTGGTCTGTTTAATGCTGTTAAGAAAGAAGGTATTCACGCCTGTAATCCCAGCACTTTGGGAGGCCATGGTGGGCGGATCATGAGATCAGGAGATCGAGACCATCCTGGTCAACATGGTGAAACCCTGTCTCTACTAAAAATACAAAAGTTAGGTGGGCAATGGTGGTACATGCCTATAATCCCAGCTACTTGGGAGGCTGAGGCAGGAGAATCTCTTGAACCCAGGAGGTGGAGGTTGCAGTGAGCCGAGATCGCACCACTGCACTGCAGCCTGGGTGACAGAGTGAGACTCCATCTCAAAAAAGAAAGGTGTTCTGTATTATACATAAATATTAAGAAAACTAAAGCTACACACACACACACACACACACACACACACACACACACACACACATACACACTCTCTGTTCTACTGTTCACTCTTGTCCAGAGGACTTTTTTTTTTTTTCTGAGACGGAGTCTCGCTCTGTCACCCAGGCTGGAGTGCAGTGGCTCGATCTCGGCTCACTGCAAGCTCCGCCTCCTGGGCCTACGCCATTCTCCTACCTCAGCCTCCCGAGTAGCTGGGACCACAGGCGCCCGCCTCCGCGCCCGGCTAATTTTTTGTATTTTTAGTAGAGACGGGGTTTCACCATGTTAGCCAGGATGGTCTCGATCTTCTGACCTTGTGATCCACCTGCCTCAGCCTCCCAAAGTGCTGGGATTACAGGCGTGAGCCACCGCGCCCGGCCAGACATTTTGTTTTAGAAACTAGGTAAAGTAGTGAGATAAGTTACTGTAGTCTTAGGCTCACATTGGATGCATGAACTGGAATCTAAGTTGGAGAATGAGTCCCATCCAGTCCTGGGTAGTGAAGACAGGGGATCATTCTGACTTGGGGAACTGGGATGGCTTTGCAGTCAGCATTTTCCTGAGTCCCCATCCCCTCCTTTGTACAATGGGGAGATGATGCAGGAGTTAGTGAAATTAAATATGACACCCAGCCCACAGTGGGCACCCCATGGCATTGAGTGGTGCTATAAATGTGCACAGACTTCCCGATCACTCCTGTGCCATCTAGAAACTGTCACCCTTTCTTTTCTGGGCCTGTAGCTGCAATCTTGGTGAGTTTTCCAAGAAACTTAGCATTGAAATGTCATAGGGTAGTGTTAAATTTTACTATCCAAACCCAAAGCCTCATCTGTGCCAAGTTGGGGGATATACAAATGAATAGATATATTTATCTTGAATGCTTTGAGAGTATTCAGGGAAAACAGGTTACCTTCCCAAGCAGCCTTACTCACCATGGGCAAAGAAGTAACTGGTAGTGGTTTAACCGGTCCAGCAACTTTGGTTACAGCCTGTTTGGTTCCCACGACTTTTTGTGGGAAAAAAAAAAGTCTTAACTGTGATTTACCAGGTTGTTGACATATGATGCTTTTGGACATAGACTTACAGCAGGTTTAGGGCCAAGAAAACATGTCAGCTATTTCAAAGGAGCTGAGCTTGAGGAACTAGCTGAAATAAAACACGTTACAATCACTTTACCACCCTCCCCAGCGCGGTCCAAATCCCTGCACCATTTTTTTGCACCATGCTTATACCATCCAAATACAGCATTTCTGTGACTGGAGGACAGCATAGTGTTGGCAACAGCTTTGGGGAAGAAGCAGGGAGAAATTAAAAGACACAGTGACAGAGATAGTTATCTTTGCACCTGCCCTTACCTGTGCCTGAAGCCAAAATTCCAGCAAATCTGCTCCTCACCTGCCTCAGGTCTTTGATCAAAGGTCATTTTGGGGGGAATGCCATCCCAACCATTGCTCTGAAAATTGCAAACTGCTGCTACCCCTGTTCCTCTGATTTACTGCCATTTTTTCCCTTCACCACGATGGTTATTACCAGTTGACAGACTTTAAGCTGTTACTGCCTTATTACATTCCAATGTAAGCATAAATTTTGCCTTATTACATTCCAGTGAAGCATAAATTGATGCCTTATGAACTATCATATATATCTGCATGCACCTATACACACACACACGTATATGCACACATGCATTGCTCACATATGTATTTTGTTCATGTATCTTGAGTGCCTGCCGCATCATTTACTCTTAAATGCAAATTAATAAATCATATGTACACAGTGTTTATAAGATAAGCCTCAGTTCCAGAAATGTCAAAATGGTGGAAAAAAAAACTTCATCTGAAAAATCAAGAGAATGTGGTAACATGCCTGGATTATTTAGATTGAGGTCCTATTGATCAACTAATCATACCTGTTCTTAGAGTGAAAAGGCTAAATGTTTTAAAGACAGACGTGTGGAGTGAAATGATTCCTCCTCTTACTCCCAGCCATTGAAATACCATTAATAATGAAAATGTAAAAGGATTGCAGGTGTCTGTGTTCTGGGCTTATTTCTTAGAGCTTTTCCTAGAACGCTCACCATGGCCCTTTTATGCCAGTTTTATGGCAGTAAAAACTGGGGACTCACGGGGGCATCAACATGTCTCATAGTTTATTGGAAACATTTTTATATGCCCACAAATAATACGCAACAGCAACAGTAATAGCAGCTAAAACAGGAGTGTGCAAACCGTCCGTAGAGGACCAGATAGATGAGTAACTATCTGAGCCTTTGCCGGCCATGTGGGCTCTGTCACCGCTTAGCAGTTCTGCCAGGGTGGCTGTACAGTAGCTGTAGATAATATGCAAATGAACAGGAGTGGCTGTGTATCAATAAAACTTTGGTTCACAAAAGAGAATTGCAGGCCAGATTTGGTCTTAAAGCTGTAGTTTGTCAACCCCCGAACTATGATTTCCATGAGGGCAGGAACCATGTCATTATTTTTTTCATCATTGTATCTCATGCAGGGAGCCCAATTCTTTGCACATGGTAGTTCTTGAATGAATGAATGAATGAATGAGTAAACCAAGGAATCAGTGGGTGGTCTGTCTGTCAAGATCATCGTGACTGAAGCTCCAGTCCTCTCCTTTCCTTTCCCCTTTCCTTTCCCATGTACTCCCCTTCCCTACCTGTACTGCCAACCCCACCCCAGCTTATCCCCTTACATTAAGCTCACTTTTACGTGTCGGCTCGCTTGCTTGCTCACTCTGTCTCGTTCTCTCTCTCTCACTTTCTCTTTTCTTTTCCCCTCACCCGTTCTAGACCCAAGGTCAACCCCTTCTTTCCCAAGCCTTCCTCAAAAGCCTTGGGGGATTGAGTAACCAGTTATTGTGCCGGTGGTGGTTTTTTCTGGAACCTTTTGAAGTTCTGTGTGTTTGTTGGTTCATCTCTTTACACCCATCCCTATTTCAGGAAGGGTTTATGGCAGTGTGCGAGGGTGTACTAAACAGAATAAGAGTGCAGGAATTAAAACTGAGACAAAGAAAGGAAACACAGCCATAGGACCATCATACCTTGGAGCTGGCATTGGGTATACACTGTGGTGGGGAACCGGAGATTTGACAAAGAGCTTTCTGGCTGCCATCAAGGAAAACAAATCTGTCCCTTCCACCGCCCTGCATCCAAATAATTGACACAGGCCATTGCTCATGGCAAGTGGATCTGTTCTCAGTGCTCAGTTCAGATGGCTATTTCTCCAGAGAGCCTCAAAAGAGGAGGAAGAGGAAGGACCAGCAGGCTTTGCAGCTTGCTAACAGCATACAGGATGAGGTATTCGTGCCTGTCTGCTATGATGGTGTCCCCTGGTCTAGACTCGACGTCTTACGCTGATGCTCAGCAGAGTGAGACGCATCCTGGTACGTGGCGGGGGTTGACCTCAACATGTATTTTATTTTATTATTATTATTATATTTGAGATGGAGTCTTGCTGTCATCCAGGCTGGAGTGCAGTGGCATGATCTTGGCTCACTGCATCATCCACCTGGTGGGTTCCAGCGATTCTCCCATGTTAGTCTCCTGAGTAGCCAGGATGACAGGTGCATGCCACCACGCCTGGCTAATTTTTGTATTTTTAGTAGAGACGGGGTTTCACCATGTTGGCCAGATTGGTCTTGAACTTCTGACCTCAAATGATCCGCCCACCTTGGCCTCCCAAAGTACTGAGCTTACAGGCATGAGCCACTGTGCCCGGCCCTGACTTGTATTTTAGGGAAGCTACCAGAACAAACAGATCGTGTGGTCTCCAAGCACCACTGGAGCGTAAAGAGGAAGCTCTTAGTCTGAGAGAGAGAGACCAGGTGAAAATTCCAGCTCAGATGCTGACCTCTGGCCTAGTCTTTCCACTTGTGTAAACCTCTGACCCTTCATCTAAGAAGTGAGAGTTGGTATTAGCATTCACCACCTGTTGTGGTGGGGTCTGATGAAACGCCTTAGCATTGTGGCCTTTGCATCTACCATTGTGTTTAAGCTTGGCAGCAACATTGCAAGGTAAATGTCACCCCATCTGCGTCACGCTGTTCTGAGTACTTGAGCTCAGTATTAGTCAAGCTTTCTTTCATTATCACCCTCCCAAGAAGAAAAATCTAATTTAATTTAAATTCTCTCTTGTGAGAGAAATTAAATACTATGGAATAAGATTTTATCAGGTAGGGTTGAGCTTTGCGGGGCCACTAACCATTGCATATCTAAGACTGTTATTATTATTTTGAGACAGAGTTTTGTTCTGTTGCCCAGGCTGGAGTACGGTGGTGCACTCTTGGCTCACTGCAACCTCTGCCTCCTGAGTTCAAGGGATTTTTGTGCCTCAGCCTCTCGAGTAGCTGGGATTATAGGCGCCCGCCACCATGCCTGGTTAATTTTATGTTTTTAGTAGAGACAGAGTTTCACCATGTTGGCCAGGCTGGTCTCAAACTTCCAACCTCAACTAATCCACCCGCCTCAGCCTCCCAAACTGCTGGGATTATGAGTGCGAGCCACTGCGCCCGACTTGATTTTTTTTCGCACACACACATTACTCACCGAAATTTTGCTTGCTTGGTGGGGGTGATAATCGTCCCTATTGGGAATATGTGCTTTAGATATATAAACTAACTCCTATTAAAGCTCTAGTTGAGAGATAAAGGAACGGAGGGCCAGAGAGGTAAAGTAACTTACCCAGAGTTGCACAGTGAATGAGAAAGGATCTGAATTCAGTCTTATGGATTGCTCTAGACTGTGCTTTAAGCACAGTCTTAACTCACAGCAGCAAACTGTATCTGTTATTTTGTGTCTTGCTTTTGTCACTTACCTACCTAGCTCATTGATTGTTCTGGTTCAACATATACGTCATGTCCCCCATTCTTTTTAATAGCTGCATTAGACTGGGCATGGTGGTTCACATCTGTAATTCCAGCACTTTGGGAGGTTAAGGTGGGCAGTCATCTGAGCCCAGGATTTCCAGACCAGCGTGGCCAAGGTGGTGATGAAACCCCGTCACTACTATAAACACAAAGATAAGCCGGGCACGGTGGCGACACGTGACTGTAACCCCAGCCACTCGGGAGGCTGAGGCAGGAGAATCACTTGAACCCAGGAGGTGGAGGTTTCAGTGAGCCGAGATCGTGCCACTGCACTCCAGCCTGGGTAACAGAACAAGACTCCATCTCAAAAAAAAAAAAAGAAAAAGAAAAAGAAAAGAAATAGCTGCGTTATTTTGCATTTGCATTCACATAGCATAGTTATTTAACCATACCACGACTGCTGAGGCTGAGGTGGTTTCCAGTCTTTGGCAATTAAAAACCTGCCACAGCAATCCTCCCCACATGCATATCGTTTTGCTCAAATGCATGTTAAAAGTGAAGGTTACATGCCTAGAAATGAAGTCTGTGCACACTTCTTAAAAGATAGCATTTTGTCAGGGGCATGAAAATATCTCCACAAAGCTAAGATACTTACGGAGCCATCCAAGGTCAGTTTTTACCATGTTCTTAACAACTAAGCCACTCTTTTGACCCCCAAATTCCTCCTGACCTGGTTATTGATTTAGATATGGGCTCCCTACCCCCACCACCTTTTATGCCTTTGGTCACCGGATTATCCTCTTGTCATCTGGTATTTCCCTACCAGGCTTCCCACAGTTTATTTTTGAACTTCAATTCTCATCTCATTAACAGAAAGCCTAGGCGGCCAGATTCTCTTCCTGCTGCCTGGGTCAGTGCTTTGAAACAGGGTCGTTAATAAAGCAGCTTCGTAGATTTTCCTGAGTCCTTCATGTCCACCAGGATGGGGGAAAAGCAAAATGCTTCCTATGTCCCTCGTCTTTCTGAAACTTTTCTCTAAGAACCCGAACCAGTCTCATTCCACAGACCTGTCTGGGCCTTCGTTATGTAAGAGCTGTGTTCTAGCAGTTAGGGAAATTTTCTAGCATGAGTGGTCATCATTCAGTTCTGCAGGGGACAAAAAACCTCTCTTCTCCTAAACCTTGCTGGTGAGTCTGTATGGCAGAGTCAAGGCTAAGTCGACTCCCACATATGGCGACCTCAGCTAGAGAAGTGAGGTGGAAAGGACGCTAGAAATTCAGAGGGTGTCTTTAGCCCTTGTGCAGCAGCATTGCCTGTAATTAAAGCTGGCTGCACTATTAAAATCATCTGAGTAATTAAACTCAATTGTGTTTGGCGATAGTTTGTTCTGGAAGTTCCTTGAGGAAGAGCAGGTTAACGGGATGGAGAGGGCCGAATGGTATTTCGTGCAGGTGGAATCTGTCGGCCTCCTTTATCTGGCCCTGAAGCCTGCTGGGGCTTACTACCACCCCCTCCTCATTCTGTTATTTCCCCCAATTCAGATTTGCTGATTAAACATGGTGGCCAGGTTGATACAGGCGTGAAACTGGATGCTCTGGTGGTGGTGGGGTGGGGGTGGTGAACCACGTGCATTTTCCCTCTGCCTTAAGTACAGTAGGGGCCCAAAAAAGGATTTAATGCATCCGGGCATTCCTTCAACAAATATTTACCCATTGCCTGTCATGTGCCAGGGTTTGTGGATACTGAAGGGACATAACAAAGTAGCTTGTGTTCTAGTTGGAGAATGTAGACAATAAGCAAATATGTAATATATATGATACATATTAATAGTATATATATTATTCAGATAATAGGCAGCTATATATTATATATTAATAATAGCTATTGTAGATTATAATTATAATCTGTAATATCCCAGAGAGTGATACGTGGCCTGAGGAGCAACATAATTAGAGGGATGGGGAATGCCTATGGGGAAGGGGTGGTGGCTCTCAGAGGGCGTGTCCTCTGACAAGTTGCCTGAGGAGTGAACCATGAGGATATCAAGATGGATATTTTTCCCGGCCTGGAGAACAGCAAGTGCACAGGCCCTGAGGCAAGTGACAGCATTTGCATTGAGAAGCAGCAGTTGATGGTCTATGAAGAGTAACAGAGGAGGTCAGAGCCGAAGGACCTTCAGTGGAACCCCTTCCCTGCCAGGTGAAGACTGTGGCCAGAGAGGGGAGAGCTGGCTGTCCCAACCCAATCTCGCACAGCAGCAGGTAGACCAGTTTTTCAGGACTCCCACCTACCATCCTTACGCTTCACAGAGGCTTTGAGGGACCTCAGAGCAGCAGGAAATGTGCCAAGCAACGCCGTTCAACTCCGCAGTCCTCCACTCAGTAGCAGTGTGGCTTAAATGACACCAACTCCTTGAGCCTCAGCTTCCTCATCTGTAAAATGGGAACAATGAGGGCACTCGCCAGCAGGCGTGCTGTGAAGATGAGATGAGATCTCCTGGGCTCAGCGTGTGGCATGGGGTGGCTGTGCAGAGAACGTTAGTTATGGGCTGGGGTTTTTTCATTCTGAAACTGGACACAATATACCCTCAGCCCATTCCGTCACTGCCCCCCCGATGTGACACCATCCCTCTCCTCATGGCTGTCACCTGACTGAACCGATTTTACACTCTTTTGGACTTTGTTTTATAAGGGAGGGTCTGGTTTTCTCTTGGAGGCAAAAATTTTGGCAAGTGAGACCTTAAAGAACGTGCTCCAGTTTCCTCATCTGCAGAATGGAGCTGTGATAGCTCTTACCGCTGGCTCCCTTGGCAGGAATATTGTTGTTTTTTTGTTGTGTTTTATAGAGACGAGGTCTCACTCCATTGCCTAGCTTGGAGCCCAGTGTCATGAACATGGCTTACTGCAGCCTCGACCTCCTGGGCTCAAGTGATCCTCACACCTCAGTCTCCTGAGTAGTGAGGACTACAGACATGGACCCCCATACCAAGCTAAGTTTTTGGGTTTTTTTTTTTTTTTTTTTTTTTTTTTTTCCTTTTTCTCTAGAGATGGGGTCCTCACTTTGTTCTCCAGGCTGGTCTTGAACTCCTGGCCTAAAGTCATCTTCTTGCCTTGGCTTCCTAGAGTGCTGGGATTACAGGTGTGCACCATGACACGCAGCTAATTTTTCTTTTACTTTTTCTAGAGACGTGGTCGGCAGGGGCGGGTCTCACTTTGTTGCCCAGGCTGTTCTCAAACTCCTGGCCTCAAGTGATCCTCCTGCTTTGGCTTTCTAGAGTACTGGGATTACAGGCGTGAGCCACTGCACCCAGGCTGGCATATATTATAAGGACCCAGCATGGCAGTACGCATGAGGAGTTAAAAGTGCTCTGTGTCAGGTAGTGGTACTAATAAAACATGGATTTGGAGGCAGACGGAAAGGGGATTTGTTTCCCTGACTCGAGCAAGTGCTTTATCCTGCGAGACCTCTGCATTTTCATATTAAAATGGAACACCCAATACCGCATTGAGTTGTTATGAGAATGCAATAAACATAAATCTAAAGCATTGAGGACAATGTCTTAGCTCACAAGAGTGGCTAAACAGTACTCCTGCTTCCTCCTTTCCATTCATTTCCACCCTTTTACTAAAAGAAACCCGGAAAGTCATTCCTGATTATTTGTATTTGATTCCATGTTACAGGTGAGGAAATTAAGACTCAAAGACCTTAGACTCTAACACAGCCAGGAAGTGGAGGAGCCAGGATTTGAACCCCGGTGGTTTGTGTCAGTCTGGAGAACATCCCTTTTGCCCTCGCTAATCTGAGCTCACCCTGGATTCTTAATGCTTTGATTTGACTGATCCCTGAGCTGATGGAGAAAGGCCAGATTCTTGGTGGCCTGTCCTTCTCTGTCTTTGGTGTAAGCCAGGGGTCAGCCTAGCCCTGGAGAAATCCGTCCCCAGTTGGCCCCGGCTTCCGCGCTCCTGCCCATCTGAGCCCAGACACCCCTGCTGGCATTGATGTCAGATTCACGTCGCAGTTTTATTCTCAGAGCTTCTTTGGTATCTTGCACGTCTAATTTCTTGTCCCATGGGGCCTTGGCTAATTAGCCTTTGATTATTCACAAACAGAGAGGCAGGAACAGGGAATCGGGTCCTCTGCTTTAATCACCCACATGAAATTTAGGCAAGGCTGTAGGTTTCTGGAAGGAGCAGGGCTAGGATTTGGAGATCAGAGGTGAAAGCACTAAAGAAAAGGCCTGCAAAGCCCCAGCCCCTTCTCTGCAATCTTTACATGGAGATAAACAGGTGCTGAGCCTGCCTCCTGTGGTACCCCAACACCCCCAGGCCTTGCTCAGCATGGTTTGGTTTAGGTTTGTTGTGTTTTGTTTTCTTCCCTTGAACTGCTCCCTAGCCACCTCCATGTTACCGCAGCTTTCCAAGAAGTGACTTCTGTTGTCACTAGGCCAGAAGACAGTTGGCATCCTTTTAGGTCCCACATAAAACAGAACATTTCAAAACTAGGAATTCCACTGTGTGCTTTTGGCACAGGGGGAAAAGAAAAGGTGTCTTTTCTTTCTTCTTAACTCTATGAATTCGAGGAACGGTTTGGAGGAAGATGAAACACCTCCGGATTTACAGTGTGTGTTATCAGCAGTGCGAGCACGGAGGGGGTTCATTCATTCACCACATAATCCCGGCTCATTCAGAGCAAAAGCCAGAGGCCCTACAGTGGTCTAGATGTGAACTTGGCGACATGTGGGGCCAGATCATTCTTAGCTGTGGAGAGTTGTCCTGTGCGTTACAGGATATTAAGCGGCGTCTGTGGCCTCGGCCCACTAATTGCTGGTAGCGTTCCCCTTCCCCAAATATGACGACAGAAATGTCTCCAGACATAGCAAGATGTCCCCTGTGGGTAAAGTTGCCCCAGTTAAGAACTGCAGCTTTTGGGTCGGGTGTGGTGACTCATGCCTATAACCCCAGTACTTTGGGAGGCCAAAGTGGGCAGATCACCTGAGGTCGGGAGTTCAAGACCAGCCTGGCCAACCTGGTGAAACCCCGTCTCTACTAAAAATACAAAAATTAGCTGGGTGTGTTAGTGTGCACCTGTAATCCCAGCTACTCTGGAAGCTGAGGTGGGAGAATTGCTTGAACCTGGGAGACGGAGGTTGCAGCGAGCTGAGATCATGCCATTGCACTCCAGCCTGGGTGACGGAGCAAGACTCTGTCTCAAAAAAACCCCACGGCACTATAAGGCTTTATGTGATCTGTCCCCCATTTCTTCCTGACCTAAGCTTCTGTTTTTCATCTTTTACTTCCTCCACCCTGGCTTCTTTCCTGGTCTCCACCAGCAACGTGAGACTTGCTCTCACCTCAGGGCTTTTGTACAGCAGTTCCTTGTCCCTGAAATGCTTTTTGCCAGTTAGCCATGCAGCCTGCTCACTTACCCACTGGGAGTCTTTGCTTACACCTCACCTTTTCGGTCTAAAGCCCCCCTTGACCACCTTATTAAGAAATGCACCCATTGCATCATCCTAACCACTGACTTCTCTCTTCCACCCTATTCTGTGCACTATTTGTTGTATCTGTCATCTTTCTGTGTCGCTGTGCTAGAATAAAATTCTGTGAAGGCAAGGGTTTTGTTGCCATTCTTCATAGATGCCTGCCAAGCCCTTGGATGTTACTTCTTTTATGGTATCTTCTTCTGGTACCTGCTGTATACCTACACCGTGCACTGTCTGGACACCAGGAATAAGGGTGCTTGTTCCTGCCCCAAAGGACCCTAGACCTGTCATTTTCAGATCCTTCTTGCCCAGAGCTGGAGGGTAAGTTTTGTTCCTGATGCTAAGGGAAAAATACCTCTGCAGATTCCTAGGTGGGGGAAAGATAAGACAAGGTCATCACCTAGGGCAGCAGGATGCAGGGCTGAGTTTGGGGAGGAAGGTGATTTTGTCTCCTAGGTCAGCCTTGAGGGTGGCTGCGACCCTCCTGGGCGCTGTCCCCTAGAAGCCCTTACAACACAGCCTCTCACTGGCCCCATTGGTATTCAGGCCACCCTACGCTCTGAATAAACATCTCCCTGCCATCCTCCCTTACACAGCAGCTCTTGCTTGTGGCATGAGAGTGGCGGAAAGGCGATAAAAATAGTGTTTAGTTACCCGCGCTCTGCTTATTTTGTACTTTCAAGCAGTAACACGTCCTCTGACGTTGTCGGGCTGGCCAGCAAAGCCCATCATTTCTCCCTCATGTGGAGCAGCCTAGAAACAGCCTGGGAGATGCCTGGTCCTCAGACAGGCATCGCCACCTGTCCGCGGTGCCTGGAAGTTGGCCACTGGCTTTTCCAGAAACCTCCCTTTCCCTTCCCCACCCTGCTTTGTCAGAAACCCCTAAGCAGAGTCAGGACCAAATTTTGAAGCTGTGCTGAGCAGGAGACCCCTGCAGAGGAATGACTGCTTAGCCTTGTAACCGCTCCTGCATTCTCAGCACAGTTGCCCAGGGCGTTCCTAATGCCACAGGCACACCTCATTTTACAGGTGAGGATAGTGAGGCCCAGAGTGGTTAAGCAACTTGTTCAAGATTGCACAACCATGGAGCAGTAGGTGGAGCTGGGATCTGGACCCGTTCTTCTCTGACCCCAGAGCCTGTGCTCGGAGCATGACCCCCTCCCGTCTTCTGCTCTTTGTTGTTTAGATGCATTTCCCCAAGATGCGTCCCGGGTTTCTTGCCTGCAGCTGCTCCGCAGTGACCTTTCTGAAGAGTAAACACTGGGCACTAGTGATGACTCTTAAGAGGGGCATTCTGGCTGGGTGTGGGGGCTCACGCCTGTAACCCCAGCACTTTGGGAGTCCGAGATGGGAGGATCACTTGAGCTCAGGAGTTCAAGACCAGCTTGGGCAACGTGGTAAGACCTTGTCTCCACCAAAACTACAATTAGCTGGGTGTGGTGATGGGCGCCTATAATCCCAGCTACTCAGGAGGCTGACACAGGAGAATCGCTTGAAGCCAAGCGGCGGAGGTTGCAGTGAGCCAGGACTGTGTCACTGCACTACCGAAGGAGACTCAGTCTCATTAAAAAAAAAAAAAGGAGGGAGGGAGAAAATCTTTGTTAGAAACTACGCAAGCTCTGGTTTGGGAGTAAATACATAGCTTTACACCTCTAAAGTGTCACACTGTTTAATTGGTACAACTGTCCCTGGGGAAATACAGTGGCCATGCTAAGTGGACGTTGCATTAGGGAGATGCTCGCAGGTCAGCAGAATGAAAGATTAAATACCAGTTGCTGGGTGTTAAATGGAGGATTCAGATGTGTTTGGTGGAGGTAAACTCGGGGATGCCACGAAACCCTGTCCTGCGGTCACCTCTCCTCCCCTCCTAACCTTCCAGGACCCCTAGGCATCAGTGAGGGTAGCAGACAGAGAATCAATTCCCCAGTCTCCTAGCACAGAATTCTGGTAAAAGTCTGCTCGGAAGTGCCTGCTTTGCGGATTAGCTGAAGTCGGACCTCCACTCTCTTTGCTTGTAGCTGCAGATGGGAATTTTGGCTCTGGAACGCTCCCATGACTGCAGGGAGCCCAACTTAGCTTACAATTCCATTGCGTAGCGCTGCCCAGCATGTGCCAGAGTCCTGGGTCCTGAGGCTCCCACACAGTGACGCTGCCCACTGTAGCCCCCTTGGTGCTCAGGGCTGAGATGAATTGGATGAACGGGACTGGGGAAAGTGTGGAGAGACGTGAGGAAGTGGTCTCTGTATTCCCACATGCCCCGCTTTGTGCACGAAAGTGTTTCTGAAAGACCGTGTGTGGGCCAACAGGGATGATGTCAACACAAATGTGCTTTTCCTCATTCATTTCAACTTTAATGTCAGGGATTTCTCTGCTTCATTTCCCATTGCTATTCTGGTGGCATCATCTCCTAGCAAAGTGATTTTAAACTTCTCCTTCATCATCAGTCTGTTCAGGTGACGCTCAGTAAATAAACACTTGACTATACCAGGGCTGTACAGGGACCCACACCAGCCAGCCTCTCTGAATTTCAGGGGCAATTGTGAAGAGCCCTGCAGCAGGTCATTTCGGATACAGAGATCAGCTCAGCAAATACAGAGATGGAACTAATACGTGAGAAACAGAACACAATCAAGAGATAATAACAGGAAAAACATAAGGGATGGGAGAGTCTTTTTTGTGAAAGGAGGAATCTCATCTGTGACACAGATTCAAATTACTACTTGTTTTCCCTCTTTGCATTGCCTGTTAGGAAGCTCAAAGATGATTCCTATCTCTCACATGTCTCACAAGCTCAGAGACAGAGGTTATATCTCTCATAAAACCTGTGGTATTTTTTTAAATGTTTCTGTTGGCAAATTGAATTTCCCATCATATATATATATAAAAAATATTTAGAACCTGTCTCAAAAATATATATATACACACATACAGTTTTATATATATATATATATATATTTTTTTTTTTTTTTTTTTTTTTTTTTTTTTGCCCAGGCTAGTCTTGAACTCCTGAGGTCACGTGATCCACGGGTCTCAGCCTCCCTAAGTGCTAGGATTACAGGTGTCAGCTACCATTCCTGGCCATCCTATCATATTCTTTTCTCTTGATTACCTTCCTTACCACACCTCGTCCCCACACTGTGTTTTATTTGTTTAATTTTTGGTCAGTGGAACACTGTCTTTTGTTTAAGCCTTTTTGGAACATGGTCTTTTTGTAACACCCAACGGCAGGAATAAATAGCTATTGCGATAAAATACAATTTCCAGCTCTTCTTGTATATATCTTTCCCTTAAGCCAGCAGCTTTCATTCCTGTACCCCTTCTCAGCACATTCCAAGTATGAGGTCCTCAGTAGCATATTTGACCTTCAGAGCTTTAGGAAAACACAGCTCAGGGGGCTCAGAGGATTTCTGGCCTTGGAACAGACAGAGGCTGGGAAAACTGAGGTGAACCTGCTCCACCCCAACCAAATCCAAACCCCTCTATTGGTTCTGGGCTGGACACACAGGATCTGTCGGTTCATTCTTGACTGTGCCACTACCAGATGTGTAACAGTGGGCAGGACCCCTGGGCCTCAGTTTCCACATTTGTGTAATGGGAAGTAACCTCAGTCTGCTGACCTCACAGGTCCCATATCTTACATATGCTGCTCATTGAATGAGATTTCTTTCAAAATGAGACAGTTAGGCCAGGCACAATGGCTCACACCTACACCCAGCACTTTGAGAGGCCACAGCAAGAGGATTGCTTGAGTCCAGGAGTTCAAGACCAGCCCTGTGGCAACATGGCAAAACCTCCTCTCTACAAAAAACTCATAAATAATTAGCCAGTTAGCTGGGTGTGGTGGTGCCCAATAAACTATATATAAACCCAGTCGCTACAAAAAACAAACAAATAAACAAAAAAAAGATTAACCAGGTGTGGTGGTGTGTGCCTGTAGTCTTAGCTACTCAGAAGGCTAAGGTGGGAGGATCCCTCGAGCCTGGGAGGCTGAGGATGTAGTGAGCTATGATTGCACCATTGCACTCCAGCCTGGGTGACAGAGACCCTGTCTCAAAAATAAATAAATGAATAAAATAAGACAGTTGTCCCATGGCCTGAGGATGATCAGGATTTGGTCCACCCCGGGACATTATAACCACATCTATCTGATCACCCACATTAATAGGATCATTCACCAAGTCAGTTATTTCGGCATGTTTCAGACAGGCCCTGAAGTCGGATGAGCCGGCTGGGAATCTCAGCTCTGCCCTTTGCTAGCTGTGGGCCTTGGACTTTGGCCTTAGTCTCTTCATCTGTATAATGGAGATAATTATGTTAGCAGTGATTATTCCACATCTAACACGGAGAAAGCCCACGTCATTTGCAGACATTTATAAGTGCATGCTCCATGGTAGGCTTTGGCACCTCCTTGGGTCGATTCGACAGTTTGGGGAGCTAAGAGTACAGTAGGGGTTTCTGAACACAGGATCTGCTGGTACTTCCGTGCAGTTGAAGGCCCCTGCCTGTAAGGCATCTCCTTCCACTTTGTTCTTGGCTCCAAGAGTCATGGCGGCCTCCAGAAATAGCTTCATCCATGCCAGGTCCTGGGACTGAGGTTGGTGGTTCTTGGAAATAGAATTTAACCATAATGAAACATGAGATGGACCTTCCGCTGCCTTTGGTGCTTTAGACTTTTAAAATTAAAGTCCAGATAGACATCTTCAGTTTTACTTAGAAAGTTGTTAAAAATTATGGAAAGTTTGACACTACCCCGACTTTCTTTGGATGAAATTTTCAAGATGTGGCTTTCAGTCTCTAAATTGGATGAACTCCTTTGCTAAACACTCAAGTTGACTTCTTTTTTCTTTTAACTGGGGAGAAAGTAGCCAAGTTCAGAGTCTACTTTAATTGCCAACACGGTTCGATATTCTAAGTGGGACAGTTAAGAGGCAAAAAGAACAAGAAAGAGATGGAAAAAATGAAATCTATTATAACATTTTTTTTTTTTTGGACGAGATAGATATCCTTAAAATGGAAAATCACTGGGATTTCATTTGCTTCAAGCCAAATTTTTGTTCTCTGCAGAAAGTCATGGTCATCTTCCTTTCTTACTTCTTAGAGATTGCCCCACAGACGGGGTGTGTGGGATCATGAAACAGCTCTTAGACGTTCTTCTACATCACTCTGGATTTGGGGTTTTGTTTTTGTTTGCATGTTTGGCTTTGTTTTGTTTTCATTTTGTTTTTTTTTTGCAAACTTTTTTTTGGAGCCAAATTTTCCTAGCTACAGAACTGAAACTTTTATTTTTAATATTCTGAATAGGAGTCATTTGCATTCTCAACTGTCACCCTGATGATGTTGGGTCTTGGATTTGGAATGCAATCAGAACTTTTTAAATTCCCATACCTAGGGAATCCAGAGAGGTATCAGCCTAACATTGGGAAAACACATCAGTCAAACTGATTTCTGGAAATGACATCGATTTATGAAATCATGGAGTTGAGACACACTTATGCTGGGGAAACAAAGCCCCTGAATTGAGAGGTACTTGTCACGTGTCTCAGGGTAGAACATAAACATGGCAGAAGACAATTGCGAGATTTTACATGGAAATTCTAGAGAAAGGAAAGAGGGAGGCGGCAGACGGGGAAAGGGGAAAAAAGCTAGCATAAATAGTGATGATGCAGAGATGCAATCTAGAGCAGGAGGTAGCAAACTGCCATTCACAGGCCATATCTGGCCCTTCACCTGCTTTTAGAAATAAAGTTTTATTGGAACACAGCACACCATTCATTTACATACGGCCTATGACTGGTTTCACTCTACAATGGCAGAGTTGAGTGGTTGAGGCGGAGACTGTATGACTTACAAGGCTTGAAATATTTATTAGCCAGTCCTTTACAGAAAATGATTTGTTGACCCCAGGTATAGATCACCATGGATGAAAACTCTTACAATGGTGTTGAATCCCAGCTCCGTCTCTTACCAGCTGTGTTGCCTTAGACAAGTGACTTTATGTCTCTGAGGCTCAGTTTTTTAAAAAAAATCTATTATATTCTTGGGGTGTTTTGACAAATCACCTCAACACTCAGTGGGGTAAAACAGTAAGAAATTTTTATTTGTTACTGTTCAAGAGTCTTTGGGTGAACTAGACGGTTCTTCTGGTCTCAGAGTGGTTCTTCTGACCTCAGTTGGGCTCTCATATCTGGAGACTGGCTGCCTCTAAGCTGGTCTAGGATTATCTCAACTGGGAGGAAAGTCGTCTGGACTCTCCTCCACGTGGCCTCTCATCCTCCAGTAGAGAGACCAAATAGCAGGGACAGGGTTCCAAGACAGAGAAGCCAAACTTGGTAGGGTCACCTCTGCTACCTTCTTTTGGCCAAAGGAGGTCTCATGACCTGCCCATATTCAAGGTATGGACAAGTCAACTCAGCCTCTTGTTGGGAGAAGCAGCAAGGCACATTGCCAAGGGCGTGCGTGCAGCAGACCATTGCTTGGGACGATCGGTGCAGTCAGTCTACAATAAGCATAATAAGCCCCAAGAAGAACAAAAGAATCACATACAATCAGTGACATGTGAGAGGTAAGTAAGAAATCCCAGCTGCTGTTACTCTTGCCAAAAGTGAAACTATATAGCTAGGATATACACCAAGGGTTTTGCTGGCAATTGATTTATCTTGTAGCCTCTCTGCTTGAGCACTGCACTATTTTTATATTGAAAAAGGGAGGAGTAAGTGTTACAGGCCCCCACTTGAAGAATTACCTCTAGGTGGGGCCCAGTGGCTCACGCCTGTAATCCCAGCAGTTTAGGAAGCCGAAGTGGGAGGATGGCTTGAACTCAGGAGTTTGAGACCAGCCTGGGCAACATAGTGGGCTCTCATCTGTACTAAAAATAAATTAATAAATTAGCCCGTGGTGTATGCCTGTAGTCTCAGTTACTCGGGAGGCTGAGGTGGGAGGATCACTTGAGCCCGGGAGTTTGAGGTTGCAGTGAACTACAGTTACACTGCTGCACTCCAGCCTGGGCAATAGAGCCAGATCCTGTCTCAAATAAAAGAGAAAAAAATAAAAAAAAGAATAATTATGCCTAATAGAGTTCCTGGCACATCTTAAACTCTCATTTAGTTTTAATCTTTTTTCCTAAGTGATTGGTAAAAAGCTCCTGGTACTATTATTTCTGCTGCCAGTTGGAGCTACCAGTCCTCTACCCCTTCTTTAGATGCCCAACATCTGTCTTTCTTTTGCCTCCCCTGCTCCTCACTTGACTTGTCTCTTGGGGACATTCAGCTGAGATGTGTTGTCTTCCTCTCCGGGAGCCCCGCACGGTAGGCCCTTAATGCTAAGTGACATCTGAACGGAGTCCAGGGCCCTGGGAGGGCTCCCCAGCAGCAAGCTTTTGGCTGAAGAAGCCTCCAGCAGAGTCCTCAGAATGGCTAAATTGCAGCCTGACAGCGCAGATCAGGAAAGGTCACTGTGTGAAGTGGCTGCCTGATTGGGGTGGGGAGATGTGGCCACACGCAGTCCTGACTGCAAGGATTCGACAAATTGTCTCTTGGTGCAGAGTTACCTTCTGCGAGCCCAGAGTCTTTGCTGAGACTGTGATGAAGCGGCCACAGCCCCAGGGGATGGGAGAGGGGTGTGATCTAGAGGGATCTGTCTACGTGCTGAGCGCTTGCCCACTGGAGGATACTGCAATGAGCGTTTACTGAGCAGCCTTGGATTGGGTTGAATCTCGAACTGGGTTAAAAAAAAAAAAGAGGGGGAGTGGTGTCTGAGTGGGTGATGGAGCATCTACATGATGAAAAACTAGATCCGCGCCAGGCCTGGGTTGGAATCTCAGTTCTGCCTATTTTTAGCTGGCTGCAGTGTTTCTATGTATGCTTGTTCAGGATATAACTGCAGGAGGGAGTTAAGTAGGAGCCAAAATTCACCTACACTCTGGTCATCAAGGAATACAGTAGACTCAGGGCTGCAACTGCCCACAGGTAAGTGGAACCTTTTGTATTATTCTCATAAAGCTGCAGGATGAGTGAATGGTCGTGGCCTTGGCTGGGTGGTGGTTGATGGGTTTGACCTCCCCAAACACGTGAACAGAGTTCAGGGTTTGAACTCCGAATGTAGGTTTCCTCATCTATAAAATGGGAATGAAAGCAGTACCCATC
This sequence comes from Chlorocebus sabaeus, assembly GCF_047675955.1. NCBI lineage: Eukaryota > Metazoa > Chordata > Mammalia > Primates > Cercopithecidae > Chlorocebus > Chlorocebus sabaeus. The sequence continues at coordinate 16,533,741 of NC_132908.1, forward strand.
TCATAAGTTCACTTAAAACAGAAGACATGGGGAATTGCTTAGAGCAGTGTAAGGACACAGTCAACGATGGCTATACTTTGTGGTGAAGGTGGCAGATTACCTGGGTTCAAGTCCCCGTCTTCCATTGCTTGCTGGAAAACCTTACGATGAGGATGGGGATGATGAGGATAAGATGACAATGATGATGATGATGACGACGACGTTGGTCATGATGATACCTACCCATGGGGATTGTTGTGAGGATTAAAGAAGCTAATATGTGTAATGTGCCTAAGTGTGGCTAGCTAATGAATATTAGCTAAGCCAGTTTTACATACAATTTGAGTGCTGTGTTGATCAATGATCTACATGGGTGACAAGTTGACCTGGGCTAAGAATGTGGCTAAGAATCAGTGCAGATCCATGGGTACTTGAAGGTGAATGGTTTGGGATGATAAGGAGAGTGGCCTGTATATTGGTGAGTCAGTCATTTCCATGTTTGACCAAAACCCTGAGGACATTCTTGGATGTGTTAATTTCTCTAATTTCCATCTGCCATCCCCTTTCATGATGATTTATTCCATACCTCCCTCCCCAGCCTCCCACCCACTCCTCCCACCTATTGCTTAGTCTCCATTTACCCCTTCAAGTAAGTGTGGTGGAGAAGGGTCTTGATTTATGGGCTTACATGAGCCTGGTTCAAATTCCAGTCCTACCAATTATTAGTGCCAGGACCTCGGGCAAATGTCCTAGCCTTTTTGAGCTTAAGTATCTTTGGAGTAATAATAGATCCTCTATGACAGGTTTATTGTGCGGGTCAGAGAAGATCATGAAAGTTAGTGATTAGCAGAGAGGCACATGGTCCCAGACCCACATTGTGTTAGCTGCTGTTTATGTTGGTATTGGCATAACACGCTGTCTCTGTCTCTCTCTCTCACACACACACATACACACACACACAGAGAGAGAGAGAGAGAGAGAGAGAGACGTCCCAGGTTTGGGGCTAGACCCTTGGGGGTTATAAACTTGAATAAGTTCTACTCCTCAGAAGGACACATTTTTAGGGGACTATCCCCGTGTTAAACAATTCAGGTGGCAAGTTCTGTAGTGGAGCTGGCAACAGGGTTCTGTAGGCCTAGAGGAGGAGGAGAAAGTCTGGTGAGGGAGACACAGGCAGGGGTCATTGAATGCAATGGGTGAGGGGTGAGGGGCCTGGCATTCCTGGCTGAGACCCCAGCAGAAAGCAGGGTCTCCAGGCGTGAGGGTGAAATTTGCAGCCAGGCCTAAATGCTGACTCTTGGTCTGGGCACAGGCGCAGTGCCCATTGTCCCATGCGCAGTGCCCATTGTCCCACAACCTTTGGTTCTGAGACAGTCGTGGGGCAGGAAGGATCAAAGCCCCAGATCAGGTGGGAAATGCCAGAGTCGTTAATTCTGCTACCCGATCTCTCCAGAATAATGCCGGAGATCCCCTGAGAGCAGATCGAGAAGCATCTAGCGCAAGTTCCCAGGGCTTCTGGGATGCTTTAAATTACACACTTTATCCTGGTATGCCAGACTCATTTGAATTCTGATTTAAAGCCATTTGCTGGTGTGAGATCATCGCTATCATGGGGTCCTGGGTGATTCTAGTCACCCAAGCTTGCAGCCAGAGACTGCTAAGTAAATTCCCATCACTTGTGTGTTTTCCCTAGTCCCTCCCGGACACCCCCCCGGAGAGAAGACGCTGGAGCAGCACCCAGGCAATGCATTCTGATCTCAGTTGGGACTTGGCCAGGGCTGTATCCACCTTTGTTTCCGCTCCTGCTTTCTCTCTCTGCATCTGTGAACAATGGGTGAGCGGGCTCTTCCACAATCCATCAGTCAGATCTGGCGTGCTCTGCTGCTTAAGCCCCCAGCAGCTCCCCAGTGCACTTAGAATGAGATATAGGGACTTCTCTCCTTTCTGTGGACCCAGGTGCAGCCCCATCTTGCTTTCCTGTGCTGTATGAGTATATTCTCCATATCACAGCCCCGCCTTCCTTTTCCTGCTGCCAGACTGGTCCTAGCTCATTTCTGTCTTGAGAGCTTTGCTTTTTAAAAATTTTTATTTTTTAGAGACAGAGTCTCACTCTGTCACCCAGGCTGTGGTGCAGTCGTAGCTCACTGCAGCCTTGAACTCCTGGGCTCAAGCGATCCCCCTGCTTCAGCCTCTCAAGTAGCTGGGACTACAGGTGCACAGCACCATCCCCAGCTATGAGAGCTTTGCTTTTACCATTCCTGCTGCCTGGTACCTTTTGCCCGGGTTGTTCTTGGAGAAGCTTCATCTTACCTTTGGGCCAGGCAATTGCTACCTCCTCAGAGAGGTCGTACCTGACCCCATCTGAAATGCCATCCCCTGCTCTCTCCTGTCTTGTCTTTCTTTAAAGTACTCATCGCCAGGTCATATCATATTGGACAACTATTATTTCTCTGTTATCTCTCCCCCTATAGAATGTAAGTTCCATTAGGGCAGGAGCTGAATCTGTTTCGTTCACTACGCAGCACCTAGCACAATGTATGTTGCCTAGAAGGTGCTCCAGTATTGGTGGGACAGATGAATGAAAGAGAAATAGAAGTAATTTTAAAAAATAGTAGCTGCTCCTCAGTGAGTGCTTGCTATGTACCGGTGGCCGTGCTGAACACTTCACCTGCATTTCTTAACATTTGATCTTCGCAACAGGACTGTTGAGGGAGGAAGGTGCTATTTCTTCCCGTTTAGTAGATGAAGAAATCGAGGCTTAGAGATGTCAGAAGTAACTTGCCCAAGGTCACGTGGCTTTTAAGGGATAATGCTGAGGTTTAGCTCAGAACTCAACCTCTGCTCTATGTTGAGCTGGAACTGTGAGGACCAGGGGATCTTCCCTCTGTGTTGATTCTCTGACTTGGGGGGTGTACAGTGGCAGTGCGGATAACAGTATCACAGCTGGATCCTTAGAAAGAAGGTGAAGTTGGTGAGACTGTGAGAGTCATAGTTCATGGCTGTCACATGGAAATATCATTGAAGAAATACTGTTCACAGATGTCACCATCACACCCCGCCCCTATGTGATGACAGTATGGGGCCGGATGTCCCAAGACACGTGAAGTACCCTAAGACAGAAGACAGGGTTCTGCAGTTGCCCTGCTGCCCTTCAGTAAGGAAATGAGTTGTGGTTGCGTTGGAAGTCCTAAGGAGCAAAGCCGTTTGAGCCCTTTATACATTTCAAATTGGATCTTTCATTGTTGTCGTTTCAAAGGCAAAATCTGAGATTTCCACTTAGTTGTTATTGCTGAGTGGGAAGGACGCTGAGGTGGGATTTCAAAGACCCTAGCATGTAAGTTGAGAATCTGACTGTCATGGCAGGCGAGGAGCGTGCGTGTGCGTGTTCGTGCCTGTGTGTGCACATCCGTGTATGTGTGTGTGTACACAAACACCTGGACTTTGCTGTGTCTGGCATCTTTCTTAACATTCTGTACCCTTCCTCTGAGATGTGAAGAGATGGCCGGCCAGCTTCCCTTCGTGTCTTTCTGAGTGACTGTGACTGCCCCCGGCCTTCAGAGTTTGAGCTCCTGACAGATATTAAAGAACAATTCACTTATTACAGCTAAACAGAAAAGCATATGGAAAAAGGAAACTGTATTAACATCTGCTGCCTGGGCTCCATCTGCTCCCGTTGGCTCGGCTTTGCCTCCAGACGTGCCAGGCTGTCAGTTTTCCAGGGCTAGCTCCTTCTTCCTTCCAAGCGAGGACGGGTTGTGCCTTCATTTCCATCCACTCATGCTGGATGACTGGGAATTTCTTAGGCGCTCTGGAAATGTGGGGCTATGCATGCAATACGTGAAGATGGAAGGTGATGAGCCCTGGACTTTATGCTCCGAACGAGCTGCTTACTAGCTGTGTGACTTGAAGTGGGTGACTTACTCCTGTGTGTCAGTTTCATTGTCTGTGAAATGGGGTTAGCAGTGGTAGCTTTATCTAAGGATTCTTGGAAGGATGAGATAATGTAATGATAATGTAATGGTGTTAATCCCTTACAACAGCGGCACATAGTAAGTACGCAGTAAATATTCTTGCTTTCAGTAAAAATATTCATATTCATACACACACCCCATTCTGTGTTATAACTATTTTCCACAATTTTACACTTTGTCCCTAAAATAGCTCACTGGACTCCATATATGACCTGGTCTTGCAGCCCCTGGGAGGTTCTCATTTTCACATTTACACACCATGAAAGACCCAGCTCCTCCTCCCCCATAGCCCTCCTTAAAGAAACCCAAGCTAGGGGTTCCCAGTGTGTCAATTAATGGTGGAAATGCCGGTGCCCTTCCTAGAACTGGGCCGACTCAAGGCAAGCCAGCCTTGTCTGCGTTTAGCCTGCGGCCTCACCCTCCCACCTGAGCCGATTTTTGCCTCCAGCTAGCAAGGCAAACCAAATGTTGTTATTTTAGTATCTGGTCACCTGTCGGAAATAATTTCTAAAAATGTTTTCCTTCCTTCTCCCCCTGCTCACTTGCTCCCTGAAGCAGCCACGTCTTTAGAGCAAATAGACAGCTGTCAGCCCCCCGCCATTCGAAAGGGCGCTGTAGTACAGTTGTTGGTGGCTACTTACTGGCCAGGGGGTGGGGGAGTGGAGGACTGGAGTGAGGGTCTGCAGTAAGGCATTTTACTCCCTGTGCCTCAGTTTCTTCATTTGAGAAATAGGAGTCCTGACTGTGTTTGCCTCCTAGGGCTGCCATGAAGTTTAAAAGGATCTAAGCACCATGCAGGGTGCTTAGAACAGTTCCTAGCATACAGTAAGTGCTGCACGTAGTATTACCATCATTGTTAGGAGGTAGAAAGTGGAGTTGCATGGAGAGCTCTGGCGGGGAAGATAGCCAGATTGAGGCTGGGTGAGGGGAAATGTAGCTCAGCCTGGATCTCTTCATCCATCTGCATTCTAGGAGACTGAGAGAGGAGGGAGGGGGAGTTTCATTCTCCTGTAATGGAATCTCAGGTATGGCCCATAGACCTGTAGAACTCTACAGCATCCGTGTGATAAGGGCCCAGAGGGATTGACCAGTTCCATGTGAATTTTCCATGTGTTTCCAAGAAGTGTCTGTGACCCACGGTGGCACCCAAAATGATTTGCAGGGCTTCTATGGACATTAAATAATTTTGAATCATCCAGGGACAAAATAACTGCCTTTCCAATGCTCCTGCAATCTCTTGGATTAAACCAATGAGAAAGTCTCAGCATGGCGCTGATGTGTCCTTCACACCTTGCCAGCACTTACACATTTTCCTGTGCAACAGAGAAAGGGCTCTCTGGGGTCAGAGTCTTAGCCAGACAACTTGGTCTAGCCGGGGTTGAATAGCATTGTTCCTGTTTCCTTCTGTTTGAATTTTAGGAATCACAATCATCATTTTTTTTAAAAAAACAACATAAATGTTTATGTTTAAATGTGAGCCAAGTAAAATAACCCAGTGAAGGGAGGAAGTGTTAGGAAGTACTGCCCTCATCCAGCACACTCAGTTTATAGACGTGGGGCGCAGGGTCTGCAGAATGCCATGGAGCCAAACAGAGTCACAACCCCGGGCGTGACCAGGCACTGGGACTCCGACGCCTGCCTCCAGCTCTGGTACCTGTCCTTCCGCAGCTCCCCTGGATGCTGCATGGAGCCAAGCAGAGTCACGACGCTGGGTGTGACCAGGCACTGGTGCTCTGACGCCTGCCTCCAGCTCTGGTACCTGTCCTGCTGCTGCTCCCTGGATGCTGCAGGCCAGCCTAGCAGATGCTTCCTTCAGCTGGCCTCTGAGCAGGAGTGACCTTGATTCACAGCAGGTACCCAAAGCTGGAAGAGGGGCCAAATCCAGATGCTTACCCCTCACTGCCTGGGGGCTTTTAGAAATCCTGATTCCCAGGCTCCAGCCCCAACCCACTAAACCAGTATCTCCCATGTGGGCACCTGGGCATCTGCATTTTGTTAAGGCTCGCAGATTAGTCCAATGGAAAGGCAAGGCTGAGAATTGGTGAACTAAATGTTGTCATTCTTTCTGCCTCATGTTACCTGAGGGAAGAAGAATTGAGAAGCAGGGAAAATAAAAGAAGAGAGGAGATGGAGGCAGAAATGCTAATATTGAATGACACAAACAAATATAGAGGAGATATTTACAGCACGGTGCCCTTTTTTTCCAAACTTATAAATATACAAAACAACACTATACATTGTATGTGGACACATATGTATTAACTAAAAATATAAACACATGAATGTGAAGGATAGAAGTGGCCTCTGGGTTGAGAGAGAGAGTGGTTGAAAGCTGGGAGGAACTTCCCAGTTGTCTCTGCAAAGTCTAATTTCTTTAAATAATTGAATAAAACAACAAAATTGGTACATGGAAGGGCATTGTATTATTTTTCTGTACATTTTAGTACATTATGAATTATTTCATAAATCTAGATTGTATTGGAATTTTTTATATCTGGTACATATTTATGTTAGAAAAATATTGAAGTACGTTTCAGAAAATAATAAAGACAAAATATGAACACCTCCATTCTTCAGAAGATGAATAGCTTTTTATTTATTTATGTTTTTGAGACAGAGTGTTGCTCTGTCACCCAGGCTGGAGTGCAGTGGTGTGATCTCGGCTCACTGCAACCTCTGCCTCCTGGGTTCAAGCGATTCACCCACCTCAGCCTCCTGAGTAGCTGGAATTACAGGTGCTGCCATCATGCCCTGCTAATTTTTGTACTTTTAGTAAAGATGAGGTTTCACCATGTTGTCCAGGCTGGTCTCGAACCCCTGACCTCAAGTCATGTGTCCGCCTAGGCCTCCCAAAGTGCTGGGATTACAGGCATGAGCCACCATGCCTAGCCTGGATAGCTTTTTAGATACCCCTGGCCATGGGCAGGATGTTGATTGTAGAGTGATGGAGAGGTGGTTGAGAGAGGGGAGAGGGATGAATAGAGGGACAGAAAGAGGACAGACCCAGAGGCGGAGACAGGCTGACATCCCTCAAGGTCTGCATCTTGCTGAGGTCCTCAGCAATGCCATGGAAGATTGTGCTGGGCCGAGGGCAGGGTACCCAGGGTGCCCTCTGCCTGACTGTCCTATTGTCTCGTAACTGCTGGCGTGGCCACATTTTGCCGTGGCCATAATTAATATGCGGAGGAGGAGGCCTGGCCTGACTCTCGTGGTCGTCTTTGGTCGTCTTGCTGGAATCCATCAGTGACCCAGAGATGGATGAAGCCAGGTGCTGAAGAAGCTGACCTCTCAACCCATTCTCTGCACCAAGAGTTAGCCCAGAGTGTATCCAGAATGCCACACTTGCTGAAGATAAATTGTCAGTCAATTTTCTGGGTGTTTCACTCCTAAGAAGGGCAGCTCGTTTCCAGCCTGGGACTTGAAGGGGCTGTGATGGAGAGGGAATATGAGTTTGGCCCCCAGGTCAGGTGCTGTGGCTTAAATCCCTGATCTGTGTGACCTTGAGGACGTGTCTTCACCTCTCCGAGCCTCTGTTTACTCATATGTTGGAAAAGGACATACTGCTATTAATGATAATACTAGTGACAGCTACAATTTGTGTTCCAGGCCTTGTCCTAAGTGTTTTCCCAACATTCACTTAATTCTCATTTCAACCCCATGCGCTGGTTACAGCTAGGAAACCTGCCCAAGGTCACACAGGCTCAAAATGGCACAGCTAAGTTGGGGACCCAGTAGCCTGGCTTTAGCATTCATGCTCCTGATCACGGGGCCATGCTGCCTCTTGAGAGGGCTGCGAAGAGGATTAAATTTAAAAAGGCCCAGGATATACTGTCCCAGTAGCGATGCTGAAAGGTACATTAGGGAGGGAGAGACCGTATCATGAAATCCTTGAGTGCCTGGTGTCACCCAGGATTCTCCTGGTCTCAGCAGGTGTGTAGAGGTAATAGGCAAATTTCGCTTCTCTTCCTAAAGCCCAGCCAGGAAGGAAATGTTCACAGTCAGCCTTGGTTGCCCGTTCTAAGTTTGGACACTTGCAGAGCTCAGAAGGATCTTCCCTGTGCATAGAAGAGGCTGTAAAGTGAAGAGTACAAGCTTCAGAATCAGACAGACCTGGGATGGATCCCAGCCTTGCCCCTTGCTTCCTGGGCGACTTTGCCTGAGACATGGAACCCCCTCTCTGTGCCACAGTTTACTTTTCTGTCTCGTCAGATAATATCTCCATCAAAGATAAATGGGAGGATGAAACAAGAGAATCCTGCAAAATCTTAGGTAAACAGTAGGTGCTCTCCTACGGAGCTTGTCTGTGATGGGATGATGGGTAAGCCAACAGATGATGGAGTGGAGCTCCATGAAGCTCCGCTTTTCCTCTGGGAAAGTTAGCAGAAAGTTGCATGATGGCAGTGACTTTGATTTAGTAGACCGTGTGGAAGTCCCAGTCTCACCTCATCAAACTCCTCTGAAGTGAAAAGCCTTAATGAGAACACCCCCTTAAAGGAAGAGGTAGTGATCGCCGGCTGTGAAGAAGAACTTCTTGGAGATGTGTTCTGTCTGTCCAAAGGGAAGCAGCCTGACTTCAGTATCTAGGTGCAGCTGCCAGCTTGCTCTCTGCAAAGTTCACAGAAAGAGCCATCTAGTGGCCTGAACAACAGCGGTCCACCGGATCTCTCGGAACCACCTTGTGCTGGGTGTTTCACCGTTTAGTCCTCCTTTGAGGACTAAAGGGAGTTCGGTGTCTGAATCCAGCCAGACTTCAGAAGTCTGGGCATGACTGGCTGCTCATACTAGAAAAGGTGCCACTGCTCAGCCCCTTGAATAAGGAACTTCTCCAGTAGCAAACTGTCTACCCGACCTGGATGCCACACGTTCTCAGGGAGGCGTCTCGCTCTCTCGAACATGGCAGGAGGGGCAGGAGGAGGAGGAAACAAAGTTTTCACCTATTAGCCAGGCAGCTCTTGCTGGTTGCTCTTCTCAATTGCAAAACTCTCCTGGGCGGGACAGCCCTGGCTGATAAACCTGCTGAGATAACCGCTGTGAGCCTAAGTTCCCACATCTGGGAACAGTGGGTAATACAAAAGAACAAAATCAGGTCCTTTGCAGCTGGAGGCCATTATCCTAAGCAAATTAACGCAGGAAAGGAAGACTACATACCACATGTTCTCACTTGGAAGTGGGATCTAAACATTGAGGACACATGAACATAAAGATGGCAACAGTAGGTCGAACCCGGTGGCTCACGCCTGTAATCCCAGCACTTTGGGAGGCCGAGGGAGGTGGATCACCTGAGGTCAGGAATTCGAGACCAGCCTGGCCAACATGGTGAAACCCCGTCTCTACTAAAAATACAAAAATTAGCCGGTTGTGGTGGTGCACGCCTGTCATCCGAGCCACTCAGGGGGCTGAGGCAGGAGAATCTCTTGAACCCGGGAGGCAGAGGTTGCAGTGATCAGAGATTGCGCCACTGCACTCCAACCTGGGTGACAGAGACTTTGTCTGGAAAAACAAAAAAACAAAAAGATGGCGATAGTAGACGCTGAGAACTTCTAGAGGGGGACGAGGGTTAGAAAACTAACCATTGGGTACTACGCTCACTACTTGGGTGATGTGGTCAGTCATACCCCATACTTCAGCATCACACAATACACACATGCAACTAACCTGCACAGGTATCCCAAGAATCTAAAATAAAGGTTGAAATTATAAAAATAGATAACATGCCCAACATTGTGATAGGATCTGTTTATTGAGTTGTGGATAGGATGGTTGTTTGTCTTATTCTATTAAAATGGAAGCTCTATGGGAGGCAGGTATCTGTCTGTCTTATTCACAGACATGTCCCCGGCTCCTAAGGTGTACTTGGCACTCAGTAAATATCTGCAAATGAATGTATGAAAGGTCGTTGAAGGACTTTGCGTGAAATGATGAGGGTAACCACTACCTTTTATTAACTGCTAACTATTCTGACCTGTGTCTTTGCACTGGTTAAGTCAACATATCTTTTTAGCCCTACGAGGTTTCGATATTATAGATATTTTACATAGGAGGAAAGCAAGGCTCAGGGAGGGTAACCGACTTTCCCTGGGTCACATCACATAGCTGGGAAGTGGTAGAGCTGGATTTCAAATCCTCAAGAGTGACTCCAGAGCACGCATTTGTAACAACCTCATTGGACGGTGCCCAGCATGTCCTGGTTAGCATATCATGATCACCATGATTTCCATGGCCGCCTTCTTGCTCTGAACAGTTGGAGAACTGGACGTTGGATGCATTGTCTCTGAAGGGGGTGACCAGAGTTTCCTTCTAGATGATGACCGTGCACACAGAAGTTGGTAGTGATGAGGTTTTTGCATATCCACCCTGAAACCTTGGTAGAAAATGTCGGGGCCCATTGAAGTACATGGCCAAGAGGGGTCCGTTCCATCTTGTCAACAGCAGCTCTCAGTCCAGGATGCAGAAATCATTTTCTAAAAGCTTGGGTGTAGGCACTGCTGTCACTTTGATTCCTGTGGCCTTCCAATACACAGTAGATGTCCTGCAGGCCATGCCAACCTCAGACATAAACAGGAAGTGCCAGTGGGGTGACCGCAGCTTACAGAGAGCAGACCTTCAAGATGGCAGCCTCCTTCAGGAACTCGGCCAATGAAAACTTGCTCGGAAGCCCCTGTCCCCAGTAGGTTGGGCCAAGGCAAACACATGCTCGTAAACGAGATTTAGGAGGTGACAGCAGCATATTCATTTGTACCTCTGCATAGTAAAAATAATTTATTAGCAGCTGCTGGGGAAGCTCAGTTCTGAAATCACATAGATGGCAATATTAGGAGCCTATTTCTTTCACTCTCTCCCCACCCCAAATGGCTCCGGCTTTCAGATGATAGAAATTAATTGGGTTTGTGTGTGTGTATATGCGTCTATATTTATTTATTTACAGGCGCCTCTCCTTATTGATGTCTCTGGCTCCGTGTGCATTTCCATTTCTTTAGAGGCCCTGTGGTAATGAGCTTACAAGTGAGCCATTCATTACCCACTTGTGGCAGGGCATGTGTTGGGGGATGGGGACCACACAGGCAAAGGATGAGTTTGAAAACGGGATGTCTTTCATCAGCGGGAGACCCATTTGTCTCCTTAAGCACCCCATCCCAGAGGACCTGGATTGGAGAGTGTTGGGGAGGCAGGATGATGGTTAGGACAAGAGGGCTTCCTGGGAGTTGAATCAAGAGAGACAGAGAAGGTGTATAGGGAAATAAAACCAGGGAACAAATAGAATATTGTGGTTTGGAGCTTTCAGGAGTCAGGTGTGTGGTACCAACCTAGAAATGAATCTTAAATAACAGAAGTAGAGAATGAATCACAGGCAGCCAGGCAACAGGACTTTACACCAGGAGCCCAGGCTTTTCAGATAACTCTCTACTTCCCGACTCCTCCTGTCCCCACCCCAGGTCAAAGATCAGCTCAGTTAGTGATTGCTTTCTTCCAGGGCCTTTGGTGGAAGCAGTATTGCCTCCTAGGGGGGACTTTGGAAACCTGTGGGGTACTGAGCCAAGGGTAGCTGTTAACAGCCCACAGGAGTAAGAACGTAAGTTTTATAACCATGCTGTGTGATTTGAGGCAAGTTACTTAACCTCTCTGTGCCTCCATACGCTCACCTGTAAAATGTGAATACTAATTGCACCTATCCAATAGAGTTGCTCTGGGGTTTTTTGTTTGTGTGTTTGTTTATTTTTGAGATAGAGTCTCCCTCTGTTGCTCAGGCTGGAGTGCAGTGGCCCAATCTCAGCTCATTGCAACCCCCGCCTCCTGGGTAGCTGGGATTACAGGTGCACACCACCACGCCCAGCTAATTTTTGTATTTTCAGTAGAGACAGGGTTTCATCGTGTTGGCCAGGCTGCTCTTGAACTCCTGGGCTCAAATAACTCCCCCGCCACAGCCTCCCAAAGTACTGGGATTACAGATCATGAGCCACCGTGCCTGGCCCTGCTCTGGGAGTTTTAAAGACAATCTATATAAAGTATGTAGCTCAGTCATTAGAATAAATGTTCGGTAAGTGTTAACTGGGATCACTGTTATTATAAAAGGAGTTGGGCTGGTCCTCTCACCACACCTTTGCACATGCTTTGCCCTTGCCTGGAAAGCCCTTTTTTCCTTTGTCTGTCTTGCTCCTTTCTTCTCACGATGAGGCGGGAAAACTGCTTTCTCTCTGAAGTTTCCTCCACTCTCCTTGGACCCCAGACCATGTGAAGCTCCACATCCTTGATGAAACTCAAACCCTGAGCACACCCATCCCTACACTCCCTTTTGGTCCTGTATTAAAATAACTTACATACATACTCACTTTCTTGTCTCAGAATTCCACCAACAGCCGGAAGCGTACTTGAGTTCCCCTTCCTATATCCTTTTCCGCTGCCCTGTCAGGGAGTGGACACCCAAATAACATTTGTGGAATGAATCAACCTGTGATTTTAACCCTAGCAGACCCAGCCCTGCTCAATGTCACAGATCTTTTAAAATCCTTTCACATGTCCGGAAATGAAATCCAGACTTATTCTAACCTACTTAAACACCCACAACTCTAAAAGAGATCAATAGACTGCTAAAATAGTAAGAAGAAATATATGACAGCAGTTTATAAACAGATAATATGTTTTATTATTTAAATGATGATGCCTGTAATCCCAGCACTTTGGGAGGCTAAGGCAGGTGGATCACTTGAGGTCAGGAGTTCAAAACCAGCCTGGCCAACATGGTGAAACGCTGTGTCCACTAAAAATATAAAATTTAGCCAGGTGTGGTGATGCATGCTTGTAATTCCAGCTACTTGGGAGGCTGAGGCAGGAGAATCACTTGAATCTGGGGGGTGGAGGTTGCAGTGACCCGAGATCATGCCACTGCACTCCAGCCTGGATGACAGAGCAAGACCCTGTCTCCCAAATGAATGAATGAATGAATGATGGGTGCAACAACATTAGCACTTCTCAATTTTTTTTCTTTTTTCTTTTTTTGAGACACATTCTCACTCTGTTGCCCAGCCCGGAGTACAGTGGCATGATCTTGGCTCACTACAACCTCTGCCTCCTGGGTTCAAGTGATTCTTCTGCCTCAGTCTCCCGAGTAGGTGGGATTACAGGCACCCACTACTACAACTGGCTAATTTTTGTATTTTCAGTGGAGACAGGGTTTCACCATGTTAGCCAGTCTGGCCTCGAACCGCTGAACTCCAATGATCCACCCACCTCGGCCTACCAAAGTGCTGGGATTACAGGCATGAGCCACCGCGCCTGGTGTACTTTTCAAATTTTGATGTGCAGACGAATTGCTTGGGGATGCTGTTAACATCCAGACCCTGATTCCTGTGGTCCAGGCTGGGGCCTGAGATCCTGCACGTCTAACACGTTCCCAGCTGATGCAGATGTTGCTGGCCAATGGTCCACACTTTCGTTGCAAGAGGCTGGAGGATACATCAAGAGGTCAGCCACTGCATGTTGAGTCAGTGAGAACTCAGTAGTTACAAATGCAGGTGGGGAATGGATGTGTGTGTTGGTGACTCACAGCCACAGCTTGTGTGGCCTTTGATGATGTAATTTTCTGAAACTGTGGTCAAACTCAGTGATATAAAATCTCTTCTTGAGTGAAACAGTAGTTACTTTCCTAGAAAATTTGGCTGCGTTAAAACCATTCATAATAATGTTGTGTCATATGTAAATCTAAGCTAGGCTCCTGGCCTGGATAATTATAAATGAGTTGTTTACACACGGGACATCTGGGGACGTTCAGAAGTCATGCAGGATGCAGGACAGTTCTTCATTGTCCAGCCATGCGTGTTCCCCTGTCCTGCTGGGTTTCTGATGTTCTGCCACCCACTTACTGCCGAGAGCGTCCCCCAATCGTTATGGTAACGGGAAATGCCACCACACGCTTCCAGAACACCTCATTAGGGACAGTGCCACCTCCATCAAACACTCTGGAATACAAGGATTTGTTGGGGTTCTGAGATCTCCAAGGCAAAGCTCGGGAGGTAGAAGGCCTGCTGGAAGAGCCTGTCATTGGTGGGAAGCAGTGTCACTGCATTCAGTCATGCCAGAGGGCTAAGGGGACACTGGGCAGGCCGGATGGGGGCTGTGGTGGTCCACAGAGCTCATGCACCTTCTGGAGACCATGGGGCCACTACTTAGCCTCAAGACGACTGTCATACATGGAAATCTAAACTCAGTGTTGTCGGGTCCCTGATGTTTCCAGAAAGGGCAGAAATCCAAAGTTTTAGATGAAATCTCTAGATTTTGAAATACGGGCCGAGATTAAGTTAAACAATTGAAAACAGTCTGCAGAGCGAACCAGACACCTGTGTGTCTGAAGGAGCCATGGGTCCCAGTTGTGCCTTCTGGCTTAAATTAAGAGACATGACTGGGCACAGTGACTCAACGCCTGTAATCTCAGCACTTTGGGAGGCCAAGGCAGGCAGATCACTTGAGGTCAGGAGTTGGAGACCAGCCTGGCCAACATGGTGAAACTGTGTCTCTACAAAAAATACAAAAAATTAGCCGGGCATGGTGGTGTGCGTCTGTAATCCCAGCTACTTGGGAGGCTGAGGCGAGAGGATTTGTTGAACCTGGGAGGCTGAGGTTGCCGTGAGCCAAGATCGTGCCACTGCACTCCAGCCTGGGTGACAAAGTAAGACTCTGTCTCAAAAATAAAAAAATAAAAAAACCAAACAACAACGAAAAATAAAAAACATGCCATCAACTCAAGGACTATCTACTGCCCAAATGAATGTGTCCCTCCTCTTCTATGTCACCCTTCCCTAGTGGGGACCCTAACTTCTCCCACTTTCCCCATGCAGCTGCCACTTCTCCCTGGTCACCCCTGCCAGCCTCCTCCCTCTCTCCCCTCTGGGACACCCTTCATTGGTTAACTCTGGCCCTTTCTCCAGCCAGCTCTCTTCATACCAGCTTCCCTCCTATTCTGACTGCTCTGACTGGATTCCAGGGTCTGTTTGAAAATCAGAGAAAGGCTGTTTGTGAATGGGAACGGGATTTGAGCAGCTGAGATCGGCCAGCATGGGTCCTTGAGCCCTGGTTCTTAGCAGGGGTCAGGGGTGGGAAGGTGATTTTGCCCCACCCCTACTTCAGGGGACATTTTTGATTGTAACAAGGGCACATTACTGGGGTCTAGTGGGTAAAGGTCACAGATGCTGCTAGATACCGCACAATACACAAGACAGCCCCTAAAACGAAGAGTTATCCAGCCCCAAATGTCAACAGCGCTGTCCTTGAGAAACCTTGTCTGAGAGGTATGCAGAGGCTTTATTATTGAAGCAAGACTGGGTTGTTCACATTCTCTCTCTGTGTGTCTCTCCCTCTCTGTGTATCTCTCTCTCTGTCTCTCTGTGTCTCTCTGCGTCTCTGTGTTTCTCTCTGTCTCTCTGTCTTTGTGTCTCTCTGTGTGTCTCTCTGTCTTTCTGTGTCTCTTTCTCTGTGTCTCTCTCTGTGTCTGTCTCTCTCTCTGTGTCTCTGTACCACACCCCCTTCTTTCTCTCTGTATCTTTGGATATTGTGGCCATAACTGTGGAATAATGGAATGGAATGCTGCAATTAATCAGAGGCAAACTGTTCAAATAGTAACGAAGAAGAGGCCAGCCTTCGGGACACTTTTAAAACAGTTAGGAGGCCTCTCCCCACAGAGAAGCCCTTCTGTGTGTAAGGCATTTTGTTCCACAACAGACATGGTTGCTGTCATTTCTGGAAGGCTCTGCTCTCTCTCCCTCTGTCCTTGGGTCTGACTTTGCAACCTCATGTTGTCTCCAGAGTCTGACTCCTGTGCGTCACTTCTAACCCTGCCTCTTACCCACCGAGTGACCGTGGGCAAGCCTGGCTCAGCCTCAGTGGCCCCATTGGAAGGGGCACTCACTTTTTCTGCGGCGAGCCAGATGTTGGCTTTTCTGGGCATGCAGTCTCTGTCATAGCTACTCAACTCTGCCATCCCAGCACAAAGGCACCAGCTTTCAGTGTGTGCACGGATGGGCAAGGCTGTGTTCTAGAATAACTTTATTGACAAAGACAGGTGGTAGGGTGTTTTGTTGACCCCGACCTACTTTTTGAGATAGTTTTGAGGAATAAATAGCGATGCCAAACCAAGGGCTTAGCTCCATGCCTGGTAGGTAATCAGCACATAGTAAACAATAGCTGATGTTCGTTTCTTCTTCTTGTTCCATTTTCTCCCTCATTTCCTTCCTTTTCCTCTTTTTCTCGTCTGCCATTATTTCGCCCTCTGCTGTGTATCTCTGTACCACACAGCTGTCTCTTATGCTGATAGGGAAAGAGCCAGAAGATGCCAGTGCAGATCTTTCCCTGCCACCTGCCCGCAGTCCCTTGGGTGCTCTGAGCACCATGACTGCCACTGTCATGTCCCCATGGTGGGGTTGGGAAGAGGGAGTGGGTTAAGGCAGGGGCTCGGCTCTGAGCATGCTTTGCTGGGCTCTTCGGTTTTTACCCCAGGGACTTAGCCTTGCAGGCTTGAGGTCCAGGCTAGGTGGCCTTGGGCTGCGTCAAACATAAACAAAGCCAGACCCTGTGAAAGAGGTAAGGACAGATTTAATCAGTAATGCCTGTTGCAATAGAAAAAACGTCCAGCATGGAACAGAACTCAACCTGGATTTGTTCAGAGGTCACTGGGTGTTTTAAAAAGAGAAGGAGGCAGAGCGCAGTGGCTCACGCAGGTAATCCCAGCACTTTGGGAGGCCAAGGCAGGCGGATCACGAAGTCAGGAGTTCGAGACCAGCCTCACCAATGTGGTGAAACCCCATCTCTACTAAAAATACGAAAAAAAAAAAAAAAATTAACTAGGCGTTGTGGCGCACGCCTGTAATCCCAGCTACTCAGAAGGCTGAGGCAGGAGAATTGCCTGAACCTGGGAGACGGACGTTGCAGTGAGCAGAGATCATGCCATTGCACTCCAGCCTGGGCAAGAGAGGGAGACTCCCTCTCAAAAAGATAAATAAATAAGTAAATAAATAAATAAATAAATAATAATAATAGGAGAAGGAGGGAGGTAGGAGGGAGGGAAGGGAGATGAGCTCAGTGGAGTCAGGGAAGTGAAGAATTACCAAATGCAGGAAAGGAGGGTTGGTCTGTGTGAGACCCAAATGGGTTTGTTAACTGCTGTTTATGAAGTTTGGCTCCTGCTCTCTTATAGAGGCTGGGAGATGATGCCCTGTCTAGAGGTGTTAGCTGGAACAAACAGTAAATTATTTTGGCAGCCTTGTGTTTTCTAAAGCAGTCCCTTTAAGCAGGAGCTGGGGTCATCCCAGGGATGGGGCCTTGAGCTGTTAGAAACTATGTTAGTGTTTCAGGCTAGGCTTGGTAGCTCACACTTGGAATCTCAGCACTTTAGGAAGCCAAGGATTGCCTGAGCCCAGAAGTTTGAGACCAGCCTGGGCAACATAGCAAGGTCCTGTCTCTACAAAAAATTTTAAAAGCTGGGTGTATAGTGGTGAAAGCCTGTGTAGTCCCAGCTACTCGGGAGGCTGAGGCATGAGGATCACTTGGGCTCAGGAGGTTGAGGCTGCAGTGAGCCGTGATCATATCACTGTACTCCAGCCTGGGGAACAAAATGAGACCCTGTCTCAAAAATAAATAAATAAATAGAAAAAGAAAAATGATGTTAGTGTTTCACTCAAGTCTTTATAGGTAAAGGTTGAGGCCCAGTAGTAAAAGGGGGCAGAGGAGGCTGGCTACAGTTTGATCAAGGACCCACTCTTGACAGCAGGTCATTCTTCCTCCCTGAGGATGAGTCAGGACTTGAGGGGCCTGGGTTCCTCTCTATATAAAATTATTTATTGGCCGGGCACAGTGGCTCATGCCTGTAATCCCAGCACTTTGGGAAGCCGAGGTGGGTGGATCACCTGAGGTCAGGAGTTCGAGACCAGCCTGGCCAACATGGTGAAACCCTGTCTGTACTAAAAATACAAAAATTAGTTGGACGTCATGGCAGGCACCTGTAATCCCAGCTACTTGGAAAGCTGAGACAGGAGAATGGCTTGAACCTGGGAGGCAGAGGTTGCAGTGAGCCAAGATTGCGCCACTGCATGGCAGCCTGGGCGACAAAGAGCGAAACTCCGTCTCAAAGGAAAAAAAAAAGTACTTGTCACTCAACTTCAATTTCTGTCTATTCTGTGTGTGTGTGTGTATTGTGAATGGAAGTAAAATACAAATCTAAAGGCTTGGCATATAGCAAAACAGCCAACATAAAAGAATCCTGAACTTTTTTTTAAAATTTATTTTTTAAGTCTTTTTTTTTTATGCTTAACATTTGTAGGTGCCCTTTATTACTTTGACTTCTTTTTTATTTATTTATTTATTTATTATTTATTTATTTATTTATTTTTATTATACTTTAAGTTCTAGGGTACATGTGCACAATGTGCAGATTTGTTACATATGTATACATGTGCCATGTTAGTGTGCTGCACCCATTAACTCGTCATTTACATTAGGTGTATCTCCTAATGCTACCCCTCCCCCCCTTCCCCCACCTCACAACAGGCCCTGGTGTGTGATGTTCCCCTTCCTGTGTCCAAGTGATCTCATTGTTCAATTCCCGCCTATGAGTGAGAACATGCGGTGTTTGGTTTTCTGTTCTTGCAATAGTTTGCTGAGAATGATGGTTTCCAGCTGCATCCATGTCCCTACCAAGGACATGAACCCATCCTTTTTTATGGCTGCATAGTAAGAATCCTAAACTTTTAATTTTGATAATCAGTAGATATTTGTGATTGTGCCTATGTATTATGTCAGCAGTTTTCAAACTTGGTCTCAGGATTGCCTAATACTCTCAAACGTTATTGAGGATCCCCAGAGAGCTTTGGTTTAGGTAGGTTCTATCAAATGTTTTCTATATAGTAACTTTTAAACTAAGGCATTCTTAAAATGTTTATTAATTCACTTAAAAACAGTCACAGTACCTATTACTTGTGTATATAAAATATATCTATGAAAAATATGCATATTTTCCCCAACAAAAACACATTTAGGGAGAAGAGAGGCACCGTTTTACATTTTTCACAAATCTCTGTAACACCTGGCTTAATAGAAGACAGCTATATTCTCACATTTGCTTCTGATTTCTGTTGCAGTGTCACGTGTTATGTAGCCTCTGGAAAACTCCACTGTACACTCATAAGAGAGTAAACAAGAAAGGAAAATAGCGTCTTTATATTATGGTGAAAATAGTTTGTCATTAAAGATCCCCTGAGAAGGCCTCAGGGACCCCCAACAGTTCCCAGACCACACTTTTTAAGAACTACTTTACTAAATCACCATTGCAAGCATTAATTCTGTTTTAAAAAATTATACCTAATATTTATTAAGTTCTAGATATTAAACTAAGTGTTTTTACATGTGTTGACTTTAATTCTCATGACAGCCTCATTAGGTTGGGTACGCATTATTGTCCCCATTTTACAGGGAAGGAAACTGAGGCAGACAAAGTTAGGCATTGTGCCCCGGGCCACGCAGTGAGCAAAGGACGGGGTCCAGATTTCAACCCACTGTGCCTCAACACCCTGCCTTTCCAAAAAGTCTCAGACCTGCTCATCAGGTCACAAGACGCTGGCTTGAAATATCATCCTGCTGCCACTTGAGTGCTTACCATACATCAAGCCTCTCACCGAATGTTGTTTTGTTAAATAGCATTCTATGTGTGTGACATGTTAGTTAATCCCCACCTTACCTTTGCAAAGTAGGTCTTCTTACCCCTTTCTTTTGTAGATGAGAAAAATGAGGCTCTGAGAGGTTAAATCTCTTGTCCTCCATCTCAGAGTTAAGAAGCAGAGACCGGATTCCAACTCAGCCCTATCAGTCTCCCTCCTTCCCATCTCAGCCTGTCCTGTGTTTTGCATCCCGTTAACATGATGCTACATTGCAAAGGGTTTTTTTACTTAGGGTTCTGTTACAGCAGGGCCTGCCCGTGTCCAGCGTGGTCCACGGGTTTCTAAGTGCTGGCCAGCCCAGCCACCTTTTGTGCATGCAAATGAGCTGGGCCAGGGGCCTCTGTTAGGTCTATTTGCATTGGCAGCCTGGGTAATTGCATGTCCTAATTGGTACAGCCACGCACACTGCGCTTCCACCATTTGCCTACCCTGGCACGGAGGTCTTTTTGGAAGCAGGTGCAGACCTCTCCCCGTGTGTCCCTCCCAGTGGCCTTGGTAGCCTTGGTGATTGGAACGAAGCCTCGGACACTGAGTTCAACAGCTAACAACTACCCAGCCGGCTGTGCGTGCACATGGCACAAAAGGAAGCCGTAAACTGGTCACGATGAGCGGGTGGGACGGACGCCCTCATGTCTGAGCAGTGCACCTGGCTGGGGTTTCCCTTTGGCCCTGTCCCTATTCCTAATTGCTGTGGAGAGGCAGTAGGGTATTGAAAGGCATGACCTCCGGACCTAGGCAGCCTGGGCTCAAATCCTGGCTCCTCTGTTTTTTAGGTGTGTGGATTTAGTCACTTAACCTCCTTGTACCTTAATGTTCCAATCTGAAAAATGGGTAGAAAATATAGCATCTTCTTTATCAGCTCATCATGGAGATGAGTTAGTGTGTGCAACAGGCTTGGAACGGAACCTAAGACATACATGTTTCTTAAGCACTTAGCACGTGTCAGGCATTATCTTCTGTGCTTGATCAATTCAGTCCCTGGGAGGTAAGTGCCATCTTTGGCTCCTTGGGATGGATGAGGAAACTGAGGCAAAGAGAGGAGAAATGTTCTGTCTCAGCTTGAAGAACCCCAGCAAATGAAAAAGGGAGGAGTCAAGCTCACTTCTTCCTGAGTCCAGACCTCTGAATCTCAGTGTGCTACTATAGACGATGATGGAGGGATAGGGCTGGGAGGAGACAGGATATCCTTTGGAGCTTCCGTCTTTTCCTCAGTTCCTGGTCTCTTAAGGGCCATCGAACTGTTTTTTTAATGAGCTGAAGGGGCAGAATTTGTTCATTGCATACATTGATTAATGACTAACTCAGAATGGTTAGTAACACACATTCGGGACACATCATTTTACAGATAAGAAAATTGGACACCAGCTAATGCAATACTAATATGCAGGTCTTCCCCATCCCTGCCTGGTGCTCTTTCTACATAAACAATAAGAGCAAAGGTTTATCTCTAAGTGGATAGTTTAAAAATCACAGCAACCCACCCCCACCCCTCAGAAATGGGAGCAAGGAGCCGGGATTCAGTAGACTAAGTATAGATTCATCCTGAACCAAGAGAACCTGGGAAAAATGGAAACAGACCCACGTGTCTTTGCAACAGCAGCGTGGGTCAGGTAACCTGCCTCTCGGAGCCATATTGTTTAGCATATTTCTACCTGATTGAAATTGGCTCTAAACATGCCCAAGGTTGAATGGAAACGGAGGACGTTATTGCATTTAATTATTTCTCCAGAATAAAAATGGATTCTAGCAGCAGCTTAGAGGTAAGGCAACAGCAGAGCAATTAGAGTTTTGGAGCTTGCACGCAAACATTTGAATGTGCAATCATTGTAATAAGTACATTAAAATAAAGTAAGTCAAAGGGTTGCATTGGCATAAACAACTCAAGGTGAGAGAGCTGGATTGATTAAGAGTAGAGAAGATGACGCCAGTTGATCACAGTTGAGAAATAATAACCAATCTGTCCTCTAGGTGGAGACTGTCAGGGGAGAGAGAGTGTTATTTGGTAGAGATACCCAGTCTGGTTTGCTGCTCATTCTTCCGGCTTTGTGTGGTGCACATGTTCTAGTAGTTTTACATACACTCTTCCTCATTGAATTACCCAAGAGGTGAGGTGCTGTTTGTTTGTTTGTTTTGAGACAGAGCTCTGTCACACAGGCTGCAGTGCAGTGGCACGATCTTGGCTCACTGCAGTCTTCGCCTCCTGGGTTCAAGCAATTCTCCTGCCTCAGCCTCCTGAGTAGCTGGGACTACAGGCGCCCGCCACCACGCCCGGCTGATTTTTTGTATTTTTGGTAGAGACGGGGTTTCACAGTGTTAGCCAGGATGGTCTCGATCTCCTGACCTCATGATCTGACCACCTCAGCCTCCCAAAGTGCTGGGATTACAGGCATGAGCCACCGTGCCTGGCCTGAGGTGAGTATTATTATCATCTCCCTGGATGCCACGGGGTTATCATCCCAATGTTTTAAATGAGAAAACTGAGACACAGAGAGTTTGAGTCACTTCATTACTAGCAGCGTGGACTCGGTCAAGTTATTTAACCTCTCTCTGTGTTAGTCTCCACCCTTTAAGGAGGACTAATACTGTCTGCTTCGAAGAGTTTTCAAGAAGATTCAAAGGACAGAGATCATGGGCCGCTTTGGTGCTGGGCATATGATGGTTGTTTTCAATGGGTCTGCCTGGAGATCTCCCAAGATTGGTTTTGTAAAGGGAAGAGATCCTGGGTTTGGCTTTCTGGATCTTGAGTCTCCACAGAAAGGACAGAAAAGCCAAAATCTGTTCACCTCTTGGCAGTCAGATGTAGAGTTAGGGGGAACATGAAGTGATACGTCACGTCCATCCTTGGACGGCTGGATAAAGAAAATGTGGCACGTACATACCATGGATATTAACCTTCAAAAAGAAGAACATCCTGCAACATGCAGCCACATGGATGAACTCTGATGAGGACATTATGCTAACTGAAATAAACCAGTCACAGAAGGACAGATAGCACATGTATTTATTCCGCTTCTATCAGCTATCGAAAATCGTCAGAATCCTGGAACTGGAGAGTGAAATAGTGGTTGCCAGGGGTTGGGAGATTGGGGAGGAGAATGGGGAGTTGCTGATGGACAGGCATAATGTCTCAATCATGCATGCACAATGAAGAAACCATAGAGATCTGCTGTGCAGTACTGTAGTCAACAATATTGTAGTGCATGCAACAATATACAATTTGCTGTATGTTGCATATAGTACTATATTGTTGTCTATAGTTGCATAGCAAAATAAAGTGTTTAAATAGTAAATAAAAAAATGAGCCGGGCACGGTGGCTCACACCTGTAATCCCAGCACTTTTGGAGGCCAACGTGGGTGGATCACCTGAGGTCAGGAGTTCGAGACCAGCCTGGCCAACGTGGTGAAACTGCATCTCTACTAAAAATACAAAAATTAGCTGGGTGTGGTGGCTGGTGCCTGTAATCCCAGCTACTCAGGAGGCTGAGGCAGGAGAATTGCTTGAACCCGGGAGGCGGAGGTTGCCATGAGCCAAGATCACACCATTACACTCCAGTCTAGGTGACAAGAGTGAAACTCCATCTCAAAAAAAAAGAAAAGAAAAAAATGAATTGGAGGGGGGAAGCTAGAGAGAACTCCAGCAGTCACTATAGAAAATGGCAGCGACTCTGAGGGACAGGAATTCTCAGGCCTCCAGTTCTCGCTGACTGCGCCTCTCTCTGACTTTTCTGGAAACGATCTAATATCTGTGAGCTCTTCATTCCAGAAGACAAAATATTTTCCTTCCCTCTTATACTCGAATCTTTTTATTTCCCGTGGCTGCAGCATCCGGGGCCAGGCAGAAGTTCACAGGGCCACCACAAGCTAATCATTGCCATTGTAGTGGCCTCTCTTGAATAGATGGCAGGTATTAGTCATGAGTCCCTTTAGAATCAGTGATGGTGCCTCTTCCTGGTATTACACATTAGCCAGAGGAATTGGCCATTCTCTGATTGTCAGATTAGCATCATTGACCATGGGGGGTAGAGGGAGATGATCGCAGTGTTTTCTGTCTGGTTTTGCTTGGCGAAGTTCAGCCAGAAAGTGATGGAGAACAGGATCTTTTGAAATGGGGGTTTGTGGAGGTTTTCTGTTGTGTGGCGGGGAACCTTGCTGATAATAAGGAAAGAGAAGAGCCCAAGAATAACACTTAGGATATGTCTGAAGAGAGAAAATGAACATGTCCATTAGGGCAGTAGCTCTTCTGGCTTACTCCCTGCCCTTTAGACATTTCTAGAAGCTTCTAGAAAATGGGCTTAGGGACAGAATTTAAATTTATGTTCTTGGAGCATGGGAGTCGTCAGATAGGTTTTTCTGTCTGTTGGAGGGAGAAAAAAATTGGCTCCTGTACCTAAGTCAGCTCAAAGGAAGAAAGGAGATCAGGTTGGCTCCTGGATTAATCAGGATGAGTTAGACCATGCTACAATAACACAGATCCCCCAAATCTCAGTGACTCAAAGCAGCAGGGGTCAATTTCTGCAACCTGAGGATTGGTGGAGTCTCTGCTTCACATGGGCCTCACTAAGGGATGCATGACCTCCACCAGCAGGAGGGTGGCTGGATATTGTGGTATCCAGGGAATGACACCTTATGGGTTCCAGTCACTGCTCTTGGCCATATCGTGTTTCTTGTCTGTGCCTAATGTGCAAGAAATAGGGACGTGCAATCTTAACACGTGCCTAGAAGGAATGGAACTGAAATGGTTTTTCATAGCTTTATTGAATGCCACCCCTGCCCATCAGCTTCATCCCGACAGATGCTGATAGGAGCAAAGAGGGTGATACCCATTCCACTGCAGGGGAGCTCAATGCTTCTCAATTTACCTCTCGGCAAAACACAGGAGACGTGATACAATAGCAGGTTTTAGAATCGGGCAGATGCAAGTTCACCACCTCCCCAAGATGAATTTGTGCAAATGGCTTAACATTCCCAACCTTATTTTCCACCCTTTTCTGTCAGTGCCTACGTTGGAACTTGTTTCCAGGAGTTAAGTTGGATACTCCATTTATGCGCTTAGCATGGCACCTAGCACGTGATCCATATTGAAGAATGTATCACAACCAGCGTTGGCTCCTCGTTCTATAAAATGGCAAAGCGAATACATCCAATTGTCAGTACCCTATTAAGTAATATAATACCTGTGAATAACTTACTATGGTGCCTGGCTGGTGGTAAGAGCTCAGAAAATGTGTCTGAGAGGCTGCTTGGGACTCTTCAAGGGCCTCTGGATAGAAAAACGGGAAAAGAGGAACATCAGGGAACATCAGCAGTGTTTGTTTAGGTTACAAGAATAAAGATGTAGTCTAGGTACCCACTGAAGGGGATTTTTTGTAGATCTCTGTGGGAGAATCAGACAGACCAGAAGCAGAAGGCCCTCACTTATAGATCTGGATGTAAAAGCAGTTCCTGTGTACGACCAGTAGCCGCCCTGTGACCCAATATGGGACGGATCAGCTCCTTTTTCTTGGATCTCTTTCCTTCTTCCTGCCTTGTTAACCTCCCAGCTCCTGCAGCCTCAAACTCCACATGCTTTGTGGCTGCTGCTTACTGTCTCCCTATGACCTTCTGCAACACAGTAGGCCACTGGCCGGCCTGAAGATTGCAATTTGGAGGTCACACACCTAGAGCAGATTGATTTAGCTGGGTGGGAGGGGACAGATCTTGCAGTTCAGTGTCAGCTTGCAGTGCTTAAGGGTTTTGGGTGGTGGGTGTAATAAGGATCATACAATTTCTTGGAAGTGGATAGTGTCCCTGGTAGCCCAGAGTGTGGGGTCTGTGATCTGTCTGGTTTGAATTCCAGCTTCACCACCAACTAGCTGGGTGACCCTGGGCAAGTCACTTGTTCGTGCATGCTTAGTTCCCCATCTGCAAAATGAAAGTCATAGCCATACTCAGCTTACAGAGTGGCCACAAGGTGTCTTAGTGTCAGAGCCTCCACCAAATAGGAGAAGTTCGTACTTACAGCTAAGAGCAATGGAGCAGAGGCTAGAGGGGCATCTGTTTTGTTTTTTGTTGTTGTTTGTTTTTTTGTTTTGTTTTGTTTTGTTTTGTTTTTCTTTGAGACACAATTTAACTCTTACCCAAGCTGGAATACATTGGTGCAATCTCAGCTCACTGCAACCTCTGCCTCGCAGGTTCAAGCAATTCTCCTGCCTCAGCTTTCTGAGTTAGCTGAGAGTACAGGTGTGCACCACCACCCCTAGCTTGTTTTTCTTTTTTTTTTTTTTTTTTTTTTTTGTATTATTAGTAGAGACAGGGTTTTGCCATGTTGGCCAGGCTGGTCTCGAGCTCCTGACCTCAAGTGATCCACCTGCCTCGGCCTCCCAAAGTACTGGGATTACAGGTGTGAGCCACCACACCCGGTCCTAGGGGCATCTTCTTCTCCAGGCCATCACTAAGTCATATATGGATGGTGAGGACAGAAACAATTAACCAAATCCAAGAGGAGGAAGCCTTTTAACTCACACTCCAGCAAAGCAGGGATCTGTATACATTTTCTTAAAGGGTAGAAATATTTTAGAAATATTTTAGGATAGAAATATTTTAGGCTTTTCAGACCAGTTTCTATTGCAACTATTCACTCTGCTATTGTATCAGGAAGCAGCCATAGACAATACACAAATGGACAGATGTGGCTGTGTCTTAATAAAACTTTATTTATAAAAACACGGGCAGTTGTTTGCTGACCTGCTGGGGTGGGAGCCTTGCTGAGGGTCAGCTGCCCTTGGCTACCACTGCAGTTCCGCTGTTCAGGCCCTGGCACTTTTTCCTTGGGAACTGGTAAGAGGCATATTTCAGCCTGCCTTAAAAGGAAATCTAGCAGGGATGCTGCTCATTGCCCCTGTGTTTCCATAGCAACAAGGGCAGGTATATGGAGCCATTACTGTTCTATGTGGTTTTAGAGGTCAAGGGGCCATGTTCTAGGACACTGGATACGCTTTCAGATTAAGGCCTTGGGAATGAGCTTCAAGCAGAAGCAGCGTGTTGCAGAAACAATTCGGGGCATTGGTTGAATGATGCATTTGATCATTCAACTGATCAAAGTAACCAGGACCCATTTACCCATAGAGGAGCTGAGTTTGGGGTCCAGCCCTTCTAGAAACATCCATGCCACGCGTGGTCTCCAGAATGACTCCTGATCTTTGCCTCGACCCCAAGTGACTTCATCAGTTCTGTTCCACATACACACATGAAGAGCCAAACTCAAGCACAACAGTGTCACAAGTTTGCATTGCTCTAGGACTTAGCGTAAGGTTTATCCTGCAAGGGCTGCATTCCTCTTTAAAAAAAAAAAAAAAAAGCCGCTGATTTCTTTCCCACGGAATTTACAACGGCTCAGTCTGATTTCTCTTATGGGCATAGATATATGAGCATGTCCTAAAGGCAATGGAATGTATATAATATCCTACCAATATTTTTCCCTTTATAACTTTATTATATCATTTCCAGCCCTTAAGTAAACCATCACAGCACTTTCAGCTGGAATTTAAACAGGACGCTGGAACAAAATGTTTGTTACCCAGTGGCGAAATAATCAAGGAAAGAAACTGACTTGAAAAGGTGTGGTTAATAAGAAGCATTGAGAATCGTAGTCATGGCCTTTTAGAGCTTGAAAAAGCCTTCGTTTCTGGTTGGAGCATCTTGTATTTCCAGATGGGGAAACTGAGGTCCAGAGAGAAACATCTTACCAGAGGTTAAACCAGTAGCAAAAGTGGGATGTGAAACTATGACCCAGGCTGCCATGTGCGTATGACTCACTCTCCTAAGGCCAGTCCGCTTAGCGTGATCGCTCAGTCAAGTTTCTCTTCTCTTTCTCTCCCCTCTTCTCCAGGATGGCTACTTTTCTCACCGGCCAAAAGAGAAAGTGCGAACAGACAGCAACAACGAGAACTCTGTCCCCAAAGACTTTGAGAATGTCGACAATAGCAACTTCGCACCCAGGACTCAAAAGCAGAAGCACCAGCCTGAGTTGGCGAAGAAGCCACCGAGTAGACAGAAGGAGCTTTTGAAAAGGAAGCTGGAACAGCAGGAGAAAGGAAAAGGACATGCATTCCCTGGGAAAGGCCCCGGTGAGGTGCTGCCTCCCGGGGACCGAGCCATAGCCAACAGCAGCCGTGGGAAGGATGTGTCCAGACTGCCTCATGCCAGGAAAACTGGGGGCAGCTCCCCCGAGACCAAGTATGACCAGCCCCCCAAGTGTGACATCTCGGGCAAGGAGGCCATCTCTGCCCTGTCCCGTGCTAAGTCCAAGCACTGCCGCCAGGAGATTGGGGAGACCTACTGCCGCCACAAGTTAGGGCTGCTGATGCCTGAGAAGGTGACTCGGTTCTGCCCCCTGGAGGGTAAGTTCCAGCCCCAGTGGCTCAGAGAGAGATCTCCTGGCCACTTCCTCCTTCTGCCCAGCCCCATTCTGCTCACCTTCTCAGAGCTCCTGAGAGAGGTTGCCCTGTTTTCCAAACCCCGGATGAGCACGTGAGATCTGATGTGTTCTAGTACTCCCTGAATGCTGAAGTCTTGTATCAGAAAAATTTTGTAAAATCAGATTACCTTTTGTAGGTGCTTTAACCCATTGCGTTTATGGCAAAGGATGAAATTAGAGTGAAATCGGGAGCTGATGTGATGTTTGCAGGAGCCAAGGGAGCTGTATTGATATGGTTTGGTTTGTTTTTCAGCAGAATACTGGGATTAGAATTGACATGAATATTACTGTAATTGATTATGATTTGAGAGGTTTCTAATCGGTTGCATTAACTTCAGAGGCTCTGTCCATTTTTCTTTATTGAAAATTTCTTTCCCTCTTCTTTTTCTTCCTCATTTGCTTCCTATTTCCCTTCTTCTTTCCTTCCCATTCCTTTATTTTCATTCTCCTTTTACCTCCCTTCTTTTATTTTCTTCCTGCTTGCTTTCTTCCTTTCCTTTTCTTCTCTCTTCTCATTCCCTTCCTTATTTTCCTCTCTTCCCCCTTCCTTCTTTCCTATTTCCTTTCTTCCTTATTTTAATTTTCTCTCCTTTCTTTTCTTCCTATTTTCTTTCTTCCCTTATTACATTCCTTCCTGCTTTTTTCCCTCTTCTTTCCTATTTTTTCTCTCCTCCTTCCCTTCCTTCCTTCCTTCCTTCCTTCATTCCTTCCTTCCTTCCTTTCACGTTTCCTTGCTCTTTCCTTTTCCCCTCCCTCTTTCCCCTCACTGGCACTCTTCTATGTGCTGATGACCTGGTGATAAACCAGCTCTCTTGCTGAGACATAGGGAGGGATCAGAGCTCTGATCCAGAAAGTCACAGGCAGAGTGGAGGGGCCCTCTGAAGATGGGGAGACCAGTTTCACTAGCACATGTGTAATCATGCCATTGATGTATATTTCTTGGTGGTGATTTTCCCCTTCTCTAGTGCCCTTGGAAGGGGAATGACAGCAGCCGCAGGTGGCTAGTAAGGTTTCACTGTGTGCTGGACACAGCACCAGGCTCTGTGCAGTCAATTTGTTAATGACGTCCACCACTTTGTGAGGCTGACGCTGATGTCATGAGCCCAATGTTTTTCAGATGAGAGATGTAAAATCCCTCTCCCGAGGTCGCATGGCCTTTACGTGACCTTACAAGCTTACTGTTACGGCAGGAAATTTCAGACCCACTCAGAGTAGACAGAACCCCAATGTACCCATGACCCAGCCACATGGTCGCTGGTTATTGACTCGTGGTCACTGTTGTTTAGGGCATGCCCCCTTCCCTCCCGCTAGCCCCTGCCACCTTAGCTTATGATAATCCAGCCTCTGGGAACACTCTCAAATTTTATTTTTTCCTTGAAGAAGATCTTACTTCTCAAAACGTTTGTGAATTCGTTTGCTCAGTGGTTTTCTCTGTGGAGAGGGTGACAGCATCCAAAAGGCACCTTCCCACAAAGAGTCGGTGCCACTAGCAACAAACAGAGAGGAATGCATTTGAAATAAACGGGTGTGGATTTCATTCAAGCTCAGCTACCAGCTAATAGGGAGAGTCCTTTCTGCTCTCAGGTCCTGGATTTCTTATCTGTTCAGGGAGCAGCTTGTATTCTAGGGGTCTTTTTGCTCCACCATCCCTGGGAGCCTACTTCACTATTGACTCCTGGCCATCCCTCCTTCTCATTGGGCCACACTGCAAAGCCAGCCCAGCTGTCCCTCACAAAGTGGCCAGAGGTTCACAATACTCCCTTGTTGCTTCTAAATCCAAATGCCAACACCTACTTTTGTTATCGCCGAAGGTAAAAGACCCTTAAATGAGCATGGAGGCAACAGAGAGCTCTGGGGGCTCCAGTGGGGTTGGGGGCATATCAGAGTCAAGCTAGATGGAGTTTGGGGAGGTGTCAGGGTCAACAGATACAGCTGGAAAGGATCCACTGAGGTGCTGCTCAATGTCAAGGCATAGAGTCAGAGAATCAAGCCAGCTGCAGAACTGGGGAGTAAGGGCTTTCCGTTCCCCCAGCATTGGTGCATCCAGGAGCTACACAAGGCTTTGCCTGGTGTCCTCCTGAGAAGGCAGATACTCAGTTCACACAACTCTCTTGATGCAGAAAGGAAGTGCAACCTGAGAATGGCTCCCCAGAAAAGTAGCCTAGAAGGACCTCTTAGAGAACTCTTCATTGGATTCCCTGGACAGATAAGGACATGAGGCTCATAGAGGGGAAGAGACCTATGCCAGGTGACCCAGTTCATTAGAGGTGGTTTTCGTTTTAAATATGTGCCTCTGTGTTTAGCACTGGTCACAGAATAGAGGATTTAGATCAGCTAGGAGGTGGCCATATACACTAAGTACACAGAAAGAGGCCTGGATGGACAGACAGCAAACCTTCCTTGTGGGCCCTGTCTGCAGGGACAGGGTGGCAGCAGGGACAGCTTAAACAAGTGCATCTATATTATTTTAGTTTCTAGTAACAAGCATGTGTCTATGCAGTACTTTTGTTTTATATCTGTTTTTTTGTGTGTGTGTGCTTTTTGTTGTTGTTGTTTTTGACAGTCTCACTCTGTCGCCCAGGCTGGAGCACAGTGGCACCATCTTAGATCACTGCAACCTTCACCTCTCAGGTTCAGGTGATTCTCCTGCCTCTGCCTCCTGAGTAGCTGAGATTATAGGTGCCTGCCACCACGCCTGGATAATTGTTGTATTTTTAGTAGAGGTGGGTTTTCACCATATTGGTCACGTTGGTCTCAAACTCCTGACCTCAAATGATCCACACACCTCGGCCTCCCAGAGTAGCTAGGATTACAGGCCTGGACCACAGTGCCTGGCCTACACAATACTTTCAAATGGAAAGATTTAGAAAGGAAAGCTTCCTTTCTCCCTTGCAGTTTCAGCCTTGTCTAAGTGGTCCAGGTGGTTCCTGTCTCTATTCTTGATTAGCTTTGGCACATAGAGTGTAGCAATAATTAAGTGGAGTGCAGCGTTTCCAGAATCTTTTGTTAACCTGTGCCTGGTGGAGAAGTTTTGGAGGCCTGAGTTGAATGCCATTCCGTCAGGATAATATTGAGCTCTTTCTGCATATCAGGGACAGCACGTTTGTTCTGGGAAGGGCCAGATCTCAAGTATTTGAGGATTTGGGGGCCAGTCTTTGTCACACTTTATTCAAGTCTGCCATAGGGCAGAAGCAGCCAGAGACCACACATACACAAATGCACTATGTTCCCATTAAACCTAACTTATAAAAATAGGCCAGCCGGGTGTGGTGGTTCACGCCTGTAACCCCAGCACTTTGGGAAACCGAGACAGGCAGATCATTTGAGGTCAGGAGTTCGAGACCAGCTTGGCTAACATGGCGAAACCTCATCTCTACTGAAAATACAAAAAAATTAGCTGGGCATGGTGTCGTGCACCTGTAATCCCAGCTACTCTGGAAGCTGAGGCAGGAGAATTGCTTGAACCCGAGGGGCAGAGGTTGCAGTGAGCTGAGATCGCGCCACTGAACTCCAGCCTGGGAGACAGAGCAAGACTCCATCTCAAAAAAAAAAAGAAAGAAAGAATAGGCCATGGGCCGGATTTGGCCCTTGGGCTTTAGTTTTCTTATCCCTGCAAAATGCTATTACTGTCTATAGTTGGCTCTTGAAGAATTCTGGGGTTACGGGTGCCAACCTCCTTGCAGTCAAAAACTAGAGCACAACTTTTGACTCCCCCAGAACCTTAACTGATAATAGCCTACCGCTGACTGAAAACTTACTGGTAGCATAAACAGTTGATAAACACACATTTTATATGTTACTTGCATTATATACTGTCTAGGCCAGGCGCGGTGGCTCATGCCTATAATCCCAGCACTTTGGGAGGCCGAGGCAGGTGGATTATCTGAGGTCATCAGTTCAAGACCAGCCTGGGCAACATGGTAAAACCTCATCTCTACTGAAAATACAAAAATTAGCCAGGTGGGGTGGTGCATGCCTGTAATCCCAGCTACTCGGGAGGCTGAGGCAGGAGAATTGCTTAAGCTCAGGAGGTGGAGGCTGCAGTGAGCTGAGATTGTGCCACTGCACTGCAGCCTGGGCAATAGAGCGAGACTCTGTCAAAAAAAATATATATAAATAAATAAATGTAAGTAAGCTAGAGAAAAGAAGTTAAGAAAATCATAAGGAGGAGAAAGTATGTTTATTGTTCA
This sequence comes from Chlorocebus sabaeus, assembly GCF_047675955.1. NCBI lineage: Eukaryota > Metazoa > Chordata > Mammalia > Primates > Cercopithecidae > Chlorocebus > Chlorocebus sabaeus. Next base: position 16,566,032 of record NC_132908.1, read on the forward strand.
CTAAGTGGGAGTGGATCATCATAAAGGCCTTCATCCTTGTCTTTATGTTGAGTTGAGGAGAAGAAGGAGAGGTTGGCATTATTGCTGTCTCAGGGATGGCAGGAGGGAAGAAAATCTGTGTATAAATGGACCTATGGAGTTCAAACCTGTGTTGTTCAAGGGTCACGTATGCTAATGTATGCAAGACTGCCTTATCACACTGTGTCCCCACACCAGCCCTACAGGCTAAGTCTATCGTGAACCCTTTTTGTCAGTGAGGAAATTGAGGCTCAAGAAAGGGGAGTCCTTGGTGAGAAACACATGGCCAGCAGATGACAGAGCTGGTATTGGAACTCATGTTACAGAGCCTGCATCCTTTTCCATAAGCCTGTCCCTCTTGGGGAGTCAAAAGGGTCACTTTATCTCAAATTGTCAAGCCCCAGAGCTGTTCTTCCACCTGTAGGCCGTCTCCCTCTCTCTCTCTCTCTGGTGCCAGTAGAGTGAGTTGCAAGGGAGAAGGCAGGGCATTATTGGGAAACAAGGGGGACTGGTGATGTCTATGGTTAAGAGCCTGGGGTGGTGGAGCCAGACCACTTGGATCCGAATCCCAGATGTCCCGTGCACAAGCTGTAGGACTTTGGGCAAGTTGCTTGACCTCTCTGTGCCTCGTTTTCTCCATCTGCAAAGGGGAGACGAGCATCATCATGCTTAGCTTAGAGGGTTTCCAAGGGACTAGTTCACAGCTGAGAACTGTGCCTGGTAGTGCTAGTGTACATTGCATCCCTATTTGCTTCATCACCGCTCCACAATTGTTCAGAAAAATCAAAACCTCAGCATCTTAGGCCAGGGGTTCCTGCACTTCTCCTGGTCATGCTGAGGTTATCTCTGCATGGCTTTGCAGTGTGAGTTTGCTGGGGATTGTCCTGAGACCTTTGCTGCACTGGCCAGGATGATACACCCTCCCAGGACCTATGAGCTGGTTAATAAGATTGGCATTTAAAAGCCATTGCACACCCAGCCTCAGCGACGCTTTAATTTGCTACACCACAGTCTCCCCCTTTTGCAATAAATTTACTGTGAATAGACTAATTGCAAAATAACCCTAATTGGGTAGTTATCAATGAACAACTTCCCATGGAACAAAACGGCTTACAATTAATAGCATTTAAGCCATAAACTATTCTTCTGCAGAAAGCTAAGATGTAATTACACCCCATACGGAGATCGTGTTCCCTTTCTGGAAACCATGACACCCGGATTTCCCTCTGCTTAGGAGGGATTTGAGCTTCAGCCCAGTGGTCCTTTTATTTCTTTGCTAAATGTGGAGATGGAGACAGGGGTGGAGGGAAATTTAATATATGAGTAACTATTCATATACATATGTGCGTACACACAGATGGATGCCCTGTGTTTCTCATTTTGCTTAACGCAACATCACCCAAACTGCAGCCAAGAGTATGCCGGAAGTTGAATATAATTAAGGAAACAATTCCTCATGGCTGCAAGTCTGAAAAATTCAGGGGAAGAGAAATAGATTTTAAATGTTGACTTTGGTAAAGCGCCCCCACTGCTCCCATCCCTCGCGCTGTCTGTCCCCTCGCCCCACCACCACTAGGGAAAATGTTGAGTCCAGAAGCTTAGGAGATGGTTAGCTTTCTGTGAGGCATTCCTTGCTTTCGTGACTTTTCTCCTTTGCTCTCCAAAGAAGAGGGATTTAGAAGGAAGCCCTAGCTCCATCCCTTTTCGGGGACATCCGTGTCCACTGGCAGCCATGCAGAGGGGAGATGCAGTGAGGTTTGGGGAAGGGGCTCTGCCTCATCAGCCCCCAGGGATGGCCTCAGAAAAACTTGTTTCTAGCCACACACCCTAGGGTCTCCGGTCATTCAACTGGAGCCCCTAGTGTTTCAGGGGAATGAACCAGGTCAGATTGAAGGTCAAGGACAGCTTGGACAAGGGGGTTTAATTCCTGGCTCTGCCATTACTCGTGACAGAACCCTAACCTCTCAGTGACTCGGTCTCCACAGTAAAATGGACACAAAAACTCATCTTCTGTCTTTATAGGGTGGTTGGCTGAAATGAGACAACACATATAAAATGCTGAGTGCATTGGGGAAGTTAAGTGGATGTGCTTGGCTTGTTAGTATTACCGCAATTACTTTCTTTTTCTTTTTTTTTTTCCGCAATTACTTTTGCATCAACCTAATAGTGGCGATGGAGGAGTTGTATAAATGAAGGGGCGACAAGAAGAGGAAAGGAGAGGAAAGGGTTGCTTTGACGGTGTCAGCCATTGCTCAGCCACATCTTGCTGGGTCTGTTCTTCAGACACAGCCCCAGTAGCTTCCAGTCCTCCCCAGCCCCCTCCCTGTCCCCGCAACTCCCACTCACCCCACTTTGGCTGTTACCTCTTGCCTCTCGAGATCCCATCCTGAATGTGCTTCCTCTGGGAAGCCTTCCAGGACCTCCTCTTCCCCAGAAGCCCTGGTCCAGGGAACACACAGATCCTGGGTGAAGGGCGTACCTCTGCCCCTTTCATTGTCAAAGCGCCAGCTGCCAGGTGACACAGCTTTCTCTGCCTCGTTACATTTTGAACACTTGCATGTCAGCAAGCGCCCTCCGTGCAGTGGCGCTCACGGCCGCCAGCTACCCTGTGTCTTGAGTTAACATGTCCCAAGGAAGGCCCTGCTGGCTCCTTGGGTTGCTCCTGCATTTCTTCACCCTTGCTAGGTCTTATTAAGACACCACATAGATGCTGTAAGTGACCTGTGGGTCTGCAGTCTAGACATCTGCGTGAAGAATTAGAAATGAAAAATGTGAGACGTTCCAGGGAAGGTGATTGGCTGGGAGCAGGGTGGGCTGGACTTGAGCGGGGAACCCAGGTCTGGGCATCTGAGTAAAGGTGGCAGTTCTCCAATGGGTGATGGGCAAAGGAAGTTGCACATGACTGGGGAACCTGGCGCAGTTGATAGGGATGAGGATGAACAGAAGGGGATTCTTTGTGGCAGCAACAAACTGCCTTTACCCATCAGTCTTTGCAGGAATGGATTTTTGGAATGGGGATGTTTGGGGGGAGGCTGGCCACTCGCTGCAGAGACAGACTGGCAGATGGTACTGCCAGCTGCTTAAGGGCAGTCTCTTCTATATCCCTCCTGTCCTGGGGGCGGTGGGGTAACTACACAGCATGAGTAGCCAGCTTCTAGAAAGCGTGACTGACAGCCGCAGTGGAGGGAAAATAGAACTGGGGGTGTCACAAGTGGCCCCAGGTAAGTACCTCAGTTTCCCCATTTGTCAGCCAGAGATACTAGTTTCTCCCCGGTCCTTTTCTGTATCACCAGTGATGAGAAAATGAGGGAATAACTGCGAAAAGTTAAAAGGTACCACGCTAATGAGAGTGATGTGATGAAGCCACATTGACCCGGAACAGCTTGGCCAAGTGGGTGGGGAGGAGCTATTCACCTCTACTGTTGTAGCATGAAATATGCCATAAACACACATCAACAAATGACCTTCGTGGACATGCTTCAGTGAAAGTCATTTATGGTCACCGAAATGTGGGTTTCACATAATTTTCACTTTCCCAAGGCCACCCTTGCAGTTCCAACTGGGCCCTTTGGCATCTCCTTCTGGGGAGTCCAGCAAGGAAGAGGTATCCAGTAACAGTTCACTGGAGTTGGACAAAACTAGTCCCAAAGGTCTTCCTTGGGCTTGCTAGGGAAAGGCAAGAGACTGGCAAATCCAGAGGAAATCAGCAGACCCATTCATTGGTCAGCCACCACGTTCAAGGCTATGCTCCAGGACAGGGCCTCACACACACGGTTTCTGTAAAAGGCCAGATCATCAATATTTGGGACTTCATACAATGCATGGTCTCTGTCTCAGCTATTCAGCTCTACTGTTGTAGCGTGAAAGCTGCCATAAGCACACATCAACAAATGACCATCGTGGGCATGCTTCAGTTAAAGTCATTTATGGTCCCCAAAATGTGGGTTTCACATAATTTTCACTTGTTGTGAAATGCTGTTCTACTTCTGATTTGTTTTCTACCCACTTAAGAATGTAAAAACCGTTCTTAGCTCAAGGGCCATGCCAAAATAGACAGCTACAGGCTGTGGTTTGCCAATCCTTGTTCTAGGACCTGGGGTTAGAGCAGTGAACAAGAGCAGAGAACACCTTGTCCCACTTGGGTACCATGTCCATTGGTTCTGGGAATCAATTGTGCATCTAGATGACTGTACCCTCAGGGAGCTTCTACCTGAATAGGGGAGACCAGAGGTGACAAGTGAATCGTCACATCTGCAATCTAATGTTTGGATATGACTCAAATGATTTATTTGAAGACATAGAGCAGGGTGAGAGGACAGATGAGGTGGGGACCATTTAGATAGGTGCCTACAGGCCATGGGTGGTGGCTCACACCTGTAATCTCAGCACTTTGGGAGGCCAAGGTGGGTAGAGTGCTTGAGGCCAGGAGTTCAAGACCAGCCTGGCCAACATGGAGAAACACCATCTCTACTAAAACAAAACAAAACAAAACAAAACGAAACAGAAGTTAGTCAGGTGTGGTGGCACATGTCTAATCCCAGCTACTCAAGAGGCTGAGGCATGAGAATTGCTTCAATCCAGGAGGTGGAGGTTGCAGTGAGCTGAGATCACACCACTGCATTCCAACCTGGGTGGCACAGCAAGACTTTATCTCAAAACAAACAAACAAACAAAAAAACTACTTAGGTGCATAGAGAAGGAACAGAAATAGATTTGGTCTCATTGTGGAAGGACTTACTAAGAATTAAACTGCTTGCGAATGGAACAGTTCCTAGTCTTTGGGTATGCTGAGTTCATTTATTCATTTAATATTTATCAAGAGGCTACTTTGTGCCTGACATTAGTTTAGATGGTGGGGAAAGACATGCCAAGGGCCTGATCATACTCATCTTTGACTATCTCATGCTTGGCATATCATAAGCCTCAGTCGTGCCCTCACTGGGAAAGAAGATAACGTGGTTGCTTTTAGCCTGATAACATGGCTGCTTTTAGCCTCAGTGGCTCAACCTCCTTCATCCTGGGGTCTCTACAGAGGCCTGTGTGCACCAAGCAAAGTGATGGAAATGGGCATCTAGAGTCTCACTGGAGGTGGTGTTCTGAGCATGGCGTCTACCACCTGGGACCTGAAACTGTTTGTCTCCAGCTCCCTTCAGTATACCCTCATTCAGCAATTAGTCATCGAGCATCCCCTGTCTGTGCCAGGAACTAGGTTGGATGAATTCATTTGAGAGGAAAGCAGACAGAATCCCTGTCCTCAGGGAGCTTGCAGCCTGTTTAAGGTGGGTAGTGAAACACGGGGACAAATGATCTTTAAAATGTGCATGCAGGCCAGGTGTGGTAGCTCATGCCTGTCATCCCAGCACTGTGGGAGGCAGGTGGATCTTGAGGTCAGGAGTTTGATACCAGCCTAGCCAACATGGTGAAACCCCCTCTCTACTAAAAATACAAAAATTAGATGGGTCCCAGCTACTCAGGAGGCTGAGACATGAGAATCGCTTTATCCCGGGAGAAGGAACTTGCCGTGAGCTGAGATTTTGCACCATTGCACTCCAGCCTGGATGATAGAGTGAGACTCCATCTCAAAAAAAAAAAATCACATGTAAAATTGCAACAGCAATTCTGGGGAGATGCACAGTTGTGTTTTATAGTTGAGCCAAGAGATGAAGGGTGGTAAAAGTTAACTAAAGGAAAGGCTGAAGGGGAACATTCCAGGTCAAGTGAGCATCGTGTGCAAAGGCCCTTGGGTGGGAAGAGGTGTTGCTAGTTTAAAACACTCACAAGACCAACAGGGTACCTCTTGCTATAAGCAAAAAGGTTAATCTGCTCATAGGCCAAGTTGTAATTCCTAAAAGTGCTGGATTTAGAGGATCTGTGTGTTTGCTTTGAGCAAGGAGAATGGAAGTAGAGGCATCTCTCAGTACTGAACTGAAATTGCCAGAGACCTGAGGGGAAGGTGGGCCCCTCTGTATTAGTCTGTTCTCATGCTGCTGATAAAGACTTACCTGAGACTGGGTAATTTATAAAGAAAAATATGTTTAATGGACTCACAGTTCCATGTGGCTGGGGAGGCCTCAAAATCATGGTGGAAGGCAAAATCTTATATTGTGGCAGGCAAGAGAAAGAGCTTGTGCAGGGCAACTCCTCTTTATAAAACCATCAGATCTCATGAGACTTATTCACTATCACGAGAACAGCAAGGGAAAAACTCACCCCCATGATTCAATTACCTCCCACCAGGTTCCTCCCACAACACATGGGAATTATGGGAGCTACCATTTAAGATTTGGGTGAGGACACAGCCAACCATATCAGCCCCAAAAATAGGGCCCTGGCAGGCTGAGACTGGGGGGGCAGGTCTCACATCCTCTCTCCACAGAATTATGCTTCTTCCACTTTTGAGTCCTGATCAAGAGGTCATCTTGGATCAGGAAAACAACCCCTGCCCCCAAGTTCTTAGCCCTGGACTTAGGGTACACATCCTTGGGAGGTCCTGCCTCCTGTTACATTGTTGTTTCTCATGACAGCCAAGCCATGGAAGGAAATCCTCAGTGCCTCCAGCAATGGCATAGACTCAGTGTCCTGGGTTGTTTCACTGTCATTGAGCTGACACTGGATTAGGAGAAGCCTTTGAACCAGACTCAACTCAAAAGACTCGTGGCCCCTCTGCCACTTGATCGACTGTAAAAGCCTTGAACAAGGCACTTGTGTTCACTGAGCCTCACGTCTTTCCTATAAAACAGATTGCACAAGTGCCTCCTCTGCCTCCTCAGGTTGCTGAATGAAATACTGTATGTGAGTGTACTTTCATTATTCCATCGGTCTAGCCAGCAAATATTTACCAAGCACCTGTTACAAGTCAGCAATAGGCCACCTCTCGATTGGCAGCTCTTGTGGTTCTGGAAGCCTGCAGGTGGGCATGGGAGGCTTGCTTCCATGGCAGGGTGGTTCGTGATGCTTTTCTTGGCATTCCATGAATTCTTGCCCAGTAGCTGCCTCAGAACAAGGCAGAGAACAGAGATTTGAAGAGCACACAGAATTCTTGGTCCAGGAGAGGCTTGCTCCCTTGGGCACAACTGATTGTGTGTCTGCCACCCAGGGCGCCCAAAACAGACTTTCTCCAAGAAGGAAGGAACCCAGACATGGCCAATGAATGAAAGAAAGAAAGAAGCCTTAGAGTGAAAGGAATAGCTCTCTCTCCTTTCTGCGTAAGTCCACAAAACTAGCTGGCCTTTTCTCCTCTCTCAGATTATTTGGCAGTCCAGAGCTGGGATTTCGTATCAATGCCGCTTCCTCCTGGAAGCCTTCTGTGATGCTGTCTCCCCACACTGTACCTCTCAAAGTCTGTGTGAGGTGTTCAAGCTGTTTGCCCCCAAACCACCTTGCCTGTTCCCTGCTGGGGCACATGTCACAGGATAGCGTGGTTACTAGAGTCCTCTGTAGCCCACACTGAGCCACAAGGGCTGAGTCCCCTTCATGCTCTTGGGGACCCTGAGTTGAGACTGGCTGCTCTAGCGGATCCTGAGTCTCCACCATTGGATCTCCAGCCCCTGCCTGCACGGGGCTAGGACATGAGAACCCACATTTCTTAGGCACTTCCTGAATGCCAGGTGTGGAGGCAAGCACTTTTCATGTGTGATCTCATCGCGACTCCTGCATGGCCCCGGAGAAAGGATGTTCTCTAGTCCCGTTGAACGGATGAAGAAATTGAGCCTCAGAGAGGTTAAGTAGCTTGCACAGGGTCACATTTGCAAGTGACAGACCTTGGACTCAAACCCAGTTCTGCCTGACTTCAAAACCCACGCATTAGCTTGTCTGCTCTGCGGTACCCTTAGTAAATGTGGAATCAGATGTGTTAAATGACTGATCTAGCTTCTCCAGAGATAAAGGAAAATGCACCGCATGTTAATCAACACCTTTCTCTAGGTATTGATATTTGTTACTCACCTTCTCTGCAGCCAGAAAGAACAGGGAGCTAAGGTCTCTGTACAAGAAACTGCTCTTAAATAATAACGCTTAACCTCTACGTAGGGATTGTTAAATGCCAAGGGCTATCCTAAGAAGGTTTAGCTACATTAACTCATTTATTCCTCATTAACGACTTTGTATTCAAGGAAGTTGAGATACACAGAGAGAGAAAACTTACCCAGATTTACACATTTCACCAGTAGCAGAGCCAGGCTCTGAGCTCAGAGACTTTGGTTCCAGTGGCATAGCAAGGGCCTTAACCACTGCACTTTGGTGTCTGTAGGAGCAGCTGCATTCAGGCTGAAGCAAGCCCTTTGCAGCTTTCATTTCCTCCTTTTGCTCAATCTGTCTGTTGTAAAGAGACCCACACAGTCAGATAATTCACCTGTTTTTGGAGGGGGGCGCTGATCCCATCCAAGACACTAAGGACTTGTGTTTGAAGTCAGTTCATTGCCTGGGGTGAGAAATAGCCAGCCGCAGTTACCTCCCATTTCTCTGCCAGTTTCTAGTTGCTGTGGTATATTTGTGTTAGTGTAAAAATGACAAAGCAATAATTTTTCATTGTATCCTTCAGTCACCCATGAGAGATTGGATTTAGGTCACAATTTATTACCCTGTGGAATTGAATTCAATTTTTAACACCATGTCAGCCATTCCGGTATTAGAGCCTTTTAATGGCTGTGAAATTTATACAATGATAAAGTAATTTAAAACATATGTAGGAAGAACATCAGACAAATTGATGTGTATAGAACCCTGTGGTAAAAATTGAATAGGGATAAACACGGAAAATGGTGATTGATTAAGAGACGGTTGAAATAGTGCTTGCTTTGATAAACTCTTAATGGCGAAATTAGTAAACTAATTTATTCTTTGCAATTTTGAGGAGGGTTTATGTTGCCCTAAATCAGAATCGAGGCTGAGCCACAAAGCGCAAATTAATAGCTCACCTCCAAGTGTGGCATGGATAGAGTGAGAAACCTTTCAGAGGAACTGGGAGGCTGCCAAGAGCCAGTCCCCCGTGACGTTTCCAGCGACCAAAGCAAAAAGATGGTGAGAAGGCAGAGAAAGGAGAATTCTCTTCACAATTTATAAGAACTTGCCCAAATAATGCAGTAAGAATGTTTGTTAAAATCTAATTCCTCAAGTCAAGACTGTATACGTTCTCATTATTTTAAAAAACTGAAACATTACAGATAAGGGGAAAATCCATCTTGATCCGTCAGTCCCATCTGAGCAGTGGCACTTGTGTGTACATTTTTGTTTTTCTTTAGATATCTAAACTCAACACATGTCAAAAAAAAAAAGAGTGTGGTTTTGTGACAGGGGAATCATAAATCATATGAAACTGATGTGTAAATCTGAGACTTGTAAAAATATATTAATAGTATCTGGCTGTGGGATGAAAGAATTCACAAGTTACATGAATTTTTTTTTTTTTTTTTTTTTTTTTTTTTTTTTTTTTGCACATATCTAGGTCTGAGATCTGTTTCCTTGCCTGGGGCTAGAGACCTAAGTTATTTCTTTATAGTAGCTGACCGTATTACTCTGTGTATGGATACACCACAGTGTAATTGATCATTCCCCTATTGAGGGACATTTAGGTCGTGGCCAGTTTTTTGCTATACTAAGTGACTGTTTTCTCAGATCTCTCAAAGACGTACATAACTAGTACCATTCTGGATACATTAGAGAAAAGCTAATTTGAGATCTACAATGGATGCCCCAGGGCGTTCGAGCTGAATTCTCTTGGGGACCCTGAGTTGAGACTGGGTGCTACAGAGCATGCTGAGAAATGGTATTGGCAGGTCAAACAGCTTGCCCATTTTAAATTTTAATAGACAGCATCAAACTGCCCTGTAAAAAGCCTATACTGGTTATAACAGCATACCCTGTACTGGTCACCAACAGGACCTTGGCAGCCTCTAAAACATCCTCATTGTCCATCCTTCATTCTGCCTGGGATCCCTCTTCAGGTTTCACGTTAGTAGCATCTGTCATGCCTGGTCCTCCGAGATCCCAGCAGTTGTCTTTTGTGGTCAAAGACAGCGCTTGCCAGGCATGCCTGGGCTTGTGTTGGAAACAGAGCCCCTGGGCCCCACCCCCAGGGATTCTGACCCAGGTCAAGGACAGAACCTGAGAAATTATACTTCTACCAGAGGCCGCTGCCTCTCCAGAACCACACTTTGAGAAGTCCAGACCTGAGAGAACATCCTGTTCCCCCCAGTTCTGCCCTTTCCCTGATTCAGTGGTTTGCAACTAGGGCCACTGAGCCCCTCGGGGCGTCTGGCCTTGCCTGGAGACATTTGGTTGTCTCAACTGGGAAAGGGGGTACTACTGGCATCTAATGCATAGAGACCAGGGATACAGCTCAGCATCCTGCAAAGGACAGTCCCACAATAATTTTTCAGTCCAAAATGTCCCTGGTGCCATGGCCAAGCACGGTGGGAGACCCGCGCATCTGCTTCCTCTCCATGGGGCAAGTTCACATTCGATATGGACACATTGGCATCCACAGTCTCACTCCTGGGCGTGAAAAGCCTCCCCCTCACCCCTCTGACTTTCTCAGCCCTTGATGACTCTTAGCCCCCTGAAGACCCCTCTCCCCAGCCTGAAGAGCCCATAATGGGACACCTCACGTCAATTGTTGGCTGTTGCCGCACCTTGTGCTAAGCACATAGAACTGTGCTTAGCCGTGAAAGCTTGAGTCGGTTGGCCTGGGTTTGAATTCTGGCTGTGCCCCTCCCTCACTCTGGGACCTTGTGCAAGGGACTTCACTGCTCTGTTGCCTGATCTTTAATCTATAAAATGGGGATGATGATTGACATCCGGTTTGCCCAGGACAATCCGCATCTGTGCCTGCCGTCCTGGTATAGTTAGTAATGGAACTCCTTTTCCTCTCAGGAGTTCAATGGTCTCACTCTAACCTGACGAGGATTCTCCTATAGAGTGAAACTGGATGATTTGTTTCAGATAATTCATTTGACCTTTAGGGAGCCATGCATGGGTTTTGAGCAAGACAGTGCCGTGATCTCATTTAGACTTTAACAAAGGGATGGGCAAGCTTTTCATAAACCGACCGTAATAAGTTATATGGTCACCCTAATGATGATGGTCTTAATAGTTCTCACCTTGTAGGGTTGTTGTGAGGATGGAATGAGATGATCTGTGTGAATTATTAAAGCAGAGGCTGTCTCTAGAAAGCACTCGATAAAAGTTAGCTCTTCTGGGTACGTACCTAGAAGAACTGAAGGCAGAATCTTTTTAAAGAGACATTTGTACACCTTTGTTTATAGGAGCATTATTCGGAGTAGTCAAAAGGTGGAGGCAACACAAGTGTCCATGAACAGATGAAAGGATAAACAAAATGTGGTCTACACATACAGCAGAATACTATCTAGCCTTAAGAAGGGAGAAAACCCTGTCACGTGCTGCAGCATGGATGCACCTGGAGGACTTCACGCTAAGTGAGATAAGCCAGTCACCATAGATCAGATGCCATGTGATCCCCCCTTACACGAGGTATCTAGGGTAATTAAATTCCTAGAGACAGGAGTAGGATGATGGGTCCTAGGGGCTTGAGGGAGAGAGAAATGGGGATTTGTTTTTTAATGGCCATAGAATTTCAGTTCTGCAAAATGAAGAAGTTGTAGACATTGGTTGCACAACAAAATGAATATACTTAACACTATTGTACACCTAAAATGATTGAGATGTAAATTTTATGTGTGTTTTACCGTTTTTTAAAAACAGCTCTTCTGAAACATGCATTGCCTCATTTAAATCTTGCTCTAAATTGGTGAAGTAGGCTTCTTCATTCTCCCATTTCACAGATGAGGATTCTCCTGTAGTGTGAGGCTAGATGATTTGTTCCAGATGAGTCATTTGACCTTTAGGGTCATAGGGAGCCCTGGATGGGTCTTGAGCAAGATGGTGGCACAATCTGATTTACACTTTAACATAGGGATGGACAAACTTTCTGTAAAAGGCTAGATAAATACTTCAGGTGTTGCAGGGTAGAAGGTCTCTGTCCTAACTACTCAACTCAATATATAGACAGTGCATAAATGAATAGGCATGACTGTGCTCTGATAAAATGTTGTTTACTAAATGGATGGCTGGATTTGGCCCAAGACCATAATTTGCCAACCCCTGCTCATACCGGTTGGCTGTGTCCCCACCCAAATCTCATCTTGAATTGTACTCCCACAATTCCCATGTGTCATGGGAGGGACCCAGTGGGAGGTACCTGAATCACAAGGGTGGGTCTTTCTTTTGCTGTTCTTGTGATGGTGAATAAGTCCCAGGAGATCTGATGGTTTAATAAAGAGGAGTTTCCCTGCACAAGTTCTCTCTTGCCGGCAGCCATGTAAGACTTGCCTTTCACCTTCTACCATAATCATGAGGTCTTCCCCACCACATGGAACTGTGAGTCCATTAAATCTCTTTTTCTTAATAAATTACCCAGTCTCGAGTATATCTCTATCAACAGTGTGAAAGACTAATACTCCTGCTTTGAAGAGCTCCCTGGCTGCTATCACCTTCCAGCTCTAGCATGTGGAGAAGACAATTCTAGAAGATAGGATAGTTAACTGCCTCTTCCCCACACTGCATCCCCTAAAAGTCAACCGTTTCATAACCTGGAAGTGAGTAGGAGACTCCTAAGGAAGCAGCAAGTTCCCAGGGGTGCCCCATCAGGTCCAACGTTGATGCTACCCCTTTTCCTCCCTCTCCTCATGGTTGCATTGATCGTGCAATCTCCAGAATTTTTTCGTTTTGCAAAACTGAAATTTCATGGCCATTAAGAAACAAATCTCCATGCACTCACGCACTTACACTGAAAGCTCCCAAGAAGGAGGGCCCTGGCAAGGTGACCTGGAGGCCCAGCGAAGCCACGGCAGTGGTCCAGGCATGAAGGAACTGCGGTCTGTACTCCTGATGCTGGCTTGACAGCACTGTTTGTTTCAAGACTTTATTAGAATTGCATTGGGGGACCTGGAGAATTTAGAGGTGCTGTTGCCATTGCTTTCTCAGCCTAAACCTCAAAGGGCAATTAACCTGGTTATCCAGGCCTCCCTCCCTCCCCTTGTTGATTGTTGTGAACACAGGAAATGCACTATTAGGTGCATGGAATGCTATCAAGGAATTTAACTGTAATTTAAAAGGCTCTATGGAGAGGACCCCAGTGGCTGATTAATAATGCATTTGTAGAGCAATAGAGACTCCAGCAGATCAGCGGAGCTCAGCCTCCAGACTTTACTTATGCGTCTGGAATCCTATGAGGTTTCTCTCCAGGGTGGCAGAGGGGTGTCTACACCAGTGTTCTCTGGCTCCAAAAACATGGAATAGGATTCTGTGAAATGTGGAATGCTGGAAATGGTCCTGTCCAGATGGTCAAGGACGTGGGGTTCTAATCGTTGGAGTTCCGGAGTTGAATCCTGGGTCTACTGACAGCTATGGAACACTGGGCATGTCACCTAAACCTCTGTGCACTTCATTTTTCCCCATCACTAAAATGAGTCTAAAGATAGTATATACCCCACAGGTTCTCCTAAATGGAATGATGTGTAATATGTAAAAAAGTACCTGGTGCTTACAGAGTAGGTGCTGGCTCAGTACTAATTATCTTATTTACTGTCCTCATCATTAAGGAAAGCATTATTTCCTTCTGGAAGGCTCAGGCCACTGAGGCTGGTTCAGGCCTGGTCCTGAATAGCTTGAAAAAGGTCAGTTCTCATTCTCACATCTCAACCAGAAGGAAGACCTTTCAATTCTACATCCTGAATGTCACTGCTGGGTCTATTTCTCTCTCTTCTGCAACATCCCTGTCGTGTAGATTGTGGCAACACATTCCTAACTTACCTGCTCACATCTGCGTCTCATACCCCCTCCTTGCCTCTCCCACACCCGCTCCCTGCCTCTCCCAAGTGAATCTTCATTCTGCGTCTATAGTGTGCTTCTTAAGATGTACTTGGAACTGTGTGGCTCGTCTGCTGAACACTTGCCAAGGACTTTCCCCATTGCAAGTCAGTGAGACCTTCAGGATTCACTGCAGTCTGGCCTACCTCCTTCTCCAGCCTTATCTCCCTTCATTCTCACCCATTCTCCCTGTTCCTGCATCCCCTTAGAGAAAGCAGACTGTAGCTGAAGGCTTCCCCACATGCTAGGCTTCCTGTCCAGACCCCTGTTCTCATGCCTGTCCCAGCAATTCATGCAGTTCCTTGGATCTGAGTTTAAACCCAGTTATCCTTTCTCAGGCAAAACTTTTCTTTTATAGCATTTATTCCAGTTTATTAATATACGTGTATTTGTGTGTTTGTTTAGCATCCCTTTTCCAAATTAAACTACAAGTTCCAGGAGGGCAGGTTCTAAATATTTTTTTTTTCACTATTTACCCCACCTGGTACTAAGTAGATACACTGGATGGATAGAGGACTGAATGAGAAGATGGGTGGATATATGGAAAGATGGGTTGAGTGAATGAAAACATGGATGGGATGGGTCATTAATGGATGGATAAAAAGATAAGTGAATTGGACAGACAGATGAAAGGATGGATGAATGGACTGGCTCAGTGAGTAGGTGGTTGTTGGATGGATGGATGGATGGATGGATGGATGGATGGATGGATGGATAGATGGACAGACAGATGGACTCGGTGGGTGGGTGGATGGATCATAGATGGATGGACTGGGTGGGTGAATGGGATGGATGGATGGATGGATAGATAGATGGACTGGGTGGGTGGATGGATGGATGATGGATGGATGGACTGGGTCCGTGAGTGGGTGGATGAATGGGAGGGAGGGATGGATGGATGGATTACAGCGGTCCAAGTCTGCAAGTGAAGAGTCCAATAAGCATCCCTTTGGGGGTAGTCTAGGCAAGAAATGACAATAGGTTCAGTTAAGAAAGAAGAAAAGTTGGATTTGAAGACAATTCAGGAGGCAAATTTGGCAGAACTTGGCAGTCTATTGGCTGTAGAGATGAGGCTGGGGAGAAATCGAAGAAGATACCTGGATTTTTCATTAAAGGAACTGATTGGTGTTGCTATCACTGACTGAAATGGAGAAATTACCGCATCTAGAAAATTAGCGGATGACTGCCCTACCTCACTGTCATGAGATATCTCACCCTATTGTGAGATCACTTAAACTCCTCAACTTACTTTGCAAAAGCTGATGGAAGTGGGAGAAACTGAGAAGGATGGAGTCCAGCTCCAGTGGTGCTGTTGAAACAGAAATAACAGCTTTGCAAAAGTCCTAAAGTTGCCATGCACTTGGCATGAATCAGAGCCGAAAGACGGAAGGGATAGCTGAAGTTTAGTTAGCAGTAAGAAGCATAGATGCTGAAGACAAAGAGGAGGACAGGGGTCTGGTCATGCAGGATCTTCTAGGCCATGAAAGGGAATTTAGGATTTTCCCTTATTGGGGTCCGACAGCATCACAAAACCTGATTTTTCTAAGACAGAGATCCTGGGTCCAAAGACAGCTGCCAGTCTGCTTTTGTTAAAACATTACCACGCCCATTCTTTTATGTATCATCTGTGGCTACTTTCCAACCTCAAGGGCAGAGCTGAGTGGTTGCTACAGAGACTGTGCACCTCCAAAAGCCTAAACTATTAGGTTGGTGCAAAAGTAATTGCAGTTTTGGCCATCACTTTCAATAGCAAAAACTGCAGTTACTTTTATACCAACCTAATATTCACAGTCTAACTCTTTTCAGAAGAAATTTGCTGACTCCTGTTCTAAGACAAAAGCTGAAAATTCCTGCCTGCTATTTCCCGTGTATATTTGAACACTTTACAAATTTGACATTGTCTTCAAAAAGGATTATCAGGCCGGGCGCAGTGGCTCATGCCTGTAATCCCAGCACTTTGGGAGGCTGAGGCAGGTGGATCACGAGGTCAGGAGATCGAGACCATCCTGGCTAACACGGTGAAACCCCGTCTCTACTAAAAATACAAAAAAATTAGCCGGGCGTGGTGGCGGGCGCCTGTAGTCCCAGCTACTCAGGAGGCTGAGGCAGGAGAATGGTGTGAACCTGGGAGGCGGAGCTTGCAGTGAGCTGAGATCGCGCCATTGCACTCCAGCCTGGGAGACAGAGCAAGACTCTGTCTCCAAAAAAAAAAAAAAAAGAATTAATGGGAATAAATTACAGATTTAACAAGGAATAACTACAACTTGTTTCTCCAGGGTTTCAGTTGACTTTTAGGGGTGGGGTAGATGAATATAAAGGCCAGGGGAAACAGTGCTCTGACTTCAGCTCATGATAAAAATCCCCCAGCCTGTGTGCCAGGTACACCTGCCCTCATCGGAAGGATGCTAAGTGAAGGTGGAATGGCCTGACACATACTACATGCTCTACAAATGATTGTTGAATGGCTAATGCATGAACCATGACCTTCGGAAGGATTTGGAACCGGCCTCACACCTGGACCATTTTAATACTGACTTGGAAATAAGGACAGACCCTTACCAGCCTGTTACTGACTTACCCGGGCTCTCAGCTAACTTGCCTGGAATGGACTGAACCCCCAGTGTCATCCAAGTGACCTGAGAGGAACCCCTGCATTTGGCCAGCAGATGGCATGCAGCAACGATATCCCGTGGTCTCCCAGGGAGCAGAACTAGGCCCAGATGAATACTGGAGCATCCTGTAGAAACACTGGTAAGAAATGCTGATGAATCCGTCTCCGGATTCTAATTACACTGCTGTGTCTCTCAGGAAGGAAAAGACCTTTTGCCACAGGCACACTTCACTAATCTGAAACCCAACACAGAGTCGGTTTAATTACATGTGCACTTCCTGGAGTCATGAGAAAGGTTCTGAAAAAACCAGTTCACTGCCTGTCAGGACGAAGGGCATTGATCTTAAACCTCCAACCGGTATCATCAACCAAGACACATTGCTGAGCGTGGAAAGGCAGAGGAGAGGGCAGGAGTCACCCCAAGGGAGGCCAACTTGTGGGGTGATAAAAGTCCATTTGGAAAAAAAAATTAATAATTTATCTAAAGTATCTTTGAACTTCTTCCTGGAATGAGAATGGGGAAAAGATACTGAAAAACACAAATCTCATTCTGGAGCCCTTCAAATAATAATAATGTAGTAATTGGGATTGTAAGTTGAATACCATTATTTCCACTTTATGGACATGAAAGTTTGAGAAGCACCAAACTTCGTATATTACACATCCTTAACAATCTTTGATCTTTTAAATCCCCAAACAAGACTCACCTGAACATTGTTCTTTACCTTACTTTCTGCATTGAACAGCCGCTTAAATGCCAATGATACCTAAATCAAGCCTGTCTTCAGAATTTCAGAATTCTATACTCAATTGCTAAGTAGATATTATGGATTGCATTGTGTCCCCAAAAATCGGTTGAATTCCTAAGCCCTGGGACTTGTGAATGTGACCTTATTTGGAAATAGGGTCTTTGCAGATTATCAAGTTAAAATGAGGTCATTAGAGTGTGCCCTAATCCAGTGTGACTGTGTCCGTATAAAAAGAGGATGTTCAGACCCAGAGATAGACATGCACACTGGAAGAATGCCAAGGGAACATGGAGGTAGAGACAGATGATGCATCTCAAGGCCAGGGAACATGAATTACCAGCAATCCCCCAGGAGCCAGAGGGAAGGCATGGAATAGATCCTTCCTTCTCAGCCCTCAGAAGAAACTAACCCTGCCAACGCCTTGATCTTGAACCTCCAGCCTCCGGCACTATGAGACAGTAAATTTCTGCTGTTTAAGCCCCCCAGCTGTGTGACTTTGTTAGGGCAGCCCCAGGAAACTACAATGGGCATCACCAGTCACGTGTCCCACTGAGGTCACAATCCCACATCAGCTTTTCAACACTCTCCCCTCAACCAAGTCCAGCCTTTTTTTTTTTTTTTGTACTCTCCATTTCAGTTGTGATATTGACACTCCTTAATCCCTCTAACAAAAAAATTCAGGTGTCTTATTTGATTCCTAATAGCCATTTAGACTCGTAAATGAAGACGAGGTGGTAAGACCCTACGCATGCTCACTTTCACTCTTGGCATGGAGACTAAAGCCAGCAAGATGCCAGGCCCAGGCTAGACGCTTGAATTTTCTGAATCAGTTGCTAATAATTAAAAATCAGATACTTGTATTTAAATTTCAAGATCTCCAGCTTCCCTCAAGATAAATGGAAAGATCTGGCAACCTTAAGCCTTCAGGGCCACACATGACCAAGCTGATCTGTTGATGAAAGAGGCATCTCCAGACCAGCCTGGCCAATGAAAATACAAAAATTAGCTGGGCGTGGTGGCGCGTGCCTGTAGTCCCAGCTACCCAGGAGGCTGAGGCAGGAGAATCACTTCAACCTGGGAGGCAGAGGTTGCACCACTGCACTCCAGCCTGGGTGACAGAGCGAGACTCTGTCTCAAAAAAAAAAGCATCTCCATTGGATGGGACACAGATTTGCTTATTCCTGATCTGTGAAACTCGCTGCAGTCTCACACCAGGCCTTCCTCACTCGTGAGGTTACCTGCCTGATGTCTGCATTTTAAAACCTAATCACAACAGTGGACAGGATCACAGACGGGTTCTAGCACTTTGGGTAAAGCATGTAGGGCATGAAAAGGAATGGAGATTTTCCCTTACTGAGGTCCAACAGCATCACAAAACCTGATTTCTCTAACACAGGGACCCAGAAACAAGATTCTAGAATTCCAGGATAAGGAGAAATTAAACCATCCCATCATCCAGTGTTTCATGTCAGACTGTCCCCCACTGTTTTATGGCTTGGATCACCCTTTTTCTCCACAAGTACAGTCTCTGATTAAGAAAATAACAATAAGACCAGACACGGTGGCTCATGCCTGTAATCCCAGCACTTTGGGAGGCCAAGGCAGGCGGATCACTTGAGGTCAGGAATTTGACACCAGCCTGGCCAACATGGGGAAACCCCATCTCTCCTAAAAATGGAAAAATCAGCCAGGCGTGGTGGCGTATGCCTGTAGTCCCAGCTACTCGGGAGGCTGAGGCATGAGAATTGCTTGAACCCGGGATATAGAGTTGCAATGAGCAGCAGTTGTGCCACTGTACCCCAGCCTGGGCTACAGAGCAAGACTCTGTCTCAATAATAATAAGAATGATTAAACAATAGAGAGTGATATATGTGCTTAAAAGGCTAGGGATGGTTGCACTTAGAAACTGGGTGTGGACTAAAGCTGTGACTTGGAGGACACTCAAGGTGCACATTTACCAACACGTCGGATTTTCTGTAAACAGATGCAGGCACTAGGCAAACGTTTTTTAAGCCAGAAAGCTATATCAAGAGAGACACAGTCCTTAAAGGAACTGCAAAGAAAGCATTTGCCATAATTCCCCGCTCAGTATCCTGAATGCGTAATTTCTACCGTGACTCAGCGCGTCTTTGGGGACTGAGAAACAAACAGTCCCTTTCGTGTGTGTAAGAAATACTGAGAGGCATTGAGACGGGGCCCTTCGAGTTTGGAGTCTGCCACTGCCTCTTTCCAGCTGTGTGACCTTTGGCCAGGTTAGCTGACCTCTCTGAACCCCATTTGTAAATGGGGATACTGGTATGTCCTTTTGCAGGATGGGTGTGAGGTCTGGAAAGAAGAGCTCACCCAGCACCATGCTCAGCACCTAGTAGGTCTCCAAAAAAAAAAAAAACCTGATGATAATGACGATGATTTGGCTGTTAGTGGTTCCAGGCCACTTTCAACACGTCTAAACTTGCGTATGACTTGAGTAGCTTTGTCTGACTTCTCTGAGATAAGGGAGCTTTGCTGTCTGAAATCTAGAACTACGTTTAATCAGGAATCAGTAACCTCCATTCCCAAACTGAATTGGAACAAGCTACTTTTCACACTAAAACGAAGCAAGGAATAAAATAAAGCAAGATGACTCCCCCACTTTTTTTTTTTTTTCAGGAAGTTTTCCGATTTTCTCATAATGAGAGATCATTAAAATAACCAGGAGACAAATGGCACCAAATTAATAAAAATGTAGATCAAATGATCCTCCGTTACCTATTTTGCTCAATTGCAGTTGAGGAATGCATTGATTAAACTGCCAGCAAACCATTATGGTCGTATTCATTACTATAGCATAATCTATTTTATTATGATAGGATAATAACTAACACAGTCTTGCAGACAGGCATTTCTCTGTGGGCTAAGTAATCATTTACTGTGGATCTGCACCAAAGAGTGCTGGGTTCATTTTGCTCAGGGTAAGACTTGAAGCTTAGGGTTGGAGACAAGCTGGTTTATTTATTTATTTATTTTTATCACGTGGCTTAGTTTGCTGGATTCCCACGTGGGGAGGGGTCTTCGAGTGCTGCTGTGAAATCTGTAATGATCCCAGAGAGATTTTAGAAATGTCAAAAAAAAAAAAAAAAGTGTCAATGAGCTGTTATTTTTTTGTTGTTTTTATCTACTCTCTACCCACTAGCTGATTTGATTGATTTCTTATGTGCTTATTTACCCCTGAGGCTTATTTATTTCTTAGGCATTTATTCGTTATTCATTAGGCAAACAGGTGATAGCCGTGCAGAAGTTAGTGTCTCAAGACGTAGCATTGATCAGAGCCTCATTGGAAAGGCAAAGACGTAACTGGACAGTTAAGCAGGGCTAAACGTAGGCCCAGAGATTTGCAAGAACTGAAATGGAGGGATGATTTTGCCACTTGGGAGTGAAACATCTAGAGCTGGAAGTGGTGATGACTTGGGTGCAGAAGGCAGGCTTTCTGCAACTGAATCCAGGCTCTGTCACTCACAAGCTAGGCATTCTTGGGCAAATCACTGCATTCCTCCAGTCTCAGGTTTTTCCTCTGCAAAATGGGGGTGGCAGCAGTACCCACCTCACTGTCGACACAGGTCCCAGTTATGAGAATCACTCAATCAGTGTGTCTTCGGTCCGGTCTTCTTGAATCCTTCAGTATGGAGGAGCCATGTCATTAGCATCCTTTGCTTGGCTCATGAGGAAACTAGGACTTAGGGGAGAGCAAGTAACCTTGCCTGAAGTGACCCAGCCACGCAAAATCAGAGCCCAGATGTGAAGCCGAGTCTGCTGCACCCCCAAGCACATGCGCTTAACCAGGATGAAGTTGGCATTTCATACACTGGTGGTGTTTATAGCAAGGGTCACAAAATACCCCAAGGGGTCAGGCAGGATGTCAGTGCCTGGAGTAGGCAGGGAGAAGCTGCCACTGACTTAGCTCC
Organism: Chlorocebus sabaeus; assembly: GCF_047675955.1. NCBI lineage: Eukaryota > Metazoa > Chordata > Mammalia > Primates > Cercopithecidae > Chlorocebus > Chlorocebus sabaeus. The sequence goes on from NC_132908.1 coordinate 16,587,235, forward strand.
ACAATAGTCTAAAGCCCCAGGCTCCCTTGCCTTGAGAACTGCAGGCCCAGGCTTGCTTGCTCTTCCATTTATTATTCTTTTTGTAAGAAATCTGAGTTTAATCTGGAATCTCTTGATTTAACTGACAACTATTTTAATTTAAAACAAAGCAGCAAAACAGAGTGTGAGCCCCAGAAAAGCCGTCTGCAGGCTGGGCAGGCCCAGGATCTGGCAGCCTGCAAGCTCCGCTTTGAAGCAGGGTGCGTCTGCAGGCCACTTACCCTGCACCACACCTTCCTACTTAAATTTCTGCTCCGAGGACTCTTGCTTGCTCCTGCAGACAGAAGTCTCCATCACTAGCTTGCAGCGGGAAACTGGGCGGCTTCCTTTCCAGGCCCTCCTTTTGCTTTGCTCAGCACGGGCATCCATCACTCACTGTGTTCAAGCAGGATGGGCAGTGCCTGGCCTGCAATGAAAGTTGTCTTCTGGTGCCACCACCCATTTTCTGAGTGTTTTGAGGCTGGGCATGAGTTTGCCTTGAGGTCTCCTTGAAGCAGGCAGGGGATGCTTCTCATCAAGTTGCTTTCGGTTGTCATTTTTCCTGTGGGGTTCGGGGGAGGCTTGTTGGAAAGTTCTGGTGCCTCCATAATCTACTCTATTTGATGTCAACATGCATGTATTCAATGGCCCCTCTTTGTATGTGGCAGGTGAAGGGAAGGTGCCCCCTGAAGAGCAGAGGAGACAAGTCCTGAGAGTATATGTCAGAGAGTGATGGCATTAAAAAAAAAAATGTGACACCAAAGAGGAAGAATTATGCCCAAAGGGGGCAATCAGTGAAAATGTCATAGTCTTTGAGTAGGTAGGCAACGATACAATTTCACCAGGTCAAGAAGGACAGTCCAAATAGAGAGCACAGTACCACCATCACCACCACTGCTAACATTACCACCAACACCATGACGAAGGCCACCACCTCGTATTGTAGCCATCTTCATTACTACCACCATTGCCAACACCACTATCACCTCTACCACTGCCGCTCCCATTAGAACCACCGTCACCACCACCTTATTCTCTCTCACCACCATCCCGTTATCCCCATCACCACCACTGTCATTGCCTCCCCAATCATCACAGCTATCACCATCACCTCCAGCACCATCACTACCAACACCACCACCATCTTCATCATCATCAATCAGTCAATAATCAGCATTACTGAGAACATACCAGAAAGCCCTTTACAAGTTTCATCGGAGTTGAGATTCAGAATTTTTTGACATGGGCTATATATATATATATGTGTATATGTGTATATATGTGTGTATATATGTGTATATGTATGTGTGTATATATGTATGTGTATGTATGTATATGTGTGTATATATGTGTGACTATGTGTGTATATATGTATGTGTGTGTATGTATATGTGTGTATATGTGTGTCTATGTGTGTATATATGTATGTGTATGTATGTATATGTGTATATATGTGTCTGTGTGTATATATGTATGTGTATGTATGTATATGTGTGTATATATGTGTGTCTATGTGTGTATATATGTATGTGTATGTATGTATATGTGTGTATATGTGTGTCTATGTGTGTATATATGTATGTGTATGTATGTATATGCGTGTATATGTGTGTCTATGTGTGTATATATGTATGTGTATGTATGTATATGCGTGTATATGTGTGTCTATGTGTGTATATATGTATGTGTATGTATGTATATGTGTATATATGTGTCTATGTGTGTATATATGTATGTGTATGTATGTATATGCATGTATATGTGTCTATGTGTGTATATATGTATGTGTATGTATGTATATGCGTGTATATATGTGTGTATGTGTGCATATATGTATGTGTATGTATGTATGTGTATATATGTGTGTCTGTGTGTGTATATATGTGTATGTATGTGTGTATGTATGTATATGTATATATGTATATGTGTGTGTATATATGTACATGTACACACACATACACACAGATACAGTCATGCACTGTATGTTTCAGTGTTTCAGTCAACAATGGACTGCATATATAGTGGTGGTCCCGTTAGATTGTAATGGGGCTGAAAAATTCCTGTTGACTAGAGACATTGTAGTCATAACATCATAGTTTATTATTTTATAAATTGAGTGTAGCCTAAGTGTACAGTGTTTATAAAGTCTCCAGTAATGTACAGTAATGTCCTACACCTTCATATTCACTCACCACTTACTCACTGACTCACCCAGAGTAACTACTAGTTCTTCAAGCTCCATTCACGATAAGTGTCTTACACAGGTGTACCATTTTCATCTTTTATACCATATTTTTACTGTACCTTTTCTATGTTTAGATATGCTTAGATGCACGAATACTTAAAACTGTGTTAAAGTTGCCTACAGTACTGCGTACAGCAACATGCTGTCCAGGTTTGTAGCCTAGGAGCATGTAACCTAGGGGTGTGGTAAGCCATCCCATCTAGGTTTGTGTAAGTGCGCTCTGCGATAGTCTCACAATAACAAAATCTCCTAACAGTCCACTCCTCGGAATGTATCCCGTCGTCGTGATGCGTGACTGTACTCTCATTTAAAGGTAAGGAAATTGAGGCTCAGAGAAATGAAGGCATTTACGAAGGTCACACAGTTCATTGATGTGGCCCCAAATTCCAAGCCAGCTACCTGACTCCAGAGCCAACACTGTTATCCACCGCACCCAACTGCCTGTGGGGAGAAAGGCCCTGTAGGACATGTGAAGGGCTTAGGACACTCTGGCACATGGTCAGTGCTCAATAAACTGTTAGATACTGCTGCTTACTTCAGAAGAATGATAGTGATTATTGCCTAACCAAAGGATTTCTGTATTCAAATACATTTAGGAAATGGTGGATTAAACAAATGCGAAACAAGTTTGTATTTGACTGCAGACCTTGTGAGAGCCTTTCAGGGGCAAATGCACATTGGAAATCTCCAAGAAGCAATGCATGAACTGTTTCCTTCTGAGAATATTCCAGACTAGAGTTCCTTGAGAGGCACAGCTCATGAGAGAAATGATCAAGAGCGTCCAAGTGGGGTTCTGTTAGCTCAGGGTTTTTCAACCGTGGTCCTATTAACACTTTGGGCTGGATCATTCTTTATTGTCAGGGGCTATCCTGTGCCCCTTGGATGCCTTTGGCCTCGACTTACTAGGTGCCAGTAGTACAGGGTCATCCAGTTGTGGCCATGAAAAATGTCTCCAGATATTGATAAATGTATCTGGGGAGCTATATCACTTCCAGTTGAGGGTCACTGAGTTAGCTTATTTAAAAGCATAGAGAAGAGAATAAACCTGAAATCCCTACATTTAAGGGACCAGAGGATGAAAGAAAAGGTCAACACGGAGCCAAGGGAAGTGATGAAAGGTGCTCAGATGACCTAGGAAGGGCAGGACTGGGGCTGCCAAAAGAGCAGGGCATTCCAAAAAGAGGAGGCGGCCTCCAGCTGTCAGAAGCTCTGGAAGAAAAACGGAGAATGGGTGAAGACAAGCCTTTGGATTTTCTCATCAGCTTCCTTTGGAAAACAACTCTAGTTGACTGACAGATAGCAGGCAGATTTCAGGATGCAGAGCAGGACCATCTACTGCTCACGGAAGGCTTAGAGTGGTCAATACCAGGAAATGCTGTTAAAATGGAGACATCTGAACTAGCCCAGGAAGGATGGAGGCCAGCGTGGTGGACGGGCAGCAATGCAAGGGAGGAAGTGAATCAGTCAAGCTTCAGAAGAGGAGGCGAGGTAGACAGGGACAGGATCAAGAGCTTGATCCTGTGATCATGGGAAGGACAGTTGGGCACATTCTTCTCACAAACCTGGTGGGTTTGGCTCTCTGTTTTAGTTCCCTAGGGCCACCTTAACAGATCGCCTCAACCATGGTGACTTAAAACAACATGAATTTATTCTCTCGTCCTGGAGAATGAGAGTTCTGGAGGTCAGAAGTTCACGCCCAAGGCATCAGCAGGGTTGGTTTGTTCTAGAGGGTCTAGAGGAGCATCCATGCCGCTCTCCTAGGTTCCTGTCGCTGCTGGCATTCGTTGGTGTTTCTTGGCTTGTAGATGCACCAGTGCAGTTCCTGCCTCCATCAGCGCGTGACCTTCCTGCGTGTCTTCACGTGGCCTTAGGAGAAGATGAGTCATTGGATTTCTAGCCCATTCTAACACAGTATGAACTCGTGTTAATTTAACTAATTATATCTGCAGATACTGTATTTCCAAATAAGATCACATTCTGAGATTCTGAGTGGACGTGATTTTGGAGGGATGCGATTTAACCCAGTACACTCACATACAGATTATTTTTTTTACAAATGTGAATTAGTAACTTTTAAAATTGGGATATTGCCCATAAGAATCAGTACTTCTGGAGTCTTCTGGAAAATCAGGAGATTGAGCAACTTGGAATGCATTCCCCATGGTAAAATGATTGATGCTGAGAACGGATCACCTCTGTTAGGGTGAATGGACTTGTTCTAATTTGCCTCGGCCCCCCTCCCCAGCCTACTTCTTTCATTGACCTTACATGGGCAGCCCAGTGTGGGCTGGAATTTGAGATCCCAGCATAAGCACTTCCTCCATGGGGCCTAGCCCAGCACTTGGAGCAGACTCCATACTCTCTGGTTTCCTCATGGTCTGATAGAGATCAGAGGCATCACCTCCTCTCAGATGTTCTTTGTGATCTAGGTGTAACTACAGTCACATTCATCTGGTCCACATAAGCCCACAGCTGGGGTCACACGCACAGGAGGATGGAGGTAAACCAGCCCTCACATGGACATGTGGGCCAGGACTGGCCGGGGCTAGAGTTCTGGAGGCATTTTGCACATTTTTTGCACGTCAGTTCTGGAATCTCACTTTGGAAGGGCATGGTGCCAGAGACGAATGACACTAACTTGAGAAATCAAACAGATCTGTACAAAAAATACAAAAATTAGCCAGACTTGGTGGCATGCACTGGTAGTCCCAGCTACTTGGGAGGCTGAGGCAGGAGAATTGCTTGAGCCTGGGAGGTGGAGGCTGCAGTGAATCGAGACTGCGCCACTGCACTCCAGCCTGGGCAAAAGAGCAAGACTCTGTCTCAAAAAAATTAATAAAAGGAAAGCAAACAGATCTGGATTTGAATCTAACTCTAGCTGTGTGACCTGAGACATATGCCTTAACCTCTCTGAGTCATACATAGTTTTCTCATCCTTAGAATGAAGATACAATCTACTCTGCCCAAGGGTTTTTTGGGCCAGGTGTATAAAATGCCAGGTGTGAGGTGGGCCCTTAGTAAGCAGCAATCATGTAAAAATGATTGTTGTTCCTATTGTCAGATGAGTTCCAGCCACCATAGACAGTTGTCACACACAGATCAGGAGGAGCAAAATGGATGGAGAGAAGGGGAGATGAAGCAGCCTCCAATCAGAAGCCTTCTCCAATCACAAGCCTCCTCCAATCAGAAGCCTTCTCCAATCACAAGCCTCCTCCAATCAGAAGCCTCCTCCAATCACAAGCCTTGCTGATGAGGACATGGGACTTCTAAGTATCCTATTGGCTGCTTGAGACAGTACATATTCTAAACAGCAGTCACCTCCTCCCCTCAGCCCCCAACCCCACCACCGTTCTGTGCTCATTCTGTAGGCACCACTCAGTGTTTAGGTGACACCTTATTAAACAAGGTTTGCCTGTGACCAGGCAAGTCACAATGAAGTCAGGAATTAAGATATAGCTTCCTACATCGCCTAATTGGATTACAAGGATCATATGAATGCTGTGTTGACTATGAAATATGCAGGGGATTATTCAGTAATGACTTTCTTCTGTCGTCCTTCACTAATCCTGTCAATCGGGAATGACTTTAGGAGAGAATCCCACTGGAAGGAGCTGTCTTTCTCATTTACAGCTGGGTTTCCCCAGGGGCTGGAGAAGCAGGGTCACTGTAGCTCACTTATTGGCCAGTGAAGACAGCCACCATGTCTAAGCAATGACTTTATTCCTCATCGCTGGTCTGGGTTCCTGATCCAAACCTACAACAGTTGATGGACATTTCTACCTTGAGGTTCCACGAGCGTCTAAGGGTCTGAAAAATAACCTGCCATCCTTCTGCCTCCAAAATCTCCTGAACTTTTTTCTTAGGTGAATAACCCTGTCATTTCCCAACTTGCCCACACCAGAAATCCAAGAGTCTCTGTTATTTCTACTCCCTTAAATCGACAAAGTCGCTGTCATTTCTGGGTCCTAAATGCCTTGTATCCATCTCTTCCTCCCCAACCATCCTGCTCTGTCCTTTAGGCATGTATTGTCTCTGTCTGGTAGTATACGGTCACTTCCCAACTCTTTCTCCTGCCCCATTTCTTCCTCTGTCTTCTCTTCCAAAACAAAAAACCTGGCTTCCAGAGTGAGCTTTAAAAAATGTTCTTCTCCTCACATCGCTCCCCTGATGAAAACCCTCATCAAACAAGGAAATACATTGCAACTTGAGTCTCTTCTACCTTCCCGGGCCGAAGCAGACATTGCTAATCAATCACTGCATTGCTTCCTGCAAGGCAGGATTTGGACTCAGCTTTGCTATGAGTTCATTGGGTTGACGGGATGAGAACTGTTTGACATCTCAGGATCCTTCCTCACCTGCCCTCTGCCTGCCAGCCTTGTTCCTGCTGCTCCTCCTCCCTTACCTGCGTCATAGAATTCACCTCCCAGCTGTCCTGAGCTCAGGGGAGTTCTGAGTGACTCGTACCACCACACCTTTGCACATGCAGTTCCCTCTGCCTGGAATGCCCTTCCCCACGTGCGTCTGCCTGGAAAACTTTTACTTTACTCAGGTGCCATCTTGTCCATGAAGCCCTGAGATTTAGGTATTTTTCTCCAAGCCCCCATTGCCCCGTGCCCAGGCGTTCATTTTAGCAAGCGCCCCTGTGCGCTGACATTGTTGGTTAGCATGTCTCAGACAGAGATAAGGCTTGTGCATCTTCACACTCCTGGTACCTGCTATGGCTCCACTATGCTCAGTAGCTGTTTGTAAACAGTCAAATGGGTGATGGAATAAATCGCATCTGGTCTTACTGCATGCTTACTTTGTGCCAGACACCAGGCTGAGCGCTCTGTCTGCATCATTGTATCGTAGCCTCACAATCTCTTTATAAGGTAGGCATGGGAGTTTTTTTGCACATGTGGAAACTGAGGCTCAAAGCAATGAAGTCATTTGCTGAAGGCCACCCAGTGATGGACCCAGGTCTATCTAAAGTAGTGATTTTTTTTTCCATGGACATTTGGCAATATCTGGAAACTTTATTTTTATTTTTTGAGACGGGGTTTCACCCTGTTATCTAGGCTGGAGTGCAGTGGTGTGATCTTGGCTCACTGCAACCTCTGCCTCCTGGGCTCAAACCATCCTCCCACTTCAGCCTCCCAAGTAGCTGACACTACAGGCGCCCACCACCACACCTGGCTAATTTTTATATTTTAGTAGAGACAGGGTTTCACCATGTTGACCAGGCTGGTCTCAAAGCCCTCACCTCAGGTGATCTGCCCGCCTCAGCCTCCCAAAGTGCTGGGATTATACATGTGAGCCACTGTGCCTGACCTGGAAACATTTTTAATGGTCATAACTCTGGAAAGGATGCTCCTGGCATTTAGTGGATCGAGTCCAGAGATGCTCCTGGGCACCGCACAATGCACAGGACACCTTGCCGTCACCCCAATAGAGAATTATCCAGCCCATAGTGCTAGTAGTGCTATAGTACCAGGGTACTATGGCCCTGAGGCTTTGCACATAATGGTGGCCTTGAATGTCCCTAACGTGTGTGGCTCTGTAACTGCTGCTGGTGTTTCATTGGTTTCAGTTGCTCAGAGTCACAAGCTGCACAAATACATTCAGAAGGTGCTGCCCTCCCTTTGGTTATGTCAAGAGTGGCGGAGAGAATAGGGACATGGGTCCAGATATACCTTCTACTAAATCTTGGGACTTCATCATTGAACCATAACAGCCTCCAGGGATGATAGTTCTCAGTGCAAGCCATCTCCCCAATTCTGTCCATCCTGGAGGGGGTCCCCTTCAAACCCGCTACCTCATGCAAATTTCCAGCAGCTGAAATGAATACATGCAGATTTTTTTTTAAGTTTTTGCAGATGTTCTTAGGGGTAAGGTAAATATGTACTCTACAAAAATCCAAAGAAGCCACGTGAAGTCCACAGAGGGTTAACAGCACCCAATTTATTTTCATCAAGAAATTTGAACTTTGGTCGTAGAATGCAACTTAGCTGCAATTCTACATTATTTATTATTCATGGGGCATTGTAACTTACCACAGTCTCTGAGTAATCTTTTTAAGCCTGCCAAAAGAACCGGTGTTAATTGCTTACACTGGAACATATTTGCTGTTGGAAATGTCACACCATAATTATATCCCATTTCGCTGTCTGACAAGTAATATACTAAAAGAAAATTGGTTTTTTTTTTTCCTTCTTCTTCTTGTGATGTGTAAAACCATTCCCGAAACCCTTCAAGCAGCATGCAGGTGGCACGTTTCTGGACTTGTCAAGAAGTTAAGCAGGAAACTTTCTGGGCTTGCTGGTGGTAATACAAGCCAGACAAGCAGGGTCTGCTTGGTGGACTTTGTAACCTGAGCTCATGCTCAGAAAGCCCCACATTAGATTTTATGCTCTGCTTTCACCATCTTGACACTCTTAATATTGTTTGAACAAGGGGCCTGGCCTTGCATTTTCATCTGTAGTGAGCCTTGCAGATTATGGAGTGGGTCCTAAAACGGGGGAGGAAGGAGGGGGGAGAGACATCGCCCATGGAGACTGGGATTAAAGAGCAGGGAACAGTTGACGTTTAAGGACATGATGAGAATTTCAGAGACACAGACCAATTATAAATGAGAAAGTGTGTGTGTGTGTGTGTGTGTATGTATGTGTAATAAGAATTGGTGGCTTATGAGGTCACGCAGGACAAAATGTCTAATCAGATGACTCTTCCTGGAAGACGAGTACTATATTTGGTAGGCTGGGCGTCTGTTAAACCAGAGATTGGTAAATGATAGCCCACAAGCCAAATCCAGCCCACCACCTGTTGTGTAAGTTAAATTTTATTTGAACACAGCCACACCCATTCGTTTTGGTCTTATCTGTGGCTGCCTTCTCTCTACAATGGCAGAGTTGAGTAGTTGCAACAGAGAACCATATGACCCGCAAAGCCCAAAGTGTTTACTGTGTGTCCCCTTATAGAAAAGAAAATGTTTCAGATTCCTGTCTTAAAGTCTAGGGAGAGCCTCATGCACCTGGCTACAAGAGAGGCTGAGAAGTGTTGAAGAAGCTTTGACAAGTGTCACATTCTCATCTGTAATTGTGTATAACAGAGGGGAGAATGGATTTTGGTGGATGGTTAGCTGTCTCTGGCATACCCATTTTGCAGATTTGGAAGCTGAGGAGGCTTCAAGAGGTGAAGCCATTTGCCCAAGACCACAGATCAAATAAGTGACAGAGCCAGGACACAGAGGAAAGCCTGACTAGAGAGTGTAAAGGCATGTGCTTTCTAAATTGTGATAGCTTCCCTGCATCCACTAACAAGCGGACGTATACTGAGTAATCTTTTGCACGGATACACTGATAAGACTGCAAAATAAGATTGCGAAAGAAAACAAGCCAAATCACAGATGGCTCTTGCTCCCGAAGGGTGATTAGGCATGTGCGTGCCTGGTCTTCATAGAAGGCAGATGCTGCTAAAAGTGTTTGTTGGGTTATTCATGTGTTCATGTAAGAAATGTATGGAAAGTTTAGGCTTTCTAAATGGTTCACCTTCACCCATCTCAGTGCCTTGCTTCTCCTCCTGTCCCTGTCTTTTCGCTGATAGAATGTGATCAACAGTGAGAACATCTGTACAACAGCTCCTAGATGGCCAATATACCACAGCCTTCTATTAAAATATATCAGGGAAACCTTCCTCAGTATTTCCTTTCCATTTTCCACTTTGGGAAATTGAAGCTCAAAGGTTCTCGTAGTTTCTCTCAATAACAGAGCTAGCGAGGGCTGGTCCTAGAATTTGAACCCAAGCCTTTCTGCCTTCAGGGCCCAGGTATAGGGCAACATCAGCTGCTGTAACAATCAAACCTAGCAATGTTTGTTTGCAGTGAGGTCACACAGGGTGAAATGTCTAATCAGATAACTCTTTCTGGAGGGCTAGTACTATATTTGGTAGACTGAGCTTCTCTTAAACCAAAGATTGGTAAACTATAGCCTGTGGGCTGAATCCAGCCCACCACCTGTTTCGTAAGTCAAATTTTACTGGAACACAGCCACCAGTGTATAATGCCACTAACGTGAAGGTGGTTGATGTCTTCATCCTCTGCCATCCAAAATAGATGTTCCTGATTGACTCCCCTCCATGTTGTAATTCAGGGATCCAGGCCCTTTCCGTCTGACTCCACTATCTTCACTATCTTCACCACACAGCATCCAAGGTCACTGTGCTCTTCTGCACCCAGACGGTGGGGAGGGAAATAGCACAGAGAAGCATGCACAGGTGTCCATGGGCAAGCCTAGAAGTTGTGTGCATCACATTTCTATTTTACTGGCTAAAGCACAGCCGCTTGGCAAGACCTGACTGCAAACGATACGGAGTAGGTTGTAGTGAGTGCCATGGATAAAGCAGACATGGGTTTGACCAAGAGCCTCGACCACTCTGATTGCCCTACTGCTCTGCCCAGAGTTGCTTCCCTTTCCTTTGGGTTATTTCCAGCCCTCTGGCCCGTGTGAAATACATGTGACCACATGGCTCTGTTCCTGCAAAAGGGTCACCTTCCCCGATGCTGGGAACACATCTCCAGGAAGCATTCCTCTGTGAAGGCGACTGTGCGTCTGACAGGGATACGGGGCACAGCGGGAGGCAAGGTTAGTAATTTAGTTGTTATTGGCTGACAGGTTAGTCTTAGAATATGTTCTCTGCAATTCAAGGCTTGCACGAAAGAGACAGAGGCATTTAACAAATGTCAGCCTTTCTTTTTTTTTTTTCCCTGGCTCAGCTGCCTCACACTGACCCTGAAGCGTTTGAGGGGTGTCTCTGTGCAAGTCCATCAGTGCCTAGTCCCACCCACCCTTGGTGTTCTCAATTCCTCTTCCCCGTGAGGTTTCCCTGAGTGTGGTTCACGAAGAACAGCCGTCACACTTGCCAGAGGGGACCCTGAAAATACTGAAATACTGCCAGGTGGTGATCTGGAGGGAGGAGTGCAGGATTCTGTGTTTTATTTTTATTTTTCTTGAGACAGAGTCTCGCTCTGTCAGCCAGGCTGGAGTGCTGTGGCATGATCTCGGCTCACTGCAGTCTCTGCCTCCCGGGTTCAATTGATTCTCATGCCTCAGTCTCCCAAGTAGCTGGGATTATGGGTGTACACCACTGTGCCCATCTAATTTTTATATTTTTAGTAGAGATGGGGTTTCATCATGTTGGCCAGGCTGATCTTGACCTGGTGACGTCAAGTGACCCACCTGCCTCCACCTCTCAAAGTGCTGGGATTACAGGCGTGAGCCACTGTGCCCGGCCCAGATCCTGCATTTTAATACGCTCCCCAGACAATCTTTTTCAGGATCATGGGTTTCAAGCAGTTTCTCAACCTCAGCACTTGACATTTTGAACCAGATAATCCCTTCTGTGGGGGCCATCCCATGTGTGGTAGGATGTGTAGCATCCCTGGCTTTTACCTCCTAGATGCCAGTAGCAGCCTTTCTTCCAGTTGTAACAAACAAAAATGTCTCCAGACATTGCCAGATGTCCTCAGGGAGACCACATTTTCCCTGGTCAAGAAGTGCTGGCTTAGGGCATGACTTAGTATGTTTCTGTGGCATAAAATATAAATGTTCTTCTAGGACCCTTGTTCTCTCCAGTACTAACTCCCAGGTATCTGGGTGGGGTCCTGAGACTCAGTCTCCCTCAGAGGGACATGAGTGGAAATGATGGTTACTTCCTGGCCAAGCCAGTTGACGGGGTGTGACTTCGTCATGCCGGTTGCTGTCCGCTCTGTGCACTGCAACAGAAGGGCGCTGAGGAGTGGGATTGTGGAATTGAAGCAATATGGATCCTCAAGTCACCTCTTGGGAGGACGGCCCTGTAGGAGAGCTGCTCAAGCTGCGTAGGAGAAGGAAATAAGCCTTTGTTGTGTTCAAGCCACTGATTCGGGGATCCATGTGTTGAGCCCAGCATTGCCCTGGCTCATACTGGATTTTAGTGCTTATGTAAAGCACAAAGGAACTGTCAACTTCCTCTCTTATCAGTCATCTGAAATATGTTCTTTTTATTTTTTCTTGGAGACAAGGTCTCACTCAGTTACCCAGGCTAGAGTGCAGTGGCATGATCATAACTCACTGCAGCCTTAACCTCCCAGGCTCAAGTGATCCTCCTGCCTCAGCCTCCCGAATAGCTGGCACTACGGGTGCACCCCACCACACTCTGCTTGAAACATATTCTTAATACATTTAAGGCAGGATGTAGTAATGGCTCTGGAAGCAGGTTAGCCTGGGTTCAAATCCCAGCTTGGCCACTAGCTGTGTGATCTTGGTCATGCTACATAACCTCTTTGAGTCTCAACTTGTTCTTCCTCGGCAAAAGTGGGATAATGATGGCATCTGCCTCAGTGTCTGTGTGATGATGAACTGGAAAAAATGCCACCAACCAACCAACCGAAAACACTCTTGATACCATGCCTGACGTATAGTAAGTGCTTAACGAAGTGCTGGCTTTTGTCAATATATTTCTGGCAGGGTCAGTGTACACATTGTTTTTTGGGTCAGCATTTTTAGTAGAGTCCTGTTTCTTGCCAGTCAATCAGCTTCCCTTAGCTTTATTGACCATAGGATGTAGTTCTGTGAATATTGAACAGGGGTGATGGCTGCCGGACAGGGATAAGGACCCCAAACAGTATGTGAGGAGGTGATGATTATTAACACAGGGGCGAGGAAATGTTGATGCCACCATGAAGCCACAGGGTGGAAAACGAGGAGTGTCTGGATCATTCACTCATTCCGCATTTATTGCCTAAGTGCCTATTTTGTGCCAAGGGACAGAGGTAAAACAGAAAGCCTGTCTTTCCACATTTTCATGTACCTCCAATACTACACAATCTGTTGCTTTTAAGAAACGGACATAAACAAGCAAAGGCACACTTTCTGCCCAGGGTGAGATTTCAGTCATAGTTGGAGAGACGAGCAAATGATTTTATCTGCCCGGGCAAACAATCCCAGGAACAGCATCAGAAGTTAACACAGGCCGGGCGCAGTGGTTCACACCTTTTATCCCAACAATTTGAGAGGCCGAGGTGGGTGTGGATCACCTGAGGCCAGGAGTTTGAGACCAGCCTGGCCAACATGGTGAAACCCTATCTCTACTAAAGATATAAAAAGTAGCCGGGCATGGCGGCACGTGTCTGTAATCCCAGCTACTCAGGAGGATGAGGCAGGAGGATCGCTTGAACCTAGGAGGCAGAGGTTGCAGTGAGCCAAGATTGCACCATTGTACTCCAGCGTGGGGGACGGAGTGAGAGTATGTCTCAAAAGAAAAAAAAAAAAAAGTTAACACAGACGTTGACCTGAGTTCCCCAAATTTATCCAAACTGCCTCCAACCCCGGCTACCCACTGCTTCTCTCACATGTGTTATATGAGAACGCCTAGGTGGCCTGGCCTGGATGACAGCTTGCTTAGATTTCAGTTGTGCTCGTATTTTTTTTTTAATGGCAGTTTCAACAAATCCTACCCACTGATGCATTGTTTAACCAAATGTCATTTCTCTGCCTTTCTCATTTCAGTATCATCTGTTAGGTTTACACATTGGTACACCCATGAAATTAACGTTACGTGAGTTTCCTTTTGGAGCTGACTAAATTTAATTTAATTTAACTTGTTTTCACTGTCAGTGGACTTCCCAAGCTGTGGTAGCACAGGTTCTGTCTCCTTAAAGGCTTATCTTAACTGTACCCTGTCAAAAAATCCTAGGACCCACCCAGTTTCCCCTGCAGTTCTCTGGTCTAGGGGCCAGCCCATGTTTAAAATCAGCTTCATCTGTCAGTTCATTCAGAGAGGTTCTTATTTAGAAAAGTGTATTCTCCTGCCTCAGCGGGACTATAGGCATGCACCACCACACCCAACCAATTTTTTTTTGTATTTTTAGTAGAGATGGGGTTTCACCATGTTGATCAGGCTGGTCTCGAACTCCTGACCTCAGATGATCTGCCTGCCTCAGCCTCCCAAAGTGCTGGGATTACAGGCATGAGCCACTGCACAGAAGAATCGCTTGAACCCAGAGGCAGAGGTTGCAGTGAGCCAAGATCGCACCACTGCACTCTAGCCTGGGTGACAGAGCGAGACTCTGTCTAGAAAAAAAGAAAGAAAGAAAGAAAAGAACATTATTCTCAGGAGCCCCCTGACTTAAATGAAGCTTCCAAGCCATGGTTGAGAAATCAGGGTCTCTCTGGTCTTCCAGGTAGGTCGAAGAGTGATGGGTGAACCAAGACAAGAGCTCTCAAATCAATGTTAGGGAACTTGACTTGATTAATACAAGCACCAAGGTAGCGTATTGGTTATCCCCTCAATGATGCTGTAATGGCTCAAGACAAGACGTAGCGTTCATTCGTTTCACATTTATTTATTTATTTATTTATTTATTTATTTATTTATTTATTTATTTGAGACAGAGTCTTGCTCTGCCGCCCAGGCTGGAGTGCAGTGGCCGGATCTCAGCTCACTGCAAGCTCCGCCTCCTGGGTTTACGCCATTCTCCGGCCTCAGCCTCCCAAGTTGCTGGGACTACAGGCGCCCACCGCTACGCCCGGCTAGTTTTTTGTATTTTTTAGTAGAGACGGGGTTTCACTGTGTTAGCCAGGATGGTCTCGATCTCCTGACCTCCTGATCCGCCCATCTCGGCCTCCCAAAGTGCTGGGATTACAGGCTTGAGCCACCGCGCCCGGCCACTTTTCACATTTATTTAGAGATTCCCTGACCATGTCCATCTAGTCCAGTGCACAGCCCCCCAGTGTGTCACCCAGTAGCAGGCATTTGATAATTATTTCTCTTTCTTTTTGAGACAAAGTCTTGCTTAGATGCCCAGGTTGGAGTGTAGTGGCACGACCTTGGTACACTGCAACCTCTACCTCCTAGTTCAAGCAATTCTTGTGCCTCAGCCTCCTGAGTAGCTGGGATTATAGGCATGTGCCACTACGCCCAGCTAATTTTTGTATTTTTAGTAGATACAGGGTTTCACCATGTTGGCCAAGCTGGTCTTGAACTCTTGACCTCAGGTGATCCACCCACCTTGGCCTCCAAAAGTGCCAGGATTACAGGCATAAGCCACCATGCCTGGCCGATAATTATTTCTCAAATAAATGATAAGTCCATCCTGTCCACCGCTGTCTTCCCCCTCACCCCCCGCCCCCCTGCCACTGCCCCAGGGTATAGCATACTCACAGGCATTTATAATTATTCATCAAATGAACAAATGAATTTGTGCTGGCACATGCTTGGGAAGTATTTAAAAGTTTTTACAGTGATCTCAGGCTGTGCCCGTGGAGGATCTTCTAGTCACTCCCAGGAAGAAACATGACAGAAGGACCTTACCGGTTGTAGGAGAGAAATTGAATGAGCTTGGAATATGCACATGGCTTAGACTTGGAGGGAGATGGGGACTGGAGGAATTGCAAAATAACAATTTCCACATATTTGAGGGGTTGGTTTGCCACAGAAGCAGCAGCGCTCTCTTTGAAGACCAAATTAGGACCCATGGATGAAAGCTTCGAGCAGGCACATTTTGGAAGCGATAGCTCACAATCACTGCTGAGCGCAAGTGCTGCTATGTAAGCCACTGAGGCTTCCATCTTCGGAGGCATCTAAGAAAAATTACCCAGAGGCCCTGAATTACTTACTCAGTATGTTCTTGTCATTACCTTACAGAAGTCTTAAAACTACAGAAAAGCACGAAAGGAAAGTAAAAACACAAAAGTCCTCCCTGCTCCCCTCTCCCTACCCCTGAGTTTGCTTTTTTTTTCTTTTTTTTTTTTTGGTGTTTTGCCTTTTTTTGAGAGGAAGCCTCGCTCTGTCACTAGGCTGGAGTGTAGTGGCGCCATCTTGGCTCACTGCAACCTCCGCCTCCCGGGTTCAAGCAATTCTCCTGCCTCAGTCTCCCGAGTAGCTGGGACTATAGGCGCGCATCACCATGCCCAGCTCATTTTTGTATTTTTAGTAGAGATGGGGTTTCACCATGTTCGCCAGGCTGGTTTCGAACTCCTGACCCTGTGATCCACCTCTCGAAGTGCTGGGATTACAGGCGTGAACCCCTGTGCCCGGCCCCCAACTTTTTTTTTTTTTATTCTTCAAAGTAAGACCCTCCCTGCCTTGAGACCTTGACACATGGTCTTATGGTCTTCCTTCCTTCCAAAGTGATATCTCTTCACCTGGCTCACTCTTCATATCTTTTTTTTTTTTTTTTTGAGACAGAGTCTCGCTGTGTCATCCAGTTGGAGTGCAGTGGCGCAATCTCGGCTCACTGCAAGCTCCCAAGTAGCTGGGACTACAGGCGCCCGCCACCATGCCTGGCTAATTTTTTGTACTTTTAGTAGAGACGGGGTTTCACCGTGTTAGCCAGGATGGTCTCGATCTCCTGACCTCGTGATCCACCCACCTCGGCCTCCCAAAGTGCTGGGATTACAGGCGTGAACCACCACGCCCGGCTCACTCTTCATGTTTCACAGCTCAGCTTCACTGTGGCTTCTTTGGAAAGGTCTGTAGACCTGGTTTGCATCAGATCGCCTGACCCCATCTCTCTCCTTCCCTCGCTGCCTGTACTTTTCCTCCATTGCATCCAGTATTTTGTAAAATATGTTGATCTGTTTTCTCCATCCAACATCCACTGGACTATCAGCTCCTTGAAGACAGATTCAACATCAGTGGTCATTTGGGCATTCTCAGTGGCTGGCAGGGTAACTGCTCTGTGAACATTTGAGAAGGGAAGGAGGAGGGTGGGAGGAAGGAAAGAGAGAATGCCTGTATTCACTGATAGCGAAAAGATGTCAGGAGTACATTACTGAAAACAGCATGCATATGACAAAGCAGAACGTATAGGATTATATATAATGTGAGCGCATAAAACTATTTGCAAAATGTTCTCTGAACGTTTCTTAACAATGGTGATATTTTGGCACTAATATCTGGGGGTTTTTTTTGTTTTTTTGTTTTTTGTTTTTACTTCATATTGTTTTGTGTGCTTGAATTTTCTACAGTAAGTGTTATCTATGTAGACAGAGAAATCAAAGAAACAATCAGAAGCACCTAAGCAGTGAAGCTAGAACAGAGTTTGAAACAAGCTCCTCCTTGGTTTTCTCCCAGGGGCTGCAGCTCCGCGAGTCATGTGGTCTCCTTGTCTGTGCGTCAGAGCCCCGGCCTGAAGCTGAGCCCAGCTCACACCATTGCAGGGAGATGGATCTATTAAGATCCCCGTGCGTTTGAGGTGCTCACTGTTACCCACTGTCGTGAACCCTGTGGCATGTGTGTTTCTATGTCCATATATTTCTTCAACAGGAATTTACTGTGTGTTCCAAGTGCCCTGGCGTTGTCACCAGACACTCTCCTAGGCCAAGTAAATGAGACACCATCCCTGCCCTCTAGGAGCAAAACCAAATGTTGTGTTGACTGTTGCTGCCGGTTGCTATTGTAATCAACCAGAGATTTCATTAGCAGTAGGCTTGACAAAGAGAACCACTGTGCTTAGAGATGTAGTCCTTACCTTTCAAGAGGCAGGATGACAGAGTATCCTGGAATCGGTTTGCTTGGACTGACATCCTAGCTCCATTACTTCCTAGCCACTTGACCATGGGCAGATTATGCTCTTTCTGTCTGCCTCCGTTTCCCCATCTGTAAAATGAGAATGATAGCAGCACCTCATCGGTTTGCTGCAAGAACGGTGATACGTGCACAGGGCTTGGCCGAGTGACCAGCGCAGAGTAAGTCCTACCCACGTGAGCTTTTGTAATTATTCCTGTCTGCGTTATGTGACGTGACAGCATAAATGTGACAAATGGGAAACGATTTGGAGAAATGTCCCTTTTTTAGAAGGTAGCACCTGCACAACATATTCATGGTTTATGATCAGGAGGCAGCGTTAATGGCCCATAATGTGATTACTATGAGGATTTTTATTAGGAAAATTCCAACCAATTTGGCATTAATTAATGTACTGTTAACTTTAGAGTGTTACTCACTTAATCCTTGGAGGGTTGGAGAAAATAAACCTGTTGTCAAAACCCTTACCCTGAGAAGTAAATAAGAGTTGTTCCCTCCTCGAGAGGCTTCATTTGTAATAAAAATAGATGAGTCGCTGCGTTTTTCCATGGCAGTGTTTATTGAGCCTGTGAGTCCCTTCCAGAGAGGAGAAAGGAGGACACAGATGAAAATGTCAAGCGACCGGAAGGCTCATAGGAGAGCTTGCACACAGCAGCCTCTGGGTCGAGAGGGCAGGGAGTCCAGATAGAGCAGGCTTTCTGGACACAGCAAGAACAGAGTGCAGGATATGGGGGCTCCTGCCTCTCTTTCACTCCACGCCGTGAAGCAAAGCATTCCATGCCACCCTACCTGGGAATTTCGAAATAGGTCCTGCCTGCCACCTACTCCTCAACCATGGTTAACAAGCCTGTTTGAAAGGGCTTGTTACTCTCTTCCATTACAGTCCTTAAGGTGGTACCCAAGACGCTGTGTGATGCCTCCGCTGTCTGCCCATCCTCATCTTCTGCACTTCCTCTTGGCCTCAGTTCTAGCCACACTGGCCTTCCTGTACGTCTTATCCTTACCCTACTATCATTCATGACAGGCCCTTTGCATATGCTGTTCCCTCTACCTGGGGACACTTTTCCCTCTTCTCTTACCTAGTTAACTCTTCACTCAACCTGTCAATTGTAGCCTAAGGGGCACATCCCTGACCTCCTTGAGTTGTATATTAGTCTGCCTGGGCTATCATTTAAAAAAAAAATACCATAGACTGGGTGGCTTAAAAAACAGAGATATTTGTCTCCATTTTGGAAGCACGAATCTGAGATCAGGGTGCCAGCATGGTTGGGTTCTAGTGAGGGCCCTCATCGTGGATTGCAGATGGCTGACTTCTCACTGGGACCTCATGTGGCAGAGAGATAGCAAGCTCTCTGGTGTCTCCTCTCCTGAGAGTAAAAATCTCCTAAATCCAAGGCTCCACCCTTAGGACTTCATTTAACTTTTTTTTTTTTTTTTTTTGGAGGGACAGTCTTGTTTTGTCACCCAGGCTGGAGTGCAATGGTGCAACCTCTGCCTCCGGGGTTCAAGTGATTCTTCTGCCTCAGCCTCGAGTAGCTGGGATTACAGGCACCTACCACCACGCCCGACTAGTTTTTGTATTTTTAGTAGAGATGAGGTTTTACCATGTTGGCCAGGCTGGTCTTCACCTCCTGACTTCACTCACGGCCTCCCAAAGTGCTGTGAGCTGCCGTGCTCGGCCCAACTTCATGTAACTTTAATCCCCTCCTTAAAGGCCACATCTCCAATATAGTGACAGGATGGGCTAGGGCTTCAACATAAGAATGGTCAGGGGACACAATTCAGTCCTAGCAAATAGTATCTTTGGAAAAGGAAAGGATATCCTGGCACCAAAAAACAGAAGCAGAGGTTTCGTGAGATTAAACGACATTTTGGCTTCACAGAAAGGGTGATTGGAGGAGCATAGAGGGAAATGAGGTTGGAAAGAGGAGAAGAGAAAATGTAGTTACTTCCAAGTCATTATTTAAGGTAATAATAATGATGGCCACCATTTCATTTTCTGTGTACCACCTATTGGTCCTGGAGATATTTATGTGTTTATTATCTGTCTTCTTTCTCAGGAGAGGCTGCTTCTCATAAGCAAAAGCTCTTGTGGCATGTGCTTGACTATTATTCACTCCCACAATGGTGCCTGCCTGGCATATCATAGGCATTCGTTCCGGTTACTTCTGCTAGGTAGCAAATCCCCCCAAACTTAGTGGCATAAAACACCAACACTTTTGATGCTCTTGGATTCTATGGATCAGGAGTTTGGAAAGAGCACATAGGAGATGGAAAAGACATAATCCCCCAGGTTCAGAGCTACTGCTCTCTACTAGGCACTTCTCTGAGCACAGTTCCATCCATCAATTCCTCCGTATGAAGGAGAGTCAACATGTATCCCTATTTTACTGATGATGAACTAGAATCTTTGAGAGGTTATATGGTTTGCCCGACCTCCTAGAGTTAATGGGGGAAGAGCCATGGTTTGAACGTAGATCTATTGGATTTCAAAACGGAACTTCTTTCCACTCTGCTACGTTGCCTTTCCAGAGTGGCTACCTTTGTTTGCCAAAAAGAGGGAGGCCATCTTGGCAGGGAGCCTTCTGCCTCCCAGGGAGATGAGTGGTTCTCAAGCAACAGCCATGCTGGTCCCCTAGGGGGCATCAGGAAATGCAAGTGAGGAGAGGCTGTTAGGGGGACTAGGGATTTCAATGCCTGTAATCATGGAATAACACCACTCAAAGAATTGTCTGTTCCCAAATGCCAGTAGTCCCTGTTGAGAAATACTGCTTGAGAAGGGAGGAGGATCTGTGAAATATTGATCTGTGCTGAAACCCTCTGAAAGGTTGCTCAAATGGCTAGGTGCGGCGGCTCATGCCTGTAATCCCAGCACTTTGGGAGGTTGAGGCGGGCAGATCACAAGGTCAGGGGTTCAAGACCAGCCTGGCCAACATAGTGAAACCCTGTCTCTACTAAAAATAAAAACAATTAGCCGGGCATGATGGCGAGTGCCTGTAATCCCAGGTACTCGGGAGGCTGGGGCAGGAGAACCACTTGAGCCCAGGAGGCAGAGGTTGCAGTGAGCAGAGATTGCACTACTGCACTCCAGCCTGGGTGACAGTGCGAGACTCAGTCTCAAAAAAAGAAAGAAAGAAAGGTTGCTGAAATACAGTAGAAGCTGTTTCCTTGCATGGTTTAGCTCAGGGGTTAAAAGTCCCCATTTTAGTGTCTAACAGATGGAGGGTTGAATCCCAGTTCTGCAGCATATTAGCTGGCTAGGTCAGGTAACCACATGGAGTCTTAATTTCCTTATCTGTAAAACGGGAATAGTCAGAATGCCTCCCCCAAAGGTCTGCTGTGAGGAGTAAATGAGGTAAGCTCTTGTATTAGTTCATTCTCCCATTGCTATAAAGAAATACCTCAGTGAGTAATTTATAAAGAAAGGAGGTTTAATTGGCTCTCAGTTCTGTGAGTTGTACAGGAAACACCAAGGCTTCTGTTTCTGGGGAGGCCCCAGGAAACTTACAATCGTGGTGGAAGGTAAAGGGGGATGTAGGTACGTCTTACAGGGCCGGAGCAAGAGCAAGACAGGGGAGGTGCCACACACTTTTAAATAAGCAGATCTCTAGAGAACAGCATCAAAGGGTATGGTGCTAAACCATTCATGAAGGATCCACCCCCATATCCAGTCACTGCCTCCAACATTGGAGGGACCAGGCCTTACCTCCAACACTGTGGATTACAATTCAACATGAGATTTGTTTGGGGACACAGATCCAAACCATATTAAGTCTGTTAGAAAACGCTCAGCCTGGGGCTTGGCACACAGTGGCCACGTTGCTATTATCATAATAGCACTTTCATCCTTGATGCACAGAAAAGGTAACATCAGCAGGATGGATAAGAGCTTGCAGGCCACAGCGCAGCATATTCACAGATGATATGTAACAGGCCAAGTGACTGGGACCCAGCGAATTGCGGTGAAATGTACCATACGCCATCAATATCTATCCCACCAGTTTCCATTTATTGAGCAGTACATCATTAGAATATCCCAGGGCTCTGAACAATAAAATCAATAAGACGGTTCAGCCATGGGCTGTGGTTTAATAACTCCAGACTTGAATGGGGTGGGGGGGGAAATCAGTGAGCAGGAAAATGTCCTGAGTGCTTGGTCGGGGGTGGAGGGAGACATTTTCTCAGAGTGGGAGAAAAATAATGAACGAGGTAGCCTTCAGTCTCTGGTGGAGCGAGTGGCCATGAGCATTTGAGGCAACAGCCAAAGGTGTGTTTGGGTAAAATTCTTTCCACCTCAAGAGATATGTTTTTTAAAAGGTGGTTGAAAAGAAAAGGTATCCAAAATGTGGTTCTCAACCCTGACTGCATGTCAGAATCACGGGGAGTTTCAAAAGATTCCCAATACTTGTACCCACCAAACTCATTAAATTAGAATTTCTTGGGGTGGGGCCCAGGCATGAAGGTGTTTTTGTAAACCAAAGATGTTCGGATAATTTTAATGTGCAGCCAGGGTTAACAGCCACCGGTCTAGGCAAACATGAGCCTGTATCAGAATCACCTGAAGAGCTTATTGCAACACAGAGTCCTTGTCTCCCACTCCCAGAGTTCCTGAATCAGAAGGTTTGAGATTGGGGCTGAAACTTACATTTCTAACAAATCCTGGGTGTTGCTGAGGCTGCTCACCAGAGACCACATCTGGAGAGCTTGTCCTAGAGCAACGGTTCTCGACTGGGAGCAGTTTTGCCTCTCCACGCCCTACCCCCCGCCAGGGAGACACACATCAATGAATGGAGACATTTTAGGTTTTGTCACAACTGGGTGAGTGCTGCTGGCATCTAATGGGTAGACCCAGGGATGCTGCTAAACATCCTACAGTGCACAGGATGGCCCCCTCCACAACAAGGAATTATCTGGTCCCGAATATCAATAGTGCCAAGGTTGAGAAATCTTGCTCTAGGGGAGACGATGGTTTTGAAGCCATTCCGAGAACATGATGCTTTGGTTCCCATCCAGCTTAGCGTGGGAGCCTGAGTGAAGATGAGGATGCCGGATTCTTGCTAGCCAAAGCCTGCTCATAGAGCATGGTATCTGACGTGAAAACAATGTGTATCCTAATTTCTTGTCCACCTCCTGGCTCTATGACTTTGGGCAAGTTCCTCACCCTCACTGAGCCTGGGATGATTATCTATAAATGGGGATAATTTTCATTTGCAGCATTGTTACAAGAGGTAAAAGCCTCATGAATGAAGAAACCATATGAATGTTAAGTACTCAGCCAATTAGAGTCAGAATCAAAAGGACAGTGTTTCTCCACAGACCCCTGTCTCTCTAGCAGGAAGGTGCTATCCCAAAAGCCCACCCCGGGAGACTCCTGACAAACCCTCCTGGGCTCCTAAAGCAAGTGGGAGCCCTAATCAAGGAAAATCAAATATTGTCTGGACCTTTGGGTCCTTGCAAGATGGATGGGACTGCCTGAGCATCCCCTTGCCCTTGGCCTTTACCTCCTCTCATTTGTTTAACAAACTCAGCACATCCTAGTTTGGAAGCAAAGCTCATGGAGTCTAATTAACATTCCCCAAGCTTCCTTCACATCCCTCCAGCCTTCACAATTCTGCCATATTCACATTCCACCTGCCCTATTATTCTTGTAATATTTTTACTGCAATAGACTCGACTTTATGTAAGCACATTTTATTTTAAAAGTAATTTTGCATCACAGCCATAAGTGGAAATCTTGCTGTTACTTGCCATGAGGAGATAGCAACGATGCAAAGAAATCAGTGGAACAAAAACAATGGCATTCAGTGCTAGCCGGCACTCCTGTTACCTGCCAGAGATGCCAGTCCTGGGGGCAAGACTCTGCTTTTCGGAAAAGGAAGTTCAGTAGGGGAGTGCTGCTGAAGATTGTTTGCACTGACCTGAGACTTTGCTGGTAGGGTACTCAGGTGAGGTGGGTAAGAATTGAAAAGGGATTCACAGTCCACCTCTGACTCAATGCCTTTCGATGTCCTGAGTGAGCAGCACGTGAATCTTCTCTTGGGTAACTCTGACATTTCATTTAAGAACACACTGGGCAAGGTAGCTCATACCTGTAATCCCAGCACTTTGGGAGGCTGAAAGGGAAGGATCACTTGAGCCCAGCAGTTCAAGATCAACCTGGGCAACACAGGGAGACCTTATTTCTACAAATAATTTTTTTTTAAGACGGAGTCTCGTTCTGTCACCCAGGCTGGAGTGCAATGGTGTCATCTTGGCACACTGCAACCTCTGCCTCCCGGGTTCAAGCAATTCTGTTGCCTCAGCCTCCTAAGTAGCTGGGATTACAGGCGTGTGCCACCATGCCCAGCTAATTTTTGCATTTTTACTAGAGACGGGGTTTCACCATGTTGGGCAGGCTAGTCTCAAACTCTTGACCTTGTGATCACCCGCCTCAGCCTCCCAAAGTGCTGGGATTACAGGCATAAGCCACCACGGCCGTCCTACAAATGATTTTTTTCTAAAAATTAGGTGGGCATGGGATGCATGCCTCTGGTCCCAGCTACTCTGGAGGCTGAAGAGGGAGGAACACTTGAGCTCATGAGTTTGAGACCAGCCTGGGCAGCATAGGGAGACGCTGTCTCTACAAATATACATATATATATATATATATATATATATATATATTTTTTTTTTTTTTTAAACATTAGCCAGGTGTGGTGGTGCATGCCTCTAGTCCCTACTCAGCAGGCTGAGGTGGGAGGATCTCTTGAGCCTGGAGTTTGAGACTGCAGTGAGCCATGACCACACCACTGACCTCCAGCCTGGGCAACAGAGCAAGATCCTGTCTTACAAACTGGGAAAACACACACCACACACACACACACAATCACCATAGTCCTCAGGATCAGGTCCCTGTTCACCACTCTCCAGCCATGTGATTACTTACAAGTTCAAGTGCGATGGGCGAGGTCCCTGGAGTCACATCACATGAGCTCCTCTACAATCAGTCTCTACAGCCTTATTTTGCCTCATTTATGGCTGTGCTTACAGCATCACTTGGAGGTGAGTTCTCTTTGACAGATGAGGAAACTGAGGCACGAGAGGCAAAGTGACCTAATAAATGGTGGGGCTGGGATGCAGACCCAGGCTAAGCCCCTCTGTGGAATAGCTGAGTTAGGAAGTGCAGGATGGGCTCCTAAAAACAAAACCTTACAAATAGTGACCTTATGATCCACCAATTCCATTTCCGGGTATATACTCCAAAGAATGAAAACAGTGACTCAAACAGGTACTTGTACACACACGTTCATAGCAGCATTATTCACAACAGCCAAAAGGCGAAAGCCACTCAAGGGTTCATTGACAGATGAGTGGATCAGTTCTGCTATATGCATTCAATGGAGTATTACTCACCCTGAAAAAGGAATGAAATTCTGACATAGGCCACAGCGTGGACAAACCTGGAGGACACTGCACTGGGTGAAAGGAGCCAGACACAAAAGGACGAATAATGTACGATGTCACTTACATGAGGTTCCTAGAGGATTCAAATTCAAAGAAGTAGAAAGTGGAACGGGGCTTTCCGGGAGCTGAAGGAGGGGAGAGTGGGAAGTTATTGTTGAACGGAAAGAAAGTTTCAGTTTTGCAAGATGAAGAGTTCTGGAGACGGATGGTGATAATAGTTGCACAATAGTGTAAGTATGTTTATTATACTAAACTGTAGACTTTAAAATGCTTAAAATAGGCCAGGTGTGGTGGCTCATGCCTGTAATCCCAACACTTTGGGAGGCCGAGGCGGGCTGATCCCCTGAGGTCAGGAGTTTGAGACCAACCTGGCCAACATGGCAAAACCCCATCTCTACTGAA
Organism: Chlorocebus sabaeus; assembly: GCF_047675955.1. Classification (NCBI taxonomy): domain Eukaryota; kingdom Metazoa; phylum Chordata; class Mammalia; order Primates; family Cercopithecidae; genus Chlorocebus; species Chlorocebus sabaeus. The sequence continues at coordinate 16,612,886 of NC_132908.1, forward strand.
AATACAAAAAAAATTAGCCGGGCATGGTGGCGGGCACCTGTAGTCTCAGCTCCTCAGGAGGCTGAGGCAGGAGAATCGCTTGAACCCGGGAGGCGGGGGTGGCAGTGAGCCGAGGTCATGCCACAGCACTCCAGCTTGGGCGACAGAGTGAGACTCCATCTCAAACAAAAGAAGGCTAAAATGGTAAATTACGTGTTATACATACAAAGCATCCCTAATTCAAACATCCAAAATCTGAAGTACTCCGAAATCCAAAACATTTTGGACACAACGCTATAAGCGGAAAATTCTATGCATAGATACTTAATGCAAACTTTGATTAATGCACACCATTATTTAAAATATTGTATAAAATTGGCCAGGCGCGGTGGCTCAAGCCTGTCATCCCAGCACTTTGGGAGGCCGAGACGGGCGGATCACAAGGTCAGCAGATCGAGACCATCCTGGCTAACCCGGTGAAACCCCGTCTCTACTAAAAAATACAAAAAAAAAAAAAAAAGTAGCCGGGCGAGGTGGCGGGCGCCTGTAGTCCCAGCTGCTCGGGAGACTGAGGCAGGAGAATGGCGTAAACCCGGGAGGAGGAGCTTGCAGTGAGCTGAGATCCGGCCACTGCACTCCAGCCTGGGCAACAGAACGAGACTCCGTCTCAAAAAAAAAAAAAAATATATATATATATATATAGAGAGAGAGAGAGAGAGAGAGAGTATAAAATTACCTTCAGGCTATGTGTACAACATGTATATGAAACGGAAATGAATTTTGTGTTTAGGCTTGGGTCCCTTCCCCAGAATATCTCATTACATATACACAAATACTTCAAAATCTGAAAAAGTTCAAAATTGGAAACACTTCTGGGTCCCGGCATTTCACATGAGGGATATTCAGCATGTATTATCTTGGGCTACACCTTCTTTTTTTTTTTTTTTTTTTTTTTAAAGGAGAAGTGCAGCATGTTCAGAGGGGCTGTGACAGGGAACTCAAAGAAGGGATGGGGGCCAGGCACAGTAGCTCACACCTATAGCAACAGCACTTTAGGAGGCCGAGAAAGGGAGGATTGCTTGAGCCCAGGAGTTTGAGACCAGTCTGGACAGCATAGCAAGGCACTGTCTCTACAAAACATTTAAAAATTAGCCCACAGGGTGGTGATCACCTGTAGTCCCAGCTACTTGGGAGGCTGAGGTAGGAGGATCCCTTGAGCCCAGAAATTGGAGGTGACAGTGACCTATGACGATGCCACTGCACTCCAGCCTGGGTTATAAAGCAAGACTCCATCTCTGAAAAAAAAAAAAAAAAAAAGAAAAAGAAAAAAAGTAGTTAAAAATATGTTTTAAATGAAGGGATGGGGAAGAGAGGGAGGGCTCCCCAAGGAAGGGTCATTTCTGCTGAGACCTGATGGGTACTGGCCTGGCCACTTTCACCTTTGGACCTGTGTTCTTTCAGCTCCCCTCTGTGGACCCCATGACCCCCAGTTCATGTCCTCTCCGCCCCTCTCTTCTCATTAAGCTGGGCAGGAGAGGACCTGGTGGCCCTGCATGAGCAGCAGCTGCAGTGTGGAAAGCAGTTCTGGGCCGCTGACTGATTCCTCCCAGCGGGGCTTGGTGCTGCTGGGCAAGGGTCTGCAGACCACTGAAAAGCCTCGAGGAAAAGTGGGGGCACCTAGCCCCCAGCTGGTTTGCTGGATGAGAGGAGACAGCCATGGGCAACCTCTCAGGCCTGAGTCTTCAACTTCGCGCCCCCCCGGCCCCCACCAGCAGGACCCTGTATGTGGATGAAGCTGTCTGGCTAAATCTGTCAGTCAGAAATCATTCATTGAGGCGTCTCCCCCAAACTTAGCTCTGTGCCAAGTCCAGGGGCAAGGCTGGCATCCTGCAAAAGATAAGAGCATGACCTTGGCTCGTAGGGGACAAACTGACGGCTATCAAGAAAACCAACCTGGGCCAGGCACCGTGGCTCTCGCCTGTAATCCCAGCACTGTGGGAGGCTAAGACAGTTAGATCACCCAAGGTCAGGAGTTCAAGACCAGCCTAGCCAACATGGTGAAACTCTGTCTCTATCAAAAATACAAAAAATTTAGCCAGACATAGTGGCAGGCGCCTGTAATCCCAGCTACTCAGGAGGCTGAGGCAGGAGAATTGCTTGAACCGGGGAGGCAGAGGTTGCAGTGAGCCAAGATTGCACCGTTGCATTCCAGCCTAGGTGACAAGAGTGAAAGTCTGTCTCAAAAAAATAAATAAAAGAGAAAAGAAAATCAGCCTGACTCTCAAGGGAGTACAGTTCTCTAGGTGACAATGCTAACTCCTGGATCGGGTTAGAATTCCAGACGATCCAGAAATTTCCAGAAATATCCAGAAATTTCATCTCCCTCATTTGGTAAAATATGGATTTTGGAGTCTGGCAGACCCACGTGGTGGTCTCCATTCTCACGCTAACTCCTAACGTGGCATCTGCCTCCTGAGACCTTGGGACAGTTAAGTAATGAGACCACATTGGATAGTGCTTAGGCCATAATGAGTGTTTATTTTTGATTTATTTACTTTTAGAGACAGGGTCTCACTCTGTCACCCAGGCCGGAGTGCAGTGACACCTTCGTAGCTCACTGCAGCCTCGAACTCCTGGGCTCAAGCAGTCCTCCTGCCTCAGCCTCTAGGGTAGCTGGGATTACAGACACAAGCCACCCTGCCCAGCATAATGAGTATTTCACATGCATGTGATAGCGTTACTAGTCTATGAGAGTCTACAGGACCAAGGAAAGAAATTGACTTGCCCAGGCCCCCATGGCTGGTTCATAGCGGAAGCAGGAATTTGAACCTACTTCATTGCTCTTTATCCAGTACTCTTGTCACCACACCCCACCACCTTTTCTAAGCCCATTGAGAGCAGGGGATTCTTTCTGGGCACCAGACAGCTCTCAAATTTAATCACCAGAAAACCTCTTTTGAAATTTTCCACTAGGAAAAAGGCATCTCCCACCCAGATCTCACAAAGAACCTTGAGCATGCATGCTTTCTCCCCCAGTAAGACTAATCCCACTCCCCTGTAACGCACCTGCTGCTGCTGTGAAGCGTTTCCTCATCTGTGATCATGAATCACCCTGGAACCCAGCGGGTCAGAGATAGATTGCTCTTCCCACTTTATAAACGAAGAACTGACAATCAGAGAGGGCCGGTGTCTTTCCTGAGTCCACACGGTGCAAGGTTACGTTCTAGACCCCATCTCTGAATCCCAGTCACACCTTCCCAGGCAGCGTAGAAGCTGGGCTCCTGTTGGGAGCTTCCTAACCCAAGCCCCATTTGTATATAACCTTGTTTCCATCTCTCTTAAGTTCCCAAGACCCAACTAACCCTCTTAGTTGGAAGCAAGTCAGAAAGTGCCCCTTGCAGCAGCCGGAAGTAGCCCTTTCAGAGTATAAATAGAATCGAGGGCTTTGTTGGTAGAATAACTATTCCAGTCAAGCAGCTCCTTCACATTTGTTATTAATTGTGGTCTGGGCAGACTCTGCAGAGGGAAATTCCGGTTGTAGATGTTTATTTGCAAGCAGCGGGCTCTAGAGTACACACAGCCCTGCGAGCCAGTGCAGCCTTGAGGTAGAACTCTGGAGCTGGGCCTGTTGATTAAATCCTGGTCATCGTGGATGAGCAGCCACAAAGAAATGATGGTTATGACAGTATAATTTATTGAGCATTTACTAGATGGCAGGCACTGTGCTCTCTCCTGGATGTGAATGTCCATGTGAGGTGGATTCTGTGATTATACATACCCATTTTACAGATGAGAATACTAAGGTTTGGAGAGATTACATAGCAAGTCCAAGGTCATCCACATCTGCCTGACCACAGGTCATGTTCTGAACCCCTGCACTTTGCTTTCTGCTCCCAAATCATTATCGCAGGACACCACTAATATGATCTTTGCCAGCACCACAACATTGGAACAGCATTTTGACCCTTGCAAAGCACCTTCATCTCTGCTGTCTTTAGAGCCCAAGGATTACATAGTCCTTGTTTGACCCACAACGCTGCTAAGAAGTAGGGAGTTTGAGTAACAGAACTAACACAGCACAGCTATCTACTGGGGAAGCTCTCCGGGACCCCCATCCTCACCCTTCACACCTGCACTGCAAAAATATACTTGCTATTCTCTCCTGATAAACTTGGCTTGTTAACATTCATCTGAAGTCAGCTTCTCCTGCTGCCTCTAATCACTCTGATTTTTCCACTTATTTTCTGTTTTGTGCCATGGGAATCTGATTACATTGTTAAATTCTTTTTTTTTTTTTTTTTTTTCCCGAGCTGGACACTATTTGGGTTTTGGTCTTTCAAAGAGTTCCATGTTCATAAAGACCCACATAGCTCTGACCATGTGTCATTGTTATCTGTCCTGCAGCTGAAAGCTGACACATTTCCTCTAGGGACGGATTTTCTTCTTTTTGAAATGAGGACAGTTTGATTGAACATGGTGACCATGACAGGGCTCTGGGATCACAGACTCACTCCATTCTCAGCTCAGCTACTTTATAACTGGGACCTCTCCAAGCCTCAGCTTCCTCGTGCCTACAGTAGAAAGATAATAACTCTGTTTTCATAGCAGTTTTGATAGAAGTGAATAAAATCATGCACAGAAATTGCTTAACACATAGTAGGCACTCAATAAATAGTTGATCTTTCTCCTGACTCGCTCTCTTCCCCGTCTGCCCCCCATCCCCATCTCCATTTCTCCTTCTCTGCATGTCTCCTTTCTTTAGGTATTTTTGTTCCTTCCCACCCACCCCTTCCCCAGAATAGCTGTACTCAGAAGAGCTCTGGATTTTTTGTTCCCCGTTCTCTTTGCAGCTCCCCAGACTAACTGTCTGACCCAAAGATGACTTTATATTTGAGCCAATGGAGCTCTCTTGCTGGAGTGATTTGTCTTTGATTTCACAGGACTCCTCCCTTTCTCCAAAAGAAAAGCATCCATGTCTGTGTCTGTCTGTCTGTAAATCAATTCTGCCTTTTAGAACCCTAAAGAGAAGTTGCAAAAGTCCTCAGCATCAACATCCAAGCCCTTTTTAAAGACCAGCATAGAGTCCTTACACCTATCCTCTATATCCCAAATCTCCACTTCTGCAGAGAGCAAGTGGAAGTATCAGGGCTGGCTTTGGACTCTGCAACACTCAGCTTCCCCTCTCACCTCTGTCCTCACTCACTGTGTGACCTGGGAAACATACTGACCTCTCTGAGCCTCAGAGGATGATAACACATTCTTCACAGGGTCAAATAACAGTGAATGCATAGGAGTCACTTAAGAAACACCAGCTCCTCTGGATCAGAGCAGCCACTCTTCTTCAGAACACATTCATTAATTTGCTCATTCAAAAACTATGGCAAAAGATGTTCATGGCTACAGGGAAAAGCAAGGGTTAATCTCAGAGGCCCCATACACCTTAAGTGGATGGATGGTGTTTGGGATGATAAGCTCTCGCAGGCTTTGCTGGTTGCATAGTTGGAGGGTTTGCTGTATGCTTGGATAGATGAATGGTTAGATATGGATGAGTGGACAGATGAGTAGCTAGATTATGATGGATGGATGAATGGATGGATGGGTGGAGCAAAGGATGAATGGTTGGATTTGGATGGATGAATAAATGCATAAATGAATGGGTGGATGGGTAGAGGGATGGATGGACAGATAAGTGGTTGGATTTGGATGGATGAATAAATGGATGAATGGATGAGTGGTTGGATTTGGATGGATGAAAAAATGGATGAATAGGTGGATGGGTGGAGGGATGGATGAATGGGTGGATAGATGGACAGATAAGTGGTTGGATTTGGATGGATGAATAAATGGATGAATGGGTGGAATGGTGGATGGATGGATGAGTGGTTAGATTTGGATGGATGAAAAAATGGATGAATGAATGAGTGGATGGGTGGAGGGATGGATGAATGGGTGGATAGATGGATGGACAGATAAGTGGTTGGATTTGGATGAATGTGTGGAATGGTGGGTGAATGGATGAGTGGTTGGATTTCGATCGATGAATAAATGGATGAATGAATGGGTAGATGGGTGGAATGATAGATGGATGGATGAAAAGATACAGCCTTATTAATCACCTAGAATCAGCATCTCATCTAATACAGAAATACTGGAATACCTGTTAGTCCTTAAGTACATGTCTACCTGCCTGCAATAACTAACTTACAAAGTATTTGGTTAGCAACAAGCAACTAAAAGCAATTGTTAGAAACTTTTCCTTCCAAACTCTAGGTATGATAATGTGGTGTATATTAGTGGTTCAGGGCATGATCTTTGGAATCAGACCTGTGTTTGAATCTCAGCTTAACTAATTAAAGCAGTGTGACCTTGAGCCAATCCCTTGGCCTCTTCTAAGCTGTGGTTTCCTCATTTGGAAAGCAGGGATAATAGCATTACTTTGTAAGATCATTACAAGGATTAAATTATCTAATGAATGTCAAGGGCTGGTCAATGTTCAATAAAAGGTATTGTTATTTTACTGATCTGAAATGTGCCTTCCTGTAACTTTTGTTTCACCCAGAACCAGATGTGTGTCAGATACTGTTTAAGTGTTGCAGATTCTGTGGTAAACAAGGCCAAAATAGCCACTCATCTCTTGGAGCTAATGTTCTAGTGGTGTGTTCAGATAATAAGCAAGTAAACAGATAAACAATTGCAGACAGTGTGACATGCTATGGAGAAAGTTGAAATCAGGTGAGGTGAAAGAATAAAAGAGGTGGTGGTGAGTCCCTTTTTTGGACTGTGAACTAATGAAGATGCAGTCATGCAGAGATCTGGGGAGAGGGTGTTCCAGGTCACAGGAAGCCGGGGAGAAGGTCCTAAGGCAGAAATGAGCTTGTTCGAGGAAGAGAAAGAAGGCCAGGGGACAAGATGGAATGTGAGACCCACCAATCAAGGGCAGAGAGATCTGAGTAGTTAGATCACACCAGCCGTAGAGGCTGTGTAGTGTGATTTGGACATTACGTCAATCTCGTCCTGTCTCCTGGAACTACGTAGAAAGAGCCTCGTTCATTCAGCAACTATTCCGCCTTCTGATGACAGCTTAGACTCCCGATGTCCTAATCCCCCAGCCCCGCAGTTTCCATCTCAGTTCTCCGGGTTTAGGTACTGGGACACTTGCAGCTACTACCCTAACAATGTCCTGAGTCCCATAAACCCAGAACTCGTAAGAAATTGGGTTGGACCCAAGCGAAATCAGGCTGAGGAAAGCTAGTAGATTTCTAGTTGAGATTTTAATAAACTCAACTAGAAAGTTCTTTTTATCTGAAGCAAGGGAAAGAAAGAGAGGAGTCTTTAGGGCTAATTTTCGAAATAAAAGATGTCTGGGACTATTTATCCAAGTGGATGTGGTACAGGATTGGATTTAAAAGAACATGATGGATGACAGTGGGTGATCTGTAGGCTTACTATTGCAAGAGCTTAAGGCAGGCCACAGGTGCCTGGACCTTCATCCCCACTTGGCCACATACTCCACGTTAGTTTTCTTCTCAGGCAACCTGTCTCCATATGGGAACAGAAAGGCTCATAGAATCTTCTAGCCTCCTGTGTAACAGAAAAAGAACCTCTCACCGGGCACAGTGGCTCACGTCTGTAATCCCAGCACTTTGGGAGGCCAAGGTGAGCAGATCACCTGAGGTCAGGAGTTCAAGACCAGCCTGGCCAACATGATGAAACCCCATCTCTACTAAAAATACAAAAAATAGCCAGGCATGGTGTTGCGTGCCTGTAATCCCAGCTACTCAGGAGGCTCAGGCAGGAAAATCGCTTGAACCTGAGAGGTGGAGGTTGCAATGAGCCGAGATTGCACCACTGCACTGCAGCCTGGGTAACAGAGCAAGACTCTGTCTCAAAAAAAAAAAAGAGAGACAACCTCTCTTATGTAGTAGTTCTAACAAACGTCTAGCATTCTGTCTTATTGGTTAATTAACTTGGTTGAGACATATGTTCTTCTCTAAATAATACTGTGGCTATGGAGAGTCAGCATTCCCATTGGCCAAGCCTAAGCTATAGGTCCACCCCGGAAATAGATGATGGAGTTAGGTCTTCCCCACCCATATGGACTGAGAATAGAGGAGAGGATGATGATGCCGCAAAAGGTATTGGATGATGAAGCTTCAGTTATGCAAGATGAGTAAATTGAAAGATCCTGCTGTACAACATTGTACTAATAGGCAGCAGTACTGTAGTGTACACTTAAACATTTGTTAAGAGGGTAGATTTCATGGTATCTGTTCTTACCACCATTAAAACAAACAATAGATTGGATGCTGTTAGAAGAAGGGAGAATGAATTCTGGACAGGCAGAAACAACACATGTATCTTACATTCACTAACTCAAAATTAACTGCTTCTTCCTCTGTGATTCAGAGATACATCTCATAGCTCTCACCTCCTCCTGCCTTGTTCAGTAGCTAAATATGTGTCCATGTGTCACTTCCAGCCTTTTTAAGCTCCTCAGGATGGAAACTGTGTTGTAACAACCCCAGGGTCCCCTAACCCCTTTTGTGCCTGACAGTGTGAGAATCTAAGACGTGCTTAGTGGCACTGAATTATGTTTTAGGGTTCAATTTGATGACCGTGCCCCTAAAATAGGCCCCAAAAGAAGCACCAGAGAAACTTCCTGCCCCTGCAAAGGATAACAAAGCCTCACCTTCTCCTCTCTGGTCTCTTGGATTTTCCCTAGGTAAAGCCAACAAGAACGTGCAGTGGGATGAGGACTCTGTAGAGTACATGCCGGCCAACCCGGTCAGAATCGCCTTTGTCCTGGTGGTCCACGGCCGCGCCTCTCGGCAGTTGCAGCGCATGTTCAAGGCCATCTACCACAAAGACCACTTCTACTACATCCACGTGGACAAGGTGAGAGGCCCCTGTGATCACCGCTTGCTGGGCTTCCTTCAGGGTCTGTCGGTCCCTCTCTGATACCCTTCTTCCGCATCGCTAGTCCGGGCTGCCTGCTTTCAGAAAAGGCTTGGAAGCTGACCAGCTGCCTCTCCACAGAGCATGTGGCCCTAGAGCGCTGTCTCTGTGTGTGTGTTGGTTTCAAAGTGCCCAGCTGTGACTTACAGTTTTGTCCATAAATGCTGTTTTTGGGGTTTTATTATTTATTTATTTAATTATTTTGAGACAGAATCTCGCTCTGTCGCCAGGCTGGAGTGCAGTGGTGTGATCTCCACTCACCGCCACCTCTGCCTCCCAGGTTCAAGCGATTCTCCTGCCTCAGCCTCCCAAGTAGCTGAGACACACACCACCATGCCTGGCTAATTTTTGTATTTTTAGTAGACATAGGGTTTCACCATGTTGGCCAGGATGGTCTCGATCTCTTGACCTCGTGATCTGCCCGCCTTGGCCTCCCGAAGTGGTGGGATTACAGGTGTGAGCCACCGTACCCGGCCCACAAATGCTGTTTCTTACCTCTCCCTTCTGCCCATTGCCCTCTGCATGCGTCCCACATACTTTGTGGGAATAGCTTACCTGTATTAGTCCATTTTCATGCTGCTAATAAAGACATACCCAAGACTGAGTAATTTATAAAGAAAGATGTTTAATGGACTCACAGTTCTAAGTGGCTGGGGAAGCCTCATAATCATGGCGAAAGGCATGTCTTAGATGGCGGCAGCAAGAGAGAAAAATGAGAGCCTAGCAAAAGGCGTTTCCCCTTATCAAACCATCCGATCTCGTGAGACTTATTCACTGCCACGAGAACAGTATGGGGGAAACCACCCCCCTGATTCAATTATCTCCCACCTGATCCCTCCCATAACACATGGGAATTATGGGAGCTACAATTCAAGATTAGACTTGGGTGGGGACACAGCCAAAGCATATCCCTATCCCAGGAGTGGGTACACTTTTTCCATAGAAGGCAAGATAGTACATATTTTAGGTATTATAGGGCACATACTCTCTGTCACAGCTACTCTGCACTGCCATTGTGCTAAAGCAGCCAAGGAGAACATGTCAACAAATGAGCGTGGCTGTGTACCAGTAAAACTTTATTAACAAAAACCTGCATCAGCCCTGCTGATCCTGAGCTACCTTGTCCCTGAGGTTTCTATTGGTGACACAATTATGCCTTTAGTCAAGAAGGCAAAGGGGGATGTCTTGTCCAAAAGGTTGGCTTCTAGCAGACCTGTGAGAGGATAATGGAGGAGCAATGAGTAGGAGGGGGGACAGGAAACAGAAATTCTGCCTCTGAAATATACCTGGGTTTAGATAGAGCCATATTTCCCAGCTTATCTTCCTCAGACCCCATGCAGCTGTCATGTATAAGAATGCAAAGTTGGCCGGGTGCAGTGGCTCACGCCTGTCATCCCAGCACTTTGGGAGACCGAGGTGGACGGATCACCCAAGGTCAGGAGTTCCAGACCAGCCTTTCCAACATGGTGAAGCCCCATCTCTACTAAAAATACAAAACTTAGCTGGGTGTGGTGGCGCATACTTGTAATCCCAGCTACTCGGGAAGCTGAGGCAGAAGAATTGCTTAAACTTAGGAGGTGTAGGTTGCAGTGAGCTGAGATGGCACCATTTCGCTTCAGCCCAGGTGACGGAGCGAGACTCTGTCCAAATAAATAAATAAATAAATAAATAAATAAATAAATAAAGCAAGACTCTGTCTCAAAAAATAAATCAATAAAATAAAATTTAAAAATATGTGAAGTCCCAGGCACCACCAGCCCAAGCCTAGTGAACCGTTAGCTCAGAAGTGGGGCCAGGGAATCTGCATTTCAAATAGCTAATTTGAAATGTAAAAAATAATACAAGTTTGAATTGCAATACAGAAAGACACCCCAGTCCAGGATCATTTACTTGGCAAAGGCCACTCTCCTCAGAAGTACCCAACCAGGAGGGAAGAGACAGAGAGGGGACGGGGTGAGGGGCATGCCTGGGTGTTTTCTAGGCCACTGAATGTCATCACCCTTTCTCTTCTGGGAAAAGCGTTCTAATTACCTGCATCGACAAGTGCTCCAGGTCTCCAGGCAGTACAGCAACGTCCGCGTCACCCCCTGGAGAATGGCCACCATCTGGGGGGGAGCCAGTCTCCTGTCCACCTACCTGCAAAGCATGCGGGACCTCCTGGAGATGACCGACTGGCCCTGGGACTTCTTCATCAACCTCAGTGCGGCCGACTACCCCATCAGGTAAGGCGGCCAAGGGCCCAAACCAGCCTCATCTGACGTCCTGCTCTGGCTGGTCTTGGCTGGGAACCTGTGAGGCAGAAGGAGACCGACGCATAGTCTCCACAGGATCTCTCAGGATAGGATTCTGATTGGACCTGAGGATCATTGATTCATTCACTCAGTCATTCACGCATTCAACAGATACAGACTGTGCACATGGTTTTCCCAGCTCTGTTCGCTGATATACCAGTGCACTAAACAGACAAACTCCAACCCGCATGGAGCTTTGTATTAGGGTTCTCTAGAGGGACAGAACTAACAGGATAGATGTATATGTAAAGGGGAGTTTATTAAGGAGTATTGACTCATATGATCACAAGGTGAGGTCTCACAATAGGCCATCTTCAAGCTGAAGAGCAAAGAAACCAGTCCGAGTCTCAAAACCTCAAAAGTAGGGAAGCCGACAGTGCAGCCTTCAGTCTGTAGTCGAAGGCCCAAGGATCCCAAAGCTGGAGAACTTGGAGTCCGATGTTCAAAGACAGGAAGCCTCCAGCACAGGAGAAAGACGTAGGCCGGGAGACTCAGCCAGTCTATTCCTTCCACGTTCTGCCTGCTTTTATTCTGGCCACGCTGCCAGCTGATTAGATGGTGCCCACCCAGATTGAGGGTGGGTCTGCCTTTCCCAGTCCGCTGACTCAAATGTTAATCTCCTTTGGCAACACCCTCACAGATGTGGCCAAAAACAATACTTTGCATCCTTCAGTCCATCAAGTTGACACTCCATAGTAACCTTCACAAGCTTCCATTCAAGTAGGGAGACATACAACAAAATGAGTTAAATGATGTCTTAGAAAAATAAAGCAAAGGGCGAAAGTAGGGGAGAATTGTAATTTTACCAATGGTGACCTGGAAAGTTTTCACAGATAAGAACAGAAGAAGATGAAGAAGAGAGTCACACCTACAGAGAAAGTGGTCCAGGCAGGAGGAAAGGCAGGGGCTGAGCCCAGAGCTGGGTCCAGGCCTGGCTTGTGCGAGGAACATCCGGCCTCAGTGGAGCTGTAACAGAGTAAGTGAGGGGTAGTGTAACAAGAGATATAAAGTCAGAGAGTAATTTGAGGCCGGATGGTGGTGATCCTAGAATTTGGCTGTTAGTCCAAGCAAGATGGAAGCCACCGGCATGATACTTTGAATGATGTTATGAACAATGTATGTATGTATGTATGTGTGTGTATCTATATATGAGCCAGAGTCTCGCTCTGTCACCCAGGCTGGAGTGCAGTGGTGTGATCTCAGCTCACTGCAGCCTCCACCCACCAGGTTCAAGTGATTCTCCTACCTCAGCCTCCCAAGTAGCTGGGGCTACAGGGACCCACTAACACACCTGGCTAATTTTTGTATTTTTAATAGAGATGGTGTTTCACCATGTTGGCCAGGCTGGTGTCAAACTCCTGGCCTCAGGTGATGTGCCTGTCTTGGCCTCCCAAAGTGCTGGGATTATAGGTGTGAGCCATTGTGCCAGGCTGATATTTTCTCTCAGGAGGGCAGTTTTTTCCTTTGACTGTGTTTTCCATCTGGATTCGCTGACAAGTGTGAAAAGGAAAGTGTATGGAAGTGAAGAGGGGGATCTTCCTCCCTCTAATGGCACAAGGCCGTAGGGTACAGCATTCCCAGGAGATCTAGATGAAGGAGCCCTAAAAAAAATAAAACTTTTATTAAGGCAACTTTCAAACACGCACAAGAGTACCAAGAATAGTGTAATGCACTCCCACATAGATGTCGCCCAGGTTAATTCATGGCCATTTTTCTTGTGTCTGGACTTTCATCCTCTTCCCCCAACAGTGGATTATTTTGAAAGAAATATAAGATATCATATAATTGTATCTCTAAATTTTCAGTATATATCTAGAAAAGATAAGATCTCTTTTTTAAGACAGCATCACAATGATGCTTATGCCTAAAATATTAGCAGGCAGGTTTTAATGGCATCAAATATCTAGGTCACGTATTCTCAAGAGTTTGAATTTTGAATCAGAACCCAAAAAAGGTACAAGCGTGGAAGGAAGTCATCTCTTTAAAGCTACAAGCAGCTTCTTTCTTCTTCACAGCATGGTCATTGGGGGTCTTCTTCAGTCCTGGGCTTGGGGGCATCCCCCCAACATCTGCTGGGAGACCCTAGACTGTAGAAGGTGCTGGGGAGGCACACTCTCTGGTCAGTTTGAATGGGGTACACCTGACACCCGTGAACCTGAGAAAAATGATGGGCACTAGAAAGATAACTGTTTTCCTTTGTCCATAGGACAGAGGGATAGATGGGAATGGTTACAGAACATTACTGGTAGAGTTGTACTTACCACAATTGTGTTCATTTGTTCAACAAACATTTACTGAGCAACTACCGTGCTGCGTGCTAAGTAGTACATTTTGTGAGCAAAAGCAGTGCAGCTTCCTGTACTTCTACCCTGCTCATGGAATGTGTATCCTAGCTGAGAAGATGGGGTTAGATGATCATGCCAAAGACACATCAAGCAAGGTGTGAACAAGCCATAAAGAAAGGAAGATGTGGGCTGGGTACGGTGGGTCATGCCTGTAATCCCAGCACTTTGGGAGGCCAAGGCAGGTGGATCAGAAGGTCAGGAGTTCAAGACCAGCCTGGCCAAGATGGTGAAACCCTGTCTCTACTAAAAAATACAAAAATGAGCTGATCTCGGTGGTGCATGCCTGTAATCCCACCTACTCAGGAGGCTGGGGCAGGAGAATCACTTGAACCCGGGAGGCGGAGGTTGCAGTGAGTCAAGATCGTGCCACTGTACTCCAACCTGGCAACACAGCAAGACTCCGTCTCAAAAAACAGAAAAAAAAAAAAAAAAGAAAGAAAGAAGATGTGGGAGTGGGGAAAAACTCAAGGGCCATAATCAGGAGGTCAGAAAGGCCTCTGAATGCTCAGCTTTGAACCAAGACCTAGAGGACAAGAGGGATCCACTGGGAAGGAAATGAGAAAGAGATCCTTCTAGACTGGGATTCGTAGCAGTGGCACTGCTAATGTTTGGGGATGGATAATTCTTTGCTATGGGTGCCGTCCTGTGCTTTGTAGGATGCGTAGCAGCATCTCTGGCCTCTGCCTACCAGATGCCAGGGGCACACCCTGCCCACTTGTGCCAACCACAGATGTCTCCAGACATTTTCACATGACCTCTAGGAGCTAAAATTGCCTCCACTTGAGAACCACCATTTCTTATATAGGGAACAGCCTGGGCACAATGTAGCACAGAAACAAACTTGTTGCATTTGAGAAATTTAAACAATGGATAGAGTATAATAAAAGAATGAGGAGAAATGAGTTTAGACAAGTACATGGCAAGGAGGGGTTAGAACATTCCTTCTCCATCTTTCATGAAAGGAATGAGTTTGGAAATGTCCCAAAATGCTGAGCATGGCAGCAAGTGTGGCAAACACTTGCTTCAACCCTTACAACAAACCTGTTTTACAGAGGGACAAACTAAGGCCCCATGTCATGTGATGAATGCATGGCAGAGCGGGGATTAGAATCAGTTTCGTCTGGTTGCAAAGTTGGTATTCTTTCTGGCTTGAAGTCGGCCTCTTAGGGAACTCAGCAGAACTGGACTGTCAGGATGGCCCCGGGCCACCTTGAAAGCACAGAAGGAAACAGTCCCACTCCATGAGCTTGTGGCTGGGCAGAATAGTGGTTAGACTGCCTTGCAGCAGGGATGTCCAGGATGGTCCTAGGAGGACCCCCGTTGTCTGTTCCTGAGTGGTAGGGGCTATGCTCAAAGTTCCCACATTCTTCCTTCTCTGGATTCCCATTGGAGGCCTCAGAGGTCATGCCAGGCTAGGTTGGGGGCCTGCGTTGAGCCAGAGACCTCTTGAGGCCAGGTAGGCATGCGCGTTGCTGCCCCCTGGAGGCCACTGTTGGCTTGCTTTGCGTGGCCACTTCCCTTAAAGCATCCAGCTCCGCTCAGCACCCAGGAGGCTGAGTGCCTGCACTCTTGTCAAAGTGCTTAATGCTCGAATCCAAGTTCTGCCACTTAGCTAGCAGGGTAACCTCAGGCAAGTAAATCCAATTTCTGTGAAATTGGGATATAATAATAGAACCTAGCAGCCTGTTGGACACTTGGAAGGTGCTTAGTGAATGTCAGCCATTTATACGTAAGCTATATCCAAGGTCTTATCTTGTATCTCTGAGAGGTCCAGAAATCATTTCTCAGGCCATGCGTGCAACCTATTTTGGGGTTCAGAGAAGAGAGTTGTCTTATTTGTGGCTTTTTTTGCTTTAGTGCCCCAGGTCACTCTGTATCTCTTGGCCTTTCTCATCCTCTTCCTCTGCTTCACTGATCTCATTTCCGTGGTGCCTCCCACGAATTCCTTTGCCCACTCTTCTTTGCCAGCCTCATAGCCAGAGGCACTTTATGCATCAAGCACTGCTGGTTCCTCTTGCTGTTGTTTTCATGAAGTTGCCCTACACAAAAACATATGAATTTTGCAGATGAATGGTTTCATCCTGGGCAATGCTGATAGGTTTTCATTTTCCATCTGCCGCCCCATCTGTAGCTTCCAAAACCACTACTTCTCCCATCCCAGGAAGAATGAGCAAACTCAGGAGTCTTCTCAAAGGGGCAATAGTGCCCAAGTCAGGCACTTCTAAGAGGCACTGAAAACTTGGGGGATAGTTAAGGGCCCAGCCAGCCCGACGTGGCCGCTGTGAGCAGCTCTGTGATTTGACATCACTTCCTTGTGTCCCCTGCACAACCCTCACTGTGGAGGGTGTGGGGGAGCGGGCAGATTCTTCCTCTCTTAGATATTAACGATGCACTGGTCTTTACTGGTCACTAGCCTTGTTTAGGCCCTGGACACAGACATCCTGGTTTCAGGTGCTGCCTCACCACCAACTGGCCATGTGGATCAGCACGAGTTGCTTCAACTTCCTGCATCTCAAATTCTCCACCTTAAAATAAACACAATATTAGTGCCCATTTCACAGGGCTCTTAGGAAGTTTCAGTGAAATCTTGCATGATAAGGACCTACCGCGGTGTCAAATGATAGAAAGTGGTTGATAAGTATACGCTGTTATTGTAGCCATGGAGTAATTTGGGGATTTTAGGCAGGACTTAGGCATCCTAAGTCCTTAGACGTCCTAAGATGTATCCTAAAAATATAAAAATGAGCCAGGCACGGTGGTGCATGCCTGTAATGCCACCTACTCGGGAGGCTGGGGCAGGAGAATCGCTTGAACCCAGGAGGCGGAGGTTGCTGTGAGCTGAGATCGCGCCACTGTATTCCAGCCTGGTGACGTAGCTAGACTCCATCTCAAAAAACAAAAAACAAAACAAAAAAAAGAACATGTGGGAGTGGAGAAAAACTCTAGTGCCCGTCATTTTTCTTAGGTTCACGGGTGTCAGGTATACCCCGTTCAAACTGACCAGAGAGTGTGCCTCCGCAGCACCTTCTACAGTCTAGGGTCTCCCAGCAGATGGTGGAATGCCCCCAAGCCCAGGACTGAAGAAGACCTCCAACGACCATGCTGTGAAGAAGAAAGAAGCTGCTTGTAGCTTTAAAGAGAGGCCTTCCTTCCACGCTTTTTTGGGTTCTGATTCAAAACTCAAACTCTTGGGAATATGTGACCTAGATATTTGATGCCATTAAAACATGCCTGCTAATATTTTAGACATCTAAGTCCCGCCTAAATTGCCCAAATCACTCCATGGCTACAAGTAACCCTGGGACTTGAATTACTTTCCCTTTTCTCTTTGATAGAGTTAAAAGAGTAGTAAAGTATTTCTTGAACTCACATCTCTGTCAAAAGAGGGAAAAGTAGCCAAGCACGGTGGCGCACAACTGTAATCCCAGGACTTTGGGAGGCTGAGGCAGGCGAATCACTTGAGGTTAGGGGTTTGAGACCAGCTTGGCCAACATGATGAAACCCCATCTCTACTAAAAATACAAAAAAATAGCCAAGTATGGTGTGTGCACCTGTAACCCCAGCTGCTCAGGACACTGAGGCATGAGAATCACTTGAACCCGGGAGGCAGAGGCTGCAGTGAGCCGAGATCATACCACTGCACTCCAGCCTGGGTGACAGACTGAGACTCTGTCTCTAAATAAATAAATAAATAAATAAATAAATAAATAAAGAAAGAAAGAAGGTGGGAAAAGCAAAGATAGGCTGTGAAGACTGAATGTTTCAAGAAAAACAGAATAGAACCAATTCATTTGTGGACATGAAGAATATTCCTGAACGTGGCATATGCAAGCTGAGAAGCCGAGAGTGTTTAGAGACTGTAGGTGTTCCTGCTCTGCTGTTGACATGACTTCCTGGTCCACGTAGGCTCCGGTTGGAGCTGGTTGTGTACCCAACACATGGGTGAAAGTGGAAAATGGATACTTTCAAACTCTGAGGCCCTGCTAGGTCTTGAATCCTCAAAAGGTATGATGGTTTTATTTCTATGTTCTATTTACTGAGGCAGGGAATTGTACCTGGCATACTTTAGATTGGCTGCAGGAAGAGATGAAGCCAGAAGCCAGTAGCACCTGTTTCTTGGTTTGGACTTGTAGTAAGAGACCTCGGCTGGCTGTGGTGGCTTGTGCCTGTAATGCTGGCAGCACTTTGGGAGGCCGAGGCAGGTGGATCACCTGAGGTCAGGAGTTCGAGACCAGCCTGGCCAATATGATGAAACCCCATCTCTACTAAAAAGACAAAAATTAGCTGAGTGTGGTGGTGGGCGCCTGTAGTCCCAGCTACTTGGGAGGCTGAGTCAGGACAATTGCTCAAACCCAGAAGGCGGAGGTGGCAGTGAGCTGAGATCACGACATTGCACTCCAGCCTGGGCAACAAGAATGAAACTCCATCTCAAAAAAAAAAAAAAAAAAAAAGAGACCTCATGCATCACACCGTGTCTTTCCCTAAGGCCAGTGTCTTGGGGCAACTCAGATGTAAAGAGAGGAGGGTTGAGTGTGTCCTTTACCTCTCCCAGGGTTCACATTCCGTCTGTGGTGTGGACACACGTGTGCACACAGGGGGCAGTGTATGTGTACAGAAACCACCAGGCAGGGGAATCCATGTTGACATTTTCCTGCTACTTCTGCCTCTTGGGTATCCACAGCAACAAAGTCCAAACTATCAGGGCCCACCACATGGACATGTAAGTTACATGAACCGCAGATCCAAATTCTGTCTTGAGATACTAGCAGAGCCGCGGGCTGACAGTGTGAGAGAGCTGCTCTGCGGTGCCTCAGTGGGAAACACCAGCTGGTAAAGACGGGAGCAGGTGGCCAGGGCTTCTCTACAATCTCCCAAAGACCAGAGTTTATATGGGACCAGGCAAGCAAGACTAACCCCCAGAGTAACAGCGCAGACACTTACTGCACACCTACTGTGTGCTGGGCCCTCTTCAGGGCCCTTTACCACATATTTTGTCTTAATCCCCATCCCTCAAAACACAACTGCTACTGGGTAAGTAAGTTTAGAGAAATTAGTATTAAAACAGAGCAGAGGAAACTTTGTAGGGAGCCAAGCCTTGATAATGTTCAGCACAGATACCAGTCACTCTGGGATTTGAAATGAAGTTGAGCAGTATGGAAGTCCAAGCATCCGTGTACAATCACTCCTGGACTTTTCATCCCTTTAGTCTGCTTAAGTGGGACCCGAATGGATCAAAGAATTCCTGTAGTTAAGACCACGCAACAACTACAGCGAATGTATATGTAGCACTTCGTACGTTCCTAGCATTATTCTAAGTGCTTTACAATTCAGGTGTGTCCAAGGGAGAGAATCCAGTTATGGCTCTTCAGTTTCTTTTCCTGGCTGGGCCAGTAAAGCCCTTCCTCATCCCTCTTTTCTGCTCGTCACTAGAGACAGAAACTAAAAACCATGGCTTTAGGCTGCTGAAAGCCTAAAACAAAAAAACAAAACAAAACAGAACAACCAAATAAGGTAGGTTGGACAAGCTGGTTTACATTGTTTTTGACAGCAACTCTGAAGTATGCACTCTTGATATCCCCATTTTTCAGATGAAGAAACTGAAGCACAGAAATGTTAAGAAACTTGAACCCAAGGCTACGGCCAGTAAACTGTAGAACCACGATCCTTTTTTTTTTCTTTTTTTTGGAAAGTGGGGTGAAATTTATGTAACATAAAATTAACCACTTTTAATTGTTGAATGGCATTCAGCACATTCACAGTGTCAGACAACCATACCCTCCCTCTAATCCTAAACATTTTCATCATCCCAAAAGAAAACCCTGTACCCATTAAGCAGTCACTTCCCAAAGACCTCTCCCCAGTCTCTGGCAACCACTAATCTCCTTTCTGTATCTATGGACTTGATTTGCCTGTTCTTGACATTTTTATCTATTTGTTTTGAGATGGAGCCTCCCCTCTTGTTGCCCAGGCTGGAGTGCAATGGCGCGATCTCGGCTCACTGCAACCTCTGCCTCCCAAGTTCAAGCGATTCTCCTGGCTCAGCCTCCCAAGTAGCTGGGATTACAGTCATGCACCACCACACCTGGCTGATTTTGTATTTTTAGTGGAGATGGGGTTTCACTATGTTGGTCAGTCTGGTCTCGAACTCCTGACCTCATGTGATCTACCCGCCTCGGCCTCCCAAAGTGCTGAGATTACAGGTGTGAGCCGCTGCGCCCAGCCTATTCTAGACATTTTATATAAATGCGGTTACATAGTATATGACATTTGCTGACCTGCTTCTTTCACTCAGCTTAATATTTTTGAGGTTCCTCTGCATCGTGGCATATAGCAGCACTTCATTCCTTTTTATGACTGATAGTCTATCATGTTGATATACTTGTACCACAATCTTTGTCCAATTGTCAGTCAATATACCTATCATTCTGAAGAGCTTCCCAAAGCCCCTGTCTCCTGGCCATGTTGTATCTGTGCTATATGCTCTGAATTGAGGGCCTCATCTGGTTTAAGAAGATGCAGCTCCATCATATGGGACTCTGCCCAGCAGTGGTGCTGGAGGACTCTTGTTAAGCCGTGATGACTTCTTGGCCATGAGGGATTGTAGATCTGAGCATATTGGCCTGATGGCCTTTTCCATGCACACTGGATCTTCTCTACCCATGCTAGCCCCTGGACCTCAGCTGAACAGGAAAGGAACTCCCAGTGATTCTCATTGTCTGGGGAAGATTCAGGTTGAAGATGGAAATGTGGAGGAGTAGAGTGTGAGGTCCAAGCTTCCCTTTTTCCCTTCTCCCTTCTCTCAACACCAAGCCCCTTCTGATGACAATCTTGGGGTGCTCTGGGGAGGAAAGTGCTTAAGTCAGCCCAGTGAAGATACTTCTGTACTCCCACAGATGAGGTCAGGGGTTGGGGCTCCTTCTGACTTTACCCATTCACCCAAAAAAATATTTATTGAGCACCTACTATGTGTTGGACACTGTGCTAAGCAGCAAGTACTCAAAGGTGAGGAAAAATATACCCAGTTCTGCCCTCATCGTGGTGGTCAAGGGTGATGGCTGGAGCCCGTCCACCGGGGTCCAAATTGCAGCTTCTTTATTTACTAGCTGTGTGAAGTTGGATACACCAGTCCCTGTGCCTCAGTTACTTCACCTGTAAAATGGGCATAATAATGGCACCACCCCATAGGGTTGCTTTGAGGGTTAAGTGAGTCCATATATGTAAAGTGCTTAGCACACAGCGAGGGTTATCCTTGTGATAGCCATGGGACACCAATAATCAAATTTCTCTCTCTCTTTCTCTCTCTTTACTCTCTCTCTTTTCACTCTCTCTCTCTTTCTCTCTGTGTTTTCACTCTCTCTCTCTGTCTTTTCACTCTCTCTCTCTCTGTCTTTTCACTCTCTCTGTCTTTTCATTCTCTCTTTTCACTCTGTCACCCAGGCAGGAGTGTGGTGCAATCTCTGCTCATTGCAACTTCCACCTCTCAGTTCAAGCAATTCTCCTGCCTCAGCCTCCCAAGTAGCTGGGGTTATAGGCACTCTCCATCACATCTGGCTAATTTTTGTATTTTTAGTAGAGACGAGGTTTCACCCTGTTGTCCAAGCTGGCCTCAAACTCCTGACCTCAAGTGATCTGCCCACCTCAGCCTCCCAAAGTGCTGGGATTACAGGTGTGAGCCATTGCGCCCAGCCAAGAATCTATATATTTTTAAAGCGTCCTGCACCCTGCAGGTGATCGTACTAGTGAGAATTGAAATCCACTGGTCCAGGGAAAGAGAGAGAAATCTGTCACATAGTTAGAGAAGTAAATAAAAGCTACATGCTGTGTTGGAAAATGTTAGTCTCAGTACTTCTTGGGAAAGCATATTTGGTGGCCCAACTCTCAGATGTTTAGGTGTGACCATCTCCCCTGCATTCTGCTTTCTCAGCAGCCAAACCACTTTTGTTCTTTGGGATGTTCAGAGACACACACTCTGCTTCCTGAGACCCCAGAGTTCCTGGGTTCGAAACCATCCAACAAAAGCTCCACCCAGATAATGTGTGAGTCTGAAAGGGTATATCTGCTTAGACTGTGGTTCACAAGGAGACTGGAAAAACATGCCAGTAATTTTGCCATTAACAGTTTTGCTTGCCTCTAGTCGCAAAATAAACACATCCTCAGCCCTGTTATTTTTCAAGCTGATGGAGCACACACTCCTGCTTTTGCAGAAATGCAGTTTGCTTCCCTCTTGCCAGTTGTCCTGGGTCTCCTGAGCTGTATTTTAGGCTGGACAGCTCTTTAAGCTTTCTTAAGGCCGGAAGTGACCTAGAGCATGTGCTGGACAAGCAGAGTGAGCCTAAAGTTCTCAGAGTTCTCATGAAAACCAAGGTTCTGCAGAAAGCCGAGAGTGGTCTGTGGGCTTAGGACCTTCTGGGAAGGATGTGATGGAGGACAAGAACTGATGTGACTGCTTCACCCACAGGATGCCATCATTTGGCTTAGAGAACTTTTAGCTGTATTGTTTGTTTGCTTGCTGTTTTATTTGTTTTTTCATTATTTCACAACTGAAAAAAAAAAAAAAAAAAAAGATTCCGAGTCCTGGGGAAAAATAATGTGATAGTTCTCTCTTGAGTTGTGTATCCATTCTTTAACTAGCAGAGAATAGAACACTTTGGCCATTCATTCATTAAATAAATGCTCATTGAGATTCTGCTAGATATTAGGCAATGCTCTAGACCAGCAATGTCCAGTGAAACCTTCTGGGTGATGGAAATGTTCTACAAGTACCATCCAGTAAGGTAGCCATTAGCCACATGTGGCCATTGACAGCTCGAAACGTGCCTTGTGGGACTAAGGAACTAAATGTAAAATTTGATCTGATTTTAATTTAAATTAAAACTCTGCCCTCATGAACCTTACATTGATGCCATGGGACACAAACACTTCCACTAGAGAGAATTATATTACTGTTCCCAAAAAAAAAGAGAGTCCAGGCTACACAGTACAGAAATATATGTGATCTCTGTCCTCTGCCAATTTGATATTCTCACCAGATCCCAGATTGACCACACAATGAATTTTGCGTGATGTATTTTCTTCCGAATCCCTCCCTCTCCATATCTCAGAATTCTCCTTCCTCTTGGCAGTGGCTTTCTATGTGTCTGTGGATGGGACGTTTCCAACCCTGGCATCTTTCTGCCCAGTGCATTGAGCATTTTTGCTTATTGGCAAAAAGAAAAAAAAAAAAAAGTCTTTTATGTGACTTTTTCTCCAGTGGCCAAGAGTATGGACGGTATCCATGCTGGGATGCTCCAAGTGCATCCTGGGAATTTGGATGTGAGCCCAGGGTGGTCTACAATGTGGGTGGTCTTTATTGTAGAGTCTATTATTCTTCCCTTGCCTGTTCCTTACCTCTAACTGCAGGTGAAGATTCTTTTCAAGGGCAATCTGGAGGAACCGCATGTATTAAAAATGGGATAAGGGAGGAGCATTTCTACCCTTTTAAAAATTGATGAGGGCAAAGATTTGGCTGAGTAGAGGACCCAAGCGACAGGGTTAAGGTCCAATCATTAGGCATACAGACTCTGTGGATTATTCTTATTATCATTCAAGTATTTTCTCTCCCTTGCTCCCACCCTGGGTCATTGTCCAGCATGGTCAATAGTAGCCACGTAAAGTAGATGCCTGGGGAAGCCTTTTAAGACCTGCCATACTCCAGTAGCTAATCATATTCGCCGATGTTTCTTGACCTCTTACTGTGCATGTGATTCTAGGCCAAGCGATTTCTATGCATTATCTCATGTAATTCTCACAACAATCCCAGAAGGTATATAGTGTTACTGCATCCCACTTTGCAGATGAAGAAACCAAGGCTGTGAGAAGTAAAGGAATTTTCCCAGTGTCTCAAAACTGGTGGGGATTGGAGCCAGGATTTAAATGCATGATTCCTTCATCGCGGGGAGTAGGGGCAGAGAGGAAAGGACCTGAGTTTTTTGCCAACAGGTCATAATTTCACCGGTTCATAAAATCACCTGTGAAGCTCTCCCACGCGTTTCTCCCCCATCTAAAGCCTTGGTTTCTGTATCTGGATGAGAATCCAGGTATCAAGAGATGAGCAGGGTACATCAGAACCTGAGATCCAGAGTCACCTCATGTTTAGCCAACTGCCACGTTGCCTCCACTTTCTGCTTTAGTCCCCATAGCCTCCCAGTAAGATGACATATAGAACAGCACCAGGACTCAGAGTGTTCAAGTGACTTGCCCAGCGTCACATGACTTGATCGTGGCCAAGATGGGATTTGAATGAAGGCTCAGCTGGCCTTGAAGTTCACTGTGCTTTATGCAGTGTGTTGTGTAAGTGGTTGACCCCAGGGAGGGAAAGCCAGTCACCCAAGGATGCCAACGGTACAATGTGGCTGCCCAGGCCAGTGTAGATCCATCTCCAGATGGCCTCTTTCTTTCTCTGATTAATGGAAGATCCAAGCTTTACTGACTGTGTGCTCTAAGTATAGACCTAGGAACCATCTGTCCTGCATTAGCAAGGACAACCCCAGCCTTCAAATTCCTTTGTAATCCTGTTCCCATTGGACCTCAGACTCTCCATATCTCTCCCCTAACTGGCTATCTGGAATTCTCATTCATTTAAATATTAGCCTAATGCAAGCATAATTAGAAAGGAATGGCATCTGTCCCTCCCCCCACATATGCCTAATTCTTTTGAAGCAAAATCAAAGCATTGCTGGCGTATTCTACACCATCAAGTCATTCCACTACAATGTAGAAGAGGTCATGCAGTGTCAGCCTGACGTGGATTTGAATTCTGTTGCTATAAGTTGAACCGTGCCCCATTAAATTTATATGTTGAAGCTCTAACCCCTGTACTTGAAGATAGGGCCTATAAGGATGTAATTAAGGTTAAATGAGATCATGAGCATGGAGCCTTGATCCTATAGAAGTACTGTCCTTCTTTATAACAGACACCAGAGAGCTCGCTGTCTCTTTCTTTGCCATGTAAGGACAGAACAAGAAGGTGGCCTTCTGCAAGTCAGGAAGAGAGCCCTCACCAGAATCAAATTGTCAGGCACTTTGGACTTCCCAGTCTCCAGAACTATGAGAAAATACATCTCTATTGTTTAACCCACCCAGTTATGGTGTCTTGTTATGGCAGCCTGTGCAGACCAAGGTACCTGTCTTCACCCCCTGTATGAGAGCTGTATGCTCTCAAGCAACAAATCCAACCTTTGTGAGTCTCCATTTTCTCACCTGTAGGAGGGGATGACCATGTTACCCATCAGGGAGCTGTAAAAGGAAGAATAGCCAAGTGGGACTCCAGGCACAGCTTAGCATATTTCAAGGTCTCTGATGACAGCTGGATCAGAGCATTGTGGCTCAGGTCTGGCACCTCCATGTGACCTCCTCTCCACCTTCTAACCATCAAAACATTGGGACCAGGATGCTCAGTCATGCTGATGGGTGCAAAGCAAGGAGAGATGGTTGAGTCCACCAGGGAGACCTTACTGGGCCCACCCCATTGCAGCAAGTGGTTGGTGTAACTGGTCTTGGCCCCAAGAGGCTTAAGTACAACCCAGACCTGAGGCAAGAAACATTAAAAAAAGAAGAAGAAGAAGAAGAAGTGCGATTCATTGTGGGGGGAGGAAAGGTTTCACAGAACAGTTATCTAGCCCACTAGTAACCATGTCTCAAGCAATCTCTCCAGCACTAAGTAATCCTACCCTCGGTTCCTCCTTCGTTTAGGTAAATGTAGGAGAGAGATGGGCAGAGGAGCGTCTGCTCTGGGTAGCAGGCTGGAGTGCCCTCCCCAGAGTACTTTCCTCATAGGATTGTTAGAAACATGAGAGACAGTGGAACACAGGACCTCATCCAGAATTGGGCAATTTTTTAACAAGGAAATTGTTTGATGATAATGGTAGTGATGACAATGATAATTAATAATCCTGTATAGTCATTAATTCTGGACAAAAACATAGTCTGGCCTTTTGTGTTCCTCTCCTCCTTTGTTCCTCTTATATGTCTCTATACCTTGTACTAATACAGAAATGCAGATGGGACAGGGGGCACCTGCCTTTGAGGAAGTCTGTTCCTGATGAGAATGAGGAAGGTGGTTACCTTGAGCTTAGCCATCTTTGCCTGGACTCGGGCTCCCATGTTCCCTCCCTGCTGCAAGGCTGTTTGAAGATAGCCCTTGTGTTTATTTGCCTTCTGTACCCTAGTGAGGTGAAACAGCATATTCCATTTCTCAAGTCCATTTCTCCACTTACTTTGGAAAATCAAGTCCATTTCTCTAGTTACTTTTTGAATGCAACTGTAATCCACCTGAAATTTCAAGTGAGAAACTTCCTTCCAATTTCCAACCTCACCGACCCTCACCCCATCCCCAGGCTCCAGTGTCCTGCCTCTGGCCCTCCCCTGGTGGCCCCAGGCAATGTCAGAAAGTGATTTGGACATCTGGGCAGGTCAGCTTCCAAGGGAATCATCATGGAACAGAAGCCAATGCAGAAAGCAAGTTTTCATGGTTCCTGAGTCTCCCCTGCTGCCTCCTCCCACTCCCACCCAGCTTGGGTGAAGCAGTCCCATGCAGGTCAGATTGAGTGTCTCTAGAACTTGGATTCTGGTCTCGGCCCACTGCCTATAAAACCAGTTAATCCCAAAGTGGAGAATGGGAAGGGGAAGGCCATTTGGTAGTACTGACCAGTTTTCCTATGGTGGGGGATGAAGGGGAATCCCACACTGGTGGTGGTTCTCTTACGGAGAAGGAATGAAAACTGTGCCCCTAAAGACCACCAACCGTCCTGTGTCCTTTCTCCTCCAGGGAGGGATTCTCCTCGGTGCAATTTAATCGTATTCATCAGTCAACATTACTTGGCAAACCGAGCCAGGGGCACAAACATTGCCACCCTTTCTCAGTCTAATCGAGCTCTTTGGGATGCTGGAATCTGGTTTAAGGCCAAGCAGAAGCAATTTTTGATTACAGAGTCAATCTTTGTTTAAAAGTTTGCCACCCTGGGGAAGTTTCTAACAAGTTACTTTAAACAATGCATTCTCTGGACACCTACAGCTAAATAGTCCCATTAATCCAAATTGCTTTGCCGGGTTGTGGTGGAACCGTTCAGGAGCTGGGGCAGTGTCTCAGACAGGCTTCATGACAGCGATGGCTGCAGTACCGAGGGGGCACTGCTTTGTCATGAACTGAGTGACCAGGAGATGGCCCCACCCCTGAGAATTCCCTGCCACTGAGTTCGTTTAGGTGCTAAGTGCTTCTCCCATGGTCTCCTTTAATCTGTCAGCCATCTGGTGAGATGGTACCTTCATTGTCCCCATTTGCAAGAGAAGGGACTTGAGCAGATGCTCAGCTACCCAGAAGTGGAGCTCATTGGAGCTTAAACCCACCCATGCCCTTAACAACAAGTCAGGGCTTCCCAAGTAGGCCCGTGGGCCGCTTGCAGTATGCAAGATGATTTAAAGAGAAATGCAGACGAGTCTTCAAAAATGTCCATGTTTATCTATATTAACACATAGAAGGGAATAGGAACATGTTCAGCCCAGATTTTGGAAGCTGAAGTTTCCTTAAAAAAAAAGTTGATTTAAATGAGAAAATATTAACAAGGCAACAATACAAGGGGTAAGTGGCTCTTCAGTCATTTGGCAAGTACTGATTGAGTGCCTGCTATACTCCAGCCATTTCTGCTGAGGGTTGGGAATACAGCAGTAAAGAAAGCAAGCACTGTTGTGCACCCTCCATGCTATTTAGAGAGACAGTAGCGGGCCATGTATCAGATAGAAATGAGTACCAGGAAAACTACTGCATGGAAAGAGGATTGTGGGGTGGGGGCAGTCAGGAAGACACTTCGATGAGATGGATATGCCAGAAAGTTATGAGGAAGATTGTGAATGACCCAAAAAAGAGCGTTATCAGGTGAGGGATCAACAAACTTCTTTTCTAGCTTTTATTTGAGGTTCAGGAGTACATGTGCAGGTTTGTTACATAGGTAAATTGTGTGTCCTGGGGTTTTGGTGTACAGATTATTTCATTCCGGTGATAAACAGTATACCTGATAGGTAGTTTTTCATCCTCACCCTCCCTGCCTCCTCAAGGAGACCCTGGTGTCTGCTGTTGCCTTCTTTGTTTCCATGTGTACTCAATGTTTAGCTCCCACTTACAAGTGAGAATATGTGGTATTTGGTTTTCTCTTCCTTTGTTAATTCACTTAGGATAAAAGCCTCCAGCTCCGTTCATTCAACAAACTTTTTTTTTGAGACAGGGTCTCATTCTGTCACGCTGGCTGGAGTGCAGTGGCACAATCACAGGTCACTGAAGCCTCGACCTCCCGGGCTCAAGTGGTCCTCCCATCTCAGCCTCCTGAGTAGCTGGGATTATAGGCTCATGTCACTACACCTGGCTAATTTTTGTATTTTTATAGACATGGGATTTTGCCATGTTGCCCAGGCTAGTCTCAAACTTCTGCACTCAAGCCATTTGCCTGCCTCAAACTCGCAAAGTGCTGGGATTACAGGCATGAGCCACCTCGCCCAGCCTCAAAGTTTTCAATTAAAGGCCAGATAGTAAGTATTTTAGGTTTTGTGGTACATATATAGTCTCTCAGGATAATGAAACTCTGCCATTGTAAGACTAAGGCAGCCATATGTATGTAAATGAATGGGCATGACTGTGTTCCAGTAAAATTTTCTTTATAAAAGCAGGTGGCAGGCAATAGTTTGCCCTTGATCATTCTGCCAGATCTGCCGTGTTTCAGATCATGGCCTTGCCCAGAACACATATGTCTCAACCCTTTCAAATGTAGTGCCAACCCACCCACCCATCTTCCTAGGCATGGCCTTTGCTTCATTATCTTGGACGATTCTGTCAACCCAGGTGAGGCTGAATCTGGATCACAAGTGCTTCAGACTTCAGGACCCTGGATAGAGAATGAGTGATGGAGATCCCCAAGGCCTTCTGGTCTACCTCCCCTAGGCCTTGACCTGGATTTCCACCCAGTCCCAGGTAGCTGAACCTCTTATTAAACAGCAGGCTCCTTTTATTTTATGTTCTCCTAACCTACTTCATGTGCCATTTCTGACCTTGAGCTGACAAGGAGCACATGAAACACAGCTCACCCATCAGTGTTGCCTGACCAGGGGCGGCTGAGAGGAGACAGGCAGTTTGCACACAGACAATCCTCCATGGCTATCCAGCCCCGCAGAGTTCCTGCAAGCCAGAGCATACTGTGTTTTCTTACCACCCAGCCTTCTCTGCCTAAACCCAGGATAAATACCTGGTCCTCATTAGCACTGTAATTCACCCTGCACCACCTTCCTCAATCTGAATCAAAAAGGTTAATGTCATTGAATCCTGAGACTCATTGATTTCAGCACTTACCCCAGGTTTCTGCTCCCCCGCTAGAAGCACAGGGCTCATTTATCTTTCCTTGGTGGACCAGGCAAGTTACTGACTAATGCCTTAATGCCAGCTAATTCTCAAAGATTTTCCAGAGTGACTGGACATGTGTTCCTCTAGTACTTTCTATAAATCCAGTTGCTCTTGTGTGTCTAGTTTTCTACTGACTCACTGCCTAGATGTGTCTGGGCTCCCCTCCTGTAATTTATCTTGGAAGTCTGTCTCAGGTTGCAATGTTAATTCAGGAAGGGAAAGATTTTTAACCAAGGTGATGGCCACAAAATACATTTTAATGAACTATCAGCTGTAGGGCCTCGCTGTGAATTTGTTCATTCATTCATACGTTCTAGTCAGTCCATAGATGCTTGTTGGAAACCTACTGTGTGCCAGACATTTGCCAGGACCTGGGGTTACAGACACCAATAGAACCATTAACATCGCTGCCTTTGAGGAGTATACAGATTAAGCCATTAAATAATGGCATCTTCATGACATTGTCAGGAAAGAAATTTACATGCATATAATGCAGGAAACAGACATGCATATAACCCTTCTCTTCTAAAAGACCAGGGAAAGCTTCCCTGGAGAAGCACCCATCCCATAACCATGTTTCAAGCAATCTCACTGGCACTAAGGAATCCTACCATCAGTTCCCCCCTCCTTTTAGGTAAAACTAGGAAGGAGATGGGCAGCAGGCTGGAGTGCCCTCTGCCCAGTGGTTTCCTGAGAGTTGAAAGAAGAGAAGGAATTAACTGGGTGAAAAAAAGGGACGGTGAACATTGCAAGGAGAAGGGGCTGTATGCAGAAAGGCACTGAGGCAGGAGAGAGCATGGCTTCTGCAGTAAATGAAAAGAGGCTTACGTGGACAGGATGTGGCAAAGGGATAAGCCAATAGAAAAGGCCAGAGAGGCAGATGGGGGCCAGACCATGTGGGACCCTGAGAGCCAGGTTAAGGAGTCCAAGTTTATCCTATAAGCAATGGGCAGCCTTTGAAAAGTTTCCTATTAGAAAATGCCGTGATGAGATTGCTTCAGTTTATAATCAGTTGCTTGGCAGTGGGAAAAAGAAAGATTTAAAAAAAAAAAAAGTGGAAGACTGTACCAGCCTGCTGGAGGAGGGGAAACATATGATAGCTAGTATTTCCGGCTAGTGGATATGTACATTATAGCTCAGGTAATTACTTTGCACCAGGCTAAATGCCTCCTGTTGCTTTGTTGCTATTATTTTCTCTTGGTGTTGAGTTTTCCCGCAGCATACCTTATTCTTAGGCTTCGTGGCCCTGGGAGAGACGCTGTAAGCTGGATCTGGAACTGGACCTACAAACCTCCTCCTGCTATTCGGCAGGAATTTTCTGAGGCTCAGGCCATCAGGCCAGTGTAGCAAAGCGGTTGAAAGTGTGCACTTGAGGAGGCAGCAGAGGCTGAGTTCAATTTCCAGCTGTTCTGTTTACTGGCCACATGACCTTGGGCATGTTGCTCAACCTTTCTCTGCCTCAGTTTTCTCATCTGTAAAATGGGAACCATCAGTTACGTGCCTCAGCCTTTACTGTAAGGATTAAGCTGTGAAATGTACAGCACCTTGCCTGACCCAGAGAAAGTGCTCGAGAAATGATGACAGTGATGGTGACCCAAGCTGCCTAGGTGACAGTTCCACAAGTGGAGAGGTGACACCTGTTTTGCTTACCACCGTGTCTTTTATTCCTGGCACAGTGCCTGGCACATAGTGAGAGCTCAGTCAGTACTTAGTGAAGTAAGGCATGAAGGAGCAAATGAGCGCTCAGTGTTTGTTCCATGTAACACTGCTGTGGCTGCAGTGACTGTGGTCCTTTATTCCTAAGTGCCATGAGAGTCACTGGTATTTTATTGCATTTTTTTGCATTTCCCATTTATTTATTTATTTATTTATTTATTTATTTATTTATTTATTTTTTGAGATGGAGTCTCGCTGTGTCTCCCACGCTGGAGTGCAGTGGCGCGATCTCGGCTCACTGCAAGCTCCGCCTCCCGGGTTCATGCCATTCTCCCGCCTCAGCCTCCGAGTAGCTGGGACTACAGGCGCCCGCCACCACGCCTGGCTAGTTTTTTGTATTTTTAGTAGAGACGGGGTTTCACCGTGTTAGCCAGGTTGGTCTCGATCTCCTGACCTCGTGATCCACCCGTCTCGGCCTCCCAAAGTGCTGGGATTACAGACTTGAGCCTCCGCGCCCGGCCTACATTCCCCATTTATTAAAAACATCTCTGGGCTTACTCCTAGATTGAGGACCAGTGGAGGGGTTTTGTCTTGACTTAATGTCTTTTTACCTAGAGGCATTTTCAGATTTTACTGTCATGAAAATGGAAAACATTCCAAAGAGCTAGAGAGTTTATTTCAAAAGGACAATGAGCCATGGGAGGTTCTCATGAATCCTAAGGTTGGCTCAGCTGCTTCTGCACGTAAACTGGAGGTGCCTGCACAAATATCAAGGATCTGTGTCTGGGAGCCTGGCAGGCCAGAGGGACATTCACACATCACACCTGTCTGGCTTCCACGCAGCCTGGCAGAAGGTCTGGATCCCATGCAGTCCCTTGATGTCATGGAGCAGATTCCTAGTCCGTTCCCATTTTCCATGAGAGAGGACGGGGAGGTAAGTTCTGCAGGTGTCCACATTCCTTCCCAGTTCCATGACCACACCTGGTATCCTGCGGGCTCCAGTGGTGTTGTGTGTGGACCCTGAGGTCAAATGGTCTGGGTGCAGATCCCTGTTTCTGTTACCTGTGGGCTGTCTAACCTAGGACAAGTCACTTAACATCTCTGTTCATCTTCCTCTGTAACATGGGTGATAATGATAATATGTACATCATGATGATGTTGGGAAGGCAAACTGAGCTGATATATAACAGGTGCTTCAGCAAGTAACTATTATACCCTATACTTATTACTGTTATTATCGTCATGATTATTAGACAAGTTACCCAATTTTCAGAAGTTTGTTCCATTGTAAAATGGAGCTACTGCTGCCTATTTTAGGGGGATTGTGAGGATTAGGTGGATAGCGTATATAAAATAGGGATGATACACCAAACATGGTTATTGTTGTAGCTGTTGTTTTATTTCTCAGTTTGAAATTTTGGGATTCAACTGGCATATTTTTATTGTGGTATAAAAATAAAAACATAAATAACAAAATTGAAATATGTTGGCCGGAGGCGGCGGTGCGTGCCTGTAATCTCAGCGCTTTGGGAAGCCAAGGAGGGCGGGTTAGTTGAGGTCAGGAATTCGAGACCAGCCTGGCCAACATGGTGAAAGCCTGTCTCTACTAAAAATACAAAAATTAGCCAGATTTGGTGGCACATGCCTGTAATCCCAGCTACTTGAGAGTCTGAGGCAGGAGAATCACTTGAACCCGGGAGGTGGAGGTTGCGGTGAGAGGAGATCACGCCACTGCACTCTACCCTGGGCAACAGAGTGAGGCTTCATCTCAAAAAACAAGTTATATATGATATGCCAACAATAATATACAATTGAAATTAGTGGCACTTAATACATTCACAGTGGTGTATGACCATCATCACTCTCTAGTTACAGATATTTTAGTCACCCCAGAAGGAAAATCTGTACCCATTAAGCAGTCACTCCTCATTCCCCTCTGACCCCCAACCCCTGGCAACCCCCAGTCTGCTTTCTGTTTCTGTGAGTTTGCCAACTCCGAATATTTCATATAAATGGAATCATACAACACGTGGGTATTTCACATCTGGCTTCTTTGACTTAGCATAATGTTTTCAAGGTTCATCTGCATTGTAGCTTGTATCAGTACTTCATCTCTTTCTGTGGCTGACTAATATCCCATTGTCTGGATAGACCTCATTTGGCTTATCCATTCAGCAGGTGATGGACATTTGGGCTCTTTCTACTTTGGGCTATTGTGAATAGTGCTGCCATGAATAGCATGTACAAGTTTTGTTTGAACACCTGTTTTCCATTCTTTTCAGTATTACAGTGACTCTTAACATATGTGGTTCAACTACTTAGGAGAAAAAGGGAAGAAGTAATAAGATAAAGTAGAAAAAGAGAGGGATTTCAGCTTCTTTAGATGAATATCTTTCTTTTGTTTTTTGTTTGTTTTGTTTTTCTGTTTGTTTGTTTGTTTGTTTTGGCCACGCTCTGGAGAGCCAGCCAGGGAACCAACCACAGAGAGGTTGCTCTTGGTTTGGTCTCTAACTCTTGGGTCCATCAGTAACATCCCAAGGACCACAGCTTCCCTGGGAAAACCTTTGATGACTGCACATTGCAGCCTGGGGAAGCCTGCCATCCTTCTGCCTCACTCAGAGCCAAATACAAAACAAGGGCTACCAGATAATCAAGCAATTACTATGTGGCAGGCACTGGATTGAGTCTTCCACACCCATGGTCTCATCAAATCTTTGCACGACTCAGACAAGGAAACAGAGGCTCAGAAGGATAAAGAAACCTGCAAGGTGGTACTGCAAGGACCAAGGAGTGGAGATGAGCTTTAAACCTACTTCACCTTTTGCTGAATGATGTTTCTGCAGAACAGTGGCACATCAAGCTATCGTTCAGTTGGGCTTATCTCAGCGGGACCTGCTGAGGTATCTGCCTTAGCATGAAAGGAATTCTATCTGAGTTTGTGAATTCCATACCAGGAACCTGGCACAGACTCAGAGATTGCATTCAACCTTTGTCCCTGTGTGCATTGAGCATATAATATGCCAGACATTGTGCTAGCCAAGCCTTGCTCAACTGAGGTTCCTCATTTGAGCCACAAAACACAGGAAGTGGGCAGAGTGCCTGTGTTCTTGATTCTAGCAAGGATGGTACGTGACTACGCTCTTAATGCATACAGGAAAGCTAATCCAGGATGTACGTGGATGCCTCGGAACACCAAAGCTCCTGTCTCACAAGGATTTGGTCTTCATCTTCGCTGTTTCTTCAGCATCTGAAACAGCATCTGACTCATAGCAGGTGTCACATAAATGTCTGCTGAATGAGTACGTGGAGATAGTGTGATGTGCACAAATCTGCCTTCATCTACCACACGTCCTGTTTGATAATTTATACTATGATCCTGTTTTTACCATGCAGCCATTTAAATACTCAGAGACCTGGCACTGAAAAGAATTCATCAGCGAGCAATGAACTTGTATCAGCATCTTCCTGGCAGAGTTTATGTGGTCAGATCCCAGATGACATTTGTTACTAATTTGGATTTTTGTTATTGTTAGTAAAACACTGTATCGGTCACCATAGGAACACAGAAGAAGTAGGACTAAGGTATTGCCGCTGAGTACGTACCTCTCTGGGAAAAGAAATAAATACTTGTAAATGAATAGCTTTTACCCAAGAAGCAGGAGGTGTGAACTCACGTAGAGTCAAATAAAACCCAGGCTTAAATGTCCTCATTGAAATGAGCCCATACAACTCAAAGTGATACCCAGCTATTGAAAAAGCAGAATTCATGTCTCAAGTCAGAAATGAACACAGTTGGCCAGGTGTGGTGGCTCACACCTGTTATCCCAGCACTTTGGGAGGCCGAGGCAGGCGGATCACCTGAGGTCAGGAGTTTGAGACCAGCCTGGCCAACGTGGCAAAACCTCGTCTCTACTAAAAAGTACAAAAATTAGCCAGACGTGGTGGCAGACACTTGTCATCTCAGCTACTCAGGAGGCTGAGGCAGGATAATCATTTGAACCTGGGAAGCAGAGGTTGCAGTGAGCCGACATCTCGCCACTGCACTCCAGCTTGGGTGACAAGAGCAAGACTCCATCTCAAAAAAAAAAAAAGAAATGAACTCAGTCTTTGGCACACAGGAAGATGCTCAGCAAATGCTATGGCCGGGTCTGACTTGCTGAAGAAGTGGGAAATTATATTTACCAGGAAAGCTGATAGAGCTTGCAGAATCGTAGAGTTATGAAAAAGCACAGAACATTTAGAAAACTTCAAGTAATTCCAAAGATTGAGTAGGCAAGATGCAGGAAGAGGAAGGAAAGAAAAGGAGAAAGGAAAAGGAAAGAGAAACGGAAGAGAGAGAGAGAGAAAAGGGAGAGAGGAGGGAAGGAAGGAGGGAAAAAGAAAAGAAATTTAATTTACAACTGCAAGAGTAACACAGCTAATACTTACTGTTTACTGTATACCAGGTACCCATGCTAACAGCTTAACCTGACATCATTCCTTCTAACCCCAAAACAACTCCACAAGGCATGTCATATTGCGATTCCTGTTGTTATAAAGGCAACAGTGCTGTTCAGAAAAATTGTCATCTGCCCAAGATTGGGCAGTTAGGGCAGAGCTCAGCCAGTTCTGCTATTGAGTAAGACGCCAGCCTATTTTCTCTCCCAAAAGAGAACTGGAAGTTAAATTGGCCATTTTTTAATCATTTATTTGGATATTCTTTTATTATTATTATTATTATTATTATACTTTAAGTTCTAGGGTACATGTGCACAACGTGCAGGTTTGTTACATATGTATACATGTGCCATGTTGGTGTGCTGCACCCGTTAACTCGTCATTTACATTAGGTATATCTCCCAATGCTATCCCTCCCCTCCTCCCCACAATAGGACCCAGTGTGTGATGTTCCCCTTCCTGTGTCCAAGTGATCTCATTATTCAATTCCCACCTATGAGTGAGAACATGCAGTATTTGGTTTTCTGTTCTTGCAATGGTTTGCTGAGAATGATGGTTTCCAGCTGCATCCATGTCCCTACAAAGGACATGAACTCATCCTTTTTTATAGCTGCATAGTATTCCGTGGTGTATATGTGCCACATTTCTTAATCCAATCTGTCACTGATGGACATTTGGGTTGATTCCAAGTCTTTGCTATTATGAATAGTGCCACAATAAACATACGTGTGCATGTGTCTTTATAGCAGCATGACTTATAATCCTTTGGGTATATCCCCAGTAATGGGATGGCTGGGTCAAATGGTATTTCTAGCTCTAAATCCTTGAGGAATCGCTACACTGTTTTCCACAATGGTTGAACTAGTTTACAGTCCCACCAACAGTGTAAAAGTGTTCCTATTTCTCCACATCCTCTCAAGCACCTGTTGTTTCCTGACTTTTTAATGATTGCCATTCTAACTGGTGTGAGATGGTGTCTCATTGTGGTTTTGATTTGCATTTCTCTGATGGCCAGTGATGATGAGCATTTTTTCATGTGTCTGTTGGCTGTATGAATGTCCTCTTTTGAGAAGTGTCTATTCATATCCTTTGCCCACTTTTTGATGGGGTTGTTTTTTTCTTGTAAATTTGATTGAGTTCTTTGTAGGTTGTAGATATTAGCCCTTTGTCAGGTGAGTAGATTGCAAAAATTTTCTCCAATTCTGTAGGTTGCCTGTTCACTCTGATGGTAGTTTCTTTTGCTGTGCAGAAGCTCTTTAGTTTGATGAGATCCCATTTGTCAATTTTGGCTTTTGTTGCCATTGCTTTTGGTGTTTTAGACATGAAGTCCTTGCCCATGCCTATGTCCTGAATGGTATTTCCTAGGTTTTCTTCTAGGGTTTTTAAAATCATTTTTGAACATTTGTTTTTAGGCTACTAAAGCATTTTTGCTCAATTGAAATTTCACCCAATATAGGTGGAAGTGAATCCTCGGTAAAGAAACCTCACCTGAGGTGTCTTGAGGCCCCAGCTGCCCAGCCCCAACCTGGGGTTCCCCCAGATGCAGTTTAAAAACTGATGATCTATATGATAACTTCTCATTTAAATCATTTCTGAAGTTTTCTTTGCCTAGAAACTGTCAAGTTACTTCAAACCCTGTGCCCTCTGTTTAAAAAGAAAACATCTGTTTAAAAATCCTTTTTAAATTTCTCCTCAGCCCTTTGAGATAAACAAGCAACCTTGGAAATCTGCAAGTAAAGAGTATACTGGACGCAGCATGTCCTGATCCTCCAGAATCTATCTCTCTGTTGCAGAAGCCACAGTGTTTGTTTTTCCATGGCATGTATGACTTCCTGTCTGTGTTGCAGTGCATTTTGACCTTGTTCCAATACATACAGGCTAGTGAACGTGGCAAGCTGCCCAAAGAGAATGAGATGCTTGGTGACAGTATCAACTGTCCTTCAAGCTCAATCTCACCTTGGGGCTGAAATCCAAACTGACCCAATCCCAAAGTTCTGGGAGTTAGAGATCCTTGCTGTATCCTACTCCTGGCGCAGTACAGACTCTAGTCCTAGAGAATTCATAATAACAACAACAATAATAAGAGCTGACATTCTAGCATTCTGTGGGCTAGGTTACCTAAGCTGTAATAGATGTCTCTTGTTTTCACTGGCTCAACGCTCATTACCCCACTCTGGTACCAGTTTCTGTATCAGCTAGAATTTTGTGGTTGCAAGCAACAGATTACTCCCTCTTATTTCATTACATCTTCAGCTCTATGAAGTACATAGTGTTATTATCCTCAATTTTAAAAATGACAAAATTGAGCATCAACTAACTAAAAATGACCTGCCCAAGGCCACACAGCCAGTAAGTGGTGGAACTAGGACTCAAACCTACATTTCTCTGATGTCAGATCTGCATTATTTTAACCACTCCAAATTCCGATACATTAGTGTTGGTGCATTAGGAAGACCTGTGTGGTGAAATGGAAATGGACAAATTAGTATTATAGGTCATGGTGATTATTTGAACAAACCCAGGGCAGGATGCATGGTGAAAAAGGTACCTGTTCTCAGCCATAAGCACAAAGAGAAAGGTCAGCATGTCAGTACAGTTCAGTGCCATTCAATGGTCATTTATACTCCAGCACTTCCCAGTGGAACTGACATTGAGCCAGTTTTTGCAAAGGCAAGCAGGAGTTTTCTAGGCGAAGGTATAGGAAGGATGTTTCTGGCATTAGGGATGATATGGACAAAAGCTCTCATTCTGTCCCGCAACACAGTTGTGCTGAGCAGTTTCTGTGGGCTACAGTGAAATGGGCCTGGGAACCCTAAGAGAAATAGGCATAAGGCTGATGGAACCTGTCATGCTCCAGGCCTCTGTGCTGGACAGTAGGAAACACAGATGACCCAGATAAAGTTCTTGTCCTCAGGTAGCTTACAGTCAAGCAACTTGAACATACGTAACTTAAATTTTTGCTAGGAACTACAAGTGTGTACAAATTGAAATGTCACAGTTTGGTAGGAAACTAGCAAGGGCTGGGCATACCTTTCCCTCTGCATTTCTAGCGAAGAATATGGAAACTTCTTTCCAAGGAACTCCAGTTACTGGGCACCTGCTATGCACCAGGCACTGCATGTACCGTGCCCACAACACACAAGTAACTCATAGACCCTTGTTAAATGCTCCCATTTGGCAGATAAGAAAACCAAGGCTCAGCGAGCCTGTGGAACTTGCCCAAAATCAAACAGCAAGAAAGTGGCAAGGATCAGAGAGAAACTCCTGTAAACACCTCTCTGAAAACAGCTTTCCTTGTAGCCGTCTCTTGGCTTTCCTACTTAAATCGTATTTACTTTTAAGATTCAATCTTTTGATGCCCTCTGAAGTGGACCTCCCCTGTTCCCCGAAGATCAAATCAAATAACTGGCTATAATAAATCATTGTATGGGAATCAGAATTTGGTTAACTAAATGTTCTGCACATTTGAGATGCCTCATGGCATACAAGGACAAGCAGACTTAAGAGAATCAAAATACAATTAAATAGACTTCATATACATATGTGCATGCACAAGCATGCACACACACGATCCCCAGCCTGCCCTCCCCCCCGCCAACCACCAAGCGGAGTGTCAGTTTAGTTCATTCATGATTCCGGTGGCGTCTCAGGTTCCTACCTGGCCCCTGGGTGCTGATTCTTGTCAGTTACCTTTCCATTACAGCTGTCTAAAGGAAGGGCTGGTGTGTTAAGAGTTTTCATTGATGGAACTTCAGATAAACTGCCTCTTAGAAAGGCGTGTGTATGTTTAAAATGAAAAATGTGTTTCTTACAAATGTCCTGTGAAAGCACTGAGGCTTTGTGAAATGGTTTGCCGGTCCATTCAAATGCGATGAGTGTGTTTTAATGCCACTTCATTTTTGTCAGTATAAAAAGGTAAATCCAATTAAAACTGATTGGGTTGTATCATCCAGGTCATTCTCCAGTTTGCCGCCTGCCTTTGTAGAAGGAGGTACTGTCCCCTGGTGTCCCCAGCATACTTTTTGTAGCCTCCCCTGAATGCCCGTGCTTCAATTCACCTGCTGTCTCACTTCATATCACAGGGACCTACCTATATGTCTGCCTCCCTCAGTGTTCTTTGTGTTCCTTAAGGACAGGTGCCCCAACCATCTTACCCACTCCTGTCCCAGGCGTTTGTCACAGGGCCTGACCTATTGAAGAAGTGGAAGTCGTATTTTTCCCAGGAGACCAAACAGTGCTTGCAAAGTCTTGGAGTTATGAAAGAACACAGAACATTTAGAAAACTTCAAGTAATTCCAAAGATTGAGTAGACAGTGCCGGGTCACAAACAACCTTGCATGCCTTGCCAAGGGGTGAGGACATTGTTCTACAGATGATGGAGGAGCTGGTGAAGGTATTGAGTCAAAGAGTGACA
The DNA here is from genome assembly GCF_047675955.1 of Chlorocebus sabaeus. Taxonomy (NCBI): domain Eukaryota; kingdom Metazoa; phylum Chordata; class Mammalia; order Primates; family Cercopithecidae; genus Chlorocebus; species Chlorocebus sabaeus. Next base: position 16,652,384 of record NC_132908.1, read on the forward strand.
TGGTCAGACTCATGTTTTAGGAAGATTCTGCAGCTGCTTCCTGGAGGATGCGGTAGAGAGGAGCCTGGAGGCCGGGCCAGCATTTTATCCAGTTCACTTTTCCTCAGTTGCTCGTGGTGGCTGGAATTATGCCTGTGGAATCCAAGAAAAAATATACTCTTCAGCATTTTTCATACCTTTTCCCCCGTATCTTAGGGAAATAAGTCTCTCTGTAAATTTAAAAAGAAAAAAAAATAACGTCACCTTTTATTTTAGATTCAGTGGGTACATGTGCAGGTTTGCTCCAGGGTTATACTGTGTGATGCTGAGGTTTGGGGTACGAAGGCCCCCATTACCCAGGTAAGTGAGCATTGTACCCACATAGGTTATTTTTCAGCCTTTGCCCTCCTCCTCTCCCTTCTCTAGTAGTCCCCAGTGTTTGTTCCCATTTTCATGTCCATGAGAACCCAATTTTAGCTCCCACTTATAAGTGAGAACATGTGGTATTTAGCTTTCTGTTCCTCTGTTAATTCACTTAGGACAGTGGCCTCCATTTGCATCCATGTTGCAGCAAAGGACATGATTTTGTTCTTTTGATGGCTGCACAGTGTTCCACGGTGTATGTGTACCGCATCTTCCTTATTCAGTTCACCATTGACGGGCACCTAGATCGATCCCACGTCTTTACTATTGTTAATAGTGCTTCAGTGAACATACAAGTGCATGTTCTTTGACTACATTTGAATCAGGGATTTGCCCTTTTTACAGTTCTTTTGCTCTTGTCTCTTCGGTGAGTCCTGAACTTGGCCTTTATTCACTGTTGCTCTCCAATCGTGGCCTTCCCTGATTGTTCCAGTAGGTGAGAAGATGCCGTCAATAAGGTCCTTGCATAAACTCTCTGGAGTGTGGAGGAGAGAGCAGTGGCAGTATCTCCTCCTCCCCTAAATAAGCCCTGGGGAAGGATGGGTTAGAATCCATTCACAAGATGGAAGGATGGGTTAGAATCCATTCACAAGATGGAAGTGAGAGGTGACAATATGTTAGCAGCCCTCACTCTCAGCGCCACCTCGACCTCGGCATCCCCTCTGGCGGTGCTTGAGGAGCCTTTCAGCCCACCACAGCACCGTGGGAGCCCCTCTCTGGGCTGGCTGAGGCCGGAGCTGCCTCCCTCTGCTTGCAGGGAGGTGTGGAGGGAGAGGCGGGGACGGGAACCGGGACTCGCGGGCCAGTGCGAGTTCTGGCAGGCATGGGTGTGGGCTCCGTGGGCCTGCACACGGATTGGCCGGCTGGCGCTGACTACCCAGGGTAGTGAGGGGCTTTGCCCCCAGGCCAGCAGCTGCGGAGGTTGCACCGGGTCCCCCAGCAGTGCTGGCCCGCCGGCGCTGCACTCAAATTCTCACTGGACCTTAGCTGCCTCCTGGCAGGGGCAGGGCTTGGGACCTGCAGCCCACCATGTCTGAGCTCCTCCCCCTGCGGTGGGCTCCCTCGCGGCCTGAGCCTCCCGAATGGGCGCGGCCGCCTGCTTGGTGGCACCTGGTCCCACCAACAGCCCAAGGGCTGAGGAGTGCAGGTGCCGCTCGGGACTGGCTGGCAGCTCTGCCTGCAGCCCAGGTGCAGGATCCACTGGGTGAAGCCAGCTGGGCTCCTGAACCAGATGGGGACTTGGAGAACCTTTATATCTAACAGGAGGATTGTATGTGTACCAGTCAGCACTCTATGTCTAGCTAACCTAGTGGAGACTTGGAGGACTAGCACTCTGTGACTCTGTGTCTAGCTCAAGGATTGTAAATGCACCAATCAGCACTCTGTGGCTAGCTCAGGGTTTGTAAATACACCAGTCAGCACTCTGTGTCTAGCTCAGGGTTTGTGAATACACCAGTTGGTACTTTATATCTGGCTAACTCTGTATCTAGCTAACTAGCACTCTGTGACTCTGTGTCTAGCTCAAGGATTGTAAACCCACCAATCAGAACTCTGTCAAAACGGACCAATCAGCTCTCTGTAAAATAGACCAATCAGCAGGATGTGGGTGGGGTCAGATAAGGGAATAAAAGCAGGCTGCGGTAGCTAGATAGCAGCAACTGGCTCGGGTCCCTTTAATTCTGTGGAAGCTTTGTTCTTTCGCTCATTGCAATAAATTTTGCTGCTGCTGACTCATTGGGTCCATGTTACCTTTATGAGCTGTAACACTGCCAAGGTCTGCAGCTTCACTCCTGAAGCCAACCAGACCACGAACCCACCGGGAAGAACGAACAACTCCAGACGCTGCCTTTAAGAGCTGTAACACTCACCACGAAGGTCTGCAGTTTCACTCCTGACAATGAGACCACGAACCCACCCACATCTGAATGTCTGAAGGAACAAATTCCAGACACACCATCTTTAAGAACTGTAACACTCACCACGAGGGTCCGTGGCTTCATTCTTGAAGTCAGCGAGACCAAGAACCTACCAATTCCGGACACAGAAGAGTGGGTTAGAATCCATTCACAAGATGGAAGGGTGGGTTAGAATCCATTCACGAGATGGAAGGGTGGGTTAGAATCCATTCACGAGATGGAAGGGTGGGTTAGAATCCATTCACGAGATGGAAGGGTGAGTTAGAATCCATTCATGAGATGGAAGGCAGGGAGAGGAGGAAACTTGCTGGACTTAGGATTATACAGGCGCACAGGAAAAATACACACACCCTGGACAGAGGTTCTACCTGTGTCAACTCCTGTTGTGCAACTTACACTCAACAAAAGTCCCCTGGAAGGGAAGTAGGAGGCTTCAGAAGGCAGCTGCAGTTTCCTGTTTGTTTCCGGCCTCTGTGTCTACAGAAATGGATCACATTCCTGAAGCTTATTCACCATGGGGAAGGCAGGATTGATAAGAGCTCAGGCTCTGGCCCTTGGGTACTGAGGTCTGCATCTCCCCTCCACCACTCGTAAGACCTGGCACAAGCCGTGAAAGCTCTTCCAGTCCTAGTTTGTTCATCTGCAAATGAGTACCTCCTGGATGGGTTATTGTAAAATTAAAGAAGGGCAAGCACTTAATACTTGATGAGCAACAAAGGGAAATCTTTCTGCAATTGTTATTATGAAGCATTTTCTCATGAGTACCCTGACTCTGGGATTCTTTCCCCGATATCACCCCCAGTTCATTGGGCAAAGACATAGGAAGGAGCATTCCTGGCAGAGGGTATGGAATGGACAGAGACGTGGATACAGAAGTGGATGATAGGCCAGGCACAAGGCCTCATGCCTGTGGTCCCAGCACTTTGGAGGCCGAGGCGGGCGGATCACCTGAGGTCAGGACCAGCCTGGCCAACATGGCAAAAACGCATCTCTACTAGAAATACCAAAAAAAAAAGGATAGCTGGGCATTGTGGTGCATGCCTATAATCCCAGCTACTCAGGAGGCTGATGCCAGAGAATCTCTTGATGAACCCAGGAAGCGGAGGTTACTGTAAGCGGAGATTGTGCCACTGCACTCCAACGTGGGTGATAGAGCGAGACTCTACCTCAAAAAAAAAAAAAAAGAGTGAACAATGGACTGAGCCTTTCCTATAGGTTAAGTGCTGTCTGTGCTGAGCATGGAAGCCACAGAGATGAACCCTACATACCGGGCCTCCACTTGGGCATGCATTAAGCAGTGAATATTTACTGAGCATCTACTATGTGTCAGGTCCTGGAGAAGAAGAATGGAATTGGACTCAATGCTTGCTCATCCCAGGACTACAGCCATGGTCCTGAAAAGCACTGTCTGAAGTGCTGCCCCATAGTCCAGATGCTGGGTCTGTTGGCAGACAGATGGGCACCAGCTGTAGCAGCTGCTCCAGGCACAGTAGAGGATGGTTCTGCTCCCACCTCGTTGCTTGACAGAAGGTCCTTTCCACTTCCATGTGAGCCTCCTTTGTTTTCCAGGGTCCACTGGTGGTTGGGCCTTTGGGGAACCCATAAGGCCCCTGCTTAAGCCTGCCAGCCTGCTGGAGAAGCCAAGAGCCTGCCAGCTCTGCAGGACATCCCAACTCCATCACCTATGCAACTGCCTTCTTCCTCCCCATGCTCCTGGCAGCCGCAGGCTTGGTTTCTGTGCAGTGGTGTGAGTCTTGGGCATTCTCTCAACTCTTAGAGAAGCATCATTCCATGTAGCTTGCTTTCTGAAATTAAAGACTTAAAAATAATCTTAGAATGAACAATTCCATATCTGGGAATTTGATCCTACAGAAACCTATCATGCCCACATGTGAAAAGATAGTTATGCAAGGGTGTTCAGTGGAGCAGTATCTGTAACGGGGAGAAAATGGAAATGACCTAAGTGTTCATCACTAGGGCATTGGCTATGCCTTTTTTTTTTTTTTTTTTTTTTTTTTGAGGTGGAGCTTCACTCTCGTCACCCAGGCTGGAGTGCAGTGGCGCAGTCTCGGCTCACTGCAACCTCCGCCTCCCAGGTTCAAGCAATTCTCGAGCCTCAGCCTCCCTATTAGCTGGGATTACAGGCGCCCACCAGCATGCCTGGCTAATTTTTTTTGTATTTTTAGTAGAGATGGGGTTTCACCATGTTGGCCAGGATGGTCTCAATCTCTTGACTTCGTGATCTGCCTACCTCAGCCACCCAAGGTGCTGAGATTACAGGCATGAGCCACCGCGCCTGGCCGGCTATGCCCGTTCTATAAGATCCTGTGCAACCGTTAAAAGGGTGAAGTCTGCCTGTATGTGCTGATGAGTCACAGAAGTGGCATATGTCATTTCACAAAAATCCATGTACATACATGTTCCCATTTACATCATAACAAATGGATATAAATATAATGGCATCTACCTCTTAGGGTGGTCATGAGAATTAAGTGGGTTAATAGATGCAAATGCCACATAGTAGACACCCAAGTGTTAGACGATGATGATGTCGCTATTGCTGGTATTTCAGTCTTTACCTTGCTGTGATCTAAGCTTTCATAATGATTTTAAAAGCATAGGAAAGGGTTACAATAGGCCCTGCCGTGATCTTGTTTTCTATACATTGGGTTCATCACAGGAAGGTGAGCTTTTTGCCTCTGTGGAGTGGGCAGTTCTCCTGTGGTCGTGCAGCCCTCACTGGAGCCACGTGCCTGGGGTCACCAACTCATCTTCATTTGCTCAGGACCATCCAGTTTTAAAACTAAAAGTCCTGTGTCATGGAAACTCCCTCAGTCCTGGGCAAACCAGGACAGTTGACCCCTTCCATGTGTGCCCCTGGCAGCCCAGTTGATTTAGGAAGTATACAGACATGTGGTCCTTAATGCTTATAATGTGTAACAAGGAAACAATAACATACAAGTGGCACATCACAATGGAATATTATTCAGCCTTAAAAAGGAAAGAAATTCTGAGATATGATACAATATGGATGTGCCTTGAGGACACGGTGCTAGTTAAATAAGTCAGCCACCAAAACACAAATCCTGTACAATTCCACTTATGTCAGGTACCTAGAATCGTTTAAATAGTAGAGAGGAAGTAGAATGGGGGTTGCCAGGGGCTATAAAAGAGAGAGATCGATAATTATTATTTAACAGATAGAGAGTGTCAGTTTTGCAAGATGAAAAGAGTTCTGGAGATGGGTATTGGTGATGGATGCACAACAGTGTGAGCCCATCTAGCACCAGTGAACTGTACACTGAAAACTGGTTAAGACAGTCTACAGACATACCACCCCAAACGCACCCTAGCTCGTCTGATCTCAGAAAAATGATTAACATGGCAAGACTCCAAAAAAAAAAAAAAGTACATCAAATATCATAAACATTGGTGCATAAGATGAAGCTAAAGTGGTATTTAAATTAAATATACATATAAAATAACTTAAAGATTATGGTTACACTAGAAGCAGAAGTTGGGGAAACAGTTGTACCCTATTCTCAGCTCAGATTGAAAGCGCCTCAACCCTCAACCTTCAACTTCCTCGACTTACCTGATTTCACATTCCCTCATGCAACAGCATAGTCTTTTTTTTTTTTTTTTGAGACGGAGTTTCGCTCTTCTTCTTCAGGCTGGAGTACAGTGGCGCGATTTCAGCTCACTACAACCTCCGCCTCTCTGGTTCAAGCGATTCTCCTGCCTCAGCCTTCCAAATAGCTGGGATTAGAGGTGCGTGCCACCGCACCCAGCTAATTTTTGTATTTTTTACTAGAGACGGGGTTTCACCATGTTGGGCAGGCTGGTCTCGAACTCCTGACTGCAAATGATCCACCCGCCTCGGCCTCCCAAAGTGCTGGGATTACAGCCGTGCCCGGCCTCCCCATAGTCTTTCATGTGCATTTCTGCCCCACAGTGGCTGGTTCATTGCAGTCCAGGAGGAATAATTCTAGTGTCCCCTGGACTCTGTGCACACTTGGCAGCATCAGAGGTTTGAAATCCTGAATCCTGACATTCACAAAATCCTGCATGTAACTTTGGCTTTAGTCCTGTCGCCTCCACCATTGGACTGTGAGCACCTCTGGCAGGGTCCTTTACAGTATCCTGCAGTGGGGAAGGGGTTCTGGGGCATGAGTGCCAGGTGAGCACCAGGAGCCCGGAGAGGTACAGTTGGTTTTGTGTTGGGCTCCTTCCTAGTGTAAGCTGAGCAGGCTTCATCTCTTGTCACATGCCACCAGCAAACAGGCATTGCTTGCTTGCCTCTGTGTGCCCAGAGCACCTTTTCCATACAGCATGGGCTCCTGGGTGCTATGGGAACCTGAGAACTCTGCCCTCTCTTCCTTCATATCTTAATGTCCAGAGCTGTTACATAGATAAGACATACACAGTGGTACCATGGCCCTCTGGGAGCCGGTCCCTAAGTCTGACACCAGCTGGGAAGAGGCCTTGGACATCTCTTAAACTATGCTCTGCAGAACATTCCATGGGTCTTATGCGCAGAAAGCCTTCCAAGTTCAAATCAGGTTGGGTCTTTACACTGTTTTCCACAGTTCAAGGTGTCTTAAGCTTCTGATGTTCAAGATGGTAATAATAATGCTATTATATAATAGCTGACATTTATCATGGGCTTACTGTATGCCGAGTACTATGGCACAGGTATTAGGTGTATTGTTTTTATTTAATACTCTCAACACCTAAGGCTTATTGAAATGAAAGTAATTCGTTCATAGTCCAGGCTCTCCAGAAGAAACCGTGAGGAGCAGATAAAGATGGAAAGTAGAGAATTAACTACCGATAGTCATACTTGACTTAGAGCAATGCTTCTGAAACTTTAAAGGGCATGTGCATCATCTGGAATCTTGTTTAAAAACACATTTTTGCTCAATAGGTATTGGGTGAGGCCTGAAGTGTATGGCATTTCTAATAGCAGTGGGCTGCAGACCAGGCTATGAAGAGGAAGACATTATCGCACCTGTATTTTTTTTTCTTCTGCACTTGAAGTGGATTACATTCATTCATTCATTCATTCACTCACTCATTCATTCACTATCATTTGTAGAGGCAGTCTCGTAGTAGAGAACACAAGCTGTGACATTTGTCCCCGGGTTCCAGTTCTGGTTCTGCACTTTATTAAATGGATGATTTCTCTGAGTCTTGGTTGCCCGTCTGTAAAATGAGAGTGAAATTCCTTTTTTGTTGTTGTTGTTGTTGTTGTTGTGAGACAGAGTGTCACTCTTTCACCCAGGCTGCAGTGGAGTGGAGCGATCTGGGTTCACTGCAATGTCCACTTCCCAAGTTCAAGCAATTCTTCAGCCTCAGCCTCCCGAGTAGCTGGGGCTACAGGTGTACCAGCCCACATCTGGCTAGTTTGTTTGTGTTTTTAGTAAAGACGGGGTTTCACCATGTTGGCCAGGCTGGTCTCGACCTCCTGACCTCAAGTGACCCACGCACCTTGGCCTCCCCAACTGCTGGAATTACAGGCATGAGCTACCACACCCAGCCGAAATTTACATTTTTTAGCATCGTCGTGAATATCAAATGCAATAAAATGTGGCAAAAGTCTTTTCCCATGGCCTTAGGGCATGGTGCACATTTAGTAAATGGCTGTGACTTGGGAGATTATTTTATTACTCATTTTTTTATCCATTTCCAACAAGATTCTCATGGCTCCCAGTAAGTTTGTTTTAATATTTATTTCTTACTTATTTCAGCAGAGACTTCCCAGTGACTCCAATGGTGGTAGCAATGGGCCCCAGTTATCCTCAGGAAGCAGAGGAACTGGCATAGACCAAGAGACGTGATTTCTAATCGTTTCAGCAAAAAGTAGGAGGAAATTGATGACGAGACAGATACAAGGGATGAACTATGGGAACCATTTGGCAAATGACTCCACTAGGAAAGGGAAGTGAGAAATGTATGTGAGTGGAAGAGAGAGAGAGAGAGAGAGAGTGCGAGAAACTGGAACGGGGTAAAATGTCAACAGATCGCAAGCTGTTAATTATCTGGAGAGAACTAAATATTATGTAGGCAATTATCGACAGGCGTCTGAAAGCAACAATAGGAGAATTTGGTCCTCAGCCAACTTCCATCTCCCTTTCGAGAAGGACTGGGGGGATGGGCTTTAGCATTCAGAGCAGGCATTTCACACAGAGGGAGAGCAAGGGGCCCGGGCCCCTAGGAAGGGGGATAGGCAGGGATCCCCCCGCCCCACCCTTCCAGACAATCCATCAGGATCCTTTGCCAAGCACACAACGCTTGGCTTTGAAAGGCGGCTTTACCCAAAAGCTCTCGGCCTGGAAACCTCAGCCCCCTCCTCATCCACCCTCCCTCCCCTAAGATGTCATCTTTTGAGACGATTTCATGTGGAAGCATCGCTAAGTAAATTCGCTAAATGCCTATTCATCCCCGTCAGATGGGGACTCGGTGAAGCGGTAAACGTGAAAATGGCCCCAGCTCACAGCCCTGAAAGGCGCTTTCTGGGGTTGCCAAATGGAACGGCAGCCGCTGACCCTGGGAGGCCTGAGGCTTCACGAGAAGGGGGCCCGGGAGCCCCGGCCCGGCCCCTTCAATCCTCCCACTAAGGGTGCCTGAGAGGCTTTATTTATTATTCCAACTGCCGGGGACTCATTCAGAGGTTAACTTGTCCCGTATTCATCAGGACAACAATAATGAACTGTCGCAGAGAGTGGTGAGGGGGTTGGTAAATAAGAGCTGTTAAAACGCAGAGTTAGAATGGGCCTCTTTATGGTTTGGAGAGAAACATTGCTTAAATTTTTTCTATAGGCCGATTTAGTTTCCACCTCTGCCAGCGACTTACTAAAGGGGCCCTGTCCCCACGAGCTACAGGTAACAGAGTCGGAGGCACCAGTGGACTTTACCTTGGCATGCACGATGGGGTTTAACCACGCGGGAGATGCACCATTGTACGGCCACGTGGGGTTAGCCCTTTGCGAACATCCCTGGGTTCACCTCTGTGCCCGTCAGCAAGGTTTAGCTTTCCGTGTGTGCGCTGTATTCAACTCCCTGCAGATGCACGGCGCCTGCTGCTGCTAGAATGGCTGGTTTTGAATTGGTGTTTATTTCAGTAATAGGATGGGACATGAGCAGCGTTCATTTTCACTGCAGCATCTCTTAACTGCTTTGTGCCCCCTCCACTGGAATTATGAGTTGGTCAACATGAGTCATCCAATGAGAGAACAGGGGCTTGGAGTGGCGAGACTGTGGAGGTGCAGGGAAATGAAGGAGGGGGTGAGCAGTAGGGGCAGCTCAGACCAAACAGTTGGGAGGCAGATAGAGCAAGTGCGTGCATTGATTGTACACCTACTGTGTGCCCTTAAAATCCACCCAGTTGTCCATTCAGTATATATGCATGATGGACCTACTAGGTGCTGGGCATGTTTAATTCTCAACCTACGTGTCTTCAGAGCAAGCTACCATTCAGTGAGGTTAAATGACATCCTTGGACACACAGCTGCTGACTCAGTCATGGAGCTGGGATCTGTCCCCAGATCTTTCTCTTTCTGCCCAAGCATTGCTTTCTAAGGCACTGTCCTGCTTCTCAAAGGTCTAGCTTCTATTATAACCCCAGAGATGTTTTTTTCTTTTTAATCTTTCTGCCCTCTTCTCTGTTCCTCCCATTTGAAACAATAGTTAACGCTTTCTTTCGAAGTAAAAATTCCGAAGCAGAGAAGGCTGGTGATAAAGGAGCTGTCACATCAGCACCATTTACCTGTTTGGGTTTATTCAGCAGAAGAGGCGAGTGCATTTCTGGCAGATGGAGACCCGTGTGACTGCCTTTTAAAACACTGTCACAGCTGTATGCGCAGGCTGATTAGCTGTGACTACACTGCTAGTGCCGAGATTGATGGCGATAAATTTGGGATAACAATGCTGGGAACGATGTCTCTCATTTGTATTGCACTTCATATTTTTTAAAGCTCTCTCATTCAGTAGCCCGTGGTTATCGAGGACTTGGTATCCATCCATTCATTGATGCATTCATTGCTCAAAGTGCATTTGAAGGAGTCAGTTTGAACACACATCACTTTGATTCATTTATTTATTCAACAAACATTAATATAGCTCTTACTATATTCCAGTGTTGAACAAATCCAGCTGGGCTCTGTCCTCATGGAGCTTACATTCTAATGAAAGCAAGGTCAATGCTTTCAAGTGGTTATACAATAGTGAATTATTATAAACAGAGTGATGTAATAAAGGTGGGGAGAGAGGGGGAGGCAGGTACTACTTTAGGTTAAGTGGTCGGAAAAGGTCTCTCTGAAGAGGTGGTATTTGAAAGGAGACCTGACGACAAGACTAGGCCAGCAATACTGGGAGAAATTTCCCAGGCAAGCAGATGCGAAGGTCCTGAGATTGCTGTGTATTTAGCTTTGGGCTGCACACTGATGACTTGCTGTTGCCAAGCCCAATGCCGTGCACTGGAGATTCCCAAACATGTAGAGCACTCCACTTGCCCTCAAAGAGTCTCCAGTATATTGGAGTATAGAGGAGAGAAATGCACAAACAGCCCCTTTTAACATAGTGTGATAAGAGTCGGTGACGGTGACATAAAAACAGCAATTTAAAGAGGAAGCCTTATCAACCCGTGTGCAAGTGATCAGAGAAGGTGCTTCGAGCGGACTGACATAATCGGTGAAACTTGGTTTCTGTGACGAAGATAGTACCCACGGTCTCTGGCCTGACTCTCCCCTTGGTTTGTTTCCACAGGACAAATGACCAGTTGGTGGCGTTTCTCTCCCGATACCGAGATATGAATTTCTTGAAGTCACACGGCCGGGACAATGCAAGGTAGCACCTCAACCCCTTACCCCTCGTGCCAAATGGAAGCGAAAACCTGAGCGATCATTTGGGGAATTTTCTAGGCTGGTTTCACGCAACCACAGAAAAGTTGAGGGTGGGAGAAAGGCTTGGCACCAGCTGTCCTTGGCCGTGTCTGCGTGGGATCTGAAGTAGTCCCTCCTGTCAGCCAAGGACAAAGATAACCATAGATGTTTCTCATGGTGTCACAGCCCTTTTGGTTATTTGCCCTCAAGGACTTCCACAAGTCCAATGTCTCATTGCAGTAACCCTTTCAGTAGGGCATCCACGGTTAATCCCCATTTTATTGATGGGAAGACTGAGGCCCATAATATAAGCAGTGTCCCCAGATTGTTCATTCAGCAAGTCATTCAGATACTTACCAAGCATGGGCATGTGCCAATCGCTGTTCTAGTTGCAAACAAGACCAAGCCCTTCCTCTCAGGGAATTGACCTTGCAGTGGAAAAGAGTGTCGTCATAGCAGCATGGACTTGAACCCAGGGGTCCTAATCCCAGCCCCATGTCCTCCTCACTCCCTCACTGGTGCCCAACACATCAGCAGGGGTTGGAGGCACCCAGAACCCCAACCCACGTTCCTCACACCTCTCTCGCTTAAAATGAACACTGTCAAAAAAATAGCATCTCTACAGTTCAGCATTGAGCTGAGCCTAAGTCTCCTTGACCATCCATCAGCTGCAAGGGATAGGGTCTTGAGTGCCCCCTGTAGGTGACATCACATGATGAGATTTCCCATTCCAATAGAAAATATCGTTAAAGACCGGGCACAGTGGCTTATGCCTGTAATCCCAGCACTGTGGGAGGCTGAGGCGGGCAGATCACAAGGTCAGAAGTTCGAGACCAGCCTGACCAGCATGGTGAAACCCTGTCTCTATTAAAAATACAAAAATTATCCGGGTGTGGTGGCAGGCGCCTGTAATCCCAGCTACTCAGGAGGCTGAGACAGGAGAATCTCTTGAACCTGGGAGGCGGAGGTTGGGATGAACCAAGATCACACCATTGTACTCCACCTTGGGTGACAGAGCGAGACTCCGTCTCAAAAAAAAAAAAAAAAAAAAAAAAAAAAAAAAACGAAACATTGAAAACCAGTCCAGGGTGACTCTGACATCCAGGGATCTTGGTCTAGCATTGAACTTGGCAGTGCTTGGGATAATTTCAGCTTGTTAACATGCATGGTTTAGCTCTCGGAGTATTTTGTTTCATCTTGTTTTCATTCAGGTGCTTTGTTTGAAAATTAATAGCCCTATTTAAAAACAGCAGTATTTCCTATGAAAATCCAGATTTCTAACCAGTCTTAAAAAATCTGAAGGTCGGTTAAGTCTGTGCCTGAATTTTCTCATGGCAGTTATTTCCTGGATCTTAGGTCGCTCAGTCCTCGCCTGTCCCCGTTCCCCAACCCAGCCCCAGACCACATCTCTCTTTGTAATCTCTGCTTTAAATCTCTGCCATTGCTGGTGGGAGTGTCGTTTTGGCTGGCTGTGTGACTCAGTTTACCCACTTGTCCACAGCAGGGGAGGAACAAAAGCAAGCAGGTAGCTCCATCTCCTGAGCTTTTTTTTTTTTTTTTTTTTTTTGAGACGGAGTCTTGCTCTGTCGCCCGGGCTGGAGTGCAGTGGCCGGATCTCAGCTCACTGCAAGCTCCGCCTCCCGGGTTTACACCATTCTCCTGCCTCAGCCTCCCGAGTAGCGGGGACTACAGGCGCCCGCCACCTCGCCCGGCTAGTTTTTTGTGTTTTTAGTAGAGACGGGGTTTCACTGTGTTAGCCAGGATGGTCTCGATCTCCTGACCTCGTGATCCGCCCGTCTCGGCCTCCCAAAGTGCTGGGTCCTGAGCTTTTAAGAAGTAATCCGGCTGCGTGCAGTGACTCATGCCTGTAATTCCAGCACTTTGGGAGGCCGAGGCGGGTGGATCACCTGAGGTCTGGAGTTCGAGACCAGCCTGGCCGACATGGTGAAACCCCATTTCTACTAAAAATACAAAAATTAGCTGGGTGTGGTGGTGCACACCTATAACCGCAGCTACTTGGGAGGCTGAGGCACAAGAATTGCTTGAACGTGGGAGTCGGAGGTTGCAGCGAGTGGAGATTGCACCACTGCACTCCAGCCTGGGCAACAGAGCGAGACTCTGTCTCAAAAAAAAAAAAAAAAAAAAAAAAAAAGTAACCCTAGAAATCCTTTGTGTTGTATCATTTTTCTAGTTTGAAACTTTGATTTCATTCTGCTCTTTATGGATTGTTCCTGCCCTACTTACAGCCTACCTTCTTTACATTAAAAAGGAGGCCCTTTTCTGCAACACCTGAACTTGAAGATGCTCTGGAAATTAGCACAGATTAGTTTACTACATTCAGGCCACTAAGTAGAGAGACCTGGTTGGATGAGTCGGAAGAATCACAGCCACTCTGTATTGTGTTCCTACTAAGTGGGCCCTTTTTGTATAGGATCCAAATTTATTTTCACAGCCACTCAGTGCAGCTATAAGAATTATTCTCCCCATTTGTCAAGTTTCTGGAGTTTACTTGATTTTTCTGAAGATCACGCACTGGTTAAATGCTAGAATTTGAACCCAAGTTTTTCTGGCCCCAGAGCCACAGGAGCAAGGTAGGACTGCGCAAGGATTCCATGGAGGTGGTTAGTTGTCAGAAGTGGCTCGGATATTGGTGTTCCCCAGCCTTAGGTAGAGAAGGAAAAACCCTTTTTCTTCTCCGGATAGCAGCTAATAGGTGATTTGTGCAAACAAAGTTGTGTCTCAAGAAGGGGTCCCATTGTAAATGTATTAACTTGTCTGTGAATTACTTGTTTCAGCCTAGTCAGGATTTATTCTCTGTGCACTATTTGTCAGGCACTGTGCTAGGAGCTGAGTATAGCACAAGTTAAAAGCAGGGACTGCAAGGTTACACCTTCTGGTTTGGAATTCTGATCTACTGTGTTGCATTGGATGAGTGACTTCACCTCTCTGAGCTGGTTTCATAATATTATATGAAAATATTACCTATACTCATTTGGTCATTGAGAGGATTAAATGAGATGCTGCATATGCAGCGTTTGGCATAGTAAATATCTATGATGATAGTGATGTCAGTGATTATGTCATTGTTATGATGAGCATAGAACTAAATTGTTGCTGGTAGGAGAAAGAAACAGATGGAGAATGGGCCTGAATTGTGCCTCTAGGTGCCTGAGTACATTCTGTATAATTGATGTGCATCCGTAATTGACAGGTGGTACCCACATGTCGCGGGACAGCATAAAGAAGTCTCAGGCTAAGGAAATGTTACTTACTCCTCCCTCCAAGACCCTAAACCCAAAGGTCTCTCGACAGAATAGCTCACAAATTCCAACTCTTGAGCATGAGTTCCCAGCTGGGATTTTCTCATTTACAGGAAGTTAGGGCAGTAGTTTAGCATTCATTTAATAGTAGAACAAGCCAACATCCCATTCACTGCCACTTTCCTCTTTGTTAGCTGTGGCTTCACCTGCTTCGTGAATAAACCTACCTGTAGCCAATCATCCGTGGTCGCTCCCAAGTGACCAGAGGTGGGCATGGCTCGGCTCACGTTCCTTCACTGGTGGTATGTTAGGGAGAACTCTTTTGGTGGGAAATGACAGAAACCCAGCTCAAACTAGTTTAAGGGTAAAGAACATTACCAGATCAGGTAACTACAACATTAGGGCTGACTTCAGGTATGGCTAAATCAAGCCGCGCAAATTATATCATCAAGCTCAGACTCTCTATGAGTTCTGTTTTTCTGTGTGTTCTTTTAATTTTCTGGCACTGAGTGGGGATTATTGGCAATATATTACCCTCCTTTTATAGATAAGGGAACTGAGACTCAGAAAGGTGAAGTTACTTGGTCAAACTCACAGCACTCGTGCCCAAGTGAGTGTTCAGGGAGTCCAAGCTCATAATTCTCACGTGATGAAGCCTCTCTGTGTTCTAGGTCTGCTTTCTTCCAATGCACTGGTGACTTTGAGGCAGCTACTCTGCTTCTCTTGACTTCATTTTCTCCCTTTGAAAAACAAGGGGGTTGAATGAGAAAGTCTCCAAATTTCCTTCCCGTTCTGATATTTCATGTGTCTGGACCAGCCCTGGTAAAAGAGGAAGTGACGGAGGCAGAGATCTTGAAAGACAGAGAGATGGGGAGGAACAAAGGCAAGCAGTGAAATACAGAATAGGCCACAGGGTGCCTCGGTTTTTAATTCCACGTAGCTCCTAATAGCAGTGTTGACCTTCTATCTTCATCTCCAGCCTTGAGCAACCAATTTGGATTTCTGGCTCCCACTGTGAAGAGATGGCATAAAGGCAAACTAGTATTCTAATAGCTGCCAAATTGGTCCTGATTGTTTCTGTTATTAAATGAAGGGGAGGGTTGTGTTCACTGTTTCTCCTTGCTTTCCTCCAAAAGTAAAGTCTCTAGATAGACTGCAAGACAGGTAGCACAACTGTCATTTTCCCAGGCAGCCTCAGCAGGGCTTGCAGAAGCAGGTGCCCGCACATTTACTCTCAGCCTGAATAATCAGGTCTTTGGAAACGTCCCTACAAGTCTCTGGCCTTGGCTCAGGGAGCATCAGAGAAGTTTTTCAAATCTCTGAAACCTGTTCAAGTCTCAGTGTGTGAGGACAGGACTCTTCCAGGGAGCTGGAAGGTGAAAATTGGAGTTTCTCTGGGACTTTTCCTTCCCTGGTTGATCTGATTTCTCCACTTCATCCAGGGTCACCAGGGCACCCGTGTTAGCCCTGGGACACAGTGTGTGAAGCGCAAGAGCATAGATGCTGGAATCCAGCCGCCCGGGTCGAAATCCAGCTCTTCTAGACCACCGCCATGGGATGTCAGCAAATGGCTTTGACTGGCCATGCCTCTATTTCTCCATCTTTATAAAATTCGAATAATGATAATGGGAATGGGGAGATGGAGCATCCTTGCTGACCATGGGAAGACCCCGAGCTGGGCGCATTCCAGTACATTTTCTCATTTCACCCTCATTTAGCAGGTGTTACCCCATTTCAGAAATGAATACAGCTGAGATTGGAGAGTCACTTTACCTTACTCAAGGCCCTACAGCTAGTGAACGACAGAGCTGAGATGGAACCTGGTTCCGTCTGACTTTAAGGCCTGTGTTCTTATATTACTCCATAGTGACTGCATTTGAGAGGACCTGCAGGTTTATGCTCTTGAGGTGTGCAGATGAAAGAAAATCCTGCTGAATGTAAATAGAAATATCTTTTTGCATGGGTAGGGACAGGTCCTTCCCCTTCTTTCTAGGGTCAGCCTTTTCCAAAGTGTGTTCATGTGCCACCAGGGACATGGGAGATTCTTTTGGGTCCTTTGTAAGTGGGTATGCTATGAAAGTTAGGTATTGATCTTATGTGTGTCAACAAATTTATAAAATTAGCCATTCTAACCCATGACTTATGGATATTAGGCTTCAAATAAGGCTACATTGAAAGAAAACAGTTGAAGCTGTTTAAAGTTGGCTTAGAGGCCGGGTGCAGTGGCTCACACCTGTAATCCCACACCTTGGGAGGCTGATGTAGGAGGATCGCTTAAGGCCGAGAGTTTGAGGCTTGCACCAGTGCACTGCAGCCTGGGTGACAAAGCGAGATCGTGTCTCTAAAAATAATAAAGTTGGCTTAGAGCGGAATATTCAGGGGCCTCTTGTATAGGATGCTACATAAAGCACATAACATAGCAGTTAAGAATCCAGGCTCTGGAGCCAGACTGTGAAGTTTCACGGGCCAGCTCTAATGCCCACTCACAGTGTGTGACCGTGGGTAAGTTAGATGAGTTACCTGTGACCAGTTTTCTCATCTGGAAGATGGGAATGATGATAATCATACCAATCCCATAGAGTTGTTGCACGAATTAATATATGGAAAAGCCCTTGGGGACAGTTAGTTGTGCCTATTAAGTGGATGATGATCATAATGGTGGTGGTGGTAGTGGTGATAATGATGGTGTTGTTGACAGGAGAAAAATCTTGATGATAATATACACATGATTAAAGTGTTACAAAAATGCTCAATAACTCTTGTGTTCAACAAGTCTCATGTCCACGGGGCACGTGGGAAATTCTTTTGGGCCCTTTGTAAGTGGGCATGCGATGAGAGTTAGGTATTGACCTTACGTGTATCGACAGTTTATAAAATTAGCCACTCCAACCCACGAGTTATGGATATCACGCTTAAAATAAGGCGAAGCATAGTAAGAGAAACAGCTATCATTTCAAATATACGAAAGCCAGGCAGGTAGATTCCAGCCCCAGGTCAGAAGTGGTATAGAGAAGTTTCTCTTCTCCGGTCGGAACCCCATCTGCCAGAGGCAGCACTCTCCTATTGGAGGCTGGGGTGGCATCTGAGCTGCCTGCCTAGCTCCCCTTTTCTGACATTGAACTAATCATCAGACCGAAACCTCCTTTGATATATAAACAAGCAAATGTTTAACCAAAAGTTGGCAAATCAGTCAAGAGCCTGGCCAGGAACCTCCTCCAGGCAAATCCACTTTCGGGAGGCCCTTTGGTGCCAGCTTGCTTATTGAGAGAAGAGCTCTCTTTCTGGCTAACTTGTAGCTCCATGATTGATGCGAGGAGATAATTAATACCTCATCTCCAATAGGGAAAGCAGATTGCATTTCTCTTTTGCTTTCCTTAAACCCAACCGATGCGTTCATGACTGTTTGCATGTTCACTTTATTTAATCCAATTATAGCAGCCACGTCAAAATAAAGTCTGGCAGTATGTAGGCACCCACACAAAACTGCACACGCATACCTCCCTGGGCCTCAGCCTGTGTTTTTAGGTCATCTTTAGAACTTTTCTTCCTTCCAAACAATACACAAAGAAGTTCGACAAAAGGCTAGACGGAAAGTACACACAGTGTCATCTCTGAAAGGTAGAGTATGAGTTTTATTCTCTTCTTTGCATTTTTTTATGTTCCAAGCCATCTATGAAGGCTATGCCTTCCTTTTATAATCAGGAAAAAAGGCAGTAAACAATGTTTTTAAAAATACATGAAATGTGGAAAACCAATTAGCCCTCAACAGACCTTTAGACGCTTCGCGGTGCAAGCTGATTCAGAGACGTGAGCCCTGTGAAGAATGTGAGCCATCAAGCGCAGGTACTCCAGCCTCAGGATTCAGGCCACTGACTCGGCATTTCCACTTGAGCTTCTTTTTCTTCCCTCCTTGAATGTCAAACCTAAGTCAGCTTTCTCCACATAGGGCAGCAATAATAACTGGTACATGTGCCACTGATTGTCATAAGCACCTTACGGATATTCACTCTTTCTACAACAACCCCATGACATAAGTGCGATCATTCTCATGCCCATTTTCCAGAAGGGAACACTGAGGCTGGAAAGATTAAATAACACACAGCTCATAGGTGGCGACACAGACTTGAAGCCAAGCAGAGTGACTCTAAAGTCGGGATTCTTTTTATTTTTCTTTTTGAGACAGAGTCTTGCTCCATCACCCAGGCTGGAGTGCAATCTCAGCTCACTCCAACCTCCACCTCCAAGGTTCAAGCGATTCTCATGCCTCAGTCTCCCAGATAGCTGGGATTATAGGCACATGCCACCATGCCTCGCTAATTTTTGTAGTTTCAGTAGAGGTGGGGTGTCACCATATTATCCAGGCTGGTCTCAAACTCTTGAGCTCAAGTGATCCACCTGCCTGGACCTCCCAAAGTGCTGGGATTACAGGCATTAGCCACCACGCCCAGCCTGAAGTCAGGGTGCTCAACCACCATGTTGCACTGACTCCCTCAGGGTGCTGACTTTGGAGTTTCCCTCCATATCCAAGCCACGTGGACCTGTGGGTGGTATATCCCTTCCACCAATCAGATCAAGGCAGCCACTGTGAAGAGAGGTGGTGAAGCTGAGGACTTCCCTGTAGCTTCTTTTGTCAGCCACAGGGCCCTTGCACTTTCAATTTTCTGTCACTTATAAAGGCCTTCCCCATAACTCCTTAGAGGACTGATTCCTTCTCTTTGAGCTTGCATGCCACCTGCTCCTCAGTGAAGCCTTCCGCAATGAGCTCCACTAATTAAGCCCCTGTCTCTCTATTTTCTACCATGACCCCCATATTTGTTCCTATATAGCATGTAATTGTATATTTGTGTTTCATATTTCTCGATGTCTACTTACTTATTAGAACCTTGTGGCTAGAGTGTGGAATGCAGAGCCTGACTACTACGGCTTGAATCCCCTCCTTGCCACTCACCAGCTGTGTGGAACTTGGGAAATTTACTTAACCTTTCTGTGTCTCTGTTCCTTCATTTGTAAAATGAGCCCTCATGGGGCTGCAATGAATTCTAAACAAAAGAATATATATTAAGGGCATAGAACAGAGCCTAGAATGTAGTATATGCTCAATAAATGGTAGCTGTTATTATTTAGGCTTTTTGTCTCACCTAAAAGAGAAGGGCAGGGGTCATGGCCATCTTATTTAGAACCATTTTCTCAGTGCATAGAGCAGGGCCTGGAATATCGAAGGTGCTCTCTAGTGCTGCTAAAAGAATGAAGTCTCCAGGCCTTCTTGATCTTCCAGCTACTGTAGGATAGAGAGGCATGACAGTTGACTCCAGTTCAGACCAGGAAGCGGCACAGCCTACCCTGGGCCTGAGAAAGATGGCTAGCAGAGGCCCTGTGGAACTGCCAAACTTCAAAATCAGTGAGCTCAATCCTTGCGAGCTCATTCAGAGCTTGGACAGAATTAGAAGGATGGCCAAGACACTTGTCACCTTCATGCCACAACCATGGCTATGGCACAACAAAAATGAGGGCTTCTGTCCTTGGTGCTGAAATATCATTGCTCTGCCAGACAAAAGGATTTCTTCTTAGCCGTGGAGGTGTCCTATGTACCTGTCTACCAAATCCCAGAAGAGAGAAGAGGACAGATAGAAATTCACCTCGATAAAGGAAAAAAACATAAAGCATCACAATGAACATCATGGAGCCCTTACTATGTGCTAAGCCCTGTGCTAAGCCCTCCCTGTATACAAGCTCATTTGAATCATCACACCAGCTCTATGAATTAGGTATTGTGATCACCGTTTCCCCTGTGAGAAACCAAAGTGCCACATGATTAAAGTTGTCCAAGGTTAGTAGAATACACAAGACTTGGGCCAAGTAATCTGGCTCCAGGTCTCAAAATCTTGCCCCTGCATCCCAATAGAATAATATTTAGCTGCGACTTTGTGCCAATAGAGAAAAATCTCAGGCAGGTAAACTGCCCATTCCTCAGAGCCTAGGAAGAGATGTGTGAGCCTGTTCACATAGCTGACTGATTTCATGCATTGTGGGTATGATTTATTCCATGACTTTATTTTTTAACTAAAATCCTTACGTTGTACTTACGCTGAAAGAGTAATCTAGATTCAATAACAGATTACCAGACAGGAAAACAGTAAAAGGATGATTTTATGTTTTCTAGGCAGTATGACTTTGGATGTATCATTTGTACTTTCGGTCTCTGGCTTTTTTTTTTTTTTTTTTTTTTTTAATTTGTAGCATTAGCTGTATTAGCTGCCTGCGAAGATTCCTTCTTGCTCAAACATGCTGTAAACTGGAAGAGCAGAGTTATTCCTTCTAAAACTTAAAGTGGAACAGCTTAATTTTGGAATAATTCCACACTCGATGAATATGCCAAGATTGTAGCCAGTGAATTAACTGAATTGAGAAACTTCTTCATCATCCACCTTTTCTGACATTATTTCCAAAAGCCATAGATTTTTTTTTTTTAACTGACTTCTCCCATGGGGGAGAATCAGGACTCCTTCCCACCCTCTGTCTGGTTAACTGTGATGGTCAGCTGAGTAGATTTGGTCCCTGGGATGTCCCAATAGGATGATATTTAGCTGTGACTTTTTCCCATAGTGTGCTAATAGGTAAAAATATCAGGAAGGTGAACTGCCCCTTCCTCAGAGCCTAGGAAGGAAAGCTGAATGTAAATGATTTCATATCTGACCTCAGGTGGAAGACAGATGTCTTCTAGAGGCCTGGCAGAAAGATTCTTCCAAAGCCAACAATAAGCCCTTTTCTTTTGATGCTCTCTCATTTCTGGGCATTGTCTCTTTCAAGCATTAGAAGATCACAGATCTGTTGTTTCTATCTTTTTGGTGGGACTATGGTGAATCGGGGCATCAAAGATGGCAGAGTTTAAGAGCTTGCAGTGGATCCAGCTAGGCCTGCATTGAAATTCAAGACTTCTAGCTGTGTGACCTTGGGAAAGTTATGTAACTTTTCTGAGCTTCAATTTTCTTTTCTGTTACATGTGTGTTAGAAGGATCCGATACCTAGTTAACGAATGTCTGTGACTTCCTGATTGCCCAACAGGTGTGGCTGTTACCCTTCCCTTTATTCACTTATTCAGTAAATATTTATCAAGCACCAGTTGTACGGTAGGCACCGATCTAAGCAGTATGGATACAGCAGTGAACAAAAATAGACAAAAATTTCTGCCGTCTTACATCTATTGAGTGGAAATGGACAACAGACTAAATAAATATCTTGTGCCTTGTGTTAGAAAGTGAAAAGTCCTGTGGAGAAATACAAAGCATAAGAGGAGGATGGAGGATGCCAGGTTTGGGGGAGGGATGGTTGAGTCGGTTCATTGCTTGGGTGAACAGCGCTTACTAAACACTTTGCAAGGCCCTCTGAGAAGCATCATCCATCACACTTTTGCAGCTGATTCAGGAGGCTGTCAAGACAGGTGTCAGGGGGCTCATCTTACAGATGAGGAAACTGGCATTCAGAGAGGTTAAGCCAGCCCCACACCTCATAGCCTGCGAACGCAGAGGCAGGATTAGTACCTAGATCACCCAGTGTCTGTTTGCTGTAGTGTCACCTGTTGCCCCAGGTAACCTACTCAATGGGAAATGAAGAGGAAGAGCGCATCACTGGGCACCTTTTGTATATTGCGCTTATTGTTACATATCTGCACTCCATGCCTCAGGTGAGAGAGCCGCGCACCACTTGTTGGTAAGCCATATTTTATAAAAAGTCACCCAGGTGTTCACTGACTTACCTTGCCTTCCAATTTTACCTTTTCAAGTTATGGTAAAGAAAGGGAAGAAAAAATGCAAATCCCTGCCCAAACAGCTGACGCCTCTCCCCTGGTAGATAGCCAGTTGCTGGGCCTCTGCCACCATCTCCTAGTCCAAGACTAAGTCCCCGTTCACCCCTCTGACTCCAGAAACTCTTCTGAGACCTCGGGAATTAGCTGTCTCCGTTTACTCTTAGTTAACCAAAGCATGCATTTGCAGCATATCAGTTTTTGAATGCAGTAAATACAGCAACCCATCTCCCAATCCCATGAATATTTCATTTTGGAGATGACTGCATAAATATTGTATTTGAATATTATGGTCTGGGACATCACATTAAAATTGCAAGACGATGCTGTTATCCCATATAATGGAACATGAAATTAAAAACCTGCTGCATGGAAAGGAAAATTGTGCTAGTCCTCTCACCTGTATTTCTTGTCTCTCTCTCTCTCTCATGGTTAATCTGGTAACCATGTAAGTTTGAATACAAATTATCTAAAATTGAAAGTTTGAAGCATGGTTAAGTGCACCGACTGGACGTTTTTGTATAATTAGCACTAGCCAGGTTCAAGGCAGGGTTTTATTTTCCTAAACTCAGGGACTTCCTTTAATGGCCCAGTGAGCACTCGGTTACATTTCAGTGGGTTAATACTGTGAGTATTACGAAAAATCTTCGCTGAGTTCCTCCCCAATAAGAACATGACTTTGCCAATGAGCTTGGATTATCTGTCTTCCGTTGTCTGTCTGACCCCTATAGGGATTTATCTTTACAACCCAGACCTAGCCCAACTTTGTAATTTACCAAGGGGGAAACTGAGACTCAGAGAGGACTCCTCTCCAGCAAGAACATAGCTTTGCTAATAAGCTGAGATTTTGCATATGGAAAGATATGTTAGAGAAAGAGCGAGACCCGTGACATTGGACACCTGGGTATTTTGGTCGGTTTTGCCCTTATGTTGAGTCCTCTGTGTGTCCTTAGAAAAGTTGCCAGTCTTCTCCAGGCTCCCATGTATCCATATGAGATGTATTGTTTGCCCCACACCCTTCTCCTGAGTATAACAAAGTGACTTACAGAATGGCAAAGCTGGAGAGTACCTTGGGAATTACCTAACCCAGTATCATTATGACTGGACCGGTGGCTTACGGACTGTATTCATCCTAGGGAGATGTTTTATTTAACCAGAGACACTTTCTTATTTTAAAGGAATGGAAGTGCATTTCAGAATGTGTGTCCTTCACTGCTCTGCTAATTTCATCACTCCTCGTTTTTTCATACCCAGGCTGCTTCACACGCTTCCATTATCTGTCTGACCCCCCTATAGGGATCTAACTTGACAACCCAGATCTACACCAACTTTGTATTTTACCAAGGAACAAACTGAAACTCAGAGAGGACTCCTTCACATTTTGAGGTCACCCAGCTGGTGACAGGTAAAGCCACACTGCTCTGTAGATGAAAGGCACATTTCAGCCACATTAAGTCTGTTCCCTGCCAGCATCATCGTCATCGCCGTTTCATTACACCGTCATCCATTTTGTGATGACTTAGATGTGTTATGCTATTATCTTCCATAGTAGCCAATGTCTAGAGGTGGGTTTTCTGCTCCTGCAGAAAAGAAAGTGCTAAGAATGTAGGTTTACTAATGAGGTTTCAAGTAATTCCCTTGAGTAGATGTCAGTGGATTTGTGGGAAGCCCAGTGAGGGGGGAATTCTTTCTGGAATTCAGCTTGACTAACAAGGCAGGACCATCTTCAGCTTCCAAACCCTGAAGTCTCCTTATCACAGTAGACTTTTCTTGAGCAGCTGACCGGCACTGTCCTGGGACCTGGACGGGAGGCACAAAGTCTGAAGCCAAGGTGTGTTGTAGTGAGAACCAAGGCTATCTGCGAGGAGACAGGTGACTCCGGTCTGAAGACAGAGTAATGAGGTCTGTTGTAGAAATGCAGACAGCTCTAGAACTCTAAGCAGACTGGCTTAGTGGAAGAGGAGGCATTTTTGTGCCACAGCCCTGGCTCCCTGCCCTGTCTCGAGCCTGAGAACCTCCCCACACATCATGGTTGTGACGAAGTTGAAATCTTTCAGGCATGTATTAGGAGTTTTTCAAACGCAAATGAGGAATCTCATCTCAAAAATGCCTTTACATACATTACACGTAAGTCTGGGAGAGGGTCAGGCACAGTGAGATCCAGAATCGCAAGTGAACCCATCAAGCCCTTGGCACTGTGTCTTTCTGTCTCCTATTTCCAGTTTGCTCCATTGTCAGACAACCTATATATTCATGGTGATGAGATGGCTACCAGCAGCCCTAGGCTCACATCCTCCGTGCCAGAAATCTCATAGAAAAGCCCCTCCTTCTCAGTAACTCCAGCAACAATCCAAGACCTAGTCTCAGACCCAGCTTGCATTGATGGCCCATCCCTGAACTGATTTATGGAGGCCAGAGAGTTGAGATGCTCTGATCCATCCTGGGTCATGTTCCCACCCCTGGTGCTACAGGGAGGATACAAACCCAAGTAAACTGAGAGTTAAGGATGAGTCCAAAGTCAAGCAAAATGTGGTTCCCAGGGAAATCATAAATGGATGCCGAGCAGGCAAAAACAAGGCATGGAGCACCGACATCTGCTGCAGCATGGATGAACCTGGAAAACATTATGCCAAGCAAAAGATGCAGACACAAAAGGCCATATATTGTATGACTGCCTTTAATATGAACTATCTAGAATTGGTAAATCCATAGAGGCAGGAGACAGACTGATGGTTACCAGGGGCTAGCCTGAATTGGTAGTGGCTGCATAATGTGTATGGGGTTTTATTTTGGGGGCTGATGAAATGTTTTGAAGCTAGGCAGGGGTGACAGTTGGATAACATTGTTAATGAACTAATTCAACTCAACTGTACACCTTAAAATGCTTAATTTTAAATCACTGCTGTCATAACAGGGTGATGTTATGACACCTGGTCCCCCTCCAGTCTGCATGGAGCCTGCATGGAGTAGGCACTTGGTGCTGCCTGTAGCAATCCACACAGTGCCTTTGTGGAAAATAGAAAAGGCAGGTCTTCCTCAAGACACTTAGATCCCATTGATTATAAAATCATTTCTTGGTCTCTCGTTGTTTTACATTGTGTGGATGTCAGCTTTATTAAAAACATATGACCTTCCCAGTCTGTCATCTGCCCAGAGCAATCTCCCAATGAAGCCAAACTGGCCTGCTCCTCAGGCCGCTGATTAGTCTGTTTTCTGTCTAGAATGTCCATTTTCTCTCCTCCCTGCAGGCCTCCCAGCCTGCCTCAGGCCCTGCCTCATCCGTGACACCATTCCTGACCACCAACCAAGTCCACAGCATGCTGGCTTTTCAGCCTTGCTCTAGTCCCCATTTTTCCAGAAGTTCCTCAAAACTCATTTAACCTATGGTTACATGTGCCTGTATCACATTTGCGCAGTCAGACTGTGAATTCCTACAAGATAAAGCCTGTTGTTTATAGTGTTTCCTGTCTTCCACTGTACCCACCACAAGGCTGGGAGTGTGGTAGGTGCTGGACATGCGTTTGCTTATTGATGGATTGAGTATCCATTCTGCGAATACTCACTAAGCATTTACTGTGTGCCAGGCACATAGTGATAAGCAAAAACAAGAACCACCCTAGCTGCCTGAAACTTACAGTCTACTGGAAAGGGTAGACAGTAATCACAGAAATGTGCTATGGCAAGTTGCTAAGTTCATACACATGTAAAACAGGGTTAATAAAAGTACTGTCTCTGGGGTTTTCATGAAAGTTAAAGTAGATAATCCACATAAAGCCCTTGGAATGATAATGCTCATATGTTTTCATTGCCATGGTGATGGTGGTAGTGATAATGGGGATGAAGATGGTGGTGATACTGAAATCGGTGATGATGGTTGTGATGGTGGTGATGATGACGATGATGGTGATGACAGTGGTGATAATGAAAATGGTGATGATGGTAGTAATGACGATGGTGGTAGTGACAGTGATGATAATGAAAATGGTGATGATGGTAATGGCAATGATGGTGGAAGAAATCACAGTGTTGTAAGACTGTAAGGACTGCGAGAGTAACTTTTGGTCTGCAATCTGATCGATGAATTGAAGTTCACTCGGGGGAGAGGAAGAGGACGATCATTCCCAGCACATACAGAATCCATGACCAGAAGGCACGTGTGTAAGGAAGCTGTGGTGGTGTGGAGAAGCATTCGTACGATAGAGTTATGTCCTGGTCATGTGTAAGGGCCAGCAGGCTCAAGGAGCAGAAAGATCCCTGAGTTCAACTCTAGACTGTAAGCTCCCATCTAAATAGCTCCTTGGGAGCAGAGATCATCCTTACTTCTCGTTGACCCCCACCATGAGCCAGCACAGTGCCTGGCACATAATATGTGAAAATGGTGATAGTGGTGGTGATGATGAAGATGGAGATGATGATGATGGCAGTAACAGTGATGATAATGAAAATGGTGATGATGGTAATGGCAATGATGATTACGAGTGCAATGAATGCTAACTGCTAATGGACAGAGCATTTGGGTCAAAAGGCTTGGTTCTAGCTCTGTCCACCCTTCCGACACGCCCATGTCACCAGCTGTGGGACCTGAACAGCTTTGGTTTCTGCATCGACAAAATAGAAAATGCCAACCCTGCCCAGTCTGCCTTGCAAAATTCCAAACAAGATGATTATATGTATATAGTTCCTAAAGTAGGAGTTATTAATCTAGGGTTGATGGGAAAAATTCAGGGGAGGTTTGTGACTTTGGATGAGAAGAAAATGGTATCTTTTTTAGTGAAATTTCAACTGAAATCTAGCTAAATGTAGGTAACAAATCACAGTAGTGTTAGCAGTAACTGACTCAGTCACCAGTAGGAATCACCTATTTTCCTATCACATTATAGTTGGTGCGGATACCTCTAAATATCATTTATGCTCACCACTACTTCAGAATTACAGGAGGTAGGCCGGGCGTGGTGGCTCACACCTGTAATCCCAGCACTTTGGGAGGCCAAGGTGGGCGGATCATCTGAGGTCAGGAGTTCAAGACCAGCCTGGCCAACATGGTGAAACCCCATCTCTCCTAAAAAGACAAAAAAAAAAAATTAGCTGGGTGAGGTGGCACATGCCTGTAATCCTAGCTACTTGGAAGGCTGAGGCAGGAGAATCACTTGAACCCAGGAAGTGGAGGTTGCAGTGAGCCAAGATCACGCCACTGCACTCCAACCTGAGCTACAGAGTGAGACTCTGTCTCAAAACAAAAACAAAACCAATATGTGTATGTGTATATATGTATATGTGTGTGTATATATATATATATATATATAAAATCATACATTCAGTGTTTTAAAATGTATTTTGTAATCCAGGCCCCATGCAGTAGCTCACACCTATAATCCCAGCGCTTTGAGAGGCCAAGGCAGGAGGATCGCTTGAGGCCAGGAGTTTTATGCCAGTCTAAGCAACATCGTGAGACCCCGTCTCTACAAAAAATTTAAACAGCAGCCAGACATGGTGGTGCACACCTGTAATCCCAGTGCTTTGGGGACCTGAAGCCAGAAGTTCGAGATCAATCTAGACAACATAGTGAGATCCCATCTCTACAAACATAACTTTCAAAATCAGTTCTATCTACTCAGGAGCCTGAGGCAGGAGGGTCACGTGAGCCCAGGAGTTTGAGGCTGCGGGGAGCTAGGATCACACCAGTGCTCTCCAGCCTAGGCATAACGGAACATGACCCTGTCTCAAAAAATAAAAATTTAAAAAATGTTGTAATCCTGTATATAATGTATGAGTCAAGAAGCACAGGCATTACTATATATCAGAACTTTGGTGGGTTTTTATTAGTCACTGTTTCATAACTCTGTATATTTTATTGTATGCATCGAAGAGCACTGTTCTGAGATAAGGATCCATAGTCTGCATTCACTAAACTGCCAAGGCCTCTATGGCATAAGGAGATTATTGCCAAAGTTCTCTAGAGAAGGAGTAGCTGTAGCAGATCATCATTGTCATCTGACTGTGCTGGGTAAATCCCCTGGGCTCTCTAAGCCTCAGTGCCCTCATATGGAAATTGGGGGTCAAATAGTACCTGCCTTATAGGGAGAAATACAGTGACATGCCTCACTTGTGGGGATCAAGTGATAAACTCCACACAGAGCCCTGGCTCAGTGCCTGGCACACAGCAGGCACTCAATAAATGCTGTCATCGCTATGATTGTGTTGTTTTGTTTGGACTCTGGCTGGAGTTCTGTCTTTCAGGACACCTCGGGGCTAAGGGCAGCTTTCTCTCTCCCAGGTTCATTCGGAAGCAGGGCCTGGATCGGCTCTTCCTGGAGTGCGATGCTCACATGTGGCGCCTGGGAGATCGGCGAATCCCAGAGGGCATCGCCGTGGATGGTGGCTCGGACTGGTTCCTGCTGAACCGGAAGTTTGTAGAGTATGTGACGTTCTCCACAGACGATCTGGTGACCAAGATGAAACAGTTCTACTCCTACACCCTGCTTCCTGCCGAGGTGAGTATCTGGGAAAAAATTCCCAAGAAAGGTAGGGGCTTGTTCTAGCCTTTGTGGCAAAGCAGATGCTGAATTTTTGGCAAAGAGATTCTGGGTGCACCTACATTGTCCTCTACACATCCAGACATCCTTGCTGTCTTAGCAGGGTCCCTGATCTCCCTCCAGTCTGCACAGAGGCTGCGTGGAGTAGACACACGGTGCCACCACCAGCAGTCCACACAGTCTTTGTGCAAAATAGAAAAGGCAGCTCTTCGTCAAGATACTTGGCTTTCATTGGTCATAAAAATCACACGATATACAGATTTTGTTAGAACAAGAATCTTACTGCTATTTTCCAGAAAACTGTTATTTAAAAAACCCTTCTGATATCTACAATGCTGACGGCACCCCTAAAAGGTATGTAGCACGTAACCTGTACAACTGTATATGCTGACCCTTTCAGGACATACCCACATCGACTTTTCTTTTTTTTGTTTGAGACAGAGTCTCCCTCTGTCACCCAGGCTGGAGTGCAGTGGCTCAATCTCTGCTCACTGCAACCTCCACCTCCCAGGTTCAAGCAGTTCTGCTGCCTCAGCCTCCTGAGTAGCTGGGATTACAGGTGCGCACCACCACACCCAGCTAATGTTTGTATTTTTAGTAGAGGCAGGGTTTTGCCATGTGGGCCAGGCTGGTCTTGAACTCCTGGCCTCAAGTGATCCTCCTGCCTCAGCCTCCCAAAGTGCTGAGATTGCAGGCATGAGCCAAGATGCCTGGCCCCGACATCAACTTTTGACACATCCTTCACAGTGACTGATCATGCGATGACCACCTTTTTACACCAAGCATCCCTTTTCTCATGTTGAATATTGCCCTGTCATTCCCTGAAGAAAAGGGTGTTGGTTTCATGAGTCATACTCCATTAATCCAGAGTATTCTAAAACAGCCCCAGCCCCATGTAGAAGTGGGGAGGGGATCCAGTTCTGAAGGATTGCCACTGACATTCCCATAGCTGCCTGCTGGTCAGAGCTGGGCTGAGGGATTCCAGATTCATCTTCCTGACCTCCAGGTTGATTGCATCCTCATTTCCAATCCAGCCTGAGAAAAGTACAGAGCTGGTTCCATTTCTGTTGCATCTGTGGCATTTCTCATGAATGGTCCCTTGTTCCTTCCTTGGACCACGTAGGCTATGTGTGTTTCTGCAGGCCAGACACCCAGCACATCTCTTACCTGTGTCTGGGGCAGTGCCAAGCTCCGGGGAGGGCTGACTGCATCCCTGTCACCCAGAGAGATGATGAGCTTGTCATCACTGGGCCAGGTTTTACTATTCTGTACACATGTTAAGTAATCAGCTTTTAATCCTATTTCAGCAAAAATCACCTCTTCTCTCAATTCTGATAACCTCCTCGTCCAGTATCTTGCAGGGAATTTCTGTATCATTATGAAAGAACACAGGGCAATTGGTAATTGGGTACTTTTTCCCCACTGCTTGATGGAGAATATATGCCTCTCTGGGCTTGAAGGCAATTCAAGCTTAAAATCCAAGTTCATGGGCATGTCATTTACCGTCACAGGAAGGTCAGCGGGGGTTGGTGGGTGGAGCCTCATTTACCCACCCATCCATTTAGAAAAGATTGTTTGGAAGTTTGGCTGTTTTTAATCAAGACATCACCTCAATCCTGGTGAGCAAAGCTCCGTGTGTGCTTCCTCTGCCCCTGTCTGGCCCCAGCACACACAAGCACATGTACTCCAGGGTCTCTGTTCAGTCCCACCTCCTGCATCTCTGCCTTCCCTCCCTTCTCCCAGACCACTTCAAGAGAACTGGTTTAGAAGATATCAGAAGACTGTACTCATAAACTTATAAGAGGCAGACACAGATTCCCCAACAGCTTCCCTTAGGGAGAGAGAACAGGGAGGAAGTATATTTGCCTGGGACTGTCATAAAACAGTGTTGAAATATTATAAGAAATATTATAAAAATCTTTCTCTCACTCTCTGGCAATCTCTCAAGTACTCCAGTGATTGTTTCTCCTCTAGTTTTTCTTTTTAGATGCAACATGGCCTCTTAGATCCCTTAAAAAGGTTGGCCAAGAGTCTTGGGGTTAGGGAGACTATAGGGCACCTGGTTCAGTACCATGGACAGCAAGCAGCCCCACCTACTCCCTTCCCTATGTTGCAGTCCTGCAATGCAGGAAGCCCTGGGTCTATTGCAACCATCAATTTGGTCTCCCTACCCCAGGGGTGAAATTCCAGATCACCAGTCTTTGTTATCAAACTATTTCAGACTTGAATCCCTTTGATTTCACATAATCTGTTGGACAGAGCATCCACCTGCACTCTGAGTTGGACCACATGGGCAGCTGACCTCAAATGCATGCAGAGAACGTAAGAGTCCCTTGAATGTCGGGTACTTGTGTTACGCATTTTTGCATCGCTATGAAGGAATATCTGAGGCTTGGTAATTTATAAAGAAACGTTTATTTGGCTTGTGGTTCTGCAAGCTGTACAGAAAGCGGCCCAGCTTCTTTAAAACCACCAGTTCTTACGTGAACTCAGAGCAAGAGTTAACCCTTTCCCACCCCAGTCCCTTTGTGGGAGGCTGGGAGAGATCTCAGGCTAGGCCCCTCTCTCCCCTGCAGTCCTTCTTCCATACGGTCCTGGAGAACAGCCCCCACTGCGACACCATGGTGGACAACAACCTGCGCATCACCAACTGGAATCGCAAGCTGGGCTGCAAGTGCCAGTACAAGCACATCGTGGACTGGTGCGGCTGCTCCCCCAATGACTTCAAGCCACAGGACTTCCACCGCTTCCAGGTGAGACTTTCTTCTGGCCTGCCTAAGTGATGCCTTTCCAACAAACCTCTGCAGAAATCCAAGGCCAGACCTGCAGGTCACCTTATCACATGGTGGCCAAACCTGGCTGTTGATAAATAATAGCAACAGCATCAACAATAGCCAATGTTTATTGAACACTTACTCCAGGTCAGGGCTGTTCTAACCACGTTGACTCATTAACCCAAAAGCAAATGACCTTTCATACTATTATTCCGTTTTAGGGATATGAAAACTGAGGCACAGAAAGGTTAAAAAAAAATGTCCAAAGGCCATACTCCTATCATCCTCTCTTTATTGCCTTTTCATCAGAATCTCCCACAATATTTAAATTTATACCCAGGAATAAGCTTTTAAGTATATCTAGGGCAGAGCTTTTCAACCTCAGAACTCTGGCCATTGTGGCCGGATGATCCTGTTAGGAGGTGCTGTCCCATGCCTGGGTGGGATGTTTAGCAGCACCTCTGGTTGAGAACCACTGATCTCCAGTGATATCGACGACTTTGTATTTTCAATGAATTGTACTTTTCTGAGGAGCAGCCAGGTTTGGAAACCATTGTGTTCTGTGTACTTGAAAGAGTAACAAGAGGTAGAACATTATTCCCTTTACAGCTGTCTCTGGGCAGCCTAACAATTTACTGTTCCAGGGAAGGGAAGGGCAGAGCAGGTGGCTGGGGAATGGTCATCCACTTACCATGAGCCCTGAGAGTGGCCCCAAAATGGGCACCCCTTCCTGCTCTGCTTCCTCCAAGCCAGGATGGTGGCTTCTTCCTCCACCCCTCCCCACACCTAGCAGCAGAGAGCAC
This sequence comes from Chlorocebus sabaeus, assembly GCF_047675955.1. NCBI lineage: Eukaryota > Metazoa > Chordata > Mammalia > Primates > Cercopithecidae > Chlorocebus > Chlorocebus sabaeus. Next base: position 16,684,755 of record NC_132908.1, read on the forward strand.
AAATATGAATGAATGCCCCTAAATGGTTAAACGAATCACTGAGGTCACTAGAGCCACCGTGTAGAGATGGTATGCTGCTTCCCAAACCACTGACACAGGGAAGGCAGGGACACAGTTCCAAGCTCATAGCCAAGGTGCCCCTGATGTGTGACTGGGATGCTGTTTGTGTTTGATCTTCTCTGTGCCAGGCTGTGTGGGCATTGGCTTTACTAGGGCAGACGTCACTTTGATTGTTCAGGTAGGGAAACTGAGGCATGGAGGGGTGTTCCAAGTGGGGTTTTTTGCAGTAGTCCCTGCTGCCTTCCTGGTTTTGTGCCTGTATGAGTGCGGAGTACACTGAAGGTTTTTTCTGTCATTCGTATTCCCCTCAAGGTTCCCACCAGCAGCTCCAGCCACCTTAAGCTGGCAGACAGGGAGCTGCTTAAAACCACATCTTCCCTGCAGACAGGATCTGCTGAGCAGAAAGAGGGTTGCAGGGGAATATTTGACCTATTCAGTGAATTCCCACCTTTGGAGAGGACCCGTCCCTCACTGTCCTTATCACAGAGCATCTTCACTTAGAGCACAGAACCTCCGTGTGGTGATTCTCGGAGCCCCACACTCCCCTAGGCACCAGCATCATTTGTATCCTAGCCCGGCATCCCGGGGACGTTGTAACCTCTCATGAAGACTGCCTCATGTGCTCACAGCAAGCAAAGATTAAGAGTATCCCCCAAGAGCTAGAGTCAAGCCACTGCTGCCTGTAAGGAACGCAGAGTTCTTGTGCAGAGAACTTGGAGAGAAAGAATAATAAATATAGCAACCTGCCCTTTTAGAAGATCCAGCTATGGTCAGAATCACAGGCAGAGAAAGGAGTTTATCCTGCCCTTGAGGCCAGTCCTCTGCCCCTACATGAGTTCCTGGTAACAAGGGGCTAGTGATGATAATCAAATAGCAGCCTACGCCGTGTGCTAGACACTATCCTAGTAACCTATTTTAAGGATGCTGAGGCCTGGAGAGTTTGAGTGACTTCACCTGCACAGCTAGACAGTAGCCAAATGAGGATTTGAACTCAGGTAGTCTAACTCTCCACCGTGCTACTGTGAAAGGAACCCACCAGAGAGGTTTCCTGAAGCAGACTGGCAATGAGATGTTTAGAATAACGCCAAGGGTACTTACGATCGGGGGCTCCAAGTTCATGAAGTTGCCTCAATCCTGGAGTGATGCAGTAGAGAAAGCTTAGATGTTGGAGTCATGCATTTGGGGTGTGAGTCTGTACTTACCGCTTTGCCTCTCTGAGCTCAGTTTTCTCATCTGTAAAATGGGAATCTTAATACCTGCCTTGCCAAATTATGTGGAAAATTAGAGGCAATGATATAAGTGCACTGCCCTGAATATTGTGTGTGGTCAGTAGTTATTGCTGCTATTAATCTACCACCATGAAAACAGGGCTGGACCCACATTTAGGTCAATAACAAACACTATAGACTGTAATAAGCTCCTCCAGGGAGAGGCCTGTGTTTTATTTGTTTCTGCAGCCCTGCACAAGGGGTCAGCAAACTCTAGCCCTGGGGGCCAAAGTCAGCCCACTGCCTGCTTCTGTAAATGAAGTGTTATTGGAACACAGCCATACCCATTTATTTAGTTTCTTGTCTGTGGCTGCTTTTATGCTGTAAGAGCAGAGTTGAGTGGTTTCAAAGCTATTTTCAATATTTACTGTCTGGCCTTTTACTGAATATAAAGTATAAAACCTCGTAGATTATAGGTGCTTAGTATTTCTTTAACCCTCGACCCTGACTCTTCATCCCATCTCTGCCAAGGACTTGCTGTGTGTTCTCAGGTAAGTCTCTTACTGTCTCCTTGAGAGTTTGAATCGTAATCACCTGGGATTTTTTTTTTTTTTAATGTTTTAGCTACACTCCAGAGCTATTGACTCAGTAGATCCTTTTACTTTGAGACAGAGTCTTGCTCTGTAACCCAGGCTGGAGTGGAATGGAACAATCTTGGCTCACTGCAACCTCCGCCTCATGGGTTCAAGTGATTCTCCTGTCTCAGCCTCCTGAGTAGCTGGGACTACAGGTGTGCACCTGGAATCTGAATTTTTCAAAGTCCGAGAGATTCTGATCCCTTGTGAGTCTGCAAGTTGGCTGAAATACCAAAGAGGCAATAGGGCATGGAGCAGAAGAATCTAAAGGAACAGCCGCTATTCAGCTTTAACCAGTTGTTACCACATGGTGTATAGGCCTGGGGTTGCCAGATCTATTGCTGTTTAAAGAGAAGCCAAGAGTTTCTGTGAACTCTTTCATGTTTTAAATATGGCCAGCTAAAATACAGCTGCAGGCTATATTTGCCCTAGATTACTAGCCTATGACCTCTACCTAAATGATGTCTGAGATCCATCCCAGCTATTACCATCTAAAATTTAGTTCATTTAACAGACATCTAAATGATGCTTATTGCTTTACATGCTCTGCACAGACTAACTCATTTAACCCTCCTCACACCCTTATTACAACCCATTCTACAGATGTTGAAACTGAGAACACAGAAGTGCAAAAAGTGTCATGGATCCAGCAGAGCTTTGCTTCTAACCACAGGATATGCCTGTAGGTTCCCCCCACCCCCAGCACTTGCTGATTTGGTTTTTCTTTTTTTAATCCCATGAGTACAGCAGACAGCCCGGCCTACCTTCTTTGCCCGCAAGTTCGAAGCCGTAGTGAATCAGGAAATCATTGGGCAGCTGGACTATTACCTGTACGGGAACTACCCTGCAGGTACCCCGGGCCTCCGCTCCTACTGGGAGAATGTCTATGACGAGCCTGATGGCATCCACAGCCTGAGCGACGTGACACTCACCTTGTACCACTCCTTTGCCCGCCTGGGTCTTCGACGGGCCGAGACATCCCTGCACACGGATGGGGAGAACAGCTGCCGGTGAGTCCTATATGGGATGCAGGGAGAGGAGTTGAGAAGCAGGAGGAGGCTCAGGGTGCAGAGGGGGGGCCCTTTCTCCTCTTTAGGGATCTGCAGTGCAATGCCACCCTACGCTTTCTCTCTTCCTTTGCCCAAAATTCATCTAATGCCACCCTCCTAGCGTGCATGGCATTTCCAATCCAAGCCATTGTGACACTTTGTGCTTTACTTTCTCAGATACCAGATATCCTATGTACCCAATGATTTTACTCATTCTTCATGCTACATATATATACTGTACAAGGAAGCTTTATGTCACCATACCATATGAAGCATTTGTGTTAAGCGGAAGGTAGCCACGAATACACAAAACTTTTTTTGATGGAAAATGTCAAAGATGTACAACATAGAACAGTGGAACCCCATGTTCCCATCACCCAGCCCCGACAATTTCCAACTCAGGGCTGATCTTGTTTCATCTGTTTCATTTTCATCTTCACCCACCTTCCGCCTCCTCCCAGATCAGTTTGAAGTCAATCCCAGACATCCTATCATTTCAGCCATCAATATTTTAATAATGTATCTCTGAAAAATAACTCTTTGAAACACATTCACCATAATGTCATCACACCTAAAAATATCACAAAGAAAATTAATAGGCAGAACTATTGTTGAAACTTCTCAGCCACCCCTTACAATCGTCTCACCTACCACTACCTGCCGACACTTCAGGAAAGAGCATTCTAGAAGATGTGGAAAGAAGAGGGGAAGGTAGGAAAATAATTCAACATAATCCTGTCTTCTCCCATCTCTTTCCCTAAGCCAGCCAAGCCTTTCACATTGTGTACCCTTTTTTTGTTCTGAAGCAATATGCATTTTGGATATTTACATAATTGCACCAAGAATTGGGTATCCTGTTTTCTTCCCTTGGCATTATACTCTTAGCCCCCATTTCTCCACGCTGCTCTGTAGCTTCCGCAACGATAATGACTCTTTTTAATGCCTCTAGTATTCCACTGAGCAGAAGTTCTAGAGTTTGCTTAATCCGGCCCTTCACTGTTGCCATTGTCAGTAATGTGCCACTGTAAACAATGTTCTGATGAATATCTTTTCACAGAAAGCCCTTTTTTCCCCATTCTCTTTTCTGATTATTTCCTTAGAAGCACCTCTAATCACTCTCCTCCTTTTTTGTGTTCGTTTAACAACCTAGCATCTTCAGTCTCTGACGGGGCTCGGGGGAAAAAGATTGTTCACTGACTGTCTGAAAACACAGGCAGGTTTCCCGCCTGGTGTCTCGTCCCTGGCTAGCAAGGTTTCTGCAGGACTGTGACACTGTCCCATCACCTTCTCCCATCCCTCGGCTTCTCTCCGTAAAGTTTCTGATTTAGTTTAAAGGGAGACTAGTGTTGGTTAGGAGTCTAGGACCTGCAGTTTAAACTCTGATTACAAGCTATTGGCCTTGGGCATTCATCTCTCTGAGCTTCGGTTTCCTCATCTGTGAAATGAGTAGTACCCATCATCTTTGTATCATAAGGTGTTGTGAAGTTTAAAGGAGATAATCATCAAAAACTACCTAATGAGTTAACAGTGTTAATCCTTTATATTTGAGACAGTCTTGTTCTGTCACCCTAGCTGGAGTGCAGTGGTGCGATCTCGGCTCACTGCAACCTCCACCTCCCAGGTTCAAGCAATTCTGCCTCAGCCTCCCAAGTAGCTGAGGCTATAGGCACATGCCACAACACCCGGCTAATTTTTGTAGTTTTAGTAGAGACAGGACTTCACCAGGTTGGCCAGGCTGGTCTCGAACTCCTGACCTCAGGTGATCCACCCACATTGGCCTCCGTAACTGCTCAGGGTTCAGGTCATTGCTGGTATCTTAGTTGCCAGTTGCCATTACAGTGCAGCCAACAGTGAACCTACTGTGTGTGATGGTAACAACTCCTCCTTCTCCCCCTGTGCTTTTCTTTGCTCACTGCCTCTCACTGCACAATCTTTATGACACTTATTAAAATAGCTCACCCCACACCTACCATCTCCCAAGCTGAAAGTGGTTCAGGGACTTCACCTTCATGTGCGGTATCTTGGCGGGAGTCTCTCTCCCCGCTGCTAGTCTGGAAGCAGAATCCCTGCATGTATCCCCAGTACACAGTGCAGCGCCCAACACTTGGAAGGCAAATGTCGTTCCATAATAATTACAGTCGCAGGCTTCCTACAATGTATAAGGTAAATGATCTTACAGGAAATTCCAAAAGACACCCCCAATTTATCTAGGGTTGTTGAAAGTTTGGAATGAAGTGAGCTGTCACGTTGCCTCGAGCCAGGAATCCTCTGGCATCCACCTCGTTTTTTATTGTAATGGAACTGTTGTGCCTTGCTGTGGGCAAAGCCGATGTATTTATGAATAGGAGCCTGAAAATAAATCAGGACAAAAGACCCTTATCCCAAAAGGCAGAAGGCAATGGATTCCTAGCCCTGTAGCCCTGGGGCATGTGGGAAAACGGCAAGTGGAAACTTTGCTTCATTTTATCTGGATATTTGAGGCAAATTGTGCCTTTCCAGTCCATAATATAACCTTTCATTAAATCATGTTTATTGATTTTTTTTCTCATTATCAAGTAACGCATGTGCATTGCAGAAATTTCTGAAATGGCAGATTGAGAGAATAAGAAAATAAAGTTTGCTTGTCATCCACCATCCAGAAATAAGGATGTCAGCATTTTTATTACAGGTCCCCGAATGCCCTCCAGGGCCAGGCACGAAGCACCAGAATCTTAACTTCGTGTGACCCCTGCAGGGTGGGCTGACCGTGGGAACCTGGAAGTCTGTGGTGCTGAACCCCAGTACATTCCGTGAGAATGCAGACTAGGAGTTGCCAGCCAAATCTCCTGATTTTTTTTCAGTGCTCATCATATTTAAATAAGAAAGAAAAACACCTTTGGGCCAGACGAAGACTTCAGTTGCCTTCCTGTAGATGACTGTATGGCATCTTGATTATTTTTCTGTTTTGAGACATGAACGGCTGTCATTACTTAGATACCAAATACAGTCAGGATGAGGCATCAGAGGGCTTTGTGTTCACTCCTTGGTTACAGGGACTGTAGATGTAACTGTAGATGTAACTTAGAAGCATGAGGTTCACGAGAAAATCCTTCTAGAATTTTCACTCCTTCAATAAGTACTGATTGAGCAGCTCCTGTGTGTCAGGCTATGTGTTAGGCACGGAGAATTCATCCTTGATCCAGGCTGACCAGGCCCGTGAACTCAAAGCCCTCCCACTCTACTGCAAAGAGAGACAGTACCTAAGCACAGGTAAACCAGAACATAAGATCAATAAGGGGAAATGCTCTGCAAAAAAATGAAGATAAAGTCATGTGAGAGTGACAAGTCAGAGGCAGCAGTGAGCTTAGCTTGTTCAAGAATCCAAAATAAAGTCCCAGTGGCCAGAAGGTGGTAGATTAGGGTAGCTGGAAACAAAAGGAGGCTAGAGAAAGTGGCAGGACTTTGTGGACCAGGTAAGGAGTTTGGATTTTATTGCAAGCACGAAGCAAGGTGCTTGTGGCATTTAAGTGGGGGACAATGGATGTGGCTACTATAGGAACAGGTTATAGTGGGCAAAAGAAAGAGGGGGTGACAGTTAAGGAAGCTGCTGCAGAGGCGCAGGTACAAAATGATGGTGGCTTGGACCAGGATTCTGGCAGTGTATAAGGAGAATAGAGGGATGGAAGGGGCCAGGTGTGATGGCTCACACCTATAATCCCAGCTATGCAGGAGGCTGAGTCAGGGAGAATTGCTTGAACCCGGGAGGCAGAGGTTGCAATGAGTCGATTTCATGACACTGCACTCTAGCCGGGGTGACAGAGTGAGACTCCATCTCAAAAAATGAAAAGAAAGTGAAGGGAGGCAAGTAATCAAAGATTGACTTCTACATTTTTTTTGACTGCTGCTTTCTGGAAACACTTTCTTTCTTTGACTCCAAAGACAGCAAGTTCTCCTGCTTCACCCACTTCACAGAACACACACTGGCAGTGCTTTACGTGTCTACTGTCATGATAACACTGTGTAACAAACAACTCCCAAATCAGTGTTTTGAAACAATACGCATTTATGTAACGCTCAAGTTTGCAGATCAGCTGGACAGTTTTCCCAGTCTGGGCTGGCCTTGCTCCTGTATCTGCAGCCAACTGCAAGTCGGGAAGTGGCTCTGTGGTCCTTGGCTGGGAATAGTTGCCTGAGCCTAGGATGGCTTCAGCTGGGACAACTAGGGTAGCTCTGCTGTTTCAAATGTCTCCTCCTCCAGCAAGCTAGCCCAGGCATGCTCTCATGGTGACCTCAAGAGAACAAGAAGGCAAACAGACATGTGCAAGGCATCTTGAGGCCCTGGCTCAGAACTGACAGGACAGCCCTTCTACCACTGTCTGTTGTCCAAAGAAGATTCCAGAGGTAGAAAACTAGGTTCTGCCTCCCAAGTACAAGGAAACTTGCAAAGTCACATGGAAGAGAGCATAAGATACAGGAGATGGGAGATTTGGGGACATGAATGCGGGCGACCACTGGCTCTTTCATGACGATATCTTTGCTGTCCAATACAGTAGCCACAGGTGGCTATTTCAGTGTAAATTAACTAAAACTAAATACAATTTAAAATTCAGTTCCTCAGTCACACTGGCCATATTTCAAGTTCTCAGCAGTAGCACATTGCTAGTGGCTTGGGAGATGGGGGCCCCAAAATCTCATAAATCATCACTAAAGAACTTACGGAACCAAATACCACCTGTTCCCCCCAAATCCCATGGAAATATAAAGCTTTTGGCCTGGCGCAGCGGCTGACACCCGTAATCCCAGCACTTTGGGAGGCCGAGGCGGGCGCATCACTTGAGGTCAGGAGTTTGAGACCAGTCTGGCCAACATGGTGAAACCCTCCTCTCTACAAAAATATAAAAAATCACCGGGCATGGTGGCCGATGCCTGTAATCCCAGCTACTCGGGAGGCTGAGTCGGGAGAATCGCTTGAACCCAGGAGGCAGAGGTTGCAGTGAGCCAAGATCACACCACTGCACTCCAGCCTGGGTGACAGAGGGAGACTCTGTCTCAAAAATAAATAAAACATTTCTGTCATCATAGGAGGTTTTCTGTGACAGCCCTGCCTAGATTTTGCTGCAGTGGTGGAATGACAGCACAATCCCTGGACTGTCCACTCCCAAAGTCCAGATTTAAAACAGGTTTGCGTGAACTGTGAATGCCCAGCAAACAATCTGAGGACTGTTCAAGTTTCGGTTTTTTTTCCATGCCCCCTGGAAGGCAACCCAGTAACAAGGCAATGATTTCAGGAGATGTGTGAACACAAGAAGGCAGCTTCCCTAACTGTTATAATTGGACATAAAGACTTAAAACTCCAGATCAGGACCAGAGGGAAGGCTGCGTTTAGCTGAGCAGGGACAATGATTTGTGAAATGCTGTTATGAAGGACCCACAAGCGCCTTCTTAGTGCTGTGCAATTTACACATTGCAGAAGCGGCAGCTTTTTATCTGACAAGTAGGAAAGATACCAAGCGGGGCTCCTCCAACGTTCTCCTCTTTTGCTCTCTGCTTCCCCCTTTTCTCTGGACATCGCTGCTTCGCTACCCTGTCCCTTTCAGCCAGCAAGCTTTTGTGGATCAAAGACATGCATTTTAAAACAACAAGCCACTTTTGCATGTGTGTTTATCTCAGATTGATGATAACCAGTGTGAGTGGTAAGGACTGTGGGAGAATAAATCAGTACTTCCGAAACAGTTAAGCTGCAGACACGAAAGAGCCTCAGAGATTTAAACAGAGGCGAGACAAATGAAAGGTTTTGCTCAAAGATGTTGAATGCAGCACTGTTTAGAGAAGCAAAAAATTAGAGTTATCATCCAATGATAGGGAACTTGCTTTATAAAATCTGGTATTACCGACGATGAAACACCGAGCATCAACACATACAAAACCATGTCTTCAGAGACTTTTCAAAGATGTGATAATCCTCAGGAAATATTACACAAAGAAAACAGAATAATAGCTAGGATAATAGATGCCAACTATGTAGTATTTATGCAAATAGATGCATAGGAAATAAGGCCAAAGGGGAATCCATCAACATGACAGTGTTCACACGCCATTTTCACTGCCCAGTACCAAGCACCAGAGGACTCAGTATCTGTGAATTGACATTATGTATGGGAAGAGGCATGGAAAGTAGTCATTTTACTTTCTTTGTTGTACTTTCCTACAGTCAGCATGGTTTTCATTTATAATCAGCCAAAGAAAAAAGTATTCCTAGTCACTGAGATCGTAGATACATAGGGAACAGCTTTCAGTCAGATGCAAGGAAAATGGTAGGCATTGTACACAATGGGGACTGCTTTAGGAACAAAACTAGCTTGGTGGGTGGGGAGCCCCACTGTGATCCTACACACCTTGGGCCCTAACCCATGAGCGCCTGTGTTTTCAGGTACTACCCAATGGGCCACCCAGCATCTGTCCACCTCTACTTCCTTGCCGACCGTTTCCAGGGCTTTCTGATCAAGCACCATGCTACCAATCTGGCCGTGAGCAAACTGGAGACTCTGGAGACCTGGGTGATGCCAAAAAAAGTCTTCAAGATCGCAAGCCCACCCAGCGACTTTGGGAGGCTTCAGTTTTCCGAGGTAAGAGGCCAGGTCTTGTCACATTTCATCGTATTTTGCAGTTCCCTTGGCCAGATTCTACTCTACTATCTGACACTTCTAGTTGGAGATGGAGGAGAAGAGGACTTGGAGAGCCCTAAAGATAAGCTAACCCCGTGCCCGGAGAAGGCTCTCCGGCCCCAGTCACCGGCACCAGCATCTTAAACAGGGAAAGATGAAACCAACTGGAACACGGATGTATTTTTTAGGGTAGAATTTCTGCCCCTCTGAATTTTTTATCCTAGCCAGTGATGACTCCAATGTCAGTAATATTAGTCGCATTTTCCAGAATGGAGAACTGAGGCTGATAGAGATCCAAAGATTTTCTAGATTGGTAGGAAGTGGGAGAGCTCAAAATTCAACCTAGGTCTCTTTGGCCACAAATCCTATGCTGAGTTGTGGTTTTGTCTCCCCAGTTTTTAGACCCATGGATTCACTCAAGGGAAGTACCAGATCAATCATTGACTATATGATTAGATGAGTAGATGGATGATGGATTGAAGGAAGGATGGATGGACAGATGGGTCACATAGCTAGCTTTTTTTTTTTTTATCATTCTGATCTAAATCCAAATGATATACCTTCAGAGAAGCCTTCCCCGGCCACCCACTTAAGCTGCTGCAATAACTACATTCTCCACCCAACCCTTCTCTGTTTTAATACTTTTTCGTAGCATTTACTATCTAAAACTATCTTGTTGCTTTATCTGGTCACTCACTGATTGTTCACAGGAGAGTTGGAACTGTGTCTCCCTCTTCACTGCAGTATCTCCAGCACACAGAGAGTACATAGTGTTTGTAGATGTTGAGTAAGACTTCGGAATGAGTATGTGAGTGTATCTGGGTCATGGTGCAGGAAGGAAGGGGAAGCATGATGAAGCCTGGTGCGTGTTGTTCACACAGAACTGCAGCACCTGGTTTCTGCCTTTCTCACATCTGTAAGGGCTAAGGAGGTAATTTGTCTCAATGGTTCTGACTGCTGGATTAGGGACCAAGAGTCTGATCGTAGACTATGGTACATCTTGAGCGGCTAAGAGTATGTTGGGGAGAGGGGAAGTCCCACCTGCGTGTATTTTCCTTGACAGTCCTCCTCTAGCTTCTGTGGCCCTGCCTAACCTGTTCTCCAGCAAATGTATGTATCCCCATGAAAAACAGGCACCAGTGAGCGTTTCTTGTTGAGCCACTGTTTTCAATTAAGACTCCTAGTGGATTTGCTGGATGTGAGCTGCCAAGGGAGCCCACTCCATAAATTACTGGTGTCAGGGGGCAATTAGATACTGCCCCAGTTGGATTCTGTGCTAGGGGCCTGAGCAGCCAATTGACAACATTAATGTCCCATTAAAGAGATGAATGCCTGGTGTCTGGGCTCTCCCTGCTTATCAGCCTGCTGTTGGGCAACTGGGTACTTCTGGCAGTGACAAATGATGTTGGCCCCCCCATGGCTAGTGCTTTCGGGGAGGGTCCTCGCTACACAGGTCTGGTACCCTTGGTGTGAGAACCATCAAAATCACTGGCAAAAATAACAGCATGTGATGCCAAGAGCCCTCACTTGTATTTTGAATTTTTTCTAAAGTCTTAATTTTAATGGCAAATGAACAGAAAGGGAAGGAAGAACCACAGGGCCACTCTGTAGCCTATTTAGGATCTCCTTGGAGTTAGCACCATCCCAGGGCCTTGCATAGTGCCTGACTCACTATGTTCAGCAGGTGGCTAAACAGCTCAGATACATTTCTCCAATCCATGGGAATCTCATGCTATTGACTCGGAAAAAAAAGATGCTCATTGTTTCTGCAGGTAGTCACCGAGTGCCTACAATGTGCCAGGTTCAGGAGGGACCATGGTGAACCAGACAAACCAGGCCCCTGTGGTCATGGAATTGCAGTCCAGTGGGGCAGCCAGCCAATGAGTGAGCAAACAGATAAACAAAAACAGCTCAGCTAATGACAGGTATTCTAGAGAAAACTTCATTCATGTGATTCCTGGGGACTCAGGACCTTGATGGGGACAGCCTTCGATAGAATGATTTATCTAGGAAGGCTTTTCTAAGGAGATCACTGCAGAGCTAAAGCCTGTAAAAGAACCAGTCCTGGGGAGATCTGGAGCAGAGAGAAGAGCATATGCAAAGGCCCTGAGGCACTGGGAATGAGCTAGGAGTACTCGAGTTGCAGTGAGACCAATGCACTGAGTGCAGCAAGTGAGAAGGAAACTGCTAGGAAAGAGGCCTTAGGGAGTAGTCTTGCAGGCCCTGGAACGATGTTCAGGTTCTATTTTAAATGCAATGGAAAGATAGAGGGAAAATGGCAGATAGGAGGCAGGACGAACTTGCAGCTCCCACTCGGATGGACAGAGCAGTGTGTGGAGCCCCACATCATGACCTTTTGCTCCCAGAAGTACTGCAGAAACATACCAGGAAAGACAAGAGAATCCATAGAGCCTTTAAGGGAGGTGGATTGCCCTGCAGGCTCCGTGGGACAGCCAAGGAACTGTGAATCCCCAGAAGATCACACTAGCTCACCAGCAATGGATTCAAATCAAGAAGAAATCTCTGAATTACCAGAAAAAATTAAGAAGTTCGACTATTAAGCCAATTAAGGAGGCACCAGAGAAAGGTGAAGTCCAACCTAAAGAAGTTTTTTTAAAAATGATACAGGATGTGAATGGAAAAATCTCACGTGAAATATAACCTAAATAGAAAACAGTCACAACTTCTGAAAATGAAGGACACACTTAGACAATTGCAAAATGCACTGGAAAATCTCAGCAATCAAATCACATGAGTAAAAGAAAGAACTTCAGAACTTGAAGACAAGGCTTTCAAATTAACTCACTCCAACAAAGACAACAAAGAATTTTTTAAAATGAGCAAAGCCTTCAAGAAGTTTGGAAGTATGTTAAATAACCAAACTTAAGAATAATTGCTGTTCCTGAGGAAGAAGAGAAATCTAAAAGTTTGAATAATGAGAGAATAATTGAGGAAAACTTCCCCAGCCTTGCCAGAGATCTAGACATCTAAATAAAAGAAGTGCAGGCCGGGCGCGGTGGCTCACGCCTGTAATCCCAGCACTTTGGGAGGCCGAGGCGGGCGGATCACAAGGTCAGGAGATCGAGACCATGGTGAAACCTCGTCTCTTCTAAAAAAATAGAAAAAATTAGCCGGGCGCAGTGGCGGGCGCCTGTAGTCCCAGCTACTCGGGAGGCTGAGGCAGGAGAATGGCGTGAACCCGGGAGGCGGAGCTTGCAGTGAGCCGAGATTGCGCCACTGCACTCCAGCCTGGGCGACAGAGCGAGACTCCGTCTCAAAAAAAAAAAAAAAAAAAAAAAAAAGAAGTGCAAAGAACACCTGGGAAATTCATTGCAAAAAGATCATGCCTAGGCACATAGTCATCAAGTAATCTAAAGTCAAGACAAAGGAAATAATCTTAAGACGCAAAAGCATCAGGTAACCTATAAAGGAAAACCCATCAGATTAACAGCAGAAACCCTACAAGCTAGAAGGGTCCTATCTTTAGCCTCAACAATTACCAGCCAAGCATCGTGTATCCAGCGAAACTGAGCTTCATAAATGAAAGATACAGTTTTTTCAGATAAATGCTAAGATAATTCACCACTACCAAGCCAGCACGACAAGAACTGCTAAAAGGAGTTGTAGATCTTGAAGCAAATCCTCAAAATAAACCAAAATAGAATCTCTTTAAAGCATAAATCTCACAGGTCCTGCAAAACAACACAATGAAACAAACCAAGGTATTCAGGCAACAAATAGCATGATGAATAGAATAGTACCTCACATCTCAATACTACTGTGGAATGCAAATGGCCTAAAAGCTTCACTTAAAGATGCAGAATCGATAAGAATTCACCAACCAGGTGTCTGCTGTTCAAGAGACTTGCCTGGCACATAAGAACTCACATGAACTTATGGTAAAAAGGTGAAAAAAGATACTCCATGCAAATGGACACCAAAAGTGAGGAGTAGCTATTCTTATCAGACAAAACAAAACTTTAAAGCAACAGCAATTAAAAAAGACAAAGATTGCATTGGGAGTTATACCTGATGTAAATGACGAGTTGATGGGTGCAGCACACCAACATGGCACAAGTATACATATGTAGCAAACCTGCACGTTGTGCACATGTACCCTACAACTTGAAGTTTAATAATAATAAATAAATTTAAAAAAAAAAAAAAAAAAAAAAAAAGACAAAGAGGGACATTACATAATGATAAAAGGACTAGTCCAACAGGAAAATACCACAATCCTAAATATATATGCACTAACACTGGGGCTCCCAAAACAATTACTACCAGACCTAAGAAATGAGATGGACAGCAACACAGTAATATTGACACACTTCATCAAGACAAAGTCAATAAACAAACAATGGACTTACACTATACTCTACAACAAATGGACTTAACAGATACTTATAGAACGTTTTACCCAATGACTGCAGAATTGGATAAAACAATTCTATTATACATGCTATTCATCAGCACATGGAACATTCTCCAAGATAGGCCATATGATAGGCCACAAAACAAGACTCAACAATTTTAAGAAAATCAAAATTACAGTGAGTACTCTCTCAGACCACAGTGGAATAAAATTAGAAATTAACTCCAAAAGAAACCCCCAAAGTCATGCAAAAACATGGAAACTAAATAACGTGCTCCCGAATTCAGTGCTTCTGGGATACAGCAAAGCCAGTGCTTAGTGCAGAGTTCATAACATTAAATGCCCACAGCAAAAAGTCAGAAAGAGCCCAGACAATCTAATATCACACTTTAATGAGCTAGAGAAACAAGAACAAACCCAAATCCACCAAGGAGAGGTAAAAGACCTCTACAAGGAAAACTGCAAAACACTGCTGCAAGAAATCATAGATAACACAAACAAATGGAAATACATCCCATGCTCTTGGATGGGTAGAATCAATATTGTGACCATGACCATACCGCCAAAAGCAATCTACAAATTCAGTGTAATTCCCATCAAAATACCACCATCATTCTTCACAGAACTAGAAAAAAAAAATCCTAAAACTCATATGGAACTAAAAAAGAGCCTGCAGAGCCAAAGCAAGACTAAGCAAAAAGAACAAATCTGGAGGCATTACATTACCCAACCTTAAAGCATACTATAAGGCCATAGTCACCAGAACAGCATGGTACTGGTATAAAAACAGGCATATAGACCAATGGAACAGAATAGAGAACCCAGAAATAAAGCCAAATACTGATCTTCAACAAAGCACACAAAAACAAAGTGGGAAAAGAGCACCCTATTCAACAAATGGTGCAGAAATAATTGGCGGGCCACATGTAGAAAGACGAAACTAAATCCTCATCTCTCACCTTATACAAAAATCAACTCCGGATGGATCAGACTTTAAGACATGAAACCATAAAAATTCTAGAAGATAAAATTGGAAAAACCCTTCTAGACACTGGCTTAGGCAAAGACTTCATGACCAAGAACCCAAAAGCAAATGCAACAAAAACAAAGATAAATAGATAGGACTTACTTAATTTAAAAAGTTTCTGCAAGGCAAAACAGCAGAGTAAACAGACAACCCAGAGAGTGGGAGAAAATCTTTGCAATCTATAGATCCAACAAAGGACTAATTTCTAGAATCTACAAGGAACTCAAATCAGTAGGAAAAAACAATCCCATCAAAAAGTGGGCTGAGGCCATGAATAGACAGTTCTCAAAAGAAGATATACAAATGGCCAATGAACTTACGAAAAAATGCTCAACATCACTAATGATCAGGAAAATGCAAATCAAAACCACAATGCGATAGCACCTTACTCCTGCAGGAATGGCTATAATAAAAAAATAATAGATGTTGGCATGGATGTGGTGAAAAGGGAATGCTTTTATGCCGTTAGTGGAAGTGTAAACTAGGACAACCACTATGGAAAGCAATGTGGAGATTCCTTAAAGAACTACAAGTAGTTCTACCATTTGATCCAACAATTCCACTGCAGGCTATCTACCAGAGGAAAAGAAGTCATTATACAAAAAAGATTCTTGCACATGCATGTTTATAGCAGCACAATTCACAATTGCAAAAATATGGAACCAGCCCAAATGCCCATCAGTCAATGAGTGAATAAATTCCACACCATGGACTACTACTCAGCCATAAAAAGGAACGAAATAATGGTATTTGCAGCAACCTGGATGGAATTGGAGACCATTATTCTAAGTGAAGTAATTCAGGAATGGAAAACCAAACATTGTATGTTCTCATAAGTGGGAGCTAAGCTATGACAAAACAAAGGCTTAAGAATGATACATGGCTTTGAGGACTCAGGGGCAAGGGTCGGGGGATATGGGGGATAAAAGACTATGCATGGGGTACAGTGTCTACTGCTCAGGCGATAGGTGCACTAAAATCTCAGAAGTCACCACTAAAGAACTTATTCATGTAACCAGACACCACCTGTTCCCCAAAAGCCTATTGAAATATATACATATACACACATATCATAAACTCAGAAAAAGATAATAATAAACGCAATGGAAAGCCACTGGTTGGTTGGAAGCCACGGAGCAGTATGTTAAGCTTGAATTTGAGTATGTATTTGAATTTGGGTAATTGACCATTCTGCAGTGGATGGTGGTGAACTTCCACAGTGAGGCCCCTTGAGAAGGTCTTGGAGGTCACAGAGGATGTGACGGCAACAGAGCCCCAGCTCAGGCTGCCCCACCCCTCACCCTTCATGCTCCTCGGTTGAGAAACAAGATTCAGGTTGTTTGTCAGCTGCTCCAGAACTCTCCTGCCCGGGTTATCTTGGTTTTAAAACTCAGATTTCAGGAAAGTGTTTATCCTCATTTCTTTGGAGGATTCAAGGGCAGTGTTCTGGAGGGTTCCCATCTTCCCCTAACTGGTGAAAAATCTCTTCCTTAAATATGACCCTAAAGTAGTTTTGTGGCCATTCATCTGTTTTGTTAGTATCTGTTGGAAACTAGTATGTGGAGGGAAGTCCATGTGTTCAGTCCCTACTTATTCAGTATGTGTTCAAGATAGATTGATAGAGAGGTGATACATAGATAGATGATTAATAGGTAAACAGATGGACAGATCATTGATGGATAGAATAGAGTTGACTGATTAATGATACAGATTGATAGAGACAGATGATAAACACATAAGTAGACGATCAATCTACATAGATCATCAATTGATCGATAGACAATAGGTGCTCAATATATCTCTATTTCTAGATCTCTATAGAGATATATTGAGCATCTACAGTAGAATAGATATAGAAATAGAGATATATTGAGCATCTACTCTATGCTCAGCACTGTTTAGACACTAGAGACATGTTGGTGAGCAAGCCCTGCCCTCATGGAGTTAACAGTCTAGAGCTGGAGAGAGAGAGACCTATAAATTAAAACACGCAGTATTGTGGGGGTCAGAAAAGCTCTGATGATCAAATGCTTAGAGATGTACCTCAGTGGTGCCTCTGTCCAGGAAAGACTTCTGAGTAGAGGTGATACCTGAGCCAAAACCTAGATAACAAGTTTGAGCTGGCTAGGAGGACACTGGGAAAGGTAGACCGGTCCAGAAAACAGGCAGATCATGGCCAGAAGATCAAGAGGAAACAGAGAGCCCTTCAGAATGAGGTGCTGAGAGTAACCCAGGGTGGCCTGGAGCAAGGAGCAAGTGGAAGGGAGGGAGAGGGATAGACATGACAGAGGTGAAGCTGGAGCCAAACCAGAAAGGTCTCCAGGAGAGGTGAGAAACTGGACTTACAAACCAGGCGTTGCTGAAAGTGGTTATAAGTAGGAAAATAGAAATCAGGCTTCTTTAGAAAAATCTCCATAGACCTTTCAAGGTCTGAACTGAATCCTGTTGATCATTCATTTATTCCTTCAATAAATAGTATCCTTTTAATTCCTACTGTGTTCTGGGCACTTTGCTAGGCACCAGGGCAGGGGCGAGGGGACAGAAAGCGCTGGTCCCTGCTGATCTACAGGGTAGTAGAAAAATACCAAGATTTCATAAGTCTGGGAGGGACGGCAGCCTCTGCAGGAAGGTCAACCTCTGTTACTCTCCAGATGCTTTCTTTTCTTTTTTTTTTTTTTTTTTTTGAGACGGAGTCTCGCTCTGTCTCCCAGGTTGGAGTATAGTGGCCTGATCTCGGCTCACTACAACCTCCACCTCCCGGATTCAAGCAATTCTCCTGCCTCAGCCTCCTGAGTAGCTGGGACTGCAGGCGTCCGCCACCACTCCCGGCTAATTTTTGTATTTTTAGTAAAGACGGGGTTTCACCATATTGGCCAGGCTGGTCTCAAACTCCTGACCTTGTGATCCGCCCACCTCGGCCTCCCAAAGTGCTGGGATTACAGGCTTGAGCCACCACGCCCAGCCCTCAGGATGCTTTCTTAGTCCTAATCTTTAGTCTCTGTCCTGATGAAAACTGAAAGCAAGATACGTGCCAGTGAGTGTACACAGATGGCAGCCACCCCTGGTAGGCAGTAGGGATTCGGTTTCTATGTGTTGGGTGAATGAATGACTGAGAGAGTGAATGAATTAATGAATGGGAGGCAATATGTAGCATAGTGGATGAGAATGCAGCCTCTGGGGTTGGACTTCCTGGGTTCCCATGCTGGCTCTGCCCCCTCTGACCATAGCGAGTTATCTCACTTCTCTGAGACTCAGTTTCCACATCTGTAAAGTGAACATAATGACAAGGGTCTCCCCTTTATGGATTTGGGAGTATCAGATGAATGGACATGTCTACCTGGCATACTGTAATCCCTCAGCAAATATTAGCAGTGGAGCTCTGTACCCTGCGTAAAGAATGGACTGACATGGTAACTCTTGCAAGAACAATGAGAAACTAGATCAGCTCGTATTTCCCCTGCACATAGGAAATCTCAGAATGTAGGTGTGTGTATCCACACCCGACCTTCGTGCACACACACATTAGAGATGCTAATTATGGGAAGACAACAGGCAGTGCAAGCTCATACAGTACCCGTTATTTGCCCCAACATGCCTACATGCTATGTCCTCAAAACCACTAAATTAATCCAGCTGGGGGAGATCTCTTTTTTCAAATTAGACGACTCCTAATTTAATTTGATTTGAAATAGCAACAAAGCTCATTGTCAGGAATCTCCCTAGTTCATTCATTTTTTGGTCAAGCCATTCACCCGTTCATTCAACAAACATTGCTCGAGCACCTACTGTGTACTAAACATGGTAGTAGGCACCAAGAAAGAGCAGAGAACCTGCTAGGTAAAGCCCCCGTTCACACAGAGCTTATATTACAGCTGGAGGAGATAAGGAATAAGAGATAGTGCTTATCACCACTGGTAGGAAGAAAATAAAGCAGTAGGGAATGACACAGATTGACTGAAGGTCCATTTGAAATTTGGGGTGGAGGGAGTGGTCAGGTAAAGACTCTGTGAGGCAGCTTTAGACATAAGGGGCTGGCCGTGCAAGGAAGGCGTATTCCACACAGGGCAGATGGTGCGGGAATGCTGAACTGGAAATGAACCTGCCTTGATTGAGGTGGCTAAAACAAGGCATCCTGGAGAAAGATGGGGAGGGGGTCATGGAGTTGGAGGACGGGGCGAGCTCAGACTCTGAGTGCACTAAGAAACCTGGGGGCAGCAGTAAGAGGACATTTTACCAGGCCTTTCTGACTACAGGATATAGAAGAAATTGCAGGTAGCGCAAGTGGAAGGAGGGAAGCCCAGAGAGGATTGCAGTGGGTCACAGCCGCACACATCCCCAGCTGGCTGGCAGGAAGGAAGGATCGCAGGATGACTCTCATGCTTACGTTCCAGCTCTAGGTGCCTTGAGAAAGCCAGAGCTGTCTCTTTCTAGGAAACCTATTTGAACCCCCATAGATGACAGCCAATGCTCAGGGTCTCTAGCGTATGACAGAGCAGCTGTAATAACATAACCTTTATTCTTGTTCAGAACCATTGCACAAAGTGGAGGTGTGTGATTTGGAAAACCAAGGACAGAAGTGGAAACCAGCTATACCTGTTGAGTGGCAGGGTGTATGTTTCTGTGGAATGGCCTGCAAGCAAGGCATTCATTCATTCATTCATTCATTTATTCACTCATTCAGTCCATGTTTGGTTTTCTTTTCAAAGCACACGCCATACACCAGGCACAGGAGGCCCGGTAGTTTAAATAAAAGGACCACAGGCCTTGTGATCCTTCAGACTGAGTCCAGATCCCAGATCTTCTGCTTATAGGCTGTGCAACCTTGAGCAGGTGATTTAGTTGGAGCCTCAGTTTCTTCATCTGTAAAATGGGTATATGAAAGCTAACACAGGGAATCCTAGGCCTTTCTGAGACCTAGCACCCTAGTTCAGGCCCAGTGACTTCAGAATTCACTCCCCTGTTTTAGGTCGGCACTGACTGGGATGCCAAGGAGCGGCTGTTCCGCAACTTTGGGGGTCTCCTGGGGCCCATGGATGAGCCGGTGGGTATGCAGAAGTGGGGGAAGGGGCCCAACGTGACCGTGACCGTCATTTGGGTGGATCCCATCAACGTCATCGCAGCCACCTACGACATCCTGATTGAGTCCACTGCCGAATTCACACACTACAAGCCCCCTTTGAACTTGCCCCTGAGGCCTGGGGTCTGGACAGTGAAAATTCTCCACCACTGGGTGCCAGTTGCAGAGACCAAATTCCTCGTTGCGCCTCTGACCTTCTCCAACAGGCAGCCCATCAAACCGGGTGAGTACTCCCAGCATCTCTGTGGGGGAAATATTCCTTCCCCAGGAACCTGAGGGTCTCTGGTGTTGGTAGGCAGCACTGCTCAGATGTAGGGCAAGCAGCGTCCTTGCAGAATGGCACTCCTTGCTCTCAGTACTTTTCTCTGCGTTTCCCTAGAGAACCATCTAATTTCCTACCTGCACACTGAGATGTCATCTGTGCAGGTATTAGATACTTATCTGTTAGATGTTCTCCCACTGAACTTCCAGAAGGCCTAGATCATGGTGAAGACAAGCTGGGAAATACGCCCAGGCAGGTATTAAGGATCAGCAAATCTTGTTGACTATTTTAAAAAATCCAGAACAGGAATTTCTGTTCATCAAAAATATGATACACCAGGTGGAAAAGATGAACCACCTAATAGTGGAAGATACTTGCTACATTTTTTTAAAGTACTCATCTTCAGAATTTATAAAGAAATGCCATTAATCAGAAGTTGGCCAATCCAGCCCACTACCTGTTTTTGTAAATAAAGTTTTATTGGAACACAGTCACCATGCTCATTCATTTACTACACGTTGCCCGCTTCTGCTTTCGAGCTACAGTGGCAGAACTGAATCGTTGTGACAGAGACTGCATGGCCCACAAAGCCAAAAATACTTACTCTCTGGCTCTTTACAAAAAAAAAAACAAAAAACAAAAAACAAAACCACCAACCCTGCTATCAAAGAGAGGAAAAAAATGGAGGAGAGAACATGAATGACCCCTCACACCCAGAAAAAGATGTTCAGCCTCATTAAAAATGAGAGAAATGAAAATTTAAAGCAAAGAGAGGTTCCACTTCATACCCATATTATTGGGAAATGTGTGACAGTTAGATAAGAACCTGTGTTACTAAGGCTAGGAGTAACAGGCATTCATGCAGTGCTAGTGGGAGGGTGAAGTGCTAAGATGAGATGAGTTTAGAAAATGGTTTATATTCTCCTAGTAAAGCTGAACATACATACACCCTACAATAGACATTTCACTCCCAGGTATAGGCTCTAGAGACTTGTACAGAAATGCTCACATGAGAGTTATTCTTAATAGCACAAAACCAGAAACAGTCTGATTGTCTGACACTGGAAAGGAAAAGCAATTGGCTGCCTGTTCATACAATGGAATATTAGGCAGCAGTGAATATCAGTAAAGCATGGCATGTGTTGGCTTGGATGAGTCCCTAAAACATAGTGTTGAGGGGGAAATATCATAGATAAATCATTATGATGCATTTCTGTCAAGTTCAAAAGCAGGCAAAGTCAACAGTATCTTATTTCATGTGTCAAAGGCAGCTGTTAGGAAATGAAACACGAAATTAACACGAAATTCAGGTCAGAGTTTCCATCCCCATGGAGAACAGGGACTGGGATGTCGGTTCCTAACCTGCCTTTTTTCTTTGTCCATTCCAAGGGTTTACGTTTATACTTCTATTTCCCCTCTTTTCACCTCCTTTTATTAAGGGGAAAGTCTTTCTCCCTGCTCAGATCCTACCTCTGGAGAAACCACTGCCAACAGTTTGGTGTGAATCCTTTTAGAAGTTTTTCAATACTTTTAAAGCATAAACATAACACACATCATAAATCACAAAACCTTTGCTATTTTTAAAAAACGAAATCATACATTTTGTACTGTAAGATTGCTTTTTTTTAAACTTTCTAAGTCAGTATATATGAAGCTACCAGCTACATGATACTCCACTGGGTTAAAGAACCACAACATATGTTCCCCTATTGGTGAACACATACGTTTTTGTTGTTGATGATGATAATGATGTTGTTGATAATACTGCAAGGAAAAGCCTTTTTTTTTTTTTTTTTTTTTTTTAAAGTAACTGAGGTTGGCTTGGTGCCATGGCTCATACCTGGCCTCCCAGAGTGCTAGGATGACGAGGCAGGTAGATCACCTGAGGCCAGGAGTTCGAGACCAGCCTGGCCAACATGGTGAAACCCTGTCTGTATTAAAAATACAAAAATTAGCCGGGTGTGGTGGCACACACCTGTAGTCCCAGCTACTTGGGAGGCTGAGGCATGAGAATCGCTTGAACCTGGGAGGCGGGTGAGCCGAAATCGTGCCACTGCACTCCACTTGGGTGACAGAGTGAGGTTCTATCTCAAAAAAAAAAAAAAAAAAAAAAAAAAAAGGGAATTTAGGTCTGGCTCTTTTGCCTAGGCTGGAGTGCACTCATGCAGTCCTGGCTCACTGCAGCCTCAAGCTCCTGGGCTCAAGTAATTCTTTCACCTCAGCCTCTTAAGTAGCTGAGACTACCGGAGTGTGCCGCCATGCCCGGCTATTTTTTTTTACTATTTTTGTAGGGGTGTGGTCTCACTGTGTTGTCCCGGCTGGTCTCAAACTCCTGGCTCTAACCAACCCTCCAACCTCGGCTACCCAAAGAGCTGAGATTGGCCGGGCGCGGTGGCTCAAGCCTGTAATCCCAGCACTTTGGGAGGCTGAGACGAGCGGATCACGAGGTCAGGAGATCGAGACCATCCTGGCTAACACAGTGAAACCCCGTCTCTACTAAAAAATACAAAAAACTAGTTGGGCGAGGTGGCGGGCGCCTGTAGTCCCAGCTACTCGGGAGGCTGAGGCAGGAGAATGGCGTAAACCCGGGAGGCGGAGCTTGCAGTGAGCTGAGATCCGGCCACTGCACTCCAGCCCAGGCGACAGAGCGAGACTCCGTCTCAAAAAAAAAAAAAAAAAAAAAAAAAAAAAAAAAAAAAAAAAAAAGAGCTGAGATTACAAGCATGAGCCACCCACCACACCCAGCCCCGACAAGGAAGAATCTTAAACATAAAATTGTATGTCCCTGTGCAGGCACATCCATAACACAAACTTTTAGAAACAGGATGTTTGGGTCTCTCTATATTTGGAATTGTTCATGTCCATCTAACAGATCACAAACTCAACAACCAGAAATGCATTACAGCCTGTTAGCTTCAAAGAGTTCCGGATTGGGTGCCCTTTAGCTAATGATGCAAGGGGATGGGGACACAGCAGTGGGGAGGAGGTGCCTGGAGTCCCAGCAAAGGAGTTGTTTGGGAAAAGCTCTCAAACCACTTTTTCCTCTGCTCTCACACTGCCATAATCAACACAGAAGACTTCCATGACAGCAAAATACGTGGGGGAATTTCCCCCATGGGCAAGCAAGCAATCCGTTCTGCAGTAGACACCAACTGGGTATCCCCCAGTTCAGTTCTAACATTCTCCACCCAGAGGTAGCATCAGACACCACAGAGTGAGGACTCAGTGCCGTAAGACCACCCCCTCCTTCCCGCTAATCTCAAGTCTGGGCCTCTGGAACTTCTGACCAAGTGGTTTCAAATTGGGGTTCCCACAACCCCCTCTTTGGGCTCAATTACTCTGCTAGAGCAGCTCACAGAACTCAGGGAAACACTTATGTTTATTGGTTTGTTATGAAAGATATTTTAAGGGATACAGATAAACAGCCAGATGAAGCTATACAGAGGGCAAGGTCTAGAGGGGTCTTGAGTGCAGGAGCTTCTGTCCCCATGGCATTGGGGTGCCCACCCTCCCGGCAGGTGGATAACTTCTTCCTCACTTTCCTGTGAAGAAGCTACCATGTGTTCAGCTCTCCAGAAGCTCCTCAAACCCTATCCTTTGGGCCTTTTATGAAAACTTCATTGGTTATCTATGATTGAAGCATGACAACTGCGTCAAAATGTGATTGGACAAAAAGGGTCTGACCTAACCCAGCCGGGCCTGTCTGTTCAGATTCTCCTTGGCCTCTCTGCAATAATTCCTTCCTCCAGGGTGTGTGTCACGGCCCTCTCTGGAATGAGAGTCCTATCACCCACAATCTGATTAGACTCCGGCATTGGGCAGGAGAAGGGGGACAGGAGGAGGCCAGAGAGAGAGAGATTCTATTTCCTGAGTCCTAAAGTACCCAACACTGTAACCAAAGACTGTAACAAGGGTTACAGGAGTTCTGAGCCCAGAACCTTGGACAAAAACCACTATCACGGCTGGGTGCAGTGGCTCATGCCTGTAATCCCAGCTCTTTAGGAGACTGAGGTGAACTTGAGGTCAGGAGTTCAAGACCAGCCTGGCCAATGTGGTGAAACCCCGTCTCTCCTAAAAGTACAAAAAATTAGCCAGGCATGGTGGCAGGTGCCTGTAACCCCAGCTACTCAGGAGGGTGAGGCATGAGAATCACTTGAAACCAGGAGGCAGAAGTTGCAGTGAGCCAAGATCACACCACTGCACTCTAGCCTGGGTGACACAGCAAGACTCCTTATCTCCAAAACAATAAGTAAATAGGCCAGACACGGTGGCTCACGCGTGTAATCCCAGCACTTTGGGAGGCTGAGGTGGGCAGATCACCTGAGGTCAGGAATTCGAGACCAGCATGACCAACGTGGAGAAACCCCGTGTCTACTAAAAATACAAAATTAGCCAGGCGTGGTGACGCGTGCCTGTGATCCCAGCTACTCGGGAGGCTGAGGCAGAATCGCTTGAACCCAGGAGGTGGAGGTTGCGGTGAGCTGAGATTACACCAGTGCACTCCAGCCTGGGCAACAAGAGTGAGCCTCCGTCTCAAAAAAATCAATCAGTCCTCTATCATAGGAGTCTCAAAGTGAAGGCTCAGCTTCTGCTGTCTTTGTACAGAGCAAGCAGAAAGATAGAGACTCCATGTTTTCTTGAGCTGGAAGCTTGCTCCTTCTTCCCCTATGAACCAGGCAAAAGACAGCCCCTCCAGAGCTGGCCAGACCCAATCCCACCCTCTTAGAGGTCTTAGGTTCCTTCTTGATCAAGTTCACATCTTTAGCATCCCTAAGGATTTCCAATGCCAGACATGGAGGAGAGGGGTGTAAACGGCTGTGTCTTCGCTGCTTCAGGTACACCTGCTGGACAGAACGCAGCAGTGCTCCTGAATACACACCCATGCCGGTAGACTAGCCTGGGGGCCATTCATGGGGTCCTGATTTTTCCAGTGTTTTCTTCTAGGGTTTCTAAGGAAGGCAGGGATCTCCCCACACACACCCAGGATAACCCAGGGGTCGTTTTACCCCCACCGAGAGCAGCCTTCCTGTCCTCGGTAATTGTATTTGTTAGCGATATTCCAGTGAATGACAGTGAACACGAAGGTGGGAGCAATGCAATTTGTAAAATGATTCATCAAGTGTAATTTTCTATTGATGCGTCCCTGGTAATCGCAAGAAATCCGATGAGGTGGAATTGAGGAAAATTTTATAGAGACGAACATCGCAAGCTAATATTGTAATAGCGTTTCCCACATTAACCTCATTTCTCATAAGGGTTTTTTCCATCAACCACAATGTTTGGTTCCCAGTGTTCACGTATTTGTTAGATGTTCTTTTCCCTTTGAATGTCCTGCCTTTTGTCAGTTTCAGTATCTCCTCATTCTCCACTTTCTCACTCTGCAGAATGGAGGTGCTGAGGGGCTCTGATAGAGGAATTAGGGCCTGCACCAAAGACAGCAGATCCTGTTCTCCTGGCAGGTGGGGCTGGAGCTACCCACCCTACCCTGTATTAGAGAAAGATGAGTTAGGACCAGACTTCCAAACACAGTGGCTCCTAACTACCATGAGAGAAAGCAGCTTTGCTAAACCTTGCAAGACAGAGTATGTGCTCAATGATGGCTCACCTCCTTCCTCCCACTTGTGCCCATCCAAACCACAGAACCCAACCCTTTTGCTTCCTGGGGCATTGGGAATTAAAGGAATGATGATCTTGTCTGTGTTAGTCAAGGCGTATTTTGAATTCATCTGCTATTCTCATTGCTTTTAGAAGAGTAAACATCTTTCTTCCTTCTTCTTGCCTACTCTGGACACTTGTTAATCATCCAGGCTATCCTGGGTGCCTTTGGTGGTGGCAGCTGCTGTCAGGCAAACAGGAAGCACTGTCTTCTGAACATTGCATTATCTTGGAAGGTTTCTTGTAATCCTAACTATCTCAGCTCTTGCAAAACCTGATTTGGTAAAGCACAACTCACCAGACTCATTGGCCAGCCTTTCTAAAAAGAAAAAGATGTGCTTCTACTGAGCAGTAAAACAAGCAATGAATGTGAATGTCTTCAAAATATTAGAACTAATAGAGTTGTATACCTTCTTTCCTTCACCCCAAATTGCTATACTTCCTGATGCCCCATTGTGAAGCCCTGGGAGGTAGTAATAATCCCTCTCATGTAAATGTTACTGTTTAACCCATTTATGCCTGAGGTTGCAATTTTT
This sequence comes from Chlorocebus sabaeus, assembly GCF_047675955.1. Classification (NCBI taxonomy): domain Eukaryota; kingdom Metazoa; phylum Chordata; class Mammalia; order Primates; family Cercopithecidae; genus Chlorocebus; species Chlorocebus sabaeus. The sequence continues at coordinate 16,711,283 of NC_132908.1, forward strand.
TGGGGTTTTGTTGTTGTTGTTGTTGTTTGAGATGGAGTCTCACTCTGTCAACCAGGCTGGGGTGCAATGGTGTGATCTTGGCTCACTGCAACCTCTGCCTCCCAGGTTCAAACAATTCTCCTGCCTTACCCTCCTGAGTAGCTAGGATTATAGGCACCAGCCACCACACCTGGCTTATTTTTGTATTTTTAGTAGAGACAGGGTTTCACCATGTTGGCCAGGCTGGTCTCGAACTCCTGACCTCAAGTGATCCACCTGCCTCAGCCTCCCAAAGTTCTGGGATTACAGGTGTGAGCCACCATGCCTGGCCCAATTGTTTGAATTTTTGCATGAGTGAAATATCAGACCTTGGCGATGACCCTGAGCAGTAGAATAACATGGTGAGTGATAAGCACTGCCTTTGGAGTTAGTTGGTCCTGGATTTAACCCCAGATCTGTCTCTAACTCCAGCTGCCTCTGTTTCCCCATCTGTAAAATAGGGATGATAAAATCAGCCCCCCTAGTTTTTTAGGTATGTGAGGATTATGGACTAATATCAACAGTAATTAATCCTAGCTGTATTTGTCTGTTCTCATGCTGCTAATAATGACATACCTGAGACTGGGTAACCTATAAAGGTAAGAAGTTTAAGGGACTCGCAGTTCCACATGGTCAGGGAGGCCTCACAATCATGACGGAAGGCAAAGGAGAAGCAAAGGCACATCTTACATGGTGGCAGGCAAGAGTGCCTGTGCAGGGGAACTCTCCTTTAAAAAAACCCAACAGATCTCATTAGACTTATTCACTATCACAGGAACAGCATGGGAAAAACCCACCATGATTCAATTACTTTCCACCAGGTCCCTCTCACAACAAGTGGGGATTATGGGAGCTGCAATTCAAGGTGAGATTTGGGTGGGGACATAGCCAAACCGTATCACTAGCTAAGCTTTTCCCAGCACTTAGTATATGCTAGGTGTCATTTGTAAACAATTTGTATGAGTCAGCCCATTTAAGCCTCACAAAGCGAGAAGGAAGGTATTAGTACTTTACCCATTTTATTGATGAGGAAACTGAGGTACAAGGCAAGGAAGTCAGAAGTCACACACCTGGTATGTTGGACGTGGGGATGCAAAAACAGACGGCTTTGCATCTGTAGTACCTGGGCTCTTGTATGAAGTGCTTCACAAAGTGACTGGCACATAGGAGGGGCCCAGCAAGGCAGCACTGTTCTGAGAGCTACTTCGAACTCCCACCCCGCCTCAACCAGGTTCAAACTTCATACTTCCAGAGTGATTGTGCTGTGGTCAGTTCATGCACCCTGTCTTAGGCTTGTAGGAAGCAGAAATCCAACTTATGCAGAGTACAAGGTGGACACTCAGCAGCTGAGATCTGGGCTCCCCAAACAGACCTGGGTACAGACTTTGGCTGTGACACTCAGCACCTGTGTGATTTGGGGAAAGAGGCTTAATTCAGATTTGCACTAGCTGTTCCCTCTGCCCAGAATTCTCTTCCCCAGGATCTGTATGTTAATCATCACTCAGCTCAGATGTCACCTCCCCAGAGAGGTCTCCCCGACCCACCTTGTCTAACATAAACAAACACCCTGTCACTCTCTAACCCAAGGGTCAGCAAACTTTTTTTTAAAGGGCTAGATACAAAATATTTTCAGCTTGTTGGGTAAAATACAGACTCTGTCTCAAGTACTCAGCTCTGGTAGCACAAAAGCAGCCATAGACAATATGCAAATACATGGGCACAGCCATGTTCCAATAAAACTTTATTTACAAACACAGGCCACATTAGGTCCAAGGGCTGCAGTTTGCCAACCCTCTTCTCTCAATACTCTGGTTTTTTTGTTTGTTTTTTTGTTTTTGCCTTCATGACACTTACCACTGCCTGAAATAACCTTATTTATCTATTTGTTTCTTTCTTTGTTGTTATTCTCCCTCCACTGGATCTTCACCTTCCTATCTGGTTTGCTCCAGCACCTAGAATAGATCCTGGTACCTAATAGGTACTTAATGTACCTTTATCAAATGAGACAGTGCCTTGCAGACCACGGGTGTTTAGTAAATATGTGTTGACTGAGTGCCTGGCACTATGTAGGTGCTTAAAAGTATGTATTGGCTGAATCAGTGTCTGCACTATCAAAGGTGCTCTGTAAACATGTGTTGAATGAATAAAGGCATGCACCATGCCCTGTACAGAGTGGGCTCTGTCCTTACGGGCTCAGTTTTCTCAGCTGTGAAATGGGACTGCTAAAAGAACTTCCTCATGCGATTGTCATGTGAATTAAATGAAGCGATGCATGATGCCCAGTGCAGCAGCAGGCACAGGGTTAAGTATGACTAGGCATCCTACTGGTGGCTGTTCTAATCCTCACATTGCTCCCTTTGTCTTTCAGAGGAGGCACTGAAGCTGCACAATGGGCCCCTCCGCAACGCCTACATGGAGCAAAGCTTCCAGAGCCTGAACCCCGTCCTCAGCCTGCCCATCAGCCCCGCCCAGGTGGAGCAGGCACGGAGGAACGCAGCCTCCGCGGGCACAGTGCTGGAGGGATGGCTGGACTCGTTGGTGGGCGGGATGTGGACTGCCATGGACATCTGTGCCACGGGCCCCACGGCCTGCCGCGTCATGCAGATCTGCAGCCAGACGGCCTGGAGCTCCTTCAGCCCTGACCCCAAGTCGGAGCTGGGGGCGGTCAAACCTGATGGCCGGCTCAGGTAGCACTGGGCACGAGGAGTGGGCCACAGAAGGATCTCAACAGGAAAGCAGCCAGAGGGGTTGTGGGGCCTGAACCCTGGCCTCCCACCCTGCGGGGGGCACCCTCTGAGAATGGGTCTCTCCTGGCCATAGAATGATGGAAAGGGAAGGTCAGCAGGTCAAAGCAGGATCAGCCAACAACCTGCCTTTGGCAAGCTGTGGGTGGGACGGCTCAGTCCCTGCACTGTGACGGTCTCACCTCTTCTGGTTGATCCTCAAGTCCTACAGGTTCCTTGTCTTCCCCGTCCAGTGACCCACCCCGCCCCCAGACGAGTGATTTTGAAACTTTTATTTTGAGCAGAACTTTTGTTTACTGAGCACAGTCATAAGTGGAGTTCAGGGTGCGGACGAAATCCAAGCTGCTCTGGTTGAAGCTCAAGAGTGCAAGGCTCCCTCCCAAAGCTCAGCCCTCTGGTCGGTCCCCTTGCCCAGGGTATCTCCTACGGTACCTCTTCAGAACCCAAGGGCTCTGCAAATGCCAGTTTGACAAGCACTGCCCAGACCAACCATGGGTTCAAACTCCAGCCCCACCCTTTGGTTCATCTTCCTGCTCCTCCCTTGGCTGAGGGACTTTTGTGCCAGCCTTGGTCGTGGTCCCTTTCTCATGGAGACTGCAGCCTTAGGAGAGCTCTGAGCCTCTCAGTGGCCCTCCTTGGGTTGAGCTATTCTCCTTAGTAACTAGGTAAGTGGGAAAGCCTTTTGATGTGGCATGGCCAAGGTCCAGCCACAAGTGCAACTGCCACCTGTCCAGGGGTCTAGGCCTCCTTCCCTCAAGGCTGCCACACAAAGTAGCAGAAATAGGATGATATTTGTGAGCACCAAACTCAAGACCATGACCTTCTTTGATCCTTGAAAATGGGAACTTTGATGGCCATGACCATGAAACTCACAGGGCAACCCCGTGAAACTCACAAAGCAATGCTTGGAGAAAAACTCCTGAGCTACACAGCACAGCAGCACCCATCCCCTGCCAGAGCCCTTCTGTTCTGAGGTCAGACACACAAACCCTTTGTCAGTTGCACGCCGGTGCTGTTGGGAGTGACCAAACCGCATGAACTAGACTTTTCCCGTCCAGGAAATAGCATTTCAGATTTGGTTTTTAATTTCATGCCCTTCCTAATCCAAGGGGCCAACAGGCTCAACGGGACATGCAACATAAAAGTGGGAAGGTTATTTAAACAATGAAATACAGTATGATTCAAGTGTTTATCAGAAACCCAAAAGGTTTCCCTGCCACGAGCCCCCTGGAGTGTCATCCCTGTTCACCAGGAGAGCCCTTCACAGGAGGCGTCCCTTGCTCCTGTAATCCCATCTCGCCTGAATGGTGGGATTCCCTTGGAAAAAGGGCTCACCCCTGGTAGCCATCTGCCCTTCCCATGGAGAACCAGTCCGACACTTCTCTCCAGCATAGGTTTGAAGGGGCTGCCCTTCGTTTTGTGCTTGCCCCAATCCCAAACCTCGCAAAGCAGGATGTCCTGTTAGCAATGGAGGATGTAGAGAAGGGTCACTTTAGATATTTATTATTTATATGTTTTCGTCAATGACTAATTAGTAGGTGCTGTTTTTGCAGCTTGTCAATTATGTTATCTTACTAACTGAAGCTGCCTTTATTCACAAAAGGCCCCTTTTCCCACCCTCTGGTGTCTCTCTCTTGGTTTATCTTTCTCTGCGTCTACCCCCCATCCTCAGAGTAAAGCAGGGGCATTGAACACCATGCCAAGAAAGCTCCAACCGGCATCTTCCACTGGCTTTGAGTGGGGTGCCTTGGGGACCATTGGAGCCTCGCTTTTTCCTTATACAGAGTGTCAGCCTCATCTCTCTCTCGGATCCCAAGAGTATTGGAATTCCTGAGCCTCCCATCCTCCCCCCACTCACCCCCCGCCACAGGCACAAGGAGGTAACAGGCAGAAAGCTTGGAGGGTGGGTGGGGAATGTGCTAGCTGCAGAGAGCTTGGGCCATCCCTGCTTGCTCCGTGGATGCCTTCCCATGGCCCATCTAATCATGGGCATCCATGCAACCTTAACGGAGGGAAACAGGCTCCTTTGAGCGAGATCCATCGTAGGAAGAGGGTCATCAGATCCAGGCAGCAGAGCCCAGGAGATAGTCATTCTCAACAGCGATTCTAGGGATCTCACGGTACTTTTCTCAGAAAGCCCCTAAGATCTCTTCTACGTTCTCTATGGTGGCCAGAAGCTGGGTGCCACATCCTCTTTCTGCTCCCGGCCTCTGCCTCTGGCTAGGGTTTCCCTGGGGCTGCTGAAGCCACTTCAGGAACTTCCCTTTCACCCTCCTTGCCGGGCCACTAGTGCTTTGTGTTCGCAGCGTTATTTGCAGTGGCTCTGGGGACTCAGCAGTGGCAAGTCCCTGCACATAATGTGAACTTGCGGACGTCAAGACGGGGTCCCTCCTGCACCCACTAACATGTCTGCCTTTTTTTGTTTTTATCCTGGAACAAGTGGAGAAATGGCAGAGTTGGCTGACTCTGGGGACCCTTCCCTTTTTCCTGTGACTTCATTTCTTCCTCACCACAGCTAATTCGGGGAGCTGAGAAGTCACACAGAGTATTCCTCTGCCTTCTCTAATGTTATTAGAGACCAGAGAATAAGGTTGCAGATATTACATTTGGTTTAAAAAAAAAAAAAAGAAAAAGGAAAATCCCAAACAAAGCCCGGCATGATTTGAGAAAAGAGGATGTTTTTCCAGGGAAAAATTTTTTTTAAACCTGCCTGAGAATGATTTATTTGCTGGAGGCCATTGTCAGACAACCTGGAGCTTGGGTTGTGGAAGATTTCAAAAGCATAGGGCCATGGTCTCTGGAAACCTATTACAGCCTGCAGGGCATAGCATCTGTGAGCTGAGCCAGTGACGAGGTCCCTGGAAGCTCAGGAAGGCTTAACGGTGGGCCTTGAGGTGTTGGTTTGTGGAGAGAAGGAAGCATTCCTTAGGCTGCAGCCCTCCATATAGTGTCCCACTCACTGAGTGACATTCAGGCAGAGATTGAGCTCAGGAGACAGCCAGCCTTCCCACATCCCCCTTCACTTCCTGGTCCACGCATAAAGCAGTGTGTCTCCAAGGAGGCAGTGAGCAATTCCCCCGTGTTGTAAGAAGTACACTGCTTTCTCCCTTTACAGGGGGAAAAAAGGCTTTCCTGGTGAGATCATGAGTCCTTCTGGCTTCATTTCTCATTGTGGGTTTAACTTCTAAAATGCAAATGGAGTTTAGAGAGGATGAGCAGAACCACAGGACCCGCCCCCACTTCTCGCTCACTGCAATTGCTTCTACTTTGGGCACAAGTTGGGGTGTTTGAAGACCATGTTTCCCTCTGGTTCTCTAGTTGGCAAATAGAAGACACTGGTTAGAACCTTAAGCTTTCTGCCAGAAAGATGCAGAGAGCAGGGCAGTAGCTACCAGGAGTGGGGTATGAATAAAGAGCCCTTCCACAACCAAGTTCACTGAGGATTTGGAGCACCAGCTCTCCAGCAGCATCCAGGGGTGGAGAGGTGTACATTCTAGAAGCAGCTGTCCGCTTTAAAGCACTCCGCTTTAAAGACGGCAAGCTAGACCTACAGGATCAAAGCCACACACTGTGGTAGGGGTTACAGATGCTTACGGAGCCCAGGATACTAGCACAGATGAGTGGAATGGTTGGTGTGAGACAAAAGGGCATGATGGGAGTGTGCTGGGGACCATGGTCTTACTGACATGAACATGACCTACCCAGAATGAGCAGCTGCTACTCGACCCCAACCTATCATTGTATGTAAAAAATGTAAGCACAGTGTAGTGGAATCTTCCAATTTGGAAAGGAAACCAGAAATCCAGATTTTCTGAAAAATCTGATTTTTTCAATGTCCGTTGTTTTTGTTTGTTTGTTTGTTTGTTTTTTTAAACAGATAGTGGGCAAAGAAAAATTCCACTGTTCCACATGTGCACTGCCAGCAACCTCTGCTCTCTGGCGAGGTGGTTTAAAGTGAGATTATGCATTGCCCTGGTAGAAGAGGAAAAAAGCCAGCATCAGGTCAGGGCAAAAATAACAGCCCATGTTGAACTCTAAATGGGGACGTCTTGCTAAGTCAAATTCCCCTCCCCAAGAGACAGTTCCACAGAGGGGGAATGGATCATTCCACTCTCCTGGTCCCAAGATTGTGCTGAAGGGAAGAAGGAACAGAATCTGGAGATCTGGACTGCTGCCTCTTAGATATGCAAAGGTCCACATCTGCCTGGGGCTACCCCTTGTGGGACTGCATCCAACCAGGCAGAAATGGCGAAGACAGTCTAGGAGGAGGAGGAGGAGGTAGGGTGTGAAACAGCCAGGCTCTCTCCAAATCCCAAGCGTTGACAGCCATCTTGCCCCATCCCTGGAAGCCTCTTTGGAAATCACATAGGGCTGTGCTGGCTCATGGGATGTCCTGTTTGCTTCTGCCTCAGTTACCTTACTTTGCCCATGGGTCTACCACAGGCGCTACCTCATTGTGTCTGCTGAGTTTACCTGGGAGGGGGGAACGAAGTTGTCCAAATCTGCTTGAGCTGAATGTATGATCTATGCAAATTCTCTCTCTCCTCTCTCTCTTCCTCTCTGGCTCTCTAACTTAGAAGTTTTTTATTTGTTTATTTTTACCTTGCAAACAAGATACTGTATAGGACCCTCTTAAGATGGAGGAGGGCTTTCCTGCGCCACCTGTGTCTACCCCTCACGTTGTCTTTGGCTCTGGTCTTGCCAAGCTTATGCAGGGAGAATGTGGCCTCTCTTCCATCTCTACTTGGCTGGGAATATTCCAACTGCCTCTGCCTACAGACACCACCAGAAAGCGGGTTCTGCACCTTGTCATCCCCATCCCTAATGCCATCTACTCCATCCCTCATGTTCCTCCAACTTGCTTCTCCCATCCCTCCTTCAAAACAAACAAACAAAAAAAGCCTTAGGTTTCTCCTTTTTGAAATGTGGCCTTAACATTATTTTTGGGAAGCTGACCATCCATCCTTTCCCTCCCATCTCCACCAACATCACAGAAGAAAGAGCATCGTGAAGCTTCTGTGGGCAGCCTCCTAAGGGAGGGGCTGGCAATCTGTAGTTTGCAGATGCTATAGAAATTGCTTACAAATGTCGTCTTTAAGAAAAATGTTCTTATATTTTTCCTATGGGCAAAATGAAGGCTTGGGTGCTCATTTCAAGCTCAGCCAACTCCTGAAGCACTCTCTTAGAGCATATTGCCGCTGTAATGGGCTGGCTTAATTACCAGCAGAGTGCTCGAAAAGGCTTTGCAAACCTCCCCTGCCCCCAAGACTGGCTGACTTTATGTACTTCATTCAAGGGTAAATCAGGAGACGTTCTCCATTTATCTGTTCATCCTTCCTGCCTGGAAAGTGATAGCACTAAATATTCCCGGATGGGTAGTGTTCTCAAAGGGATTACCCTTCTCCTACCTTCAGACTCTATTCTTTACCCTTCCATTGCTCCAGTGCTGATGGAGGCCAAAGACAACCCCAGGGTTTTCACAGGAAATTCACTAGAATTGTGCGCAATTGTCTTTGTAGTCCTTTTGCCTTGTTTTTTTTTTTTTGTAATATTATGTTGTCAATAGCATTTGTTTGGGTATTTGTTTTAGAGGCCTCACTCTAAGTTATTACCGTCCCTTTCATTGTTTTCAAAGACATGTGGTGATATAGTTTTTAAAAATAACTATTTTGTTATAGATCATAATATGCATAAAACTGTACAGAAATATTTTGTAATGTGTTGATTTTAAAAAACAGAATCTGTAAATAAAGTTTTAAAAAAAGAATTCAAATGGCACACGCTGAAATATGTAGATATTTTGCTATTTATTTAAAGGAGTATTTTAAGAGATATTGAACTATCTGAAATTGACCAGTAATCAAAGTTCCAGTCATCTGAATGCTTTTCCTTGAGGTAGAATGTGATTCTCAGAAATGATTGCATTACCTGCCCATTTTTGCACCTTTTCTGTCTTTTTATTTAGCAGAACAACAACAACAAAATTGTGCCTTAGCTGTATTTTTTTGTCTAGGGAAGTTTGTTTCTGTCTGACAAAGCAAAATTTTTTGCAGAAAACAGTGGATGTATTAAATACTGTATCATACCAAAAACACTGCAGGTGTATATAGATGCTTTCTGTCATACTGTGTTTTCAGATGCAGAATTTTAAAATTAAAAAAATACTGCCTTTATGGAACAGTGGCTATATGTGGCTTCTTTTCAGCAATATTGTGCATCTTTATACAATCTCATATTCTCTTCTGTCATCTGCATGGTGAAGATAGGATGACTATATAATTTATCATCCAAACTGGGATACTTCTGAGAGTTAAAACGAGGTACCACATGGATGGGATGCTGAGACTACAAGCATAAATGGCCTCTCCTGGGAAAAACTGGGTGTGTGGACAGATTTCCCTCATAAAAGCTGCTGTCACCTTCTAACTGGATTATAGCAACAACCTCCTATAAGAAATTTATTCTGGTTGAAGCAGAAGTATATGATTTTTAAACCCTTACTGAGTAGAGAATAACAAGCAGCAACCGCCATGGAAAGTTGCAGTTTCCTATACCCAACTGGTTGGTTGGCAAACCTGTTTTCCTTTCTTCTTTACCACAGAGACTACATTTCCCAGACTGCCTTGCTCTTAGCTGTGGCCATGTGACTGAGTCAGGCCAATGGAACAGCTAGACTGCATTTCCCAGACTTCGTTGCTCTTAGCCATGGCCATGTGACTGACTCAAGCCAATGGAATGTAGGTAGAATAGGTACCTGACACCTCTAGCCCTGGTCCCTAAAACTTCCCACTGGAGTCTCTCCTGTCTCAATCTTTCCCCATTTGCCAGCTCAAGTGTTTTGAATCACCTTGATTTTGTGCATTCATTCAATTGACCTATTCTGGTGGTCTTTTTGGAAATTTTGCACAGCCTCTACCTTAAAGGAAGGCAGAGCCACAAATCGGAAGGTAACTGAGCCCCTGCATAGCCACATAAAAGACCACTTGACCAGAGTCACCCCTATTGACTATGACATGAAAAGAAATAAACATGTATTTTGTTATGCCCCAGAGACTTTCAGTTACAGCAGGCTAGCCTTACCTTAACGAATCCAATCAGAAATGGAAATTCAAATGTTTATTTGGGAAAATCCACATTTTAGTTCCTTCACTCCGTAGGTAAAGTTACAAGAGAGCCAGAAAGGTGAAGGGATTTGCTTGAAGCTGCCCATGGTCAGCAGGGTCAAGTCTAGAACCAAAGTTTCCCATCTTCCAATGAGACTTTCATAAGTCATTGGGAAGACCAGTTCCTCCACCCCTGAGGCTGGCTCACTATTACATGTATATGTGGTTTCTGAGGGCTATCCCCAGGGGTTGGGAGCCTAGATGCCTGCATCATAAAGATGCTTCTAATTCACCCTTCAAAATCCTTAAAGGAAGACAGGCACTGAGACACAGATAGGATTTTAGCACCTAGAACAAAATAGGCTAGATATCTGCCCATTAGACAGACAGAGGGGCAAATATATGGGGAGCTGTGTCAGCTTCCGCCTCCTTGAGCTTGGCTCAGGAGAGATGGTGACTGACTACATATTGAGAAAGATGGATGGACTCAAGATTCATTTGTCAAAACTTCTTTCCAGCCTGACCTTACACCCAAACTCCCTTTCCTCTGCCCGGAGATAAGTCCTCAAAAAATGAGTTCAGTTGCAAGAGAAGAATAAATTTCTAAAAGCTTCGTAGGAGTAAGGATCACAGCTATCTTGTTCACTGTGGTGCCTCCAGTATTTAGCACAGGGGAGTCCAGCGTATGGGCACTCAGTGAATATTTAGTGAACAGACAAGTGAATGAGACCATGTATCTTAATTAACAATACGGGTATGGGGCCATTTGTCCAAGATTCTGTCTTTACAACCATCATTTGATGGATAGTATTTGTCAAAATATAGGTCATTGTAAAGTAAGCTGTGATTTTTACCTTCAATAATGAGGTTTCTGGGCCTACTGAAGGGTCAGTTGGAATTTCTTTCCTGCTTATTTACTTGGTTTAAGTTCATTAAATTCATGATTTTAAGAGTTGTGTTTGTTTTTTTTTTAAAGGAATGCTTTTTCAAAGTGTACCTTAAACCTCCACATATATATTTTTTTAAAAAAAAGACTTAAAAATGGGTGATTAGGAGGGGTGCCCTGGGTAAAGTGGGAGTAGAAAGCTCTGTCTCAACAGTGCACCCACCCCCAGCAGCCCACCTCTTTCACAGCTCCACAGGATATGTAGATGACCATGCTTTGAAACTCACACCACACCAATGTTGAAAACATCTAGACTTTTTGTAGGGCTGGCTTTGAGGCTTTGCTGCCAAGGTGCTGAAAGTTGAGTTCTAGGCTGGGTCTCTGAGCATAAGACCACACCAAGAATAATTCACTCCACATGGTGTTGGCAAGTTTTAAGGGTGGAAACAGAGCTGGGGCAAGAAGGAGGTATGCCTGACCTGCCATCATGGTTTGGAGATTTTGATCCTGTGCATTGATAGTTAGTTCCTTTGTTCCACTGCTGGGCCCGGAAACCTCATCAGCCCTAACCCAGATAGGGACTACTGGTCTGAGAATCAAGAGGTCCAGGCCCTTCACAGCTTTGGTTGTGCCCCTGGTTTGCTGTATGATCATGGTAAGTCTCTTTTCCATGATGAGTCTCAGCCCCCTCAACTGCCAAATAAATGGAAGAATGGGACCCATTGACACCTGGGGTCCATTCAAGTTCAGACGTGTAAGCGTATAGTCCAATTCCTACCCAGCACAAAATGCAGAACATGTTAAGGTGCCGGCTCCATGCAAGAAAATATTCCCAAGATGTGATTTTTGACGTTCACATCTACGTCAGTCAAGGTTCTTTCACTTTCAAGTAACAGTAACCCAATTCACAGAACTGTAATCAGAAGGGGAACGTATTGAGTCATGAAACTTTAGAAGACAACAATTAAAACGCAAATTATAAGAACTAGGACAGCACTCGGGGGACTCAAGAACTGAAACTGGCACCCCAATACTCACAGTCCCCTCTTCCTCCATTTTTGCTGGCCTCTGTTTGATATTATCTCCTACAGACAGCTAACTCCACACGGTAAATAAAGAAGGCCCCAGAAGTTCCTGCTCCTTGTCCTTTGAACTCCATAACACAAAAATATCAGTGTCCTTTGTCCTCATTGCCAAAAGGGCTGGCTCTAACTCTGGACCTATCACTCGGATGAGGCAAACAAGGCACTGCGATTGGCTGAACCTGGATCACATGCTGACCCCTGTGACCAGGGGATTGGATGGTAAACTGTGATTGGCAGCCCCATCCCCATTATTTGATAGGAGTAGAAGAGAAATGGATCCCCAACGGGAGAGGATGGTGCCAAACAGACAAAAACAACAGATGTCCATTCACTGCCACAGCCAACTGCAGGCCCAGGTGGCTTCTCCGCTTGCCAGTCCAATTCGTTTCTGCTCCTCAAGTGCCCAAATTTTCTCCTCCCAGTTCCTCTATACCTCCCTAAGGAGAAGGACTCTGGGCCTCTCTTAAGCAAATCGTGTTAAATAAATATCATATGGATGGTGCAGATGATTTCACCCCCACTTAATTAGCTGTGGAGTGTTTGTGCTTATGCAACATGATGGATTGCTCCTTGTAGCCTGGGCACAGGACACGTTAAAAAGGCCCTTCTAACAGCCCTTTGCTAGTGATGGTGGATGATTCTAACTTGCTGCAGGAAGCAGGGCCTGTGTACCTGCCATGGAGAGCAGCATCTCTCTCCACGTTTCTGGAGCATCACCATTCCAGGCTCCACACTGAGCTCTCCACCGCCCTGTCCCCTCAGCAGGCCCACAGAATGCTCGTGCTAGCCAACGCATTCATGATGTGGTATCTGTGGCTTGTTGAGTTAGCGTGTTCAGCTTCAAAACATGGAGCTGGTGAGAATACCAATGGCTAACCCCGTGGTAGAACGCACTGGTAATGGACAGGCTATTAGGCATCAGAGCAGATCAGGTGAGACTCCAGAAAAACACCAGGAACATTTTCCAAATGACACATCCAGACTGATCCACCTACTGCCAATTTTCAAGTGCCTCTGACAAAAATAAGGACCCCTCCTCCAACTTAAGGGTCAGATAATCCTGTGTCCAAACACTCGTTTTTTTAATCATGGATTAGCTAAGTCAGATTTGAGACAAGTTCCCTAATCACTCTGGGCCTCAAATTCCCTATATATATATATATATGTTGGGGATAATAATTACCAATAAAGCTGCTAGGAGAATTATAAAAAGACAAAGTGTGTGAAATAGATAGCCTAGTATCTGCATACAGAAAGAGCTTGATAAATACCAGTTATCCCTGCCTTCTCACTCCAAAGGTGAAAGTTCCTTGAGGGCAAGGACAGTGTCTATATTCTCGGCACACATTACATGCCTTGACAATGTAAGATGTTATGCCAGTGTTTGATGAATGAATGAAAGAATGAGCGTGTGAACTGGACTGCTGCTACATCCGTAATTTCCTCAGGGGCGTTCCATTTAGTCTGGCCTCCACGTTCTCTATTGCAGACTGGAAATCTTCCTTAAGCCTCCATTTGCGACAAGGCGGCATCACCTTGACTTCAGATTTAAATGAGATTTTTTCAAAACACCCCAAACTGAGGGAGACACAGTATTGTCCCCCCAATCTATTTGGAGGTTCTTGGGAAGAGTCAACTTCAGCTACAACCCTGGGTCTCATTTCCACTGAATTGGTTCATTTTACAGATCACCCTTTTATTCTGCAAGTTCTTTTTTTTTTTTTTTCTCCTTTCTGCATTGTATAACTTCTCCCTAATAAGTACACTGATCCCTTTATTCCTCAAAATACAATTGTAGAGCTATGTGGAAAGCAGATTTCACCAAGGCATTCAGATAAGGGACTGCATAAGATTTCAAATGATTTAGAATATTACATACCCCCACCATTCTCAGAAGTTTTAGAAATCTCTCAATGGCCACCTGCCTGGGCAATCTCCAGCTTCCAGACATGTTTCCGTCTCCCTCTCTTTATTCCCTGTCTGTTTTGTCTGCTCTCCCACACCTCCCAAAACTCTCTGTTATCTCTTTTCACCTTGCTGACTCTTTGCAGACCAGCCCCGCTCAGGACTTCACATTCCACACCTAAAGAATACTGGAAAGCTAAGTTCTCTTGTAAGTTCTGAGCTTCTATGTTCTTACCTGAGAGGAGATCTGGTGCCAGCTATGATGACTATTACTATAAAACACTCTCCCTCTCCACCCCAATTACTCTGATTTAATACAATTCCTGGCTTCCATGCAGTGTCTGAGCATTTTAGCTCTATTCCTTAGTTAGTGCTTTAAAAATTTTTTTTTTTGTAAAACCTTTGGGGCCTCCCTTCACTGCCAAGAAATTATTTTAGCATCACTGGCCTCAGTCTCATTCTATCATCAGCATCTGCTAATTTAATCAATGATGGGTTGTGAGCAGGGAGGGTTGCAAGTATCCAAAGATGAAAGTGGATGAATTCCAAGAGCAAGAATTTCTCAGAACTAAGAACACTGACATTCCAAGTCTGGGTCCAATAAAATACACTTCTTCCTGCCAATTTCATTTTTCAACCTTGACTATTCATGGTCTGGATCTGCATATAGTAATATCACCTTTGTCCTCAAGGAGCCTAGGATTTATCTAATATGGGTATTGGCCCAAAGTTGGCTTCAAAGAAACAGGAGAAGACGAGCAAACAGGGACATTAGAAATATAGAGCCCTAACTACACCCTAACTGAGAGTCTGACCTTTAACCAGATATCTCATGTCTCCATCTTTCAAGTTCTCTTCCTTTGTCATGTGCATTAATACTAGCTACCCGGAGGCAATATTGCTGATGCAAGTTGAATGAGCACTAAGCAACTAACTTGAGTTTGAGTTCTGACCCTCCTACTTACTGGTTGTATGAATTTGAGGCAGTCACTCATTTGAGGCAGTATCAATTGCTGTGATACAATTTTTTCATTTCTTTAAAAATAAAAAAGACAGATCACCTTATCTAGTTGTTGAGAGCTACTAGTTTCATCTTACATGAACCCTTACCTTTATTAGTGAAGGATTCATGTAAGATGAAACTAGTGACTCTCAACCATGCCACACAATAGCATCACCTGGGAAGGTTTAAAACGTTCTGATGCCCAACTTACACTCTAGACCCATTAAATCAGAATCTCTAGAGGTGGAACCCAGGCATCAGTAGGTGTTTTGTTGCTGTTGTTGTTTGTTTTGAGACTGAGTCTTGCTCTGTTGCCCAGGCTGGAGCTCAATGTGTGATCTTGGCTCACTGCCTCCCACGTTTGAGGTGATTCTTCCCCCTCAGCCTCCTGAGTAGCTGGGATTACAGGCACCCACCATCATGCCTGGCTAATTTTTGTATTTTTGTAGAGACAGGGTTTCACCATGTTGGCCAGGCTGGTATTTCAGGTGATCCTCCCGCCTCAGCATCCCAAAGTGCTGGGATTACAGGCGTGATCCACTGTGCCCTGCCAGCATCAGTAATTTTTAAAGCTCCCAGGTGATTCCAATGTGCAGTTATAGCTAAGCACCACTAGACTAAATGGATATGAAACCTTTCCCCAAACATTGGGGATGATCATTATTACCCTATGCTTACACTGGCCCTTCATGTGATAAGAAGAAAATGCCCCTCTTGAGATGACAGATTACACACACACGCACCCCAGTGCCTCACCTTGTTAAAATCAGAACTGCAAGGATGAAAGTGAGATTCAGGGTATTAACAGAAAACATCTGGATTTGCTCAATTTTTCTCTAAAATGAGAGCCTTAGAATCACACATCTTAAGAACTGAGAGGAATAGTACAAATATATTTCATAGTCAATCCATTTGCCTCCAGCAAAAGTACTGCTTCAACCACAGCAGACAGTCTGGGCTTCATGAGTTCTCTGAGGTGGAGATGGGGTCTCCATCACCACTCAACCCCAACTTTCTTTCAGATCCCCCCAAACAGTTGATTCAGCCTCCCTCCACGCTTGCTCATGCCACGCAACCCGTTGGCATATACATGAGTGATCCTCACCCAGCTCTGCCTTCCAGAGCCAAATGAGAATGTGCTGCCTACTTGGAAGGCTTCCTGTATCACACAGCATCTTCCTTGATTGTCCTTCACTGACATCTTCTCAATCAACCAGGGCTGCTGGAGGGAAAGTGAGCACAGTATACTGCAGGTTTGCCCATGACTAGGCTGACACTACTTTGTGGCCAGCCTTGGGCTGTCCTACTGGGGAAAGTGTGTCTTCCCAGTTGGGTTATGAAGCTTATCTAGAAGTGGCTCTCAACAATTAGAAGCTTATCTAGAATATTCTAAACCCTAACCCACTCCACGTGTGCTCCATGGAGCAGAGCATCAGCAGCCTCTTGGAGCCTGTTAGGAAAACAGAGTCTTGGGCTATACCCCAGACCTACTGAATTAGAATCCTCACTTTAGCACGACACCTGGGTGATTTGCAGGGATGCCCATTAATGTTTGAAAAGCACCGATCTAGACCTTTCATCAGGCATCTAGGACAGGTCATTGATTCACCAAATAAGTGGTTACTAAACAGTATTTAAGGAACCGTGATAGAATTTAGAAATATTCTAAATATCGTGAAAGAAAGTAAGTCTTCATCCTTGAAGAACTCATAGTCAGAGAGACAGCCAATGACAATTCAGTGTGCTAATAGCTAATTTAGGGGTAAGTGCAGGAACTGTAAGGGCAGGATACAAAGGGCACTAATGTTCACCAATTCTTTGAAACTCCTTCTTTCAATGGGTTGAGCATAATTTTCTTCCCCCTTAAATGTGAGATAGACTGACTGGAATTGTTTCTAACAAATAGAGTACGATAGAAGTGTGTAACTTCAGAGACCAGGACATACAAGGCATTGCAGCTTCCCCCAACTCTTTCTTGAATTGCTTATTCTGGGGTGTATTAGTCTGTTCTCACACTGTTAATAAAGACATACCCAAGACTGGGTAGTTTATAAAGGAAGGGGGTTTAATGGACTCACAGCTCCACATGGCTGGGGAGGCCTCACAATGATGGCAGAAGACAAAAGAAGAGCAAAGGGACATCTTATATGGCAGCAGGCAAGAGAAAGCTTGTGCAGGGGAACACCCCATTACAAAACCATCAGATCAGCCAGGCGCAGTGGTCCACGTGTGTAATCACATCACTTTGGGAGGCCAAGGCAGGCAGATCACCTGAGGTCGGGAGTTTGAGACCAGCCTGGCCAACATGGTGAAATCCCATCTCTACTAAAAATACAAAAATTAGCCAGGTGTGGTGGCTCACACCTGTAATCCCAGCTACTTGGGAGGCTGAGTCAGGAGAATCGTTTGAACCCAGGAGGCAGAAGTGGCAGTTAGCCGAGATTGTGCCACTGCACTCCAGCCTGGGTGACAGAGTGAGACTTCATCTCAGGGGGGAAAAAAAAAAACCAAAACCATCAGATCTCATGAGACTTATTCACTGCCACAAGAACTGTATGGGGAAAACTGTCCCCATGATTCAATTACCTCCCACTGGGTCCCCTCCCATGACATGTGGGAATTATGGAGCTACAATTGGGGATGAGATTTGGGTGGGGACACACAAACCGTATCATGGGAGAAGTCAACTGCCAGGTTGAAAGGGCGTTAAATAGTTCTATGAAGAGGCCCATGAGATGAGGAACTGAGGCCTTCTGCCAACGCCCATAGGAGTATGCCATCTTCAAGGCACACCCTCCAGACCCAGTCGAGCTCTCAGATGACACCAACCCTGGCCAACCATGACTACAACTCATGAGAGACCATGATCCAGAAGCATCCAACTAAACCACTCCTGAATTCCTGACCCACAGAAAATGTGAAATGATGTTTGTTGTTTTAAGATGTAAAGTTTGGGGTGATTTGTTAAGCAGCAGTAGAAAGCTAATACAGGTACCTAACCACATCCTGAAGAAACAAGGACGGCCCCCCCCCCCACTAAAGGAAGTCATCTCTAATCTAGGACCTGAAGGGCATATGGAAGCTAGTCAGGTAATACAGGTAGGAAAGAGTGTTCCAGAAAGGGCAAAGGCCTGCTAGAGATTATGTGACACTTTGCAGGAATTAAAAGTGATTTAGACACTGGAGGAAGAATGGTGATAGATGATGCTGGAAAGTCTTCCAGGGATCAGGTTTTGCAGGCCTTCATGGGTTACCGAGGAAAGCCTTGACTACCTTGAGGACCATGTAGGATTTTCATCAGCATCAGAGTGACATGGTCAGATTCACACTTTGAAACATTTATTCTGGTGTCTTGGGAGAAACAGGCTGAGAGAGAGGCAAGACAAAACATGGGGAGAACAGAGACCAGGCTACTGAAACAGTCCAGGTAAGAGAGTATAGTAATTTGGACTATAGCGAGGCTTCTGTAAACATGATGTGCATATTTATTGCTTGAAGATGTGACTGCACAGCTGACTGGAGTGTCTTCTGTTTCCGTGTATGCATATTTACTCTCAGCATTTGCTGACTGGCTCTGCACCTGTAATCTCAGGTAGGACTTAGAAGTCAAAGGTCAGGTGGTAAAAGAGAGGATTTGTATCAGGACACTGGCCAGCACCCCTGCCATCCCCTAGAAACTAAGCCTGTGAAGCAATTAAAAATCTAGATCTTAGAGGGAGCTCCAAGGAAAACTAAATCCAAAAGGCCCCATCTGGGAGGTGAGGACAGTAAAGTCTCCTTCCATTCCTCCTCACTCACAAAACATGGTATTTTTCTCTGTCCAGAATAGACAAATCTATATATAAAAAAAGTAGATTTGTGGTTGTCTAGGACTGGAGGTAGGGTATGGGGTAAAGAGGGTGATAACTAAAGACTGCAGAGTTTCTTTTTGGAGTGATGAAAATGTTCTCAAATTGATTGTGGTGCTGATTACACGGACTCAATATACCAAAATCCATTGATTTGTATGTTTCCAGCGGATGATTTCTATAGTATATGAATTAAATCTAAACAAAGCATTTTAAAAATATATTTTTTCTCATATGTAATGAATATACAACTAACAGATGGAAATGCTGCTTGACATTGTATCATATATTTACTTCATTATTGTTTACCAACCTCAGCTAGAATGTAAGCTTGATGTGGATGGAACTTTGCCTGTTTTATTCACCACTGGTACCCCTGAGTCCAAAACAGAGCCTGGCATATAATAGGTGCTCAAAAAAGATTCCTTGAATGAATAAATGAATGAGCATTTTGACCAAATCATCTGAAGCAAATCCTCTTCTTGTGCTAATGGAAAAACCATCCTTCCTCCTTTCAAAAGTCTGTGGGGGGGACACCGCGTTCCACAAAAGGAGCTTGGAGCAAGCTGCCACAAGTAACCTATGATATTGGCATCCACGCAGAAACTTAATTCCCAGTAGATCTGGGATCCAAACATCACACTGGCAGGCTCCTCTTCCATTTGACACTGTCCATTTTAAACTAGCTGAGTCAGCACTAATTAGCGCTTGCTAATCTAATTTTCATGAAATTGGATAAGCAGTCACAGAAGTTCACAGAGTAGAACAAATTGCTGAAAACCAGAGTGAAATACCTCTTCTGGCTTCTCAGCCTCATAAGGTGTAAGGAGGGCTTCCAGCAGGAATTGGAAAGCAGGTAGCAGTTCATGGCCACCTCGTATACAGACTTACTGTCTTATCAGAGGCTTAAGCAATGGGAGGTCACATAATAACAGGCCCTGTTAGGCTGGTGTGGAGTCAGAACCCAGTGAATGAATTATGGCACCCCTTCCAGTTATATGTGTTCTGATGCCTGTTCACGAACACACGGTCTTTCATTCAGCCTTGAGATATGAGTAGGAATGGATTCATCCATCCGATGGGTGAGGGCATGAAGGCAAAAGGTGTTAGATGACTCATTTATGAACCCAGAGTTAGTGAAAGCGTCCTTGTAGCAAACTTGCTAAGCCCATGAATATTAAAATCAGACCCAAGTTTCCATGCCACTATCCTCTGGCCTTAGACTGGTAAGTTAATGTCTCCAACCCCCAGTTTCCTCATCTGCAAATTTAGCAGCATCTACAAATTAGCTAGATAACGCATATAGAGCATTTATCACAGAGCTGGCAAAAAAAAATATGTTCTTGATAAATGTTAGCTTTAAAAAAAACTATCCAGGCTCTTTCTGTCGTATGTTTTGTGAAAAACTTCAATGTACTATGTTTTCCTAATAAATAACCATCTTGGCCAGGCATGGTGGCTCACACCTGTAATCCCAGCACTTTGGAAGGCTAAGGCAGGAGGATCACTTGAGGTCAGGAGTTTGAGAGCAGACTAGGTAACATACCAAGACCCTGTTTCTACAAAAACTAAAAATAAAAAATTATCCAGGCATGGTGGTGCACACTTGTACGCCCAGCTACTCGGGAGGCTGAGGTGGGAGGATCATTTCAGTCCAGGAGTTTGAGGGTACAGAGAGAGATGATCACACCACTGCACTGGGCAACAGAGCCAGACCCTGTCTCAAATAAATGAATAAATAAATAATGATCAGCTGGGCGCAGTGACTCATGCCTGTAATCCCAGCACTTTGGGAGGCCAAGGCAGGCAAATCACCTGAGGTCAGGAGTTCGAGACCAGCCTGGCCAACATGGTGAAACCCTGTCTCTATTAAAAACACAAAAATTAGCCAGGCATGGTGGTACATGCCTGTAATCCCAGCTACTCGGGAGGCCGAGGCAGGAGAATTGCTTGAAATTGGGAGGCGGAGGTTGCCATGAGCCAAGATCATGCCACTGCACTCCAGCCTGGGCAACAGAGCGAAACTCTATCTCATAAATAAATAAATAACAATCATGAGCCTTCACATTCCTTTCCCAGTCCCTCCTGAATGAACCTCAGCTTAGACGGTAAGGTCTGTATTAAATCCAGAATGCATGACATCTAGTCATTCGGGGCAGCTTTGTTGAGCACCTACTATATGCCAGGTGGTAGGCTAGGTGCTGACTGTAATTTTATAAATAAAAGGCTCTATGCCTACATTCAAGGGGCTTGTAATATTGGATAATGGAAGATGAAGGTACAAACATGAAAGGGAGTAAGAAAATGTCAAGTAATATAATTTCCTGATACTTTGACCTGCTCTCATACCTCCCCAATTACAAATTCTCTAGTCTATTCCATCCTCAACCCTTCCCCCATGGCTCCAGAAAAGCTCACGTTAGCCCAATTTTGCAAACATAAGTCTTTGTAGTTGAGGAGTGCTGGGGTGCATTTATTCAATTTCCCAACTATATAATATTTGCTCAGTGCCTACTATGTGTGTGGCACTTTATACTGAGTTCAAAATGGTAACATAACAAATAAGGTCCCATCTCTTGAGGTGCTTAGAAACTGGATAGATGAGAGCTAATATAATCAGCTTGTAAATAAATATAAAATTGCAAGTAGGAAGTAGTGAATGAGAGAAAATATAATGCTATAAGAATGTATAATAAGGGCACAGGAACTTGTCAGGGAGGTAAGAGAAATCCTCATGAGAAATAGAGGCTGAATCTGAGCTTTGATACATGGTGAAGGCTTAAACAGCATGCAGGGAAGGGAAGAGCTTCTAGAGTGTAGACAGTCACATGAGCCCTACTGTGGGAAGAGCCCTGTGCACATGAAGGGCAGAGGAGACACAGCAGCTGGACCACAGGGATGGGAGATAGCGGAAGATGATGTTACAGTAGACGGTGGTGGACTTGGAGGCCTTGTTAGGATTCTTAGCCACAAAACAATCGGTTACCAGAAAAGATCTGACTGGTGTTGAGGGGTGCTGGGAGGGGACAAGATAATCCTATAGGTGTCTTAAAGTGTGAATGAGCTAAGGAGGCTGGGGGGACAAAAGCAGATTGAGCACGAAGGGAGAGTGGTTGGTGTGGAAGCTGGAGAGAAGGGCAGATCATGCACTACCCTGCAGGCCAGAGTTAGGAGCTTGAACTGAAGTCTATGTTTAGTGAAAAGACTGAACTCTGCTGTGCAGCAGATAGACGGAAGTGAGCAACCCTCCAAAGGAATCAGCTACCGTGATTGACCAAATGGGACTTGATTGACCAAGATGGGAGAGGAGGAAAGAAGAGATACAGTGGGAATAGAGAGAAATGGTAAGATTCAAGAGCTCCTTAAAACACCGCAGGATTTCCAGACAACCTGCTTGCACCATAGATGTCTCCAGGAATAGACATATGCAGGGCAGTGAGAAACCAAGCAAGTTAAGTTACCTTCTTAGTATTCAGGAGCTGTCCTTGGAAGAGGTTGACCTGGAAAGGGGCCCTTAGGCAGAGATGGCTGCTCTGGCCTCAACATGATACCCTATAAGGCACGGTTCTTTTTCCAAGGAATAAAGTCACATGGCTGTTCTCAACAGAATTATTTAGAGAGAAAGTCTTGCTGTTTGTTATTCCATTGAAGAATCTTGAGCTGAGCTTTGTAGTTGTAGAGTCATCAATAAAATCAGGCAAGAATTCCAAAGGCACCAAGCATGAGCCTGCATTCCTTCAGGTTAGTGAAGATTTCCCTGTTGTAACCACTTCTTCAGTAAGCCTTGGAGATGTTTTTTGAATGAGCCACAATTCTCAAAGGATATGCAAAGAGTTCCTGTGGGGTAAGAGTCTATTTTCAATTTCAAACAGTCCCCAAGTACCTTCTGCTTTTCAGCACAAGAAAATATGCCTCTAAGAAACAAATGTCGGAAAATGCTGTTATTTCTGCTGAAATTAAAGTCTTACATTCATTTCCTTTCTAGAGAAATGCAGATTAGTTTTCCTTCCTGAGAAAGGTGTTCCTCTAAATGTGGGATTCTCAACTGAAGACAATTCCTCCCCCCCTCAACTCCCCACGGGACACTTGGCAATGTCTGGAGACGTATTTGATTGTCATGGCTTGGGAGTACTATGGTAATCTAGTGAATAGAAGCCAGGGATGCTGTCAGCATCCTATAATTCACAGGACAACCCCTCCCACACACACAAAGAATCATAAGGACAAGTGGGATAGTAGTGCTGAGGTTAAGAAATTTTGCTCTAAACCTCATCTACATCTGCCTTTATTATGGCTCTTGGTATGTTGAATATAGAAATAATGTTATTCATATCCTTCAGGTAATGTCAGATGAAAGAATGAATGGGTGGATGGATGGATCGACAGGTGGATGGATGAATAAGTAATTCAGAATTAGCCAAATGAATAAATAAGTAGATAAATAACGGCATTAGTTAATAAATTAAATAAGAGCTAACATGTCCTTAGCATCTACAACCTTTGTGTACCATGTTAAGGCCTTCACTTGGGATTGTGTTTCAAATCTTGCTCAATGGTCACATTTTCAATGAGATATTCCATGATGCTGTCATTAATACCATCAGCTTTTCTGTCTCCCTCCGTAGTGTTATTTTTGCATATCATGGGCAGGGATTTTTGCCTGTTGCATTTACTTCAGTGCCTTCAGCACCAAGGACAGAGCTGGACACATAGGGAACCCTAACCTCGAATATTTGTTACATTAATAACATGCCTTAATATTTTCAGTGAACTAATGAGAAGGGTACTTTTTTTTGTTTGTGCGTAACAAAATGAAGAAACTGAAGCCCAGAAACATAATGTAATTTGTCCAAGGACATGCAGCTGTTGAGTGGCAGAGCCAGGATTCCTTCTGACCCTAAAGAACACTCTTAACTGTTAAGTAATATTGCCTCTTTTAAGAATGAATGAGTGCAGGTCAGTTGCCTTGAAGACTTTACTTGACTACAGTTGAAGTTCTAAACACAACACAACTGGTCCGTAGCCTATCTCTCCAACTTTCAATTCCTTTTCTTCCCCAGGTGAAGCAATGCTTGAACAAGGATTGTTGAGCTTTGGCAAGGAAGAAAAGGCATGCATCCACTAGGCTGGCTCTCTTAGAGGCAGGCTGGACTCAGAGGAATGTGCTAAAGGAGTGATGGACTCCAGTCTCTTTGTTTCAGCTTACAAACTTCAATTGGTTGCTAAGAGACTGTACAAAAGGAGGCCCATTAGAAGCCCTCAGAACCCACATGCAGTTACATAATACAAGGCCCTTTCTTTATACAAATGCAAATACTGCAAGTGCAAGCCCTGCCTGCAATCTGTGCTGCATGTGATAAGGGGATTTCTGTTTGGGTCCCAAGAAATCCCGTCTCATGGGGGATGAGCTGGAGGAACCAAATGGTCTGGGAGGGTTCTTCCTTCAGTGCTATTTCCAAAGGACTTAAATATTAATTAACATGCAATCCAATCCCCACTCCACAATAATCAGATTTTACACAATCAGGACCCACACTAATTAATTCAGTGATCCTGTGGTATTATTCCCAACACTGCATTTCTGGCATTTCCAGTCCATAAGAAGGGAGACCACTTATTTTATGGACCCAACTGCTGGGAAAATATGACGTCTTCTATGCAGGTTGAGTAAGTGCCTCTCACTCCTGGAACTATTTCCTTGTTTGTGCTTATCAAACCTAATTCAACAAGGGGGCCACTAAAGGGAAGTAAGCAACTTTAGAGAAGCCCTGTTTGCTCCACAAGCCAACTTTGGTTGGAAACTCCCGATTTGGAAAAGAACATGATTCCTGATCAGCACAGAAAGACAGGTTTTACGACTCACCATTCAAAATGACAAAAGAGGTGTAGCAAGGAAAACTAATCCATAGCTACCTAACCCACAACAATCGAAGGACCTGACATTCAACACATTTTATTCCACAGATATTTATAGAATCCCTACTACGTGCTAAACATATTCAAGAAGAAGAAGATTTAATGGTGAACCAGAGAGACAATACCCTCCTCCTCTTGAAGTTTACATTAAGCCAAGAGATAACAAGTATGTAAATGAGACAGGAGGTCAGCAGGACTGGTTTCACAAGATACAGGTCACAATGACCCCGCTGATACAACAGGACGCAGGACAGAAGCTGGCCAAAACCCACCAAAACCAAGATGGTGATGAAAGAAAGAAATGTGATGAAAGTGACCTCTGGTCATCCTCACTGCTCATTATACAGTAATTAAAATACATTAGCATACCAAAGAAAACTCCCCCCAGTGCCATGACAGTTTTCAAATGCCATGGCAACATCTGGAGGTTACCCTATATGGTCTGAAAGGGGGAGGAACCCTCAATTCCAGGTATTTCCTGCTTTTTTCAGAGGCGCTCTAACCAGAGTGACTCCATCTCGAACAGGGGCTAGGTAAAATGAGAATGAGACCTGCTGGGCTGCATTCCCACGAAGTTAGGTATTCTTAGTCACAGGATGAGATAGGAGGTCAGCAGGACTGGCATCACAAGATACAGGTCATAAAGACCCTGCTGATAACAGGATATGGTAAAGAAGCCAGCCAAAACTTGCCAAATCCAAGATGGAGACAAAAGTGACCTCTGGTCGTCCCCACTGCTTGTTATACGTGCATTAGAATGCATTAACGTGCTAAAAGACACTCCCACCAGCGCTATGACAGCTTACAAACGCCATGACAATGTCTAGAAGTTATCCTACGTAGTCTAAAATGGGGAGGAACCCTCAGTTCCAGGAATTCCCTGCTCCTTTCCCACAAAACTCATGAATAATCCGCCCTTTGTTTAGCATATCATCAAGAAATAACCATAAGTATACTCAGTTGAGCAACCCATATCACTGCTCTGCCTGTGGAGTAGCCATCCTTTTGTTTCTTTACTTTCTTAATAAACTTGCTTTCACTTTACTGTCTACTGGCTCTTGGAATTCCTTTCTGTGTGAAGCCAAGAGCCCACGTGGTCTTCTGGGCTGAACCCCAATTTTGGGGTTTGCCCTGTGACATAAATAAAAATATCAGCTAATGACAAGGGCTATGGAGATAATAAAGCATAGTGTTATAGAGAGTGTGTGAATGATAAACAGGAAGGGTGACCACATCTCAATTCATCCAGGACTATACTGCTTTAAATCCACCATCCTGGCTGAATTGGAGTAAAAGTCCCTTTTACCCTTTATAAGTGCTCTAGGTTGAACAATAAATTATATGGTCACCTTATAAATGACCATAGCATAATGCCTGTCACTCTATAGCTACATGAGACCATAGGTAGGTGGGCAGAGAAGGCCTGAGGAGGTAACAATTCTGCCAAGGCAGAATATGACAATAAACCAGCCATAGGAGGATCCAAAGGAAAGTCATCCTAGGCTGAAAGAACTTGTAAATGAAAAATAAAATTCTAAGCCCCCCAGCCATCTGAACACATCTCTCTCCTCTTGGCCAAGGGCGATCCAAAGCTAACTTGAAAAACCAGTTCAGGCCATGATGGAAAGGCTAGTTGGAACTCAGGAAAAGCTGACCAGCATTAACATCAACACAGATCTTAAGAAAGGTCTTAAGAAAGGTCTTATCTTTCTGATAAGAAACATTTACAATCTATTCTCCCAGAAGCCTGCTACCTGGAAGCTTTATCTGCATGATACAGCTTTGGTCTCCACAACCCATTATTGTACCCCAGACATTCCTTTGTATTGATTCCAGGTCTTCAGATAACTCTTTCAACCAACCGCCAATCAGAAAATCTTTAAGTCTATCTATGACCGGGAAACCTCTGCTTCGAGTTGTCCCACCTTTCCAGATCGAACAAATGTACATCTTACATGTACTGATTGATGTCTCATGTCTCCCTACAATCTATGAACGCAAGCTGTATCCTGACTACCTTGGGCACGTGTCATCTAGACCTCATGAGGCTGTGTCACAATGTGTCCTTAACCTTGGTGAAATAAACTTTCTAAATTGATTAAGACCTGTCTCAGATATTTCTGGGTTCACAAACCCAAGTGCAAAGTCTAGAGGGAGAAATGAGTCTCTTACAGAGGAGCAGTGTAGCAGGAACATGATGAAGAAAAGGAAAAGTACAAGATGAGATTGTAAATATGGGCAGGGATCTGATCACATGAAATCATGAAAATGTGGGTACAGAGTCTAAATTTAATTCTAAGAGGCATGGGGAGTGATTGATAGTTTTAAAGAAAGATGTGACAAAAGTTCAATTTTAAAAAGGTGACTATTGCAGCACTATTCACAATAGCAAAGACTCGGAACCCAAATGCCCATCAATGATAGACTGGATAAAAAAAATGTGACATATATATACACCATGGAATACTATGCAGCCATAAAAAGGAATGAGTTCACGTCCTTTGCATGGACATGGATGAAGCTGGAAACTGTCATTCTCAGCAAACTAACGCAGGAACAGAAAACCAAACACCGCATGTTCTCACTCATAAATGGGAGTTGAACAATGAGAACACATGGACACAGGGAGGGGAACATCACATGCTGGGGCCTGTCGGGAGCTGGAGGGCAAGGCGAGGGAGAGCATTAGGACAAATACCTAATGCATATGGGACTTAAAACTTAGATGATGGGTTGATAGGTGCAGCAAACCACCATGGCACATATATACCTATGTAACAAATCTGCACATTCTGCACATGTATCCCAGAACTTAAAATGTTAAAAAAAAAAAAATTAAGATGACTCAGTTGCAATGACAAAAATTGATTTTAAAAAGCCATGAGTCAAAATAGAAAGATCAATTAGGATGTTACTGGCACAGCCAAGATAATGGAAGGTGGAGAAGGAAAGTGGGTGTTGGTGGTGGTAGGGATCAGGAAAAAGAAATGGACTCAGACTTTTTTGAGATAGAGCTCACTGCACTTACCAATGAGTTAGATGCATAGAGCATGAGCAAAAGAAAATAATCCTAAGTTTTGGCTGGAGCAACTTTTGGACTGGGATGCTCGGAGCCCAAGAGTTGAGTGGAGATGAGATTTCCTGCACAGATTTAACATGAAGCCAGACTGAAGGCTTGTTATTAGCCAGGCACTGCAACGAGCACTGTACACCTGAATCTTATTTAATCCTCACAATTCTCCTAAAGGTAAATGCTATTACTGCCTCTATTTTACAGGTAAAGGAAAAGGTCAGTTTAATTTTCACACAAATGATCAAATCTTAACTTTTGCATGAGTGATTAAGTTGTGGTTCAAGAATGAGTGGCAGGATTTGTGTAACATATCCTAGAGGAAACAGAGCAGAATGTCATGAGGAACAAAAGGAAGCTCATTTCACTGAGATCTAAGATTTTTGCTTTGAAATGATTGATTGCCTTTAATAAACATTTAAATGGTTAGAAGTAATCATGGGAACACTTGCAAGACAATATTTTGGAGAAAGTTGAGGAGAGAGGAATAGTCCTTAACTTTTCTTTCCTTTAAGACTCTAAAGAACAGGAAACTTAGTCCAAAGTCTCAAAAAAGGAACTGAAAGAAACTTAGAAGATAATATAATTCAGGAAAATGGCTTGGAATGAAGGATTCTGCCTCTCCCAGGCTGAGGCTGGGATCACAGGACTGAACAACAATCTTTTTTCCCGAGAACCTTAAATTCTGACTTGGGCCAAATGTTTTCCCTTTGAAATTCCAAGTCCTACGAAAATCCCCCCAACTCTGAAGCAGACAGAACACTGATGTGGGAAAAGACTTCTATGGACCCAATGCATGAAATAAAGCCCGTTCGCCACCGGCAAGATCTGATGTCCTGGAGTGTCTGCTTTGCCCAGATGGGACTGCCTGTTGCAAATCCAATTGCCAGTCTTACCTTCGGAATGGCTGGCTTTAATCCAAATGCATCGTGACCAGTTCAGTCTTTCATGACAGCACCATCACTTCTCCCAGGGGCTATGTTTTCCCTCACCATCTGGCAGGAAATTATTTTATTAGCTGAAATACAATGAAGGTTGGGCTTAGGGAAAAGAGGAGAGTGTCCACTGTGGTCTCAGGAAACAAGGGGAGGCTGAACGCTTACTCTGAGACAAATCCTATTAGCCATAACATGGATCCATGGAAAGATTCTGTTCAACAACTCGGAAGACAGATAGAAATGTGACAGGAGAGACGTGCCGAATCTGTCAGGTTCGATGATATATAAAACAAAACAAAACAAAGCAAAAAAGGATTATTTTTCAATTTTCTAGGTGTGGGATCAGTGCCACCATTCTCATTTACTTTTAGCCTCAATGAGAGACGGGGGCAGCGTGGGAGAGAGAAAAGCTGAGAGTTTGTCAAAGACTGCCCAAAGCAGTGGATGGTTTTCTCTTTGGTTGCTTTATTATTATTTTTAAAATACAGTCTCAGCAGGGAAGATTCTGTATCTCACGAGGAATATTTTAGGAATGTATGAGATTGCTTTTGTTGCCAAAATGGTAGGAGGGGGTCACTACAGACATTTAGAGGTTCAGGCCCATGTGATGGAGAGGCCAACCTCAGCCCATGCAGAATTGTCCCATATCCTGGTTAACTTTCAAATGCCATTCTGGACACTCAGGTAGATGACAAACCTACTTATACACTCATTTTTCCCATAAACACAAAGTTATTTTTCACGGTCTTAATTTACAATGAAACTTCCAGGTCTGGGATTCAATCGTAAATTTCACTTTGTTATTCGGAACCTGACCAGCTGTTGTGCATCAATTCAGAAAACACCACCACTGCTGGAAATGCCACATATGGTACTATAGTTATCAATGAAACACACCTGCATCACTGGGCTTCTCTGGCTCTCCCATTCATGGTGATTCCCAACATAGGTACAAGCATCTACCTACCTCAGCATGTCTTCTATATTCACGGCCAAGTAATTGCATATTAAAATACTTATTATTTTATATAAATTACTTTCTTTCCACTCTCCTTTATAATACCATTAGAACATTAAATGTTTATGAAATCATATGTGTATGTCAGTTATACAATCTATGAATTTTATTTCAGGATACTAAAGAGATGTCACTGTATCTGTATCAAGGTATCATATATACCACATAAATATGTTGAATTATGTATCCTCAATTATTTACTTATTTTTTATTTATTTTTGATATGGAGTCTTACTCTGTCACCCATGCTGGAGTGCAGTGGCATGATCTCAGCTCACTGCAACCTCCGCCTACTGAGTTCAAGCGATTCTCCTGCCTCAGCCTCCCAAGTCATTGGGATTACAGGTGCCTGCCACTGCACCTGGCTAATTTTTTTGTATTTTTAGTAGAGACAGGGTTTCACCATGTTGGCCAGGCTGGTCTTGAACTCCTGACCTCGTGATCCACCCGCCTCAGCCTCCCAAAATGCTGGGATTACAGGCGTAAGCCTGCGCCCAGCCACAATAATTTAAAATAAAACATTTAATAAATATCAAAAGGAAAAGAAGGCATTGTGCCTAAAAGTGTTGAAAATCATAAAAATATCATGAAACATTAATAAAGGACATTTTTGAAGAAAAAAAAATCACCCTAATAACCTATTTTCAGCTTTTCAATGTTCCTTCCCAGTATTCTCCCCCCACCATATGCCCACTTTTGAAGAGTCACAATTTTAGTTCACATTGTCATATTAACCATTCACATCCACCCTTTGAAGAAACCCATTTTACAGATGGGAAAATCAAGGCTAAGAGAAGTTACACATCGTCAGAGAGTTTGTGAGTAGCTGAGCCAAGTTCTTACTCTAACTTTGATTCCAAAGTGGGCTGCTCCCCAACCAAAGTCCTTTTTCACAATCACTAGCTTTTGCTGGTATACCAATGACCTTTGGACAATAATAACAAGAATCAACAGTTTTGGAGAAAGAGAAGATGGAGAAGGATACAGTGAAGAGACAGAGGAGAAGTAGAAAAAAGAGAAAAGGGAGAGGAAAGAGGCGGGTAATGGGAGGGTGGAGAAGGGAAAGGGAGAAGGGAAAGGGAGAAGGGAAAGGGAGAAGGGAAAGGGAGAAGGGAAAGGGGGAAGGGAAGAGAAAGAGAAGAAAGGGAGTGATGGAGAGGAAGGAGATGAGTAAGGGAAATAGAGGGGAGGAGATGGAGGGAGAGGATGTAGAAGTGGCAAGTTGGGCTAGGAAGGGAAGGGAAGGACCCAAGACGTGGAATCTAGTTCTGGCACTGCTATTTTAGTGACCATAAGCAAGTCCCTTCTCTCTGTGGCTGCTTTTCCATTTGGGGGATTGAAAAATATAAGTGTCTGCCCAACCAATTGCACAAGGTTGTAGTAAGGCCAACCACTGCAAAAGATCGGAGAGCATTCTAGAAAAGTTCAAAGGCCTAATACAAAAACAGAAATGGGCATGTTGTAGCTTCCGTACAGATACCTTCTAGCTGGAGCCTTCAGCCCTTGGAGCTCGTGTGTGTGTGTGTGTGTGTGTGTGTGTGTGTGTGTGTGTGTCCAATGTGTACCTTCTCTCCCGTCCCCACCCACACAGAGGTCATTTCAGAGGAAGTGACTGAAATCCACGTCTCACCAAGCAATGCGTAGGCTAGCATTTCTCCCCAGTTCACTTTCACTGCTGTGCTATGAGACAGCCCTGGCCAGATGAGGGAGATGTCTGAAGCATTTGTCCTTGAGGTCCATTGAATTTTATTAGCAATTTTCTCCTTTGTTAGCAATTTCACATTGCATATTAGCATTTGTTTTCATATCATATTAGCATTCATCACAAAAGGCTAATCCCATTAGCACTTTTCACATTGTTTTAGAGAAAACAAATAATTGCATGGTGCCAAATAATCGCATGTGCGTCATTGCAACAAGGATGGCCTTTTCATCTGCTGCTTTTCTGTTTATTCCAGACCCACCCCTCTCTGCAGAGTTGCCTACAAATCGGGGAAAACTCACAGATTCTGACTCTATGAACCATCTGAGCTATTCCAGAACTGGAACTTGCCTTTCCAAAAATTCCCATTCGTTAATGTAGTCAATATTTATGGAGCATATACCTGTACTAGCTGTTTCACTAAATGCTAGGGACACATATCAAACAAGACTGTGAAAAATGGGCAAATAAAGTTTTCTACACGTTTCAGGAATATATAAATAAATTGCAAGAGAATGTTTAAACAACCTTTTTTAGAGCACTTCATAGTTGTTCAGCTGTAAACAGCACTGATGTGCCAATTTCAATGCTTTTTTTCTATGATGATCTGTTCATTATAGCAGGTTAAAAAAAGGTTTTGTTTGTTTTTTGTTTTTTGAGATGGAGTCTCACTCTGTTGCCCAGACTGGAGTGCAATAGCGTGATCTCGGCTCACTGCAACCTCCACCTCCCAGGTTCAAGCGATTCCTCTGTCTCAGCCTCCCAAGTAGCTGGGACCACAGGCATGCGCCATCACACCCGACCAATTTTTGTACTTTTAGTAGAGATGGGCTTTCACCACATTGGCCTGGCTGGTCTCAAACTTTTCTAACCTCAAGTGATCCACCCATCTTGGCCTCCCTAAGTGGTGGGATTACAGGCGTGAGACACTGCACCTGGCTTAAAAGTTTCTTAATAGTTACTGCACTAGGTCGGGTGCAGTGGCTCACGCCTGTAATCCCAGCACTTTGGGAGGCTGAGGCAGGGGGATCATGAGGCCAGCAGATCGAGACCATCCTGGCTACCACGGTGAAACCCCGTCTCTACTAAAACTGCAAAAAATTAGCCGGGTGGGCAGCGGGCACCTGTAGTCCCAGCTACTCCAGAGGCTGAGGCAGGAGAATGGCGTGAACCCGGGAGGCGGAGCTTGCAGTGAGCCAAGATCAGGCCACTGCACTCCAGACTGGGCGACAAAGCAAGACTCTGTCTCAAAAAAAAAAAAAAAAAAACTGCATTTTCAATATATTTCATAATTCAAAATTTTCCTTAATCTTGATTTGTTTCTGAACAAGTGAGGTGTTTTCAAGATTTTGAGGTTTACAAACGTAGATCTTCAGGGCACGCAAAGAAATTGTTGTTATTAATTTAAAAAATGCATATTTTCAGATCATTCTCAAAGTAAAACTGACCACCTCTCATCTAATTAATCTCACAGATTACTTATTAGGTTCAGATACTGGGATTGTCAGCATTTGTGGTAAATGCCTCATTTTCCAAAGCAACAACTTTTGGAAACTTGATCTTTAGTCCTAGGTACCATCTGCAAGTCCCCATAGCTAGGCAGATGATGCGTGAAGATGGGGGAAAAGATTTTGTAAACTGTAAAGCTCTCTGCAGACGTGTAAGGCTGTGATTCTGAAGCAAGCTGAAAACTCCTGCTCAGGGAAAGCATGAAAATGGAGAAGAGATCTTAAATATTTTAGTGTCAAGGAAATCTTCAGTTGTCTGCTGAAGCCTAGGGATCTCATCTCAGAGAAAGTAGGTTTTTACTATGCGTAAAGTAAAATGCATCGTAACTCAGATAACAACTAATTATATTGAACTACAGTCGTCACAATATTTTTTTAAGTTGTGATAAACTAATATATGAGATTCTTTTAAAAATTTATCATTAAAATATCTAAAAAAATTTATCACGGAAAATATCCAACATAAACAGAATAAACAGAATAGTATCATGAACCCACGTGCCCATTTCCCACCTTCCACAATCATCAATATCCTGCCACTCTTTAAGGTGTTGAAATCTCCAATATATGCAAAATTTACATTTACAATACAAATATGTCCTAGTGTTCTAGTGCAGTAACTGTTAAGAAACCTTTAGAAGATCTGCTATAATGAACAGATTTTGATGGAAAAAAAGCATTGAAATTGGCATATCAATAACGTTGATGATTGAACAAATACAAAGTGCTCTAAAAAAAGTGTTTAAACATGGCCTTGCAATGTATTTATATATTGCTGAAACTTGCAGAAAACACCATTTGCCCGTTTTTCATTGTCTTCAATGTAGGAAAAATTTCCATGCAAGTCCGCAGTTCTGAACTGAACCATTTTGACAAATGGATATCGTTCTGTAACTCACACTTCTAAAGAAATGGGAAATCTTTCACTTGCCCCAGAAGACTGCTTGTTTCCTTTCTTGCCAAGTGTGCTCCCTCATTAATTTACTAAATAACAAGAATTAATGGTGTGTCTGAGATTAGTGTGAATTTGAAGAAGTGATGAGCATTAATACTATTTTGAGATGTCTCTAGCCACTGTATAGCAGTATCGACTTTTTGTTACCTGTTGATAACAAAATCACAGGTAAATGCTACCACCACTGGTGTTTGTTGCTTAAATTTATCACATGTGCCAGGTAAACCGCTGAGCACTTTGCATATATTTAACTCTGGAAATTATTGATAACTATGTGCACCAATCCCCATTTTTAAAAAACGTGAAACTGGGGTCAAATTAAGTAATAAGCCCCAGCTCATCGAGCTCATGGGCAGTGCTGCTATTAGGATACAAATCTAAGAAAGAATTTAGAACCCCTGGACTCTGATTTGGACTCAGTCACTAGCTATGTGATCACAGTGAGTTGTTTTTTTTTTTTTTTTAACTATACTTTAAGTTCTAGGGTACATGTGCACGACGTGCAGGTTTGTTACATATGTATATATGTGCCATGTTGGTGTGCTGTACCCATTAACTCGTCATTTACATTAGGTATATCTCCTAATGCTATCCCTCCCCTCCTTCCCACAATAGGACCCGGTGTGTGATGCTCCCCTTCCTGTGTCCAAGTGATCTCATTGTTCAATTCCCACCTATGAGTGAGAACATGCGGTATTTGGTTTTCTGTTCTTGTGATAGTTTGCTGAGAATGATGGTTTCCAGTTGCATCCGTGTCCCTACAAAGGACACGAACTCAACCTTTTTTATGGCTGCATAGTATTCCATGGTGTATATGTGCCACATTTTCTTAATCCAGTCTGTCACTGATGGACATTTGGGTTGATTCCAAGTCTTTGCTATTGTGAATAGTGCCACAATAAACATATGTGTGCATGTGTCTTTACAGCAGCATGACTTATAATCCTTTGGGTATATCCCCAGTAATGGGATGGCTGGGTCAAATGGTATTTCTAGTTCTAGATCCTTGAGATTCTTCTGTGTCTGCATTTTTGACTGCCAAAATAGGATTCATAACACTTCCTTTCTAGAGTCATGATGATGATCCTGATGCTCACTAGAGTCTGGTAATTTAGAATTCAACAGAAATTGTCTCTGACTCCTAGCCAGATTAAGACTGGAGCCCCACATTTCTCCAAGCTTCCATAGAGGGACAGGAAGAGCAGACCTGTGTCTTTCCTCATCACATGTGGCTCCGACTTCCTGGTTTCATGGACACTGTTGGAGTGGGGGCTGGGGACTGGGAGAGATTTATTGGAAACTTTAATCAAAGCCTGTTGCCCAAGGAGTAGCCAAAGAAGAGGGTGTAAATGTAGCTTATTTCCTAAAACTTTCTTTTCCTACAACTCAATTGTAGTTTGGGGCAAGGCTCTCGATGGGATAGGTTGAGAGTTAACCCTATGACCTAGAATTGTTGGTGGCAAGGTCTGAAAGTCTTGGTGTTTAACAAGTTCCTCAGGTGACTTTGATCACAGGTATCCTTTGTGAAATATTTAGAATGGTTTTGGTGTGTGTTAGAATTTCTCGTGGCCTTCTCAATGTCTGGCACAGGGCTTTAGAGTTCCCGGTAAGCTGTTTTGAGATGGGATGTTGTGTTCACTGATGTAGCCCCAGTGCAGTGCCTGGGACATAGCATGTACTCAATAATAATTATTATTTTGCTTCAATCGAATGACTGTCCTCTTTGAAGAACTTTATAAAGAGATCACTCATTATTTAAACACAGACAAAGGTAAAGAGAAGCGTGGTTCATAGAAATCATGAAGTTGATGATGATAATAGACAGTTACTAGAGTGATTTTGGGGGCCCCAATTCCTTACCTCTCTTTGTATTCACACTTTTGCTATAAAAATTTGCAATTACTTCAACAAAAGGGAGGGTATGCTTTCCCACTTCTTGACTTTGGGCTCAACCTTGTCACTTGCTTTGGCCAATGGGATATTAGCAGATAAAACATGGGATAGATTTGAAATGCACTTACGTAGTTGGGCATACCCTCTAGTGACTAACATCATCACCATGAGAAGCACTTCCCCTTCAGCCTGAGTCCCAGAATAAACACAGAGTCATCCTATCCTGGAGCAAAGTAGATGCTTATTCACTGCATGCCACTAAGATTCTGTGGGTGTTTGTTATGCAGCAACAGTTGACCAACCCATGATGGTGATGGCAATGACTTTAATAAATATATCCACCTCCATTTATACAGAGTAAGTTTTTATACAGAGGAGACACAAACTACAAGGGTCCTGGGTTGTGAGGTCTGACTTGGCTTAAATCCAGGCTCTGCAACTTACTGTGAGATTAGGACTCGTCATCCCAGTGTCCTCATCTCTAAAATAAGAATAGTGTTTATCTTACAATGTAGTGATGAAGAATACATGACAGGATGTCTATTGGGTCCCTGGTGCAGAGTAAGCACTCAACAAAACCAGAAGGCAGGGAGGGAGGGAGGAAGAAAGGAAGGGCTAGCAAGAGAAGAAAAGGGGAGGAGGGGGGGAGGGGAGGGGAGGGGAGGGGAGGGGAGGAGGAGGGGAGGAGGAGGGGAGGGGACGAGGAGGGGAGGGGACGAGGAGGGGAGGGGACGGGGAGGGGAGGGGACGGGGGAGGGGAGGGGAGGGGAGGGGAGGGGAGGGGGAGGGGGAAGGGTAGGGGAGGGGAGGGGGAAGGGTAGGGGAGGGGAGGGGAGGGGGAAGGGTAGGGGAGGGGAGGGGAGGGGGAAGGGTAGGGGAGGGGAGGGGAGGGGGAAGGGTAGGGGAGGGGAGGGGAGGGGGAAGGGGAGGGGAGGGGAGGGGGAAGGGTAGGGGAGGGGAGGGGAGGGGAGGGGGAAGAGGGGGAAGGGTAGGGGAGGGGAGGGGGAAGAGGGGGAAGGGTAGGGGAGGGGAGGGGAGAGGGGGAAGGGTAGGGGAGGGGAGGGGAGAGAGGGGAGGGGAGAGAGAGGGGAGGGCAGGGGAGAGAGAGGGGAGGGGAGGGGAGGGGAGGGCAGGGGAGAGAGAGGGGAGGGGAGGGCAGGGGAGAGAGAGGGGAGGGGAGGGGAGGGCAGGGGAGAGAGAGGGGAGGGGAGGGGAGGGCAGGGGAGAGAGAGGGAAGGGGAGGGGAGGGCAGGGGAGAGAGAGGGAAGGGGAGGGGAGGGCAGGGGAGAGAGAGGGGAGGGGAGGGGAGGGCAGGGGAGAGAGAGGAGAGGGGAGGGGAGGGGAGGGCAGGGGAGAGAGGAGAGGGGAGGGGAGGGGAGGGCAGGGCAGGGGAGAGAGGAGAGGGGAGGGGAGGGCAGGGGAGAGAGGAGAGGGGAGGGGAGGGCAGGGGAGAGAGGAGAGGGGAGGGGAGGGCAGGGGAGAGAGAGGGGAGGAGAGGGGAGGAGAGGGGAGGAGAGGGGAGGGGAGGGGAGGGCACGGGAAAGAGAGGAGAGGGGAGGGCAGGGGAGAGAGAGGAGGGGGAGGGGAGGGCAGGGGAGAGAGGAGAGGGGAGAGGAGGCCAGGGGAGAGAGGAGAGGGGAGGGGAGGGCAGGGGAGAGAGGAGAGGGGAGGGCAGGGGAGAGAGGAGAGGGGAGGGCAGGGGAGAGAGGAGAGGGGAGGGGAGGGGAGGGCAGGGGAGAGAGGAGAGGGGAGGGGAGGGCAGGGGAGAGAGGAGAGGGGAGGGGAGGGCAGGGGAGAGAGGAGAGGGGAGGGGAGGGCAGGGGAGAGAGGAGAGGGGAGGGGAGGGCAGGGGAGAGAGAGGAGAGGGGAGGGGAGGGCAGGGGAGAGAGAGGAGAGGGGAGGGGAGGGCAGGGAAGAGAGAGGAGAGGGGAGGGGAGGGGAGGGGAGGGCAGGGGAGAGAGAGGAGAGAGAGGAGAGGGGAGGGGAGAGAAGAGAGAGGAGAGGGGAGGGGAGAGAAGAGAGAGGAGAGGGGAGGGGAGAGAGGAGAGAGGGGAGGGGAGAGGGGAGGGGAGAGAGGAGAGAGGGGAGGGGAGAGGGGAGGGGAGAGGGGAGGGGAGAGAGGAGAGAGGGGAGGGGAGAGGGGAGGGGAGGGGAGGGGAGAAAAGAAAACATTTTTATGCAAACAAAGTTCACCTGCAATTGAGGGCAAAAGTTCACAGCTCACACTTCACCTCCTCTCAGCTCTGTTCACCCAACCTAGACTCTCAGAAGAATACCGTGCCTTTCTCCCTGCGCCTCCCAAGGCACCCAGCGTTTCCAGGAGTCCCACGCCAGGTGTTTCATGTTTTCACAAGGCTTCTCTTCCTTTTAAACCTGTTGCCACAGGAATAAAGCTTCCCTACTCGCAGTACTGGCAAAAGACCGGCAGAAAGAATAAAGAGGGGAGAAATTCACCCTCCTGTATTCTCGCTGGGAAATTACCCTTAGCCTTTGATATATTAAAACTGAAGAGCTGTAAATGCCGGTTGTCATGGCGACGTTTTGCATGCCGTCCTGCGATTGGTGGCGTAAGTTCACTTTCCTTTGGGTGTTGCAGCCTAATTAACTGTTATTTTTGTCAGTGTGGAGGAACAGCCCACACTTGGGGTTTTTGGCGGTGATTGCAGCCCCTGCAGACTCAGTTAGTTTTCACAGACTACAAAGAGAGAAATGGCTAGGCCCCAATCAAATTTATAGTCTCGGAAAAGTTGCCAATGTTGAAGTAAGAGTCAAAGAAAATGTTAGAGTACTCTTCAACTTCTCTTTGGCAATTTCGGGGTCTCTAGCAATCGCAAAACTTATTGGGGTTGGACTGGGGATAAAATAAGCAGTAGGGCAGGGCAGGGCACGGTGGCTCTCGCCTGTAATCCCAGCACTTGGGAGGCTGAGGTGGGTGGATCACAAGGTCAGAAGTTCGAGATCAGCCTGACCAACATGGTGAAACTCCGTCTCTACTAAAAATACAAAAATTAGCCAGGCGTGGTGGTGAGCGCCTGTAGTCCCAAGTATTCAGGAGGCTGAGGCAAGAGAATCGCTTGAACCCGGGAGGCGGAGGTTGCAGTGAGCCGAGATCCCACCACTGTATTCCAGCCTGGGCAATAGAGCCAGACTCTGTACCAAAACAAATAAATAAAATAAAATAAGCAGTGTTTAACCCAAACCAAGACTCCGTCCTTTGTTCCTGGTTCCGGCTAGCTCTGCCTCTCCCACCAGACATGTGAGCACTTGTGAGTCTGTCCTCGCTGGAACGTTTAGCGTTGCACTGCCATCTCCTAGATGTGGGTACTGCACACTAACAGTGTTCAAGCAAGGCTAGCAGGGACATGTGAAGGCCATTTATTTGATCGAGTTCTCCATCTCCACACCCAAAGATGACATAATTATGCCAGCCCACTTGGTAGATCCAGCCAATTCCCTAAAGACCTCCAGGAAAGGAATTCCGTGTTACCACAAGCCTGAAAAGCAACAAGCTATCTTTCCGCGATTCAAACCAATTTGCTTGCAATTTTGATTCTTAGATGGTCTGAAGTTAACCTTGTATTATAATATGAATTGTTCAACTCAAATTCTTTCTCAATTTTTTGTAACTGTCTGTCATGTGTTTTTGAGAACTGAAGGATTCCTTCTCTCTAGGAAAGAGAGAAGCAGATTTTGGTTTGCTAATTATTTGGGTTTCATTTTTACAACTAAGCTAAGCCCTTCCTGAGGGACTGGTAGTGAGTTGGCGTGTGTGTGTGCACACGCGTGTGCATGTGTGTGCGTGCATGTGCGGGCGTGTGCAGGCATGTGCGTGCACGTATGTGCACGTGTGCGTGCGTGCATGTGTGTGCGCGCGTGTGTGTGCATTGTATGTTGAGGGCTCAAGAACATAGAGGATATGGTAAAAATTTGAAGTTAATTTAAAAAGAGGGGAAAAGTAGAAAAAACACTGGATGAAGGCCCTAGATGCTTTGAACCTAATCCCAAAAAGCTATCCTCAGAGGAATAGTGGGCACTGTAAAATCCCTCTTTATCACTCTGCTTCTTTGTGTACCCTTCTTTCACTTGAAGATTTACCCACTTTGTGGCAGAAGCTTAAAACTTTCTTTCCTAGAAGCTTTTGCAGAGGGGCAGAGGCGCGTGGCATAGGGTCCACATTTAGTCGTATCTGTGTGAGACTTTTCCTCTAGTTCCCACATGGAATCTATCCCAGAGAGAGGAGCAGTAGGAATGTCCAGCTTCCGGAGATGACAAAGGCAGAGATCCTTGCAACAGCGTCCCATGCCCAGTGCTGGTTCCCAGAATGCAGTTCCTGGCCCAAGGTATGAATAGTGGGAATTCCACCAGCACAGAGCTTCAGCGATGTTCCTGAATCCATGGCCTCTAAGCCAGGTTTCTTTGGAGATTCTCTGAGTGTCTGCAACAAATATCCTTTAATAAGAATCTGTGTGTGTGTGTGTGTGTGGGTACAAGCGTGCATGTGTGTGTATGAGAGAAAGAGAGGTTACCAGTGGTTATGGTTTTAAGAAGATGAAACCGGCCCAAGGAGTTCCCTAGAGACAGAATACACATCAGTTCCCTCATGAACCAGGTCCCAGCTCTTACCCAAGAGACCACGTTTGGGATTATTTTTGACTTCATAACCAACCGAGTGTTACTCTGCCACCATGGCTCAAACTAACAGTTAAACTGAATTTGGTGAAGCCTTGCTTCTTGGAGATAAGGATTTTCTGGTGTTCCTGGAACTTGAGTTTGGCCTTGAGTTGGGTTCGATTACATGCCACTTGTCCCAGACTCGATGACTTGGCTGATTGGACCCGAACCTTTCCCAGCACCCTGCATGTCTGTTTGTGTCTATCAGCTCCTGCATGAGGCAGATTCCTGTTGATGTGGATGGTGTAAGAGGAGTGGAATGCACTCAGATGGGAATGCCCCGCCATCATACTTTGCCCGTTGTGAGTAACTTGAGTATAGACAACTTCCAGCTTCACAGGAGAGCTGCCCATGTGTGTCAGCCACACACAGGCCCAGAGACAGAACAGACCCCCTTCTGCTGTCTTCCAGCTGAGATCTAAGATGCAGCAGATGACTTGCCAGCAAGATGAACTTGGGTCTTCTTTTTTCTTTTTGAGATGGAGTTTCGCTTTTGTTGTGCTGACTGAAGTGCAATGGCAAAATCTCGCTCACCTCTGCCTCCCGGGTTCAAGTGATTCTCTTATCTCAGCCTCTCGAGTAGCTGGGGTTATAGGCGCCCACCACCACTATGCCCAGCTAATTTTTGTACTTTAAGTACAGACAGGATTTCACCGTGTTGGCCAGGCTGCTCTCGACCTCCTGACCTCAGGTGATCCACCCGCCTCAACCTCCCAAAGTGCTGGGATTACAGGCATGAGCCACCGTACCCGGCCTGGGACTTGGGTCTTCTTAAAACATCAGTAGCATTGGGGTAATAGGCTTTGTGGTAGCCCAAAGGGAAGCTGTAAGAAACTCATTTCCTCATTAAACTAGCCAGTGATGAATGTCGCTGCCAACTAATGCAGAAGGGCTTAGCTGCCTTTTTTTGTAAATAAAATTTTATTGAAACACATGCTCATTCATTTACATTGTGTGTATAGCCGCTTTTGTATGACAACTCAAGAGTTGTGTAGGGAGCCTAAAATAGTTACTTTCAGGCTTTGTATTAGTCTGTTTTGCATTGCTATAAAGGAACACCTGAGGCTGGGCAATTTATAAAGGAAAGAGGTGTATTTGGCTTATGGTTCTGCAGGCTGTACAAGAAGCCTGGCACCAGCATCTACTTCTTGTGAGGCCTCAGGAAGCTTTTACCATGGAGGAAGGCAAAGAGGGAACAGGCAAGTCACATGGTGACACAGAGAGCAAGAGAGGGAGAGGAGGTGTGCCATGCTCTTTTTAACCATCGGATCTTAATGTACTAATAGAGTTAGAACTCACTCAATGCTGGGACTACACCAAGCCATTCATGAGGGACCCCTACGCCCAAAACACCTCCCATGAGGCCCCACCTCCAACACTGGGGATCGTATTTCAAAATGAGGAGACAGATATCCAAACTACACCAGGCTCTTTACAGAAAGTTTGTTGACCGCTGGTCTAGGGCATTGCTACTCAACGTGTGATCCCAGGCATAGCAGCAGCAGCACACGGAAGCTTATCAGAAGTGCAATGGGTCACACTCCATCCCAGATGTACTCAATCAGAATCTCTTTGGGGAGTGGGGGGTGAGAAGTGTGTGCATTAACAAGCTCTCTAGGTGATATGTAAGCACACTCGTTTGAGAAGCCCTGGGTTAGAAAGTTTGTCCTTCATACTGTATGGGAATCTGTCAACTTAGAGAAAACATGATGTTTCTAGGTTTTGCCTGAAACTACCCAAAACAAATCTAGGTCTTGCTTCCCTGATGGTCCCCAAGGGACCTGAAGGTGCTTCTTATTCTTAGAGGGACTTTTCATTCTCCCTGATAAAAAGACTCGTTTCCCACAAAGGTTCTCTATCCATCCCTCCATCACTTTAATCTAGTTTCCTAAGATAGATACTTTAGTCTATCAGTGTTCCTCTCACTGGTGTTGCCTGAACTCTAAACCATAAAATACTTTTGCAGGACCGCCATTACGGCACTGTCATGTGGTAAGTAAGTAGCAGAGTGCTTAACTACTGGGACCTTAGAATCAGAACGGTGGATTTATACCCTGGTCTTGCCCTGTTAGAGGCATGTGACCTTGGCCAAGTTACTTAATCTCTTCCAGCCTATAAAAGGAGCATAATAACAACATGGGGCCATTATGAGAGTTAAATGAGATAATGCACAAGCATCGAGCTCTTGTTCAAAGAGTGTTATTATTATTAACCAGTGGCCCATCACAAACATTGAGCCTGTTTAGTTACAGCTTTGTCAGAGCCAAAAAGGATGCAGTAAATGGTCGGCTGCCTTTGTACACAAGCCTTGTGTATGGTCATACCATCATGAAGGACATCATCAGTTCTCCATGTGCCCTGAAGGCTTTTACTTTCTATGACTTAAGTTTTCACTCATAATTACCTTTCCCTGGTTTTCATTCAGCATTTCAGTTCCATTTGACAGCTCAACAATTATTAAGTGCCTACTGTGTGTCAGGCACCACAC
Organism: Chlorocebus sabaeus; assembly: GCF_047675955.1. Classification (NCBI taxonomy): domain Eukaryota; kingdom Metazoa; phylum Chordata; class Mammalia; order Primates; family Cercopithecidae; genus Chlorocebus; species Chlorocebus sabaeus. The sequence continues at coordinate 16,754,034 of NC_132908.1, forward strand.
CAACCACCAGGTAGAGGTAACCAGAGAACTTTATTCTTGAGACTATCTCAGTGTAGAGCAATGGTTAGAAAAGGGGCCTTTGTAAAAACAACAACAGGTCAGGTGCGGTGGCTCATGCCTATAATCCCAGCACTTTGGTAGGCCGAGGTGCATCGATCACCTGAGGTCAGGAGTTCCAGACCAGCCTGGCCCATATGGTGAAATCCCGTCTTTCCTAAAAGTACAAAAATTAGCCAGGCATTGTGGCAGTCGCCTGTAATCCCAACTACTTGGGAGGCTGAGACAGGAGAATTGCTTGAACCCAGGAGGTGGAGGTTGCAGTGAGTGGAGATCGCACCACTGCACTCCAGCCTAGGGGACAGAGTGAGACTCCACCTCAAAAAAAAAAAAAAAAAAAAAAAAAAAAAACCCAACAAGGTCTTATGGAAAAATGCATAAATGGGTGATGAATGACAGAACGCTCTGGTGGAAACCGGGAGAGAGTGTGAGCTCTACCCATTGAGCATCCTTCTGAACCCCAACCTCCATTCTTTGCAGAGAATCCTAAGGAATCCTCCCACAGCCCTAAGTATCTGCAGGACAAAAGTGGAAGTCCACCACTGGTCTGCAGGGTATGGGATGTGGGAATAAGACAGGACTGTTTTCTGGGTTTTTTTGTTTTGTTTTGTTTTTTTAGGCAGAGTCTTGCTCTGTTGCCCAGGCTGGAGTGCAGTGGTGCTATCTCGGCTCACTGCAACCTCTGTCTCCCGGGTTCAAACGATTCTCCTGCCTCAGCCTCCTCGGTAGCTGGGATTACAGATGCCCGCCACCAAGAACTGGACTTTTAAAGCATTTCTTCCTAAGTGTTCTCTCTCGAGTTGATGAGAATCCTTTTGGATTCTTCCACAATTCCGTGTTTCTGTTTGTGAGCAAACTTACCTGAAAGGATTCTTTTGTATTTCCCTCCTTTTAATTTTTTAGAGACAGGGTCTTGCTCTGTCATCCAGGCTAGGGCACAGTGGCACAATCACAGCTCACTTCAGGCTTTAACTCCTGAAGACAAATAAACTTCCTGCCTCAGTCTCTCCAGTAGCTGGGACTACAAGCACCACCACATCTGGCTTTTTTTTTTTTTTTTTTGAGATGGGGTCTCACTATATTGCTCAGGCTGGTCTCAAACACCTGGCCTCCAAAAGTACTGGGATTACAGGTGTGAGGCCACCTGGCCTGTTTCTCTCTTATCTTCCATTCCTTTCTCCGTCTCTTCCTGATACTTTCTCCTACAACCCCAGAGCCCAGAGGAGCTGACAGGCAGGGTTAGCTTCACAAGTCCAGTGGGTATTTGTTGGGGTCATCTCTTCCCACTTCTGCTCACAACACCTTAGTCATCCTGAGAAATACTGAGATCTTTCTCCTAATCTCAGACTACCATTTTCAGGCGGTGGTAACTTCATTCACAACTCCAGCAAGGGGCATGTGACTACCTGGCCAATCAGAGCACCCCATTTCCCCATATCCCCTGCCTCGGCTCAGTGATTGGTTTAGTTATAGAGAGATCCTCCAATCAGAGATGGGACTACTGGAAGATAAGCGGAAACTTTTCTGTGGGGCTGGAGTCGTGAGGCTGCAAGCCTGGCTCTCCCAGAGCATGATGCAGAAGGGATCGACGTCCCGGACAAGCACATCCTCTGGGTTTTGTCAGCACCTCATCCCACAGGGTGGGAGGCAGCTGAAGGAAGCCAGGGAACCTGACTGTCCAGTTCCAAGCAAGGTCCTTCACCAGGGTTCCACTTGATCAATATTTGTACAAACATTCTTAAAAAGACATGCCTCCTCAGCATTAAATATATATAGTTTAGGAATGACGGGAGTGGCCTCTGAAGTCAAGCAGAACTGGTTTCCACTACTCCCGCTTCTGCCATCACAGGCTCTGTGAATTCAGGCAAGTCACTTTATGTCTTAGAACCTCAGTTTTCTCATCAGCAAATCAGGGTAGCATTTTTGTCATAGGTTGTTGTGAGAATTTAGTGAGGTCATGAAAGTAATGTGCTTTACCACAATACCTGGTACTTAGTAAACATTTTAAAATACATTATTAGCTAAGAAAGAAAAGAAATAGAGAAGAGGAGAGGAGAGAGAAAGACAGAGAGAGAGAGATCAAAAGCAGATATCCAGGTTCTAGTAGAGTACGAATCTTCCACAGGCTTTGGGTGAATGCTGTAGTACGTAGGAGAATGTGGAGTCAGTTTATTCTAGCATTTAGAAAGAAAAGGGATTGGGAGATGGGGGACAGTGATGACAGAAATACAGAACTATAAGAAATGGCTTAAGACCTAGTCTTAAAAGAGCTGCCACTCCTTGACAGTAGCCATTTTACGCCTGACTGTCAGCTTTGACAAGCTGGAAGTGGCCAGTCTTTGCAGCCAGGCAGACAGTGTTGCTATCATATTATCATGCTATAAATTAGCATTTCAACATGAAACCGGTATTGAAATGCAGCTCAAATCAATTTTGTGACTCCCTCTTCAGCCTTGCCTTGCAGTGACTGCCCTCTGATTCTTATTGAGCGACCAATGAACCCGACTGGCCTACACTCCATTTTTGTTGTCAGCAGGAGAAAAAAATAGGGAGGATTCTGTTGATGCCCAAATAATAACTCAAAACAATGGTATTGCTTTGTGCCAGTGCCTGGTTTTTTGTTGTTGCCGCTGTTGTTTTATTCTTGGTCATTATTATTGGCTTCTATAGTAGACTCAAACGGTGTTTGAAATCTCACCCCCTTTTATTTCTCCTCTGCTTTGAAGGGAACCGCTATGCACAGCACACCAGTGGGAGACCCCCCTCCTTCCCCTATCATTTTATGCTACATTACAACAGAAGTTGCATGACTCCAAAGGATGCTTTTGACTTTAAAGTTCTTGTGATCTATTTGTGCAATACACATGTTAAATTAGAAATTCATTTGTCACTCCCAGATAATAATGTTCAGAATGGCGCTTCCTGCATGAATCATTATCTTCGGCCTGGAGTTGTTCTAATTATGAATATGCATGAACCCATAGAGGGGGGAAGAGAGATTTGCACAACCTGTTTTGTGGAGGAGCTTCAGATGGTTCGGCTTACTGTTCTGAGTTTGGGCTTCCAGAGCCAAGCCCAGCGTCTGCCTCACCACCCACAGCTCCTCCAGTCTTCCCAGAACACCTGCTTTCTGTTGACAGCAAGTGCCTTGTGACAGCAGGGAGCCCACTCAGTCAGAGACAAGCCACTGCTTGTCCATTCATGAAATGTAAGGTAGACTCTGGGATGTAGGAGAGGGTCAGGAGGCAGTGGACATGGAAGTGGCCTCACAGTGTCCTTCAGAAATTCCAGCTGGAGAACTGAGAAACCACGTGGAGATGCCTGCTGGCTCTGCCTTCAGGAAGCAAGAATTAGAATAAGCAGTCTAAAGAGTGATTAATTTCAAAGAGACACATGTGTAAGTTGGCTGTGGTTACGGTGAGAGAAGAAGGCTACCCCCCTATGAGTGGGTGAATGTCAAAGGAAAGGTGGGAATGTGTCGCTGTAACCAGAGCTTCCCTGGAATTCCATGACAGCTTGGCCACACCTGGATGATGTCATGGCCGTAGGTCCCTTTTACAAAATGTAGGGTCCAGTCTCTAAGGCAGAATTTGTTTCCTGATGTAAAGAATGATTCTTCAGAATGTCTCATTCTCTTTGGATGGATTTCATATTAGATCAAGGGATCTAGATGCTAACGCTCTCCTGTAGCCCTCTGCCACAAGATCATATTTGTTTATCAGGTACTCTGATCCAGGCACAGTGCCAGATATAATTACTCAAAGAAGATGATGTTCTTACAATATATGTATGCCTCCCCTCCCCAATCAGAGAATCTATTGCTTTGGGAAGGATTAGGATAGTTACAGCAGAAATACAAAGAGAATGGAGCAACGTCCACCTTTTGATTTCCAAAATAGGCTGTCAGTGTCATCGTGAGACAACAGTCTAGGCTTTCTTGAGAGAGAAAGGTATACTTCTAAATTCTAAAGCAACCCTTAGAGTTCTGAGCATAGCAACTTCTACAAGGTGTATGTAGGATAGAGATGATATAGAAGAAGGAGATAGGTCCTACCTGTTACAAGGAAGATAAGTAGTGCCAACCCTGGGTAAGGGGTGGGAGTCCAAAGGGAGAAAACCACAGGAGAAAGAAATTTTGAGGCTGGGTACAGTGGCTGTTGCTTGTAATCCCAGCACTTTGAGGGCTGAGGTGGGCAGATCACCTGAGGTCAGGGGTTTGAGAACAGCCTAGCCAACATGGCAAAACCCCGTCTCTACTGAAAATACAAAATTTAGCTGGGCATGGTGGCACATGCCTGTAGTCCGAGCTACTCAGGAGGCTGAGGCACAAGAATTGCTTGAACCTAGGAGGCGGAGGTTGCAGTGAGCCAAGATCACGCCATTGCACTCCAGCCTGGGTGACAGAGTAAGACTCCAATTAAAAAAAAAAAAAAAAAACGACATTTTGAGAAAGCAAGATGAAGATACTGCTGGGTCCCTCAACCTGAAGTTGGAAACCCCAAATGGTATGACAGAAAGCTGGAATCCAAAAAGAAACTCCTTGCAACATTCCCCAAGCTGGTATTGAATGGCACTGGTCAGATAGCCATGGCTGAGGGACCTCACTGAGTCCCACCTGCTACAGCCTCGTACAGAAAGCCAGGGATGTCACATATAGTCACACAGGATATGTTCTGTACAACCCTGGACTCCACCACAAAGACCAAAGGCCAGCAAATTTTTCTGCAAAGGGCCAGATAGTAAATATTCTAGCCATGCAAACTATATAACCTTTGTCACCACGATCAACTCTGCCACTGTACTGCAAAAGCAGTCATAGACAATATGTAACTGAGTGGGTGTAGTTCTGTTCCAATAAAACTTTATTTACAAAATCATGAGATAAGCAACATTTGGGCCAATGTTTGCCAACCCCAGACATACATTAGGATGTTACGGTGTCTCCCCAACATAGCCATCCTGTAGAAACACCTAACAAGATTCCCTGCCTCCTTCCTTTTAGAGGGGCTCAGAATTTCTGAGAGAATTGATAGAGCAGAAGACGCCTGGCTTAGGGTGAGGAGATCACAGAGTGAGGTAACCTTAGGACCAGAGCCAATGGCAGAGATCTGTAATGTCAGTAGGGGCTATCAGTAACATGCTCAAAAAATATCAGGAAGGAGCAGTTTCTCTGCAGTGGACACCAGTGCAGGACACTCAGGGTCAAGTTGAGACTCAGAATTCTGCAGCAGAGGCCAGAAAGGACGATGTCCAGCACACGGACAGAAACAAACTGTTTTACGAACTCAGATGTCACCTTCAAGACACAAAGGAGAAAGAGACCTAGAGAAGGGAAATAATCCCGGGAAAGAATTCGTTTGATTCTTTGCCAAGACTGAATTTACGATGGAAAAAATTATGTAAAACCAGTTTCTCTTGTATGTCTGTCCCAGGCATCAGCAGGAATGGAAACTTAGGGCAAGACAAGATCCGTGATGGAAAATTAAAGAAGTCACACAGACCCCTGTTCATCTGACGTCTAGTGAGGATATTCCAAATCTCCTACATGTCGGGGCTAGTCTAGGGCTTCAAGGGATCCCAGTGCAGTGCATTCCTGCCAGGAAAGGCTGGAATTCTGGCCTGTTTGTGCAAGGCCAATGCTTTTTTATAAAAAGTTTTTATTGTGGTAAAAATATCCCACAAGCTGTACCACATCCTACAAGCTGTAGGATAGAGATGATATAGAAGAAGGATATAGGTCCTCTCTTTTTCCTGTGGGAGGCCACAGGGGAAAATCAGAAGGGAGAGGAAAAAAAACATATAAAATATAGTTTACCAGCATAACCACTGAAGTGTATGGTTTAGTAGTATTAAATACCTTAATAGGCTGGGCATGGTGACTCAGGCCTGTAATCCCAGAACTTTGGGAGGCCAAGGCTTGAGCCCAGGAGTTCAAGACCAGCCTGGTCAACATGGTGAAACCCCATCACTACTAAAAATACAACAATTATCCAGGCATGGTGGTGCATGCCTGTAATCCCAGCTATAAGGAGGGGGCGGTGAGGTGGGAGGATCGCTGGAGCCTGAGAGGTTGAGGCTGCAGTGAGCCGAGATTGCACCACTGACTCCAGCCTAGGAGACAGAGCAAGGCCCTGTCTCAAAAAAAAAAAAAAAAAAAAAAAAAGCATTAATAATATGCAGCCATCATCCCATCCATCTCACTAACTCTTTTCATCATGTAAAACTAAGAAAAACTCTACACCTGTGAAAAAGTAACTCCCCATTTCCACTTCCCTAAACCCCTGGAAACCACCATTCAGATTTCTGTCTGTATGCCATATGACTATTCATACAGCATTTGTTCTCTGGTGACTGGCCTATTTCCCTTAGCATAATGTCCTCAGGGTTTATTCATGTTGTAGCATGTGTGAGAAGTTCCTTCCTGGCTGGGCATGGTGGCTCATGCCTGTAATCCCAGCACTTTGGGAGGTTGAGCCAAGAGGATTGCTTCAACCCAGGAATTCAAGACCAGCCTGAGCAACATAGCGACACCCCATCTCTACAAACAAACAATTTTTTAAAAAAAAAGTTACCCAGGCATGCACCTGTAGTCACAGCTACTTGGGAGCCTGAGGTGGGAGGATCCCTTGACCTTGGGAGCTCAAAGCTATAGAAAGTTATGATCGTACCACTACACTCCAGCTTAGGTGACACAGTGAGACTCTGTCTTCAAAAAATAAGAAAAGAAAAAGAAGGTCCTTCTCTTTAAAGGCAGACTAATATTCCCTTGTATGTGTGTAGTACATTTTGTTTATCCATTCGTCCATCCAGGGACACTTGGATTGCTTGCGAGCCTTAGCTATTTTAAACCAGGCTGCTGCTTTTCACAGCAACATGCATCACTACACTGGGGAAGGCCATAGTTGTCATGTTTGGCATCATGACGGTCTTTACTACATGTACTGGCCTGGAATGTTCTATTTTGTATTTTTCCATGGCAAGCCCTGGAGTGGCACTCGATCTAACTGGAGAGAGAAATGAATAGAGATTATTAGAGTCCAAGATGGGAAGAAGGCCATCAGAAATACTATAAAATTATTAAATGTCCTGTGGGTTCAAAGGGAGCACATAGAAGGAAAAACTCCATTTGCCAGGTGAAAATTGGGTTTCAAGACAGAAGGAGCATTCTTTCCTGTTTTTTTTTTTTTTTTTTTTTTTTTTTCCAGATGAAGTTTCATCCTTGTTGCCCAGGCTGGATTGCAATAGCACAGTCTTTGCTCACTGCAACCTCCGCCTCCCCGGTTCAAGCAATTTTCCTGCCTCAGCCTCCCGAATAACTGGGATTATAGGCATGTGCCATCACGCCCGGCTAATTTTGTATTTTTAGTAGAGATGGGGTTTCATTATGTTAGTCAGGCTGGTCTTGAACTCCTGACCTCAAGTGATCTGCCCGCCTCGGCCTCCCAAAGTGCTGGGATTACAGGCGTTAGCCACCGTGCCCGGCTCACGTTTGTTTGTTAGAAATGCAGAATCTCACATCTAACCCTAGATGTGCTGAATCGGAACCTTCATCTTAATCAGTTCCCCAGGTGATATGGCAAAACAAAAACGAGACTGGAAATCTACCATGAGGTAAAGAGCCTGGTGCTCTTGGGCCCCTAAAAAGCTTCCATACCCCAGACCAAAGCAGCTGAAAGGCCACTGAGCCATGGCTATCAGGGCTGCCAGAGCCCAAGCTTATCACAACCTTTTCAGGACATAATCAAACTAAGAGTCCCCTGAGGCACCAATGCACAAACTATGGAAATCAGATTTTCCTCTAAATCAAACCTTACAAAGTGTTTAAAATAGACTTAGAAATGCCAGAGAATCCCAGCTGCTAAGAAAAATGATAAAATACCAAGTCAAAGAGGAAGCTGTCAAAGAAAGAATGAGATCTAAAATAGACACATTCAAGACCAAGAGACAGAAAGAGATTGAGGGATAGGGAACAGAAGAGACAGCCAAGGCAGGTGGATTGCTTGAGCTCAGGAGTTTGAGACCAGCCTGGGCAACATGGTGAAACCCTGTTCCTACAAAAACAGAAAAAAATTAGCCAGGTGTGGTGGTGCACACCTGTGGTCCCAGCTACTCAGGAGGCTGAGATAGGAAGACTGCTTGAGCCCGAGAGGCAGAGGTTGCAGTGAGTGGAGATTGTGCCACTGCACTGTAGCATGGGCAACAGAGCCAGAGTCTGTCTCCAAAAAAAAAAAAAAAAAGTATCACTCTCCATTTCCATGCCAATGCTCCATTTCCATGCCAATGGAAGACATCACCTATCAGTCAGAGCATTCTTTCCTACTAATCCCAAATGTGACCTCAGAATCTTTTTAAACACCGGTACAACATAGACTGGGTTTTAACACCAATGTAGCAGACTCTGCCACTCAGAGTTGGCTTACTGATTTCCATCATGCAGACCCCAAAACAAACTAGTAAAACTGATTCTCTTGGGTAAAAGCAATATTCTTACACACCATATGAATTCATGAACAGGTCCCTAGGGGAGTGACGCCAGCAATATGGCAGAATAGAACTTTCTGGCTCTCATCCCTTCACAGAAACATCAGTTTAAACAACAATCTATGCATAAAAATACCTTCACAAGAACTAAGGGATTCAAGTGAGAGATTACAGCACCTGGGTGTAGCTTAGAAATAAGAAAAAAATGCACTGAAGAAGGTAATAAGGACAGTTTCACATTACCACACCACCCCTTCCCAACCCCAGGCAGCAGAGCACAGAGACGTGTGCTCCCTATGGGGGAAGGAGAGTGAAGTGAACATGTGAATTCACCACAGACCCAAGCATCAGGCCTGTGCCAGTAAAACCTGCCACCAAGTCAGCCCCATGGCCTTCGGCCCCAGGCCAGTACTCACAGGTCAAGCCTCCAGGCCCACCCCAGTACCAGGTCAACCCCCACAATCCCAAGGATCTAGGCCTACCCTGGCAGACTCAGGCTCCAGGCTTGCCACAGCCTGGGGACCAATCCCTAGTACCAGAGAATCCCCTACAGTTCCAAGCTCTAGGATGACTCCCACAGGCCCGGGACTCAGGCCTGCCCCTGTACACTCAGCCTCCAGGCCTACCTCAGCACAATGTTGGTTCCCACAGCCCAAGCACCAGGCCAACACCTGTAGGCCCAGCCTCCAGGCTGACCACTCCAGATCTAGGCTCTTGGCCCGCCTGGCACTAGGCTAGCAGCGCCTTATAAATCTAACCTCTGTGACTGTTCTTAATGGCCCAGGACCCAGGCTCACCACTGTGGGCTCAGCCTCCAGGCCCATCCCAGGCTCCAGGCTTGTCTCCAGAGCCCCAGGCTCCAACAGACTCAAGCTTCAGACCCACTCCAAGAGACATCAGTGCTCCCAGCCCACCTGAGGATTCCAGCGGCAGGCAACCCATGAACCCTGCCAGATGGCCTGCCCAGAGTCTCTAAACAGGCTAACTAGCAAAGTGCTTTCTCTGCCAAAGCCTGTCTTAAAACACTGAAAGTGGTGTCTACTTCTTCAAATGTGCAGCTACTAATGCAAGACCACAGGATTATGTGTAATCAGGGAAACATACCATTACCAGAGAAACAAAATAAAGGACTAGTAGGCAACCCTAAAGAAATGAAGATCTCCAAATTGCCTGACAAACAATAAAAAATAATCATCTTAAAGAAGCTTAGTGAGCTACAGAAGAACACAAATAGACAACTACATCAAATAGTGAAAATAATTCATGAACAAAGTGAGAAGTTCAGTAAAGAGATACAAACCGATAAAAAGAACCAAACAAAAATTTTTGAGTAAGAACACAATGATTGAACTGAAAAATTTCAGAGAGCTTCAACATCCACTTGGTTAAGCAGAATAATAATTAGCTCAAAGACAGGTCCTTTGGAATTACCCAGCTAAGGGGATAAAAAGAATGAAAATGAGGGAAAATGAGGAAGAAAACCTACGGGACTATGGACACCATTAAGTGAACCAATATATGCATGATGAGAGGTTCAGAAGGAGCAAAAAACAAAAAAAAAAAAATGGCAAAGAGCTAATTTAAATAAATAATGACAGAAAACTTCCTATATTTGGATGAAGAGGAAGATGAACATCCAGATCCATGAAGCCCAAAGAACTCCAAGTAGGTTCACCATAAAGATATGTTCATTGAGACACATTATAATCAAATTCTCAAAAGTCAAAGTCAAAGACAAAGAGACAATTTGTAAGCAGCAAGAGAAAAGCAACTGATCACATACAAGGGCACCTCCCTAAAACTTTGAGGATACTCTTCAGCAGAAACCTTGCAGACAAGGAGAGAATGAGATGGTATTACCCAAAGTGCTGAAAGAAAAAAAGGAACTATTGACCAAGAATATACACCCAGCAAAGTCATCGTTCCGAAATGAAGGTAAGATAAAGACTTTCCCAGACAAACAAAAGCTGTGAGGACTCAGCACCACTAGATCTGCCTTACAAAAAAACCCTAAAAGAAATTCTTCAAGTTTAAAGAAAACGATGTTAACAATATGAAAACATATGAAAGTATAAAATTCACTGTAAAGCTAAGAATATAGTCAAATTTAGAATACTCTAAAACTGTAACGTGATCCATAAATAACTTCTGACTCTGCTATAAAAGTTAAAAGACACAAGTATTAAAAATATATGTACAACAGTTTGTTAATGGATACATGATACATAAAAGATGTAAATTGTGACATCAATGACACAAATGTGGGGGGAAGAGAAGTTAAACTGTAGATATTTATGTATCTATTTGAAATTAAGTTGTTATCAGCTTCAAATAGACTATTATAACTACAGGATGTTTATGTAAGCCTCATAGCAACCACAAAGAAAAAATATGTAGTGAATACACAAAAGATAAATAGAAAATAATCAAAGCATACCCCTACAAAAAAAAAAAACAACAACAACAAAAAAGAAAGATAGCAAGAGGGGAAGGATGAGACAAAAGAAATACAAAATAGAGAACAATTAACAACATAGTTGTAGTAAGTCCTTACCTATGAATTATTACTTTAAATGTAAATGGGTTAAATTCTCTAATCAACTGACAGAGTGACTGAATGAAGTAAAAAGCTGAAACTCATCTACATGCTGCCTACTAGAGATTTGCTTTAGCTTTAAGTACACATATAAGCTGAAAATTATGGGCTGGATAGAGATATTCTATATGCTATAATAAACAAAATAGTAATCAAAAAAGCAGAGATATGTACATCAGGAAAAAAAAATAGATGTTTAAGTCCAAAACTGTGATAGAGATAAAGAAGGTCATTAAATAATGATAAAAGGGTCAATTCACTTAAGAAGATATAACAATTTTAAATATATATGTGCCCAACAATGGAACACCTAAATATATAATGCAAACATTAACACAACTAAAGGGAGAAGCAGACAGCAATACAAAAGTAATAGAACAGGGGGCCCTACATTCCCCACGGACATGTGAGCAGGCAGGGGGATCTGCCCAGGGAATAGGTAGAGTCAGGGCCTCAGCCACCAGAGAGCCCGGAAATGTAGTTCTGGCAGAGTGCAGCCACAGGCACGCATACCCCATCTCCCCACAAGAGGTTCTAGCCGCAGTTGACCACCAGGCCAGAAGAGAGGAGGGTCAGCCTTCCCACAGGACTGGGGCACATGTGATCTATAAGACTTTCTGCCCACTAGCCTTTCCCAGGACTCCTACCTGCCTGCCCCACAGGACCATGGGCACAGCACAGGCTGCACTGCACAGCCTCCACTACCTGGCCTGAGTGTTTTGCTCCACCTGAATACTTTCCCATCAACCTGGGAGCACTTCGAATCCACCACCATAGTTGGGCCATCCTGATGTCTCAGCCATGGTACACAGCTTGTGAGTGTTGAGCCAAGATCTGTGGCCAGAACTTGAGTGGGAGAGGAGCCCCCACACTCAGAGCATTGAGAATGGCAAAACTTCCAAGTTCATGGGCTGGCAAGGGAGTGAGGCATACCTCCCTCTACAGGACCAGTCCAGAAAGAATGTGGCCTGTTTCCCTGCCACAGCCTCTGCCCAAGGGAGCCCTGTGGCCCTGAATACCTAACAAAATAAATGTGGGTGTGGTGCCAGTGATCAGAGGTGAATCCTCAAAGGCCCAGGAGTGGATCTGGTGAGGAGGTCATCTCTCCCCACCTCCCTGGCAGAGCATGCATGCCAACATGAGGAAATATAAAAGAGCCACACGGCTAAGACCCTACCTGCTGGCCACTACTTTTAAGCACCATCTACTGGATCATGGCTCAAACTACATCGCCAAAAATTATCTGGCTAATACCCCTGTGAAACTAAGCACAGGCATTCACCCACAAATAAGGATCCTGTACAGAGTCTTGGCCCTCTAAAAGCATCCAGAAATGAATCCAACTAAAAATACTCAACTTACAGCACAGTTGAAGGAACACCAGCCCTCCCAGATCAGTGCAAGAACTCTACCAATTCAAAAAGCCAGAGTGTCCCCTTACTTCCAAATGAGCCCCCTAGTTCCTCAGCAGTGCTTCTTAACAACTATTAAATGATTGAATGACAGACATATAATTCAGAATCTAGATGGCAAGGAAGCTCATCAAGATTCAGAAGCAAGTTGAAACTCAATCCAAAGAATCCAGTAAAATAATTCAAGAGCTGAAAGATAAAATAGCCATTTTAAGAAAGAACCAAACTGAACTTCTGGAATTGAAAAGCTGACTACAAGATTTTCATAATTTAGCTGGAGGCATTAACAGTAGAATAGACCAAGCTGAGGAAAGAAACTCAGAGCTCAAACACTGGTTTTTCAAATTAATTCAGACAAAAATAAAGAGAAAGGAATTTTTAAAAAATAAACAAAACCTCCAAGAAATATGGGATTAGGTAAACAGACCAAACTTACAACTCATTGGCATTTCTGAGGAGAGTAAGCAACTTGAAAAATATATTCAAAGATATAATCCACAAAAAATATCTCTAGTCTCACTAGAGAGAATGATGTTCAAATTCAAGAAATACAGAGAACCCTGGCTAGATACTACACAAGACACCCTTCCCCATGACACACAGTCATCAGAGTCACCAAGATCAATGCAAAAAAAAAAAAAAAAAAATCTTTTTTTCAGGTCATGTACAAAGGGAGCCCCATCAGGCTAGCAATAGACAGACCTCTGAGCAGAAAACTTATAAGCCAGAAAATACTGGGAGCCTATTTTCAACATCCTTAAAGGAAAGAAATTCCAACCAAAAATTTCGTGTCCTGCCAAACTGAGTTTCATAACCAAAGGAGACATGAAATCTTTCTCAGACAAGCAAGTGCTGAGGGAATTGGTTACAAGAAGACAAGCATTATAAGAGGCCCTTAAAAGAGTGCAAAATATGGAATCCCAATAATGGCACCTGCTCCTACAAAAACACTATTGTTTTAATAGATACTTTATAGTATCTATGGGATGTGCACATATCCCAACTACACAAACAAGTCCACATAACAACCAGCTGACAACACAATGACAGGATCAAAGTCTCATGTATCAATAATGGCCCTGAATGCAAATGTACTTAATGCCCCACTTAAGACATAAAGTGGCAAGCTGCATGAAAAGACAAGAGCCAACTCTCTGCTGTCTTCAGGAGACCCATCTCACATAAAAGGACATAAACAGGCTTAAAGTAAAGGAACCAAAAAAAAAAAACAAAAAACAAAAAACAAAAAAACTACCATGCAAGTTGAAAATAAAAAGAGAAGGAGTTTCTATTCTTACATCAGATAAAACAGACTTTAAACAAACAACTATTACGAAGGACAAAGAGACAAAATCAATGTACAAATATCAGTAGCATCTACACACCAATAATGTTCAAGCTGAGAGTCAAATCAAAAACATAATCCCACTTATGATAGCTACACACAAAAACGGAAATCCTAGGAATACAGCTAACCAAGTGAAAGATCTCTACAAGAACTACAAAATACTGTTGAAAGAAACCAGAAATGACACAAAAAAATGGAAAACCAATCTGTGCTCATGGATTGGAAGACTCAATATCGTTAAAATGGCCATATTGCCCAAAGCAGTTTACAGATTCAATGCTATTTATACGAAACTACTGATGTTCTTTTCACAGAATTAGAAAAAATAAATTCCAAAATTCATATGGTACCAAAAAAGAGCCCAAATAGCCCAAATGATCCAAAGCAAAAAGAACAAAGCCAGAGGTATCACACTTCAAACTATTCCACAAGGCCACAGTAACCAAAACAGCATGGTACTGGTGAAAATAAAAACAGGCACATAAACCAGTGGAACAGAATAGAGAACCTGGAAATAAAGCCACACACCTAAAACCATCTAATCTTTGACAAAGTCAACAAAAACAAGCAACAGGGCAAGGACTTCCTACTATCCAATAAATGGTACTGGGATAACTGGCTAGCCGTATGCGAATGAATGAAACTGGAACCCTACTTTTTACCGTATACAACAATTAACTCAAGATGGATTAAAGATTTAAAGGTAAGACCTCAAATTATAAAAATTCTAAAAGAAAACCTAGGGAATGCCCTTCTCAATATCAGTCTTGACAAAGAATTTTTGGCTAAGTCCCTGAAAGCAATTCCAACAAAAAAACCAAAGGTGGCAAGTGGGGCCTGATTAACCTAAAACGTTTCTGCCCAGCAAAAGAAACTATCAATAAAGTAAATAGACAACCTACAGGATTGGATAAAATACTAGCAAACTATGCATCTGACAAAAGTCTAATATCCAGAATCTAAAAGGACCTTAAACCAATAAGCAAAAACCAAATAACCTCATTAAAAAATAGGCAAAGGACATGAACACTTTTCAAAAGAAGACAGAAGACTCACAAGTGGCCAATAAACATATGAAAAAAATGCTCACCATTGCTAATCATCAGAGAAATGCAAATCAATACCATCTCACACGAGTCAGAATGGCTGCTATTAAAAAATCAAACAACACATGCTGGTGAGACTGTGGAGAAAAACAAATGCTTATACACTGGTGATGAGAATATAAATTGGTTCAGCTACTGTGGAAAGCAGTTTGGAGGTTTCTCAAAGAATTTAAAAACAGAGCTATCATCTGACTTAACAATGCCATTACTGGGTATATACTCAAAGAAAAATAAATCTTCCCACCAAAAAGACACATATACTCATTTCTTCATCACAGTGCTATTCACAATAGCAATGGCATGGAATCAATCTAGGTGCCCATCAATGGTGCATTGGATGAAAAAATGTGGTACATATATATCATGGAACACTACACAGCCACAAACAAGGATGAAATCATGTTCTTTGTAGCAGCGTGGGTGCTTCTGGAGACCATAATCCTAACAATTAACACAGGAACAGAAAACCAAATATCACACAGTAGGAGCTAAACATTAGGTAACTATGGACATACAGATGAGAACAATAGACACTGTTGACTACTAAAGTTGGGAGGAAGAAAGGGATTGTGAGTTGAAAAACTACCTACTGTGTAGTAAGCTAGTTACCCGGGTGATAGGATCTATCCCCTAAACCTCAGCATCATGCAATATACCTACGTAACAAACCAAACTAAAAAAACAAAAGTAGTAGGAGACTTACCTCACCTTCAACAGTAGATTATTCACACAGAAAAATCAATAAGGAAATAACAGACTTAAACACTATAAACCAAATGGACCTAACAGGCATATACAGAGCCTACCATCAAACAGCAACAGAATAAAAATTCTTAAGTCAACACCAAACATTCCCCGGAATAGGAGGATTATGCCACAAAACAAATCTTAATAAATTTGAGAAGACTGAAATCATATCAAGCATCTTTTCTAATTACAGTGGTATAAAATTAGAAATCTGTAACCAGAGGAAAATAGGGAAATTCACAAATACTGACAAATTAAAACAACATGCTCCTAAACAACCAATGAGTCAAAGAAGAAATCAAAAGGGAAATCAAATTATAACTCCAGACAAATGAAATAGAAGTACAACATACCATAACTTATGGAATGCAGCAAAAACAGTTCTAAAAGTTTAGAGTGCTAAACACCTACATTAAGGAAAAAAATATCTCAAGTAAACAACCTGACAAACAACCTTTATACACCAAGGAACTAGAAAAGAAGAAAAACTAAGCCCAAAGTCAGCAGAAAGAAGGTAGAAAACAATAAAAAATATCAATGAAACTAAGAGTTGTTTTGTTTTTAAAAAAGATAAAACTAAATTGACAAACTAAGAAAAAAAACTCAAATTATAAATGAAAGAGATGTTAGAGATGATATAGAAATACAAAGGATCATAGAGATACTATGAACAACTGGATAACCTAGAAGAAATGAATACATTTCTAGACACATATAACCCACCAAGACTGAATTATGAAGAAACAGAAAACATGAAAAATAATCAGTAAGGAGATTAAATCAATAATCAAAAAGCTCCCAACAAAGAAAAACACAAGACATTCACTGGTGAATTCTACCAAACATTTAAAACATAATTAACAATGCATTTTCTCATTTTTTTTTAAATTAAAGAACAGGAAACACTTCCAAACTCATTTTACAAGACCAACATTACCAGGATACCAAAGCCAGAAAAGTACAGTACAAGAATGGAAGAGTATAGATCAACATGCTTTAGGAACACAGATAAGAAAATCCTCAACAAAATACTAGCAAACTGAATTCAACAGCACATGAAAAGGATTATACATCAATTAGGATTTATCTCAGGATGCAAGGATAGTTTAACATATGCAAATCAGTAAGAATTCTACACCACATTAGCAGAATAAAGTATTAAAATCATATAATTATCTCCACAGATGCAGAAAAGGCATTTGAAAAAATTCAACATTATTTCCTAATTACAAACTCTCAACAAATTAAGTATAGAAAGAATGTACCCAGCATAATAACGCCCCACAGATAACATTATACTCAATGGTGAACAGCTGAAAGCTTTTCCTCTGAGACCAGGAATAAGACAAGAATGTCCCCTATTTTTTCTTTTTCTTTTTTTTTTGTTTTTGAGATGGAGTCTTGCTCTGTCACCCAGGCTGGAGTGCTGTGGCGCCATCTCGGCTCACTGCAAGAATGTCCACTCTTGACACTTCTATTCAATATAGTACTGGAAGTCCTACCCCAACCAATTAGGCAAAAGAAAGAAGTACAAGGCACCCAAATTGGAAAAGAAGAAGTAAAATTATCTTTGTTTGCCGATAACATAATCTTATAACGTCCTAAAACTCCACCAAAAAATTGTCAGAACTAATTAATGAAGTAATGTTGCAGGATACAAAATCAACATACAAAATCAATAGTGTTTTATATACTAATAAATAATCCAAAAACTTTTTAAAAATTCCATTTACAATTGCTACAAAAAAATGAAACACTTAGAAATAAGTTTTGCCAAGGAGGTAAAATATTTGTGCACTAAAAACTGTAGAAGTATGATTAAAGAAATTGAAGACGACACAAATAAATGAAAAGATAGTCTGTGTTTATGTATTGGGAGAATTAATATTGTGAAAATGTTCATACTACCCAAAGTAATCTATAGACTAAATGCCATCCCTATGAAAATGTCACTGGCATTTGTCACAGAAATAGAAAAAAAAAAAAAAAAATCCTAAAATTTGGTATTGAATCATCAAAGACTCCAAATAGCCACCACAAACTTGAGCAGCCACCACAATCTTGAGCAAGAAGAACAAGTTGAAAGCCATCACACAACCTGATTTCAAACCATACTACAAAGCTATCTTAATCAAAACAGCATGGTACTGGCAAAAAATAGACATATAGACCAATGAAACAGCATAAAGAGCCCATAAAAACCCACGTGTTTATGGTCAATTTGTCTGCAACCAAGGTGCCAACAACACACAAGGGAAAAGTCAGTCTCTTCAATAGACAGTGTTGAAAAAAATTAGATATCCACATGCAGAAGAATGAAATTGGATTATCTCATACCACATTTTAGTTGATGCAAAAATCAACTAAAATGAATTAAAGATTGAAACGTAACACCTGAAACTATAAACCATGGGAAGAAAACATAGGAAAACAGCCTCTTGACATTGGTTCAGTCAATGATATTTTGGATATGACTCCAAAATCAACAAACTAAAAATTTTTTAATCAAACTAAAAAGCTTATGCACAGCAAATAAAACGATCAACAGAATGAAGAGACAATCTATATAAAGGGTCAAAATATTTGCAAACCATACATCTGATGAGAGGATAATATGCAAGATGTGTAAGGAACTCAAACAATTCAATAGCAATAAAACAACCCGATTTAAAAATGGGCAAAAGACTTGAAAAAATGTTTCTCAAAAAATGACATATAAGTGGCTGATGAGTATATGAAAAAATGCTCAACATCACCAATCATCAGGAAAATGCAAATCAAAACCACAATGAAATAGATGACCCTATATTTGTTAGAATGGCTATTATCAGACAAAAGATATCAAGTGTTGACAAGAATGTGGAGAAAAGGAACCGTTGTTTACTGTTGATGGGAATGTAAATTAGTACAGCCATTATGGAGGTTCCTCCAAAGATTAAAAATAGAACTAACCATATGATCCTGCAATCCCACTTCTAGTCTTCTAGTTAGCATATGTCCAAAGGAAATGAAATTGAAGAGATATCTATATTCCCATGTTCACTGCAGCATTATTCACAATAGTCAAGATACGGAATCAACTGAACTGTCTATCTATGGGTGAATACCACATTTTCTTTATCCTTTTACCGATGGATAGACATGTATAAACGTGTATGTGTGTATACACACACACACACACAATGGAATACTATTTAGACTTAAAAAACTAAAACGAAATTCTGTCATTTGCAACAACATAAATGGGCCTGGATATTACAGTAAGTGAAATAAGTCAGGCACAGAAAGACAGATACTGCATTGTCTCACTCATATGTGAAATCAAAAAACGTCAAACTCAGAAGCAAAGAGTAGAAGCAAAGCAATGGTGGTTGCCAGGGGCTTGGGGTGGGGTGGAGGTGGGAGAAGAGGGAAATGTTGGTCAAAGGATACAAAATTTCAGTTAAACAGAATGAATACATTCTGGAGACCTAATGTAGAGCATGACGACTGTAGTTAATAATGTATTGTATACTTGAAAGTTCTAAAAGAACAAATCTTAAGTGTTCTCACCACCAAAATATTAAGTATGTGAGGTGATTTTATATAGATATACAATATATACTATATACTGTTGTATTATATATTTTTATATATAATTATATATACTATATATTATATATTATACAATTATATATTTATATACTAATATATTGTATATATACTATATATAGTATAAATATATACTATATATGTATACATTCTTATATATACTATATATAACTACATATATATAGTTTAACTTTTAAGTTTGGGGTAAATGTGCAGGTTACATAGGTAAATATGTGTCATGGGGGTTTGTTGTACAGATCATTTCATCGCTCAGGTATTAAGCCTAGTATCCATTAGTTCTTTTTCCTGATCCTCTTCCTCCTCCCACCTCCCACCCTCTGATAGGCCCCACTGTGTGTTGTTCCCCCATGTGTGTCCATGTATTCTCACCATTAAGCTCCCACTTATAAGTGAGAATATGTGGTATATGGTTTTCTGTTCCTGCATTAGTTTGCTGAGGATAATTGCCTCCAGCTCCATCCATGTTCCTGCAATGGACATGATCTCATTGTTTTTATGGCTACATGGTATTCCATGGTGTATATGTACCATGTTTTCTTCATCCAGTCCTTATTGATGGGCATTTAGGTTGACTCCATGTCTTTGCTATTGTAAATAGTGCTGCAACGGACATATGCGTGCATGTGTCTTTATGATAGAACAATTTCTATTCCTTTGGGTATGTACCTAATAACGGGATTGCTGGGTCAAATGGTATTTCCATTTTTAGGTCTTTGAGGAGATGGATGTATTAATTAGCTTGATTGTGGTAATCATTTCACAATGTATACATATATTAAAATATCACATTGTGAACCATAATGTATAGAATCTTTTTATTTATATTTAAAGCTGGAAAAAAGTCAGGAACACATACACATATACATGTTTATAATATTATCAATGACATCAATTCATGTGCAAAATGCCTTTTATCTGCTTTCTCAGTTAATCCTCACGCAACCCCAGGAGTTTGGTACTATCGTCCTCATTTTATGGGTAAGGAAACTAAGGTTCGGAGATTAAGTGACTGCCCGAGGTGAGTGAATAGAACAAAAATTTAAAGCCTTATTTGTCTGATGTCAAGATCAATATTCTTAACAATTATGATATAAATAATGAATAAAAATCTTCAGTAGGAAAAACAATTAGTAAGTTTCATGTCCTCCTGTGTAAACCTTTTTTTTTTTTTGAGATGGAGTCTCGCTGTGTCACTCAGGCTGGAGTACAGTGGCACCATCTCAGCTTACTGCAACCTCTGTCTCCCAGGTTCAAGCGATTCTCCTGCCTCAGCCTTCCAAATAGCTGGGATTACAGGCGTGCGCCACCATGCCCAGCTAATTTTTCTATTTTCAGTAGAGACGGGGTTTTGCCATGTTGGCCAGGCTGGCCTTGAACTCCTGACCTTACGTGATCCACCTGTCTCAGCCTCCCAAAGTGCTGTGATTACAGGCATGAGCCATCACGCCTGGGCTAGACTTCTTTTCAATGCTGTTATATACCATTGCTGTGGTTCATCCTTTCAGTGTGTATCCTTTGAAACCAGATATAGCAGTTCACCCATTGTATAACTTTGTCATCATAACAGTTATCAATTACTGAAAGCTTGCCGTGTGCCCAGTACTGTGCTAAATATATGTGGATTATGTCATTTAATCTTCAGTATAACCCTACAGAAAAGGCAAATTATCCACTTAACAGATGTGGAAACTGAGGTTTAGAGAGCATTCAAAATCTGCTTAAGCCTGCACCATTGCTAAGAGCCAGGATTTGAATCCAGACCATTTGATTCCACATCCTGCATCCCTGTTCTCCACATAGCACCTCCAGTCAGCCACCAACATAGCTCTCGCCCTCACATAGCCATCAACATGCAGTAGAAGAGACATAACACATTCCATAATACATATAAACCAGAGTTTATTTTTACTTCCCGGTAAAATCGTTCCCAGCACTGACTGACTTAGAAAAATGTTGGTTTTTAAAAATCCCATCTTTTTGCTTTCGCTAAACTCATTGCCATTCTTTGTCATTTTCAAATTCCCATTTTCCACTTCTACCATGTAAGTCTATGTTGACAAGGAGAAGAGACCTCAATAGCTGCTAGGAGTCAGCCTTTTCTATCTGCTATTCTCTCCCCACCTGCTAGGTGGTAGGAGCCATCACACCCTGATCATTTAAGCTCCATGGTTCCACATCATTTAGCTTCTATAAGACTACCCTCTTCTCTATCACAGGAATATAATAGTTTTGCTCTTTCCAGAGGGTTTCATCTGGCCATGGGAACAAACTGAAGGCGAAGTGGAGATCGCGGCAACTCAGACATCACGACAAGGCCATCCGTGGGATTTGCAGAGATGAGAAGACTAGGCTTCTTCTGGAGTACCTCGCTGCTTTGCACTAAATGCCATCATTTATGAAGTTACCAAATAAGGAAACTATGATGTCTCCTTTCCCCCAGGCTGCTGGGATGGCGGCCAAATTGCTCCCTAGGTTCTGCTGATCTTGGGCCAAGAGCCAATACAGCAGAGGGGTTACCAGCATAGACTCTGAAGCCAGACCACCTAGGTCCAAACCCAGCTTTGCTCTTCCCTAGCTGTGTGACCTTGGGAAGGTTGGCCAACCTCTCTGGGCTCCACATTCCTCATCTGTGACCTAGAGATAAAGAATTTTCTGTGTTAAGAAGTTGTAACAATTTCTGCCAGAATGAAAGCACCATGTGAGCACTTGTCAGAAATATGAGCCATCCCAGCACTTTGGGAGGCCGAGGCGGGTGGATCACGAGGTCAGGAGATCGAGACCATCCTGGCGAACACGGTGAAACCCCGTCTCTACTAAAAAATACAAAAAACTAGCCGGGCGAGGTGGCGGGCGCCTGTAGTCCCAGCTACTCCGGAGGCTGAGGCAGGAGAATGGCGTAAACCCGGGAGGCGGAGCTTGCAGTGAGCTGAGATCCGGCCACTGCACTCCAGTCCGGGCTACAGAGCAAGACTCTGTCTCAAAAAAAAAAAAAAAGAAATATGAGCCATATTAATGCACAGGTTGATGGAATATGTCAGAAGTATAGATGCTGAGGGCTTGACAAGAGCTTCAAAAAGAGGTGGACTGCTCTCTACCATAACAGCTTAGGAACTTGTAGAGTCTAGGGGTACTTTAATCTCCTCCCTTAGGATATACCTCCTTTTTTCCCTTCCCATGTCCTCTTTCTTACCTTGAGTAACAAAGATGAGTAATAAGAATATGTTGAGTCGCATCCATACACATGAACGTGACTGGTCACATCATGAACACATACAAAAATACATATTTATAATAATTATTATATAATATATAATTGTGTAATTATAATAATATCAGCATCCATTTTTAATAGTATATTATGTCCCGGGCACCGAGATAAGTCACTGCCTATATTCCTTCCTCCTCCAAGCAGGCAAGCTTCATATTAGTGTCTTCACTTGTTGGGAAAGTTTGAAGAAGTTAAGGAACATGCTCAGGGTCACAAGGGCAAATGGCAAAACTGGGATTTGAAACTTTGGACCCAAATCCCAAGCTCCCCTTTGCAGGCACTCTCTTAGTTTGGGTTTCCTTGAAAGCAAAGTCTGCAACGTGGGTGTGGAGGCAGGTAATATGTTTTGGAGGAGACTTTAAGAGCCAGGAGTGAAAAACAGAGGGGTGCAATCCTGCCAAGATCCTCTGTAATGCAGGTACATGCCACATAACATGTGCCTCAGATTCACCCCAGCAAGGGGCAGGACCTTGGAACATTTATCCACCAGCACCCACTGGTTGAGGGACAGGTGCCCTGGGAACATCCTCTCCTGCTCACAGCCAGGCTGCTCTGCACATGGATTAAGATTCCTTGCTCAAAGAAAGCTCAGGGACAGAAAAGCTGAGATATACACAGGCATATATATCAGAGGTATATATACCTGTATATCTCTCAGAGGTGAGACACCTGGAGCATGCTCGAAGTTGTCCACTTCTGAAATTAGATGAGCCAAAGGGATATACTCCAGGCACACACACACAAGTCTATTAATGGTACCCTCTCATGGCCTGAGTTCCAGGTATCTCCATATGGTAGTGTGCTGAGGGGATGAGGCACACATTCCTATGGCTTCTAGCAATGACCAGTGAGGAAACCGGGAAAGACATGATCACCTTCACCTGTCCATTGAGGAAGTGGAGGTGTCTGGATGTGAACACACCCTTTTCCCATTTGTAACTATGGCAAGTTATTTTAATTCTTTGTGTTTCTATTTTCTCATCTATCCATTCTTCATATTTACTGAGCACCTCTCTGTGCCAGGCACTGGTGCAGGCGTGGCAGGATACAGTCTTGAACAAAACGGGGAGAAAAGTCCTGTCTTTCACTGAGCTTACTTTTCATCAGACGAAGACGGATGAAACACAGAAGACATAAAGAAAACGGGCTGGTGGACATGGTGGCTCATACCTGTAATCCTAGTGCTTTGGGAGGCCAAGGTGGGAGGATTGCTTGAGGCCAGGAGTTCGAGACCAGCGTGGGAAACATTGCTAGACCCCATCTCCACAAAAGCATTTAAAAATTATCCTGACATGGTGGCTTGAGTCTATAGTCCCAGCTACTTAGGAGGCTGAGGCATGAGGATCACATGAGCCCAGGAGTTTGAGGTTCCAATGGGCTATGATCAGCACTCCAGCCTGGGCAACAGAATGAGAGTGAGAGACAGAGAGAGAGAGAGAGAGAGAGGGAGAGAGGGAGAGAGAGGGAGAGAGGGAGAGAGAGGGGGAGAGAGAGGGAGGGAAGGAAGGAGGGAAGGAAGGAGGGAAGGAAGGAGGGAAGGAAGGAGGGAAGGAAGGAGGGAAGGAAGGAGGGAAGGAAGGAGGGAAGGAAGGAGGGAAGGAGGGAGGGAAGGAGGGAGGGAAGGAGGGAGGGAAGGAAGGAGGGAGGGAAGGAGGGAGGGAAGGAAGGATGGACGGAAGGACAGAATGAAGGAGAAAATGTCTGGAAGTAAAAGACTGTGAATTAAAGTATGGAAGGAGAATGTGGTACATGTGGGGCAGGAGGGAGAGGTGGCAATCTGTGTTAAAGTGATTAGGAAAAGCCTCCCTGGGAAGGAGGCATTGGAAGCACGTGGCTATCTGAGAAAAGGACTTTCTAGACAGATGAAGCAGCAAGTCCAAAGGCCCCAGGGTGGGATTCCGCCTAATGTGTTCCAGGAATATTAGGAAGGCCGTGTGGCTGATGTGGACCCAGCAGTGGATGTGAGTGAGAGCTGTTGAATGGTAAGTAGTGTTGCATGGGGACTCCAAATGTCACCGTGAGTGGGAGGTGAGTGGGATATGAGTGGGAGGGTTTTGAGCAGAAAAGTGACATGATGTGACATATTTTCATGGCATCATTCTGGCTGTGAAGAACAGACTGGCAGAGGTAGTGGGCAGGAGCAGTACCACGGAGAGCGGTCAGGAGAATATGGTAGTAACGAGGAGAACACGTGACGGAGGCTTGGACGAGGGTGGTGTTGATGGAGGGGGTGGGGAAGTGATGGCTTTTGGAAAATGTGCATGCTTTCCAGACCTTAGGCATATGATCTCATATGATTTTCATAAAGACTCACATCAGTTGGGGATTATCTCCCATTTTTACAAAAGAACAGGAAGCTGAGACCATGCCCTGAGTTGACATGGTTAGCATGTGGTTAGACCAAGCTGAGGGCTCAGGTCTGAATCTGAACCCAGAGATCCTTCTGCTGCATTTCAGCCATTCAGTGACATCATCTGTGAAGACTTGGCTTCTTAAGGACAGGGCTTCCTCAATACTCTCTAACGCAAGACCCCCACTTCCAAAACTGATCAGAAATTGAGAATGAAAATGTCCCTAGCAAGTAAGTGGGGGGCTGGGGGGGAAAGAAAGAAAAAAGGAAGAGAGAAGCAGAGAGGGTAGCCACCTAAAATTTCAAAGCTCTGCAGGCACGGATCAATTCCTTAGGGTTATTTTTCCCCTTTACTTGTGTTGTAAGTGGAAACTTAATTAAACGTGTGACTCAATTCAAAGAGGGGCATGGAGGATGTGACACTTTAAAAATATCACAGTGTTGGGCTTGGCAATGATTCTGAGAAAATGCCTCCCTGAGACTTCAGACATCTGCATGCAGCATGATATGCAGGGGAGACTTCAGCAAGAAGGAATTAGATTATAAAATATGTCGTCATGTATAATGGTAATAAAACTTACTTATCCAGCCCTGACCTCCCCCAGTAGCTTCGGATCTGTATATCCAGCTGTCTGCATACTTGCGTCTTCACTGGGATTAAAAATTAGCATCTCAAACCTGTAAGTCCAAGACAACCTCCCAAAGTTGTTCCTTCTGACATCTTTCCAACGCAATAAACACCACCACCACCTACTCAGTGCCTCAAGCTAAAAAACCTAGGAGTCATCCTTGATTTCTCATCTCCCTCACCCCTGGGATCTGATGTCTTTAAGTGCTGTCTCCTCTACCTTCAAAGCATTTTTCTAACCTGTCCGTTTCTCTCCACCTCCACTGATAAAACGCTAGCCTCAACATCACCATCTCTTGCATGAGTGACTGCAAGAGCCTTCTGATTTTTTTTGACTCTCTTTAATCCACGATATAGCCAGCATGAGTTTTTTAAAATGTAAAACTGAACAGAGGGTACGTCTTATATCAATGTGTTCAAAAGGCTTCCTAGTATTCTTAAAATAAAAGACAAACACTTTATGTGGCTTCTAAGATCTTGCATAATCCAGCTGCTAACTTCTCTCATCTCTGCACATGCCAACTCTCATCCTCATAGTGTTCGAGCCACTTGGTCTCTTTTCTAATCCCTGAATACAAGTTCTTTCCCTCCTCTGGACTTTGCAGTTACTCTTTCCTCTTTCTGAAATGCTCTCGGTCAGCTCTTCTCGTGACCTCTTGTTCTTTCTCTTCTCTGAGCTTTCAGCCCAAATATACCCTCATTGAAAAGACTTTCTTTCATAACCCTGTCTCAGGGTTTCTCAATCTCAGCAGTACTGACAGTTGAAACCAGATCGTTCTTTGCACCGGGGGGCTGTTCTGTGCACTGTAGGGTGTTTAGCAACATCCCTGGCTTCTACCTACTAGATGCCAGTAGCACTTCCCTCCAAGCTGTAACCATCAGAAATGTCTCTTGACATTGCCAAAAGTCCGCTGGGTAACGGTGGGGCAGGTCACTTACAGTTAAGAACCCATTCCCTGTCTAAAGCATCCCTGACAGCTTCCCTTTATCTCTCAGCCCCATCAATGGGGTTATGGGAGTCATTGAGCTCAACTGATGGCCCTTACTTGGTTCACAAGATTCAGAGATTCTCTCTGAATCTCACTTGTCCATACCTGAAAATGCAGAT
Organism: Chlorocebus sabaeus; assembly: GCF_047675955.1. Lineage (NCBI taxonomy): Eukaryota > Metazoa > Chordata > Mammalia > Primates > Cercopithecidae > Chlorocebus > Chlorocebus sabaeus. The sequence goes on from NC_132908.1 coordinate 16,780,747, forward strand.
AAGATAATAGTGTTACCTACCTCATTAGCCGACTTAAATGAGCTAATCCACGAATGGTGATGAGCACAAAGCTTGGCTCATGGCAATGAATATCAACTCTGATTAATTAATTAATTCATTCAATGAATGTCTATTAGATACCTTCCGCAGGCCAGGAACTCTCTTAGGTCTTAGGAAGACAGACTATAAATAAGATTCTCAAAGTTCCTATGCTTATGGAGGTCACATTCGTATTATGTCTTGTTCTTACACAACACATAATAATACAAAAGTTAATTGCAGAGAATAGTCAATATACGAAGGAAGCACATACCCTAAGTTCCCTTCTGCCCCTTTTCTCCATCCTGTTGCCATTGAATTCATCAAGGTCCTCATCGATTCATGGCTGGTAGTAGGAACAACCCCCTAAATCTGGTCTCTACACTACTACCCTCTACCCACTCTTTCCCACCTCCATATGACAACAAGGTTCATTTCTCTGTCAGGTCAGGTCATGCACTGGTTTTGAAAGTGTCTTTTAGCTTCCTGATACCTACAAGATAAAGTCCAAACTATGTAATGTGACCTTTGGTATATGATTTGATCTCTCTGAACTTCACTTTCTTATCTATAAGAATGGGAATATGAGAAAAGGCTTTTCAGAGCAGGTTTTAGGATTCAATGGAACAAGGCATGTGAAAGCTTACAAGGGATGCTCAATGGCATTGATTTCCTTTCCTTCCCTTTCTTTACAATTGGAACCTAATTCTCCAACTTCGTCTCCCATCAATCTCCCCTCCCCTCCTCCTCTCCTTAGTGAATTCCTATTTATCCTTCAATCTGCAATTCAAATGTTCCTGCCATGGTCAAGCCTTCCTCAACCTTTCCTGGCAGGGTTGATGAACCCTAGTCTGGAGTCTCAAACTCCACTCAAGCATTTAACATGCTTTGCCTTTAAACACTGTGTAGTTAGTATTTGTGTACATGTCTTCCTTCTCTGTTAGACTAAGGGCATTTACACATTTCTGAATCCCTAGTACTAAGCAAAGAGACTAACATATAGTTTGTGCTCAATAAATAATTATTTTATATGTAGGAAGATTTCAACACAATTTTAGAATTGCACAGACCTCGGTTTCAATGTTGACTCTACCCCTAATTTGTCAGACAACCTTAAACAATTTGTGTTTTCCTTCTGGGACTTGGTTTTCTTTCTCTGAAAAAATACAGACAGTTTTATCTTCTTAAGCAGATATAATTAGATAATTAAGGTAACGTATCTTGCATAGGCCAGATGCATGGTTATCATTCAATAAATGACAGCCTATTATTATTATCCAAATGTACTAATTACTGCACTTAAGTAAATGAGGGCCTACTTCAGGAATCAGTAAAGCTAAAATATTGACACTTGGAAAATTTTGGAAATACCACAAAGCACTATATAAAATGAGCCTAACAAAGGCCCAGAACAGTAATTGTGATAGATTGGTAGAAAATAAGATTGGAGAAGTCAGGGAAGACTTCCTGGAAGAGGTGGCATGATAAATTGTCTCTGAAGATTCCTTCCCTACTTGTCAAGGGATGAAATCCATTTTTTTCTCCCAGTGAAATCTGGGCTGGCCTAGTAACTTGTCAATAGAATGCAATGGAAGTGACTGGTGCCAGTAATAACCTTTATGAGTCCTCGCAGCTCCCACTTTTGCTCTTAGAAGGACCAATGACACTGTAAAGAAGCTTGGGCTTGACTACTAACCAATGAGATGTCACATGGAGAGAGCGAGGTCATGTGAAGAGGCACCAAGTCCCCAGAAATGAGAGAGAAGTTTCTTGGACTTCCAAACCCAGTCCAGGCAATCAAGAAGGCAGCCAAGTGAGAGACTTCAGCCAATGTCACATGGAGGGGAAGAATCACCCTGCTGAACCCTGCCCCCACTGCTGACCCACAAAAGCTCAAGACATAAGTCACTGTTTTAAGCCACTAAACTTGGAGATTTTCTATTTAAAAGCAATAGTTAAAAGAAATAGATGAGAATTTGAGTATGGGTGGGCCTGACATGGGCAGACACAGTGAAAAAACTCTTTCCAAATAGAGAAACCCACTGTCACGAATGAGGAGTTAATCTTAATGATTGCCTCAGGCTTTCCTTCCAGGCTTTCAACCTTCACTTGTCTCCCTTTACTTGCTACACCTCAACCACGCTGAATTTTTCTCAGGCTCTCTTTGAACTCCCAGCCTTTGCTTGTGCTTTTCCTATTGCCTCACTTTTTTCTAGTCCTCTTTGATAGCCTAATTTTTAGCTGTCTTTCAGATCTCAAGTGCCACTTCGTTTGTCATGCCCACTATTCTAGCATATATTACTGTGTTGTTCTTCTTAGTTTAATGTCTTTATTTCTTTATTGTGATGAGTGATTAATTAATGGAGGGAAGGGAAAACACTTCCTTACTGTAGAATGCAAACTAATTAATGGAGGAGCAATGGAATTAGAAAGTTATCATTTGCAACCATCATAGTAATAATTGATTCAGGCAAGTATCATCAATAGATGCTGAAGTAAGTGTGTGAAAGTTTGATGTAGTACAGTGTACTTACACAGCCTCAGAGTATATCCCCTAAAATTATTTATTAATTACAAGGGGATGAAAGTAATTTTATAGTGAAGAAGTTTGGCATACATTACTTTGATAAAGTTATTAAAGTCAACATCAATAGTGATAGAACAAGCCAACATCCTGTACTGAGAAGAACACACAGTCACTTGTATAATAATTCACCAAAAATGTATAACCTGAATCTAATCAGGAAACATCCAATAAGCCAAAATTACAGTAATTCTTAGGCTTTTCAAAATATGTGAATATCCTGAAAGACAAAGAGACAGGAAACATTCCGTATTAAAGGAGACTACAGAGGCATGAAAACTAAATATAAGGCATGATCCTGGATTAAATCCAGAGCATGAAAAAAAATGCTACAAAAACGTTATAGGAACATTTGGAAAAATTTTAATAAGATCTATAGGTTACATAATTCTATCATATGAGTGTTGAGTTTTTGATTTTGATTACTATACTGTGTTTGTTTAAGAGATGGTTCTTGGTACACACACTCTGAAACATTTAGTGGTAAATGAGGCATGATATCTGAAACTTACCCCATATTTTTAAAAAGCAGTATGTGTATGCCTACAGAGGGAAAATAATAAAGCAAATGTGGAAAATGATGAACAGGTGATGTATACGGGTGAAGAGCATAAGTTTGAAATTATTTCCAAACAAAAAGTTGAAAAAATAAAATATCAGCTATCTGGTGGATAACCCACAATATGATATGACTACACACCCACCATATTGTTTAAAATGAAAAAGATCAATGATACCAAACATTGGTGAGAATGTAGGTCAACTGGAATTCTTTTTCACTGTTGGAGGGAGTGTAAATTTTACAACCACTTGGGAACACTGGCAGTGTATACTAAAGTTAAACAGATCCATCACTTGTGACTCAGTAATTTCATGCTTAAATATATGCTTACGAAAATGTATACATATGCAAATTATCCAAAAGATATGCATTAGAATATACCGTCGCATTGCTATATTTCATAGCCCAAAATAAACAACCCACATGTCCACCAAAAGTAGAATGGATAAAAATTGTGGCATATTCCCAAAATGGAGCACTATATAGCAATGAAAAATGAATTATTTCTGCTAAAACAGAATGAATCTCATGAAAAATATCAGGAAAAGGAAATCAGACAAAAATAGTATATCCTGTATGACTCCGTTTATATAAAGTTCAAAAATAGGTAAAACTAACCTGCAATTGTTAGAAGTCAGGAGACTGGTTACCCCTTGCGGGGAAGGATTTAGTGGCAGGAAAGAGCTGTGAAAAGTGCTCTTAGAGTTTTGCTAATGCTTTGTTTGTTGATCTGGATGCTGGTGACTCAGATGCTGGTGTCAGTTTCTGAAAACCCCTTGAGCTTTATCCTTCTGACACAGGCACTTTTCTATATGTATGTCATTCTTCAGTAAAATGTTTACACTAATAAAGAGAAAAGGATAATGACAACAATGCCCAATAGTATGAACAGGACACTGTTGCATTTTCCATGGAGCGACTCGAATTGGTTATGAGATGGAGCTGCTATTGCTGCACATGGAGAAACTGAGGTTCAAAGACGTTGAACAACTTCCTAAGGGTCATGCAGCCAGGAAGCAGATAAGTAGAACTCAAATCCAGGCTTTTCAGTTGCCTGCGGAGTCTGCGTTCTTAGGTGTTGTGTTCCACTGTGTCCTAATGAAGAGCCCTTTGGAGTAGAGAAGACCTTCTTCATTTCTTCATTAAAAGGCCTTCTGAATAAACCCAGGACGTTAGAAATTATGCAAATGAGCTTAAAAAATCAGAGACTCTGCTAATAAAGATGGAGAGAGAGGAATATGGTGCCAAACTGCAATGTGATAATGAGGCTGATCTTAATGCCACTTCTCAGTCCTTATTTGCAAAATTAAGATCTAAGAGGGGGAGGAAAAGAAAACCACCCCAACCACAAAAGGCAGGGTGGATACCCATGAGATAAGATGGTTGAAGAACTGCTAATGATCCAATTAGGAAATGGAATATAGTTCTGTAAGCCTTATTCTAATTATCATAGAATCCAAGTCTTGTAGTATATTCACTGCTGCAGGAGAAAGTGTAGGGAGAAATTAATGGTTTGATTCTAATTTTCTTTTTTTTTTTTTTAACCAGTGGCAGATAAGTTTTTGAATTATTAATCTGTGTTTTCTCTGCTGTATGTTTGGTCTTCCATCTCAAAGAGATCTTAGGGATTTTTTGCCACAGCAAACTGCAGAGGATTCACAAGATAAAGACCTGAACTGGATTTATCAGACCCAGGAAGGGGAAACTAGCAGAAAGAGGCAGGATTTCCACCCCTAGAAATGGAAAGGGGGTTGCAGTTGGAAAGTGAGTGTCTCACAAACAGTGGGAACTTTGGCCTTTATGAAGGAGCAGCACCCAAGAAATTTAGATATCAAAGGACAAGCTATCAAGTACCCCTCTGAAAGCAGGATCCCAGGGTAAGGGGACAGCAACCCCACAAAAGGGTCTTGGGCTCCAAGCTTAAAATAGAAGATGGTTTCAGGTCATGTGCATGTCAACAGAAAGTCATATTTCAAGTATTCAATTCAATAAATACTATAATAAACAATCTCTAGGGATAGGGAAGCCTCAGTATTGACCACAATTTTTTTTATTTTAACCAACTTGTTTGAGGGTTTGGGGTGAAGTTTAGTAGAAATAAGGAAAATAAAGAAAAAATATTTCTTCCAACTCTGAGACTGAGGACAATAAAGAAAAAATATTTCTTCCAACTCTGAGACTGAGGACTTGGATGCATATCTCCTACATGCAAAATGGGTGGAAATTACCCCACATGGACTTCGAAAAAGCATTTTGCATTGAGAAAAATTACTTCAATGGAAAGAATATTATCTCCTTTGTTTTTCCCATTGCCTGCTTAGTAATTCCCAAAGCTCCAGTCTGCTGTGACAAGCAAGGCTGGATTTGACTACACATTCCCTTTTTTTGACCTTGGGGTCCCATTGCTTATGAATTCCTGATGTTAAGTATTTCTGTCAGGCAGGGCTGTTTTAAGATGACTTCAAGTTTTAACAAAACTGAATTAAATATTCAACCAAGAGTATCTCCCTTCTGTGAGTAAAGATATGATTGAAACTTATGTGGTGATTGCTATTATCATCACATGTTATGAGCCAGGTATATAAAGCCATGATATTTAACTATCTAGAAGCCAACTGTTACTGTTACCAGGAGCAGGACAGACCATTCAAGTACGGAATTGGGTAAAATATGAGAATCATCATGGAAGCCGGAACCATTAGCCGAGACGTGTAGAAGACTTCAGTAATGATAATTACACATCATTGGTGCATTTGCAGAATGAGATCTTTTCCTCCAGCAGAAAAGGAAAATCTACCAGTGTAGATGAACAAAAATCATCATGGTACAATCCATCACCATTTGGGCTCTGAGAAAAGTGCATTCTTTCCAGGTAATTTTTTTCTGCAGGTATGAGGATACTGGAACCTTCAGTGGAGGGTAATTGGCTAACAGAGAAAATAGCTGTTGTCTGGATACTAAAGAAGGCTGCACAAGCAGAGTGCCAAAAGTGGCAAGCAGAAGATGTCTCGATTAAAAATAAGAAATGTGAAGTGCTGGATGTGAACATCATTTGCAAATCTTTACTCATATGAAGCCCTTGTACCGGTGGGAGAAGTGAAGGAATTTGGAGCTGCATGGCACGCTTTCTCTGGAATTTATGGCTAGATGTATTTGTGTGAATGATCTCAGTAGCCCCAATCTATGTAAATACAACATTTAGAATTCTGAAATTGCATCATCAATCACAAAAGGAACAGAACTAGTTGGTGAAAAGGTGAGGCCTTTGAGGGCTGTGGGATTATGTTCACAATGGGGTGGCTAAGATCGGGTGCTCTAGACAGGCAAGACTTTAATGCCAGCTCCCTCTTTTACTGATGACATTTGTTGAATAAATGACTGAAAACCTGAATTTACTCCAGCTAGCACTCAGTGCTGTCATTTGTGCAACGTAGTGTCAAAGTGAAGTCTCCTTTAGCCTAGGTTCCGAAATGACTGATGAGAAAACTCCAAATAGTCAGTGTTAGAAATACAGTAAGAGTAAGAAATAAATTTCCATTATGCCAAATCACAGATTTGGGAGCTGCTTGTTACCACAACACAACACAGTTCATACTGATTGATACAAACCAAAAACGGTTTCATCCCCCTAAGCATCTCCTTTTACATTTATAAAATAATGATTTCCCTCAAAAGATTATTGTGAGGATTCTATCAGATATTCCTGTAAAAGCACATAGGATTGTGCCTGACATATAGTACATGCTGCAAATGTTCACTATTCTTACTGAGGAGTATGTAGTTTTCTAGTTAGTTTGTGGCTCTGTCAATATGAAAAACACCAAGACAAAAAGAAAGGTACAGATACAAGAAAGCCAATATAAATGTACCTTAAGCTCCCCTAAGCCTCACCAGCCCGAGGGACAAATGAGGTCATGAACAGTAATAATTTTCATTTATTTTAGATCCTGGCTTTAAATGTAAATTCCAGGACCTCTGGACCCACCTTAACATTTCACATGGTCCCTTGCGAAAACAGCTCTGTTGGCTTCTCCCTACAGTCCTCCTTGATGAAAAGTTCAGAAATAAGTTCATGGGCCCAGGTGTGGAGTAGACATTACAATAGCAGCTAAAGTTTATTGAACACTTACTCTGTGCAGGGCAAGTTGTTAAGCCCCTTTACATACATTACCATGTTGAACGCTTAATACCACCGTAAGAGCTTGGTTATAATTGTGCTTATTTTGTAGATACATAAACAAGGCCCTCCAAATCTAGTTAATCTCCCTCAATATTAGAGATAGAAAATGGGACTAAGAGTGTCTGTCCCCAAAGCCAGCAGTCATTATAACTATGTCATTCTCCCCAAGGCCTTGTTTATAAACCACCTTCTCAATCACCCCTTCCAACTGTCATCATGAAAATCAATTCATTCAACTAGATACTTGTTGAGCCCCTAAGAGGTGCTCAGATGCCTTGAATTCAAGTGGGAGTCAAAATTAGACCCAAAATGAGCCATGACATCCCCATGACATAAATCAGTGTATTCATAAACAATGGAGAAATTGCAAATGAGCCGAGAGCCCAATGACTTGCACCAAATCTGAAAGATTCCATTTAACAAAAAGTTAATAGACTTATAGTCTACTGGATAGAGAGGCCATTAATATAAGACAAATAATAGTAGTGGGTTGGAAGCAAAGGAGTTCATAAATTCTCACTTGCTTATTAAGGGAGGTATCCTTTGGACTCCCATTTATAATGTATATGACTGCATATAAATGAATTATAAATGTATGTTTTCCTTAAATACCAAGTGCTGGCTGCTATTTCTCCCTGATGCAGAAAAATTAAGTTACAAAGGAATGAGTTAAGATTGTTAGACATCCTATTTTTTTTTTTTTTTTTTTTGAGACGGAGTCTCTCTCTGTTGCCCAGGCTAGAGTGCAGTGGCACGATCTCGGCTCACTGCAAGCTCCACCTCCCGGGTTCTTGCCATTCTCCTGCCTCAGCCTCCCGAGTAGCTGGGACTACAGGCACCCGCCACAACACCCGGCTAATTTTTTGTATTTTTAGTAGAGACGGGGTTTCAGCGTGTTAGCCAGGATGGTCTCGATCTCCTGACCTCGTGATCCACCCGCCTTGGCCTCCCAAAGTGCTGGGATTACAGGTGTGAGCCACCGCCCCCAGCCGACATCCTATTTTGAAACAGAATACCTCACAGCTGGAAAGGCACTTAGGGATCAACTATCTGTTACAACTCTGTCTCTTTGCATATGAGAAAACTTCCAGTTTAGGCCACACAGGGATTTCCAGTGATTTAAAATTCAAACACACTAGTGGAGCACAAACACATTTTAATTTACTCCCTACCCCTGACAGCTCTAATCAAGGCATGCACCTTCTGTTCAAAGCCAACAACTGATCAGCCTTCATGATGAATGGACACAGAATCCTAATTCATATTGATTCTAGCTTCAGGCCTTTGATTGTATTTCAGTCCTGAACTTGCACTGTTATTATCTATATTACAAAATAGTATTGATTAGTTTCCATCTTCAGCTGGAACACTGATTGGTCTGTCTTTTCAGGAGCAGTTTTTTTAAGGTCACTTAAAACCATTAGGCTTGTATATGTTGATCCTGGATAAACAGAATAACTACGGTCTAGGAGGAGGATGATGAAAGAAAGTTTAGGGAAATCCCAGAGCAGGGGAGCCACTGCTACAGTTCCAAGGAGTCTGTATGATTTATAGAGAAGTTTTTTTGTTTTGTTTTTTTTGTTTTTTTTTTTTGAGATTATTACCACCGTAATACACATGGTCTCGCTCTGTCGCCCAAGCTGGATGTGGATATATTGACCCCAAAACAAAAGGCTACTACAGAACCATGATCAATCAGTAGTGGTAGAAACAAAGGGACACATAGCTACACTAGGTGGGGACAGGTAACAACAGAAGGTACTTCTCCCCAAAGTCTGGCATGCCTTAATACTAAAGCCTGCACCCCACGCCAGGAACTTTAAACACAGTGGGAAAGAGAGAAATGCAAGGGAGAGAAAGTTGGGTCAACTGAACAGTATCCACAAGAGACTGAGTTTTAAACCAGAAGTGATTACATTTTCTCTAATTCAATTTTGCAGTGGAAGTGGGTGTTTAAGAGTAAAATGAAGTTCAGTTACAGAAAAATAAAGTTCTGTTTTCCCTTATCTGAGTTTTCTGATGGGGAAAATATCTGCAGCATAAAATAAGTTCTTGATACAGTGCCGGGCTTCATAAGTGCCCAGGAACTTTTGGCTGCTGCAGCTGCAGTTGCTGTTATCTTTGTTATTGTTGTTGTTATTATGCTGTGAGCTCCTGGAAGCAGGTACAGTATTTTTTGCTTGTTTCTGTCTTTCCAATGTTTATCACAGAATAGGTTCCTCAGCACACATTTGCTGACTGGACACCTGAATTTACCACCACACCTCCTTCCCCCCAGCACTCAATGCTATTATTCATGCAACCTGGAGCCAAAGTGATGCCTCCTTTAGACTAGGTTCCTAAGTGACTGATGAGAGAGCTCCAACAACCAGGGTTAGAAATAGAATGTGAGTAAGAAATAAATTTCCATCATGCTAAACCACTGAGATTTGGGGGCTACATGTTACCAGAGCACATCCTGACTGATGCAAACTAAAATTGAAATGTACTTGAGAAGAATTACCTAGTCTGTAGCATACTGTTTTATATCCCTTGTGTCATTTAATTTTTACTGTCTGTATTTTATACTCAATGAATCTGAAATTCCATGCTATTAAATGATGTGCCTAAAGTCACAGTCAGTAAAGGACAGGGCCATCTGAGCCCAGAATCCTAGAATTTTCCGTTACACTAGACTGCCCCCAGATGAAGAATTTTTTTTTTTTTTTTTTTTTTTTTAAGATGGAGTCTCACTCTGTTGCCCGGGCTGGAGCACAGTGGCATGATCTCTGCACACTGCAACCTCTGCCTCCTGGGTTTAAGCAACTATCCTGCATCTGTTTCCCAAGTAGCTGGGATTATGGGCGTGCACCACCACACCCAGCTAATTTTTGTATTTTTAGTGGAGACAGGGTTTCACCATGTTTGCCAGGCTGGTCTCGAACTCCTGACCTCAGGTGATCCACCCACCTTTGCCTCCCAAAGTGCTGGGATTACAGGCATGAACCACCGCACCTGGCCCTAAATGAATATTTTCTTATACCTACTTCTCTAGTATACATTTTACTTTGAATATAATAGGAGATAGCTACTTGATCTATATTCCTTTCCACTTTCCCAAACAGAATTAAAGATTTAAGGTAGGGGAGAAGGAAAGGTAGATGGCCATTGGGAGAAATCCAGAGTGAAAATGAAAAACCATGACCTTAAAATTTGGTGTATATGTCCCCAGTAGGAACACCGACATATATACAATATGGCAGGAAGTACAATATGGCAGAAAACTCTGATGAAGAAAATAAGCATCCAGTTTTCCTGTAGGCTGGAATGGAATAAAAAAGAATAGACGTATTGACAAGGATGTGGAGGGACTGGAACTCCTATATTGCTAATGGGAATATAAAATACAGAGTAATTCAATTACTCTGGAAAACAATTATGCCAGTTCCTAATATAATTAACTAAGACCCTATGATCCCCAGTTTCAATCTTAGGATTATGCCCAAGAGAAATGAGTATGTATTATATTAGGCCATTTTTACATTGCCATAAAGAACTTCCCAGAGACTGGGTAATTTATAAAGGAAAGAAGTTTAGTTTACTCACGGTTCTGCATGGCTGGGAAGGCCTCAGGAAACTTACGATCATGGTGGAAGGAGAAGCAGGCAAATCCTTCACAAGGCAGCAGGACAGAGAAAGCAGGGGAAATCGTCACTTACAACACCATCAGATCTCATGAGAAGTCACTATCACTAAAACAGCATGGCAGAACCACCCCCGTGATCCAATCACCTCCCTCCCACTAAGTCCCTCCCCTGAAATATGGGGATTACAATTTGAGATGAAATTTGAGTGGGGACACAGCCAAACCATCTCATGGATGCCCACAAAAACATTTTGCACAAGAATGCTCATAGAAACTTTATTCTTAATAGTCCCAAACTGGAAACAATACAAAGGTTTATAAAAAGGAAAAGAGATAATCGCTGTATGCAAATACAATGTAATATGAAACATTAATACTAATAGAATGAAATATGGTAAAACCAAATAACATGGATGATTTTCAAAAACAATTTGGGCAAAAGAAGCTAGAAACAAAGAGTACCTTCTGGATCATGCCATTTATATGAATGGCAAAAAGAGGAAAGCTAAGCTACAGTGATTGAGATCAGACAGTGGTTACATCCAACAATGGAGTTCCTGACTGTAATAGGTCATGAGTGATTTTTCTAAGATAATGAAAATGTTCTATGACTAGATCTCGATGGTGGTTACCTAAGCCATATACCTATGTAGAAATCCATTGATCTGTGTACTTAAGATTTGGGCATTTTAGTGTCTATAAGCTATACCTCAACAAAATAAGAAAAAAAGAGAATGATAAAAATGTTATCTGCATCTCAAGATGGCAAGCAGGGCTGTAGGATACTGCAGGTTTGGGCACTCCTACTCTGTTGCAGGGGTCTTGGCTCTGGAGTCTGGAAAGAGAAGTTACCCACTCCTAGGATGATACATCCGCAAGACTAGCATGGATATTCTGCAAGGGATGGAAACCTTGATAACAAATACTTGTCAATAAAAACAATGACTGCTGCAGGCCTGTGCAGTGTGTGTGATACTAGAGCATCAGTGTGAGTATCTGTGGCTGAATCTGTGGTCCGTGGAGATGACTCTTCAAGGATCTCCTCTGAGCCATCCAGAATAGAAAATAATAGCACCTTCAAGAATGATACCCACAGGGCCGGGCGCAGTGGCTAACGCTTGTAATCCCCTCACTTTGGGAGGCAGAGGCAAACAGATTGCTTGAGCTCGGGAGTTCGTGATCAGCTTGGGCAACGTGGTGAAACCCTGTCTCTAACAAAAATTTAAAAATAATAATGTAGCAAGGCGTGGTGGCATGCATCTGTGGTCTCAGCTACTTAGGATGCTGAGGAAGGAGGATCTCTTGAGCTCAGGGGACCGAGGTTGCAGTGAGCCAAGATCGTGCCACTGCACTCCAGCCTGGCTGACAAGAGTGAGACCCCATCTCAATAATAACTACACCACCACCCACAGAAAACCCAGGACCCACTTGGGCTTCATTTTCCCCAATAACTCACAAGTCCTAAGATACTTGTATAACCTCAAGAAGGGACAAGGGTCTCTTAAAAATGACTACATTGAATTTCTTGTCATCGAATTTAAGGTAAAGAACCGGGTTCAGTGTTTAATGCATGTTCCTAAGTATTATGAATACTAAACTCACTTTTTGTTTTTAAACACATGGCTCCTTGCAAATGCTACCTGCCAGAAGGAAAGCAAATTTAATTTCCTCTTACCCAAAACACTCAGCTTTCTCAGCCAGCCTCACCCACTTGCTGTTGTATAACCCAGGGAAAGTGACTTTCTCTCTCCCTGGGACTCGGTATTCTCATCTGCAAAATGGGGATGGTAGTTCTTCCTCACAGAATGGTTTTGAGGATTAATATCAAAACCTTTTGAGGATTAAATATCAAAATACGTGTCATACAGAAAGCCCCGTGCAGACCCGCTACTTGGTTGACTCAACTCACTTTCCAGCTGTTTGCTCAGAGATGGTGGACACAGAGACATGATCAAGTTTGAAGACAGGTCCATTTTCAGAGATAAACTTGCTGAGGCCCCCAGCTGGGAGCCCAAATTCACTTACTGACAATGCGGCTACTCAGATGCAGCCAGGTGGAAACAGATGCAATGACCCAGCAAATTCGAGAGGTGGGGAGACCATCAGGGTGCATTAGAGAAAAGAAAGGAACAGCTTGAGCAGATTTCTGAGAGTGGCTGTCTCAGAGGTTGAATTTGCCAGGCTGCACGAAACAAAGTTTTCTTGCTCTTTCTTCCCCATGAAGTAAACATGGGCACGCACACACACACTCGATTTCAGAGCGTGGAGACAGGTGGAATGCCATAAAATCTAGTTTTGAAACTTGTTTCTTATGGACACCCAGATTTCTCCCTTTCTCACTGCGCGCCCTCCGGCCTTAACTAGAAACATCCATCCCCTCTCACGATTCTGTGTGTGTCAGATTTCCTGATATAACGAAAGCAAATCAGGAGGCCCGCTAAGCAGTCTGGTCTGTGAAAGCCTTAGGAGAAAAACCATGAGAGCAGATGTGATCCTAGCCTGCCCCTAAAGCCCACCATGCAACACCGGTTGTCACTTCGTCTCTCCCCAGCCTCCGTTTCTCCATCGGCAAAACCAGAGTTTGAAGCAATTACTCACTCCCATCGGAAATTTGTGATTTCCAATTTTATAAATTATTAAACAGTGGGATGCGGGCAGATAGTTGCTTACAAGACCAAGTAAAAGGATATTTTCAATTCATCATTCAACAAACATTCTTCAAACTACCAATTGAGAATGCAATGACGAGGCAAGATGTGTCTCTTTTCCTCAAGGAAGTGATACTCTAGTGATGAACAACCAACAGAACAAGGAAATTATTACTGAAGAGTTCAGACTGCTAGTCTCATGAGATACAGTGAACACACACAGCAAGAGTATTGATAAGGACTGGAGGGCAGGAAGGCTTCCCAAAGGATGAGATGCTTCAACTGAGACCTTTTTAAACATTTTCCTCATTGTAAACACATTGATTGATAAAAAGAAAATGAGGCTGGGTGCAGTGGCTCACGCCTGTAATCCCAGCACTTTGGGAGGCCAAGACAGATGGATTACTTGAGGTCAGGAGTTCAAGACAAGCCTGGCCAACATGGTGAAACCCCATCTCTACTAAAAATACAAAAATTACCCAGGTGTGGTGGCGCATGCCTGTAACCCCAGCTACTTGGGAGGTTGAGGCAGGGGGATTGCTTGAACTTGGGAGGCGGAAATTGCAGAGAGCCATCGTGCCATGGCACTCCAGCCTGGGCAACAAGAGGAGTGAAACTCTGTCTCAAAAAAAAAAAAAAAAAAAGGAAATGAAAATTACCCATAGTCCCACCCCTCTGAAACAACCCTCCTTACATACATTGATATACATTCTTCCAGTCTTCCGTATGATATAAATATATGGACACCTTTTTTAAAAAGATGGATTAATATACATCACTTTTTTCACTTAATACATTGCAAACATCTTCTGAAGAAATTAAGTCACTTTAATAACCCGCACACTGTTCTATTGAACAAATGCCATCATTTATTTAACAAAGATTATAAATAGGTTGTTTACAATTTTCTTTGCTACTATATGCAACATTGAGATGAATAGGTTTGTAGCTCACCCATATTCTTTTTTTCTTATAGGGGATTTCTAGTGAAATCATTGAGTCAAAATCATGCATAGCAGGACCCCTTATCCACTGGAGGGGGGGCGGCGTATACTTTCCAACACCCCCAGGGGATGGCTGGAAATAAGGATGGTACCAAACCGTATACATACTACTTATTTTTCTGTCTGTACACACCTATGATGTTTATTTTATAAATTAGGCACAATAAAAGATTAGCAAAAAATTAATAACACATTATGACAATATACGGCAATAAAAGTTATGTGGATGTGATCTCCCTCTCTCAAAATATTTTACTGTACTCTCTATAGGTAACTTAAACCCCAGACATCCAAACCATTAATAAAGGGGGATACTGTATATCTTTTGAAAGGCTTTTGATACATAGGGTCACATTTTCTCCTAGAAAGTTTTGCTGATTTTCAATTCCACCAGCATTACATGAATGTGCAAATTCCCCTACATTCTCCCCATCTACAGATATTATTTTTATGTATCAGTTTCACTCAGTTTTTGCTTTCCAAAATTGCCTGTTGTGGCTGGGCGCGGTAGCTCACACCTGTAATCCCAGCACTTTGGGAGACCAGGGTGGGTAGATCACTTAAGGTCAGGAGTTCGAGACCAGCCTGGTCAACAAGGTGAAACCCTGTCTCTAGAAAAAAATACAAAAATTAACTTGGCGTGGTGGCAGGTGCCTATAAACCCAGCTACTTGGGAGGCTGAGGCACAAGAATTGCTTGAACCCAGGAGGCAGAGGTTGCAGAGAGTGGAGATCACACCACTGTACTCCAGCCTGGGTGATAGAGCACAACTCAGTCTCAAAAAAAAAAAATATATATATATATATATACACACACACACACACACACACACACACACACACACACACACACCCCTACCTGTTGTGTCCTTTCTGTATGAATTTGAAATATCCCTTTATATATTAAGGATATCGTAATTCTGGTCCATTGTATATGTTGCAGATATTTTCCCAGTTTTTCATTTATGTAAGATTTTAAAAACTGTTTTGACTACAGAAGAATCTGGTTAAAGTTTCCACCTTCAGTTCCATGTAAGAAATACTCACTGCTGCCACTGGATTTTTAAAATAGTCCCCAATTTTATCCTAGTGCTCTATAGTTTGGTTTTAAGATATTTAAATCTTTACACAGATTAGTTGTGTCTGGGATACAATAGAGATGATAAAAGGCAGATTTCAATTTTTGCTGTTATCAAGTTTTATAATACTGGTATTTGGATTTCTCATAGTGAGCAAGTGTTACTTTTGTAATTCAGGCAATTATGAAAATGAACCATCTATTGGGCTTTTATTATGGAATCTGATGGAAATTAATTTTCACTGATTTTCCAAACGTTTACTTAGATGTCTCATCACCTATCATTAACTTGTAGCTGAGATTGAAGGATGCTTAGGAGATGCCCAAGTGAGGAAAAGGAGGACAGTCCAATCGGGGCAGGTAGTATGCCCAGAGAGGGTCAAAAATAGCCAGTGCAGGAGCCAAGCATGGTCACTTATGCTTGTAATCCCAGCACTTTGGGAGGCTGAGGTAGGTGGATCACCTGAGGTCAGGAGTTTGAGACCAGCCTGGCCAACATAGTGAAACCCTACCTCTACTAAAAATACAAAAATTAGCTGGACATGGTGGTCCACACCTAAAATCCCAGTTACTCAGGAGGCTGAGGCAAGAGAACCACTTGAGGCAAGAGAACCACTTGAGGCAAGAGAATCACTTGAGGCAGGAGGTGGAGGTTGCAGTGAACTGAGATCACACCACTACACTCCACCCTGGGTGACAGAGTGAGACTCTCTCCAAAAAAAAAAAAATAAAGGCCAGTGCATTCCAGGAATTTCACACTGATTCACGTGACCTGGAGTAAAAGGTGCAAATAGAGTCCTCTTAGTATTTGAGGATATTCTGGAAGGACAAATTTTTAAAATTCGAAATTCAAAGGTTAATGTTATCAAAGGTTTCCACCATCTATAAGTCCTAACTATCAATACTGAACTTTTGTGTATTTATCTTCTTTTACTTAAATAAAAGATGTCAGAGAAAGTTCAAGTTCCCTCTGATCATCATTTCCCATTCTACTCTCTCTTCCTCAAACATAGCCACACTTCGTAAGTTTAGTACGTTCACACTTAGAGTCCAACAAATTATATGAGCAAATGTGTGTGGTTGCGTGTGTGTGTGTGTATTACGATTAATACAAGTGAAAAATTAATACAAGTGACTACAAGTGAAAAAAACCCAAAACAAAGAGAATAGCGGTTTAAAAGATAAATATTTATTTCTTTTGCGTATAAGAGTCTTCGTAGGTAGTCTAGACCTGATGTGGCCTCATTATTATGTTAGGAACCCAACTTTCTTTGATTTTTTAGGTCCTCCATTCCTGGAGTCTATTTCTGAATTTACTTTATGGTGCAATATGGCTGTTATAGCTCCTGCCATCACATTCACATTCCAACCAACAGAAAGGTTTAGAAGGATTAAAGAAATAGGGGGAGGATAGGAAGATGTTGTGGGTTGAACTATGTCCCCGCAAAAAATATCTTAAAGTCTGAATCTCCCGATACCTGTGAATGTGGCCTTATTTGAAAATAAGGTCTTTGCAGGTGTGATCAAGTTAAGATACTGATTTAGGTGGGTCCTGATCCCGTGTGACAGGTGTCCTTATAAGAAGAGGAGAGACCCAGAATCAGACACACATGAGAGAATGCAATCTGAAGACAGGGTCAGATAGTGGATGTATCTGTAGCCAGGGAGGGTCAAAGATCACCAGCAACACAAGGAGCCAGGAGCAAGGCACAGAATCCACTGTTCTCTAGAGCCCCCAGAGAGCACCGACTTCAGACTTCTAAAGCCTCCAGAGCTGTCAGAGAATACATTTCTGTTGTTTAAAGCCACCTCATTTACGGCTCTTTGCTACAGTAGCGTTACTCGAAAAATACCAGGGTTCATTCCCCTGACGAGTAAGAAATGACTCTCCACAAGGAGGCAGGATTTGATCAATGGGCGTTTTATTACTTGGCTCAAGTAAGGAGGACGCTGGGAGGATTCTCCCAAGCAGTGTCTCTCATAGGGAAAGTGACGAGGGTTTCATGGGGTGATGGAGGGTACCTCACCCCACATAGATGTGCAGAGGCAGTGAGCCATCAAGCTGGCACATAGGTTGCATGTTATGATAATGAAGCTATAGCTTTTCCCAGGGAAGAGACTTGAGCATGGTAATAAGGAACGTTCACTTGGGTTCATCACCTGTCAGGAGCTGGTTTAAACCAACAAGATGACCTCTTTCTACCCAGGGCTGGGGAAGAGCAGGCTGCAGGGCAGGAGGCTGTAAAACGGGCTGATTGTTCAAATGGATTAAATTCCCACAATCCCTGGAGCCTCTTCCTGTCTGCTTACAGTAGCCCTGGGAAACCAATACAGAAAGAAAAAGGGGAAAGATAAGTGGGAGGAGGAAGTGAAGGACTTAAAAGGTTTTCCTCAGCAGTCACTTAGGGAAGGTTTCCAGAACCGCTCCACAACATGCCTCAGATCCTGTTGAACATAGCTTAAACATGGGCACACCTAGCTGCAAGGAAATCGTTATTCTGGATTTCCACACACCCAGCTAAAATTTTTATGACACCAGGGGAAGAACAGTGCTTTTCAAAATGTACATATAAGGAGCATCAGCTGTGTTTTGTTTTTTTTTTTTTTTTCTCACTCCTTTGAGGGATTTGTCCAAGTTGCAAACGTGTAATTCTAATTTGCTATATTTAAGAGCTATTTTACCATGTATGTTTACCACCATTCACCTTCTGAGTGATAGTTACATTTTTTATTTTTCTCTCTCTTACAAACAGAACTGCAACAAATGTTGCATCATCTCTTTGAGCATAGGTGGGAGGATCTCCCTAAAATGTGTCCTTGTAGGTAATAGCATATAATCATTTCCCATTTTAAAAGAATTTCCAGGCTAGGTGCGGTGGCTCACACCTGTAATCCCAGCACTTTGGGAGGCCAAGGTGGGGACGGGTCACTTGAGGTCAGGAGTTCGAGACCAGTCTGACCAACATGGTGAAACCCCATCTCTACTAAAGATAGAAAAATTAGCTGGGTATGGTGGAGCATGCCTGTAATCCCAGCTACTCAGGAGACTGAAACAGGAGAATCACTTGAACAAAGGAGGGGGAGGTTGCAGTGAGCCTAGACCGTGCCACTGTACTCCAACCTGGGTGACAGAGTGAGACTCCATCTCTAAATAAATAAATAAATAAATAAATAAATAAATAAATAAATGGTATTTCCAAATTGTTCTTCCAGGTGGTTGTGGCAATGTATACCCTCTCTTGCAGTGTAGCCTATCTTACTGCCAACACTTGATATGATTAAACTTTTTAACTTTTTTCGTAAGTGCAGGTAAAAATAAAATAGTATCAATTGTAAGTTTTTATTGAACTACACTAAGCTATAATTTACGTATAATGAAATGTACCCATTTTAAGTGCACAGCTGAATAAGACTTGACAAACGTATACCCCCATGGTAAATACGACCACAATCAACACATACAACATATCCATCACATAAAATAATTCTTCGATGCATTGTAGAACAGCTGTAAGTCAATAGGTTGGAAGATTTAGATAAAATGGAAATTTTTGTCTAAAAATGACCTAGCAAAACTGACATAAGAAACATCAGAAAACCCAATACTCCTATAGCTAATAAAGTAAATCTAGGGGGTTTCTCAAAAAACTAAAAAGAGAACTACCCTATGATCTAGGAATCTCCCTGTTAGATATATACCCAAGAGAAAGGAAATCAGTATATCAAAGAAATACCTGCACTTCCATGTTTACTGCAGCACTAGTCACAGTAGCCACGATCTGGAAGCAATTTAAATGTCCGCCAACAGACGAATGGATAAAGAAAGTGTGGCACACATATATAATGGAGTACTATTCCACCATAAAAGAGAATGAGATCCTGTCATTTGCAACAACATGGATGAAACTGGAGGTCATTCTGTTAATTGAAATAAGCCAGGCACAGAAAGACAAGCTTCCCATGTTCTCACTTATTTGCGGGAGCTAAAAAGAAGAACAATTGAACTTACGGAGATAGAGAGTTGGACCGTGGTTATCAGAGGCTAGTGGTTGGGGGGATGATTAATGGGTACAGAGTTCAACAGAATAGTAAGATCTGTATTTGATAGCACATCAGGGTGACTACAGTCAATAATTCATTGTACATTTTAAAGTAATTAAAAGAATAGAGTTGGATTGTTTGTAACGCGAAGAAAGGATAAATACTTGAGGTGATGGACACTCCATTTACCCTAATGTGATTATTACACATCAAATGCCTGTATCAACATATCCTGTGTACCCCAAAATATATATGCCTACTATTGACCCCAAAAAATTAAAAATTAAAAAAGAAATTAAATCTGTAATTATAATTAATCCCTTCTCTCAGCCCCTCCACACCACACACACACACACACACACACACACAACCACACAAGCACCCCAGGCCTATGTGTTTTTACCAGCGAATTATTTTGAGTACTTAGGGAAGAAAGAACCAATCTAACAAAATCCTCAAATTAATCAATCAATTCAATGCAATCTCAATCAAAATCCCAGCAGGAATTTTTTTGTTGTGGAAAATGACTGCATCATGCTAAACGGCATGTGGAAATGTGAAGGGTCCACTAGAGTAAAGATAATTTGGAACAAGAACAAAGTTGGAGGGAGGCTGTCAGTGCTGCTAGAAATGCTTTATATCTTGGGTCAGGTGGTAGTTGCATGGTAATAATCACTTTGCAAAAATTCAGTGAGCTGCTCACTTAAGATTTATGCACTTGTATGAATGTTACATATTAATAAAGATGTTTACAAAACAAAACCACCTTCAAAAACCAAACCCTCTACTTGCCAGGAGCAAAGGTTCTCTGGGAAGTCTTTCCTATTTATACTTAGTAGTACTTTTATAGAATATAGTACAATGGTTCAAAATATTAGAGGCTGTTCTTGCCTGCTATTAATTTTATATATATTAAAATAAATGCAAAATATATAAAAATATATAAACATATACAAGTAAAATATGCATGTAAATATATATGTGTAAATATGTATAATATATAAATATATGTGAAATATATGCAAAATTTATATAATGTAAAAATATGTATAATACATTATATATACATACATAATACATACACATATATTAGGGGCCAGGCGTGGTGGTTCTCACCTGTAATCCTGGCACTTCGGCATGTTGCTTGAGCCCAGGAGTTTGAGACCAGCCTGCGCAACATGATGAAATCCCTTCTCTATAAAAAATACAAGCAATAGCTGGGCATGGTGGAGCATGCCTACAGTACCAGCTTCTTGGGAGGCTGAGGTAGGAGGATCACTTGAGCCCATGGAGATCAAAGCTTTGAGACCCTCTCTCAAAAAAAAAAAAAAAAAAAAAAAAAAGCTGGAATCAGCCAGACCCAGCTTCAAATCTGGCTCTGCTGCTTGGAATAAATTGATATAAATGGGTATAACAGCTTTGGAAAATGAGTTGGCAATCTCCAGCAACAAAACATATTTCCAGCCTGTGACCCAGCAATACAGCTGCTAGACATATACTCAGTATAAATGACGTCTATGTAATAGTCACAAACTTCAAAGAGCCCAAGTTCAAAGGACTGACCATCTTTGGGTGTGTTGCTTTACTCTTTAAGCATGTGTACAATGGACCTAATGACATTCAGTTACCTCATAGTTTTCACCGCCAATGAAGAAAGCACTTAAGATTTTTAAAATAAGGGCTCGATTTTTAAATAAATATGTTGTCAATCACATTACTGGGTATATACCCAAAGGAATATAAATTGTTCTGCCACAAAGACACAGGCACATGTATGTTCATCACAGCACTATTCACAATAGCAAAGACATGGAATCAATCCACCTAAATGCCCATCAGTGGTAGACTGGATAAAGAAAATGAGGTAATTATACAGCCTGGAATACTATACAGTCATAAAAAGGAATTAGATTACCTCCTTTGCAGCAACATGGATGAAGCTGGAGGCTATTATCCTAAGAGAACTAACTCAGGAACAGAAAATCTAATCTCGCATGTTCAAATAGCACCAGGGCCTATTTGAGCAGGGAGGGAAAGAGGAGGGTGAGCATCAAAAAACTATCTATTGGGTACTGTGCTCATTACATGAGTGATGCAATAATCTGTACACCAAACCCCAGTGACATGCAATTTACCTGTAACAAACCTGCACATGTACCCCTAAACCTAAAATAAAAGCTAAAAGTAAAGATGTTGTTACTCATACCCCAATAAAGTATAAAATGCTTCTCCCACCACTCATAATACCAGAATTCCTTCTGATGCCCATATTAAAATTATATTTATCAATTGAGACTACTAGAGTAGGAAATGTGACTACTCTGAGTCTGAGAAATCTCAACCCACCTCTGCACAAAGGGTGTTGATGAGCTCAACAGAGACGTGTGGGTGTTGAAAGGCATCGTAGCCCTTCCCGGAGCAAGGGCTTGCTTGCTTATCCCTGCGTCTGAGGTCATGTAACTCCCGCCAGTTCAGCCAGGACTTAAAACCATAGCTAATGCTCCTCTCTCCTCCTCCCCGCAAGATGATCAGCCGTCGAAGCACCGCCTCTACTGAGTTCACTCCATTTGGAGTCCTCTGGGGGAAGGACATGGATTGTGTACACCAAGGAATTAGACTTTTATATTTCATTGTGTGTCTGTTGAGGCGGCGGTGAACCAGATGTGGTTTTCGACAGACATAACTTCAAAAGCCGTAAACACACTTATCAGGAAACTGCAGAACATGAGACAGCCGGCAACAGTCAAGGTCACTGACAGGTGACGTGGCCAATAAAGGGAGATTAAAAGCCATGACTTGTCTGACATGGGTCCATTTGATACTTACCAATGGCAGGATACGGAACGTTGCCTACTGTTGATGGGAACTCATTGAACATAGTGTAATTTCTTAGAAAGTGAATCCCTGTAATTTTTCTCTATGGAAAAAAAAAAAAAAAAAAGGAAGGAAATAAAATCCAGGTAGCTCTCTGCTGATGACCTAAATGTGTTTATTTACTGAATACCATTTACCCTTGGCCAGCTTTTCTGCTAAGCATTCTCTCTTACTGAATCCTCAGTACAACCAAATGTGTTCTCAAATTAATAACTATCCTGCCTTTACAGTAGGGAGAAGTGAGACTCAAGGGATTTGTGGTGAAGTTTCCAAGCTAGTCAGTGCCAGCCAGGACTGCAACCCAGAGATTATGTTATAATGCTTATGCACGGTGACAGAGCCTTACTCTAGGTGAAGGCATGGCATCCAGATGGCCTTGTTTTCTGGCTGCATGAGCAATTGGAACGCAAAGCCAAACCTACCTAATTTTTGGATACCATCCTTTCTGCAGCCAAAAAACAAGAAATGCATACTCTAAAGAATTGCTGGAAACGTTTATTTGCATGCCGGGCGGCGACGCCACAGTCCTCTGATTCCGTACTACGTGGCCTAGGGAAGATTTTCACAAATCAAGCTTTCGTCTACCCCAAATAACATTTTATGCATGCCAAGGAATCTCACTATTTAAAAAAGCTCATTCACAAAGCCTCCTTTTGCTTTTCACCCATCACTGTATTCTTTAGTGTAGGTTTAAAAAAAAACAAAACAAAACAAAACACAGCTTGAAATTCAGGTTTAAACCACTGGGAGCATCTACTAAGAACAAACCAAATTAAGATGAAGTGATTCTTCAAATATTTGGTGTCCTAAATAAGCTTGGCCCAGAGGTAAGCTGTGGTCACCTCTTTGCATTTTAAACAAACTTGACCCGAGCTTACATCACACATCCTATGAGTTGAACAGCTTGCCGAGACTTTTACAAATTCCTCAGGGTTCCTGTTTCTTTTGGTTATTTCTGCCTCCAAGTTCCTGCTCCCGTTTCCCTCCGTCTCACATTTATTCTCGTCTCTACGCTGCATGGACCCAGAGAATAACCCAGGCTCTTTCTCTGACATTCCCACACCACCTGCCCAATATATTTGTCATTGTCACTACTTTGGGGTGACCCAGAAAGGTTCTATTACAGCAACACCAGTACCTTAAAATTGTATATTAGATACCTCAGGTCTGCTCTACTCCAAAATCTCAATCTCTACTTCCTACCTCCTCAGCTGGGAGGATAAGCTCCGCTCCAGCCATTACAGCCCCTTATGATTCCTCCATCACGCCAAGCTTGTTTCTGCTTAGGGGCCTGTGGACTTGCGAGATGGTTGTCTCTCAGCCTCAAGACACGTTCACTCACGTTCCCCATGGCTCTGCACAATGTCACCTTCTAATATGTGCCTTCCTGATCATCCTTCATTAGAATGCCTTGGTCTCCCTTCTCCTTTGTCTCCATAGCTCTCATCAACACCGGAATACTGCATATTTTCTTGCACCTTTTTTTTTTTTTTTCTGTCTCTCCTACCAGAACTCATGCTCTGTGAGGGCGGCAGTTTTGCCTGTTGTTTTCTCCAGTACCTCCAGCACCTAGAATAGAGGCGTGCATACCCAGGGGAATATTGATGCAGTTTATTGACTGAGTCAGAAGATCACTAAAGAGACTTTCCATCTGGAGTACTATTCAGCCATGAAAAAGAATGAAGTCCTGTCATTTGCAACAACATGGATGGAACTGGAGGTCATTATGTTAAGTGAAATAAACCAGGCACAGAAAGACAAACTGCATGTTCTCATTTATTTGTGGGATCTAAAAATAAAAAACAATGAACTTATGGAGATAGAGAGTAGAAGGATGGTTAACAGAGGCTGGGAAGATAGCGGGGGGGATGGGGGAACGTTAATGGGTACAAAGAAATACCTAGAAATAAATAAGGCCAGGCGTGGTGGTTCATGCCTCTAATCCAGCACTTCAGGAGGCTGTGGCGGGTGGATTGCCTGAGCTCAGGAGTTTGAGACCAGCCTGGACAACATGGCAAAACCCCATCTCTAATAAAAATATAAAAAATTAGCCAAGCATGATGGTGCGTGCCTGAAATCCGAGCTGTATGGGAGGCTGAAGCACGAGAATCGCTTGAACCCAGGAGGCAGAAGTTGCAGTGAGCCTAGATCGTGCCACTGCACCCCAGCCTGGGCAACACAGCAAGGTTGTCTCCCAAAAAAAAAAAAAGAATAAATAAGACCTACTATAAGATACCACACAGGGTGACTATAGTCAATAACTTAATTGTACATTTTAAAATAACTAAAAGAGTACAATTGGATTGTTTGTAACACAAAGGATAAATGCTTCAGAGGATGGATACTCCATTCTCCATATTATTTCACATTGCATGACTGTATCAAAATATTAATTTTTTTAGACGGAATTTCATTCTTTCGCCCAGGCTGGAGTGCAGTGGCACAATCTTGGCTCACTGCAACCTCTGCCTCCTGGGTTTAAGCAATTCTACTGCCTCAGCCTCCTGAGTAGCTGGGATTACAGGCACGTACCACCATGCCCAGCTAATTTTTGTATTTTTATTAGAGATGGGATTTCTCCATGTTGATCAGGCTGGTCTCAAACCCCTGACCTCAGGTGATCCACCTGCCTCAGCCTCCAAAAGTGCTGGGATTACAGGCATAAGCTACCGCGCCTGGCCCCAAAATATTAATTTTTATGAGTACATAAGTGTGTATATGAGGTCTCATGTATCCCCATAAATATACCTAACGTGTTCATAAAAATTAAAAATTACAAAACTTAATTTTTTTCAAATAATTTTTTAAAGATACTTTTTATTTAGTTTTCTTTTCAGGAGCCATGCCGACAGGGCCACATCTGAGTATAAGTAAGAAATGAGGGTGATATTTTGCCACCACAGAGAAGGCAAGGCCTGAGCAGCATGATGCTGGAGGAGAACTCATGATCTGGGCTGGGATCCAGAAAGGATTGAGAAGGAAGCTGCGGTCAGTCCTGCGGGTGGGAGGGCCCAGACCTCTGAGGCTTGGCACGTGGAGCAGAAGGTGCGACTTCAAAGTGTGAGTGCCCTGCCCCGTGAGAAGTACCAAGGCCAGGGACATTCACTGAGTTACACATCCCTCTTGGTGTAAGCTAGGATAGACGCTGGTAAAGAGTTTGGCGTCTATGATTGGACTACAGTATTCAAATCCTCACCCTCTGGAACTGGATATTACAATCTGAAGTGAAACAAGCCAGACACAGAAGTCAAATACTGCATATTCTCACTCATAAACAGGTGCTAAAAAGTGTGCGCCTATGGATGTAAAGAGTGGGATGATAGATGATGGAGACTGGGAAGAGGGGGAGGGTTGGAGGAGGTGGATAAACTACTGAATGGGTACAATGTACATTATTTGGGTGATGGATACCCTAAAAATATTAACCTGACCATACTATACAATCTATGCATATAACACAATTCCACTTGTACATCATACATTTATATAAATAAATGGCAAATATAAGAATGCCTTAAAAAAATAGAATCCTCACTGGGCACAGTGGCTCATGCCTGTAATCCTAGCACTTTGGGAGGCCGAGGTGGGCATATCACTTGATGTCAGGAGTTCGAGACCAGCCTGGCCAACATTTTGAAACCCCGTCTCTACTAAAAATACAAAAATTAGCTGGGCATGGGGAGGCGCACCTGTAATCCCAGCTACTCAGGAGGCTGAGGCAGGAGAATCTCTTGAACCCAGGAGGCAGAGGTTGCAGTGAGTCAAGATTGTACCACTGCATTCCAGCCTGGGAGACGGAGCGAGACTCCATCTCAAAAAAAAAAAAAAAAAAAAAAAAAAAAAAAATAGACTCGTCATCCACAAAGTCTTAGTTGTGTGACTTTGGACAAGTGATTTAGCTGATCCAGGGAGACACTTGTCCCCCACTTGGAAATAGCATTATTGCTTTACTGATAAGTTTTATTTAAAAAAAAAAAAAAAAAAACTCAGAAAATTCAGTAAAGTATGCACAAAGGAAGGAAAAATGTCACAACTACACCAGCCAGAGATCAGTCCCCTGTATCTAACAGTGCATGTGAATCTTGCTAGACCCGCCCTGTGCTATTTGGTGGTCACCAGTCACGTGACTGCTGAGCATGGGAAGTGTGGCTGGTCCAAACTGAGATGTGCTGCAATTGCCAAAGACGGGCCGGATTCCAGAGACTTAGAACCCAGGAAAAAAGTACAATATCTCATTCATAATTTTTAGATTGGTTACAGGTTGAAATGCTAATATCTGAAGTATTTAAAAATAAAATGTTACTAAAATTAATTTCACCTTTTTCACTTTTTAATACAGCTAGTCAGGAAACAACAGGTGCTGGAGAGGATGTGGAGAAATGGGAACACTTTTTCACTGTTGGTGGGACTGTAAACTCGTTCAACCATTGTTCAAGACAGTGTGGCGATTCCTCAAGGATCTAGAACTAGAAATACCATTTGACCCAGCCATCCTATTACTGGGGATATACCCAAAGGATTATAAATCATGCTGCTATAAAGACACATGCACACGTATGTTTATTGTGACACTATTCACAATAGCAAAGACTTGGAACCAACCCAAATGTCCATCAGTGACAGACTGGATTAAGAAAATGTGGCACATATACACCATGGAATACTATGCAGCCATAAAAAAGGATGAGTTCATGTCCTTTGTAGGGACGTGGATGCAGCTGGAAACCATCATTCTCAGCCAAATATCACAAGAACAGAAAACCAAACACCGCCTGTTCTCACTCATACGTGGGAATTGAACAATGAGATCACTCGGACACAGCAAGGGGAACATCACACACCGGGGCTTGTCATGGGGTGGGGGGAGGGGAGAGGGATGGCATTAGGAGATATACCTAATGTAAATGACGAGTTAATGGGTGCAGCACACCAACATGGCACATGTGTACATATGTAACAAACCTGAACATAGTGCACATGTACCCTAGAACTTAAAATATAATAATAAAAAATAAATTAATTAATTAAAAAAAGAAAAATTTAAATTTCTCAGGCCTATAATCCCAGCCCTTTGGGAGGCTGAGGCAGGCAGATTACCTGAGGTCAGGAGTTCAAGACCAGCCTAGTCAACATGGGGAAACCCTGTCTCTACTGAAAATACAAAAATCAGCGGGGCATGGTGTTGGGCGCCTGTAATCCCAGCTACTTAGGAGGCTGAGGCAGGAGAATCACTTGAACCTGGGAGCCAGGGGTTGCAGTGAGCCGACATTGCACCACTACGCTCTAGCCTTGGCAACAAAGATTCTGTCTCAAAACATAATAAAATAAAAAGAAAAAAGAAAATTTTAAATTACTTATGTGGCTTATGTTATACTTTTGTTAGGCAAAATCTCAGAAAAGCTGAGATGTCCTAGCTTCTCTCTTTCCTCATTTACATATGTATCTACATATATGTAGTTTTTTTTTAAAAAAGGAATACGTTACATGTATTGTTTTATGTACCTGCTACTTTTACAACCTGCAGAAACATTTTTACATATCAGTAAACTAGAATTCTCTTTTTGAGACTGGATCTCACTCGATCACCCAGGCTGGAGTGCAGTGGTGCCATCCTAGCTCACTGCAGCCTCAACCTCTCAGGCTCAAATAATCCTCCCTCCTCAGCCTCCCAAGTAGCTGGAACTACAGGCACGTGCAACCATGTCCGGCTAATTTTGTTTATTTTTGTAGAGATGGGGTCTATGTTTCCCAGGCTGGTCTTGAACTCCTGGACTCAAGCTATCCACCTGTCTCAGCCTCGCAACTCATTTTTGATGGTACTATAATACTAAATAAATGCATCAGGACATATAATTGAACACTGTTGAACCATTTCATTTTTTCTTTCCTCTTGCCTTTTTACTGGTATATAAAACCCTGTGACAACTTGTATTAAAAGATACCATGTGGAAAAAGTCCCTGCCTGACAGCTCTGAAGAGAGCAGTGGTTCTCCCAGCACAGTGTTCGACCTCCGATAACGGACAGACTGCCTCCTCAAGTGGGTCCCTGACCCCCGTGGAACCTGACTGGGAGACACCTCCCAGTAGGGGCTGATAGACACCTCATACAGGAGGGTGCCCCTCTGGGATGAAGCTTCCAGAGGAAGGACCGGGCAGCAGCATTTGCTGTTCTGCAGCCTCTGCTGGTGATACCCAGGCAAATAGGGTCTGGAGTGGACCTTGAGCAAACTCCAACAGACCTGCAGCTGAGAAGCCTGTTAGAAGGAAAACTAACAAACAAAGGAATAGCATCAACATCAACAAAAAGGACATCCACACCAAAACCCCATCTGTAGGTCACCAACATCAAAGACCAAAGGTAGATAAAACCACAAAGATGGGGGGAAACCAGAGCAGAAAGGCTAAAAATTCCAAAAACCAGAACGCCTCTTCTCCTCCAAAGGAACACAACTCCTCGCCAGCAAGGGATCAAAACTGGACAGAGAATGAGTTTGAGGAGTTGACAGAAGTAAGCTTCAGAAGGTAGGTAATAAACTTCTCCGAGATAAAGGAGCATGTTCTAACCCATCGCAAGGAAGCTAAAGACCTTGAAAAAAGGTTAGACGAATGGCTAACTAGAATAAACAGTGTAAAGAAGAGCTTAAATGACCTGATGGAGCTGAAAACCACAGGACAAGAACTTCAGGAAGCACACACAAGCTTCAGTAGCCGATTCGATCAAGCAGAAGACCAGATATCAGTGATTGAAGATCAAATTAACGAAATAAAGAAAGAACACAAGATTAGAGAAAAAAGAATGAAAAGAAACCAACAAAACCTCTATGGAATATGAGACTATACGAAAAGACCAAATGTATGTTTGATTGGTGTACCTGAAAGTGACGGGGAGAATGGAACCAAGTGAGAAAACACTCTTCAGGATATGATCCAGGAGAACTTCCCCAACCTAGCAAGGCAGACCAACATTCAAATTTAGGAAATACAAAGACCACCACAAAATACTCCTCGAGAAGAGCAACCCCAAGACACATAATTGTCAGACTCACCAAGGTTGAAATGAAGGAAAAAATGTTAAGGGCAGCCAGAGAGAAAGGTCAGGTTACCCACAAAGGGAAGCCCATCAGACTAACAGCAGATCTCTCTGCAGAAACCCTACAAGCCAGAAGAGAGTGGGGGCCAATATTCAACACTCTTAAAGAATTTTCAACCCAGAATTTCATATCCAGCCAAACTAAGCTTCATAAGTGAAGGAGAAATAAAATCCTTTACAGACAAGCAAATGCTGAGAGATTTTGTCACCACCAGGCCTGCCTTATAAGAGCTCCTGAAGGAAGCACTAAACATGGAAAAGAACAACTGGTATGAGCCACTGCGAAAACATGCCAAATTGTAAAGACCATTGACACTACAAAGAAACTGCATAACTTAACGGGTGAAATAACCAGCTAGCATCATAATGACAGGATCAAATTCATACATAACAATATTAACTTTAAATGTAAACAAGCTAAATGCCCCAATTAAAAAATACAGACTGGCAAACTGGATAAAGAGTCAAGACCCAGTGTGCTGTATTCAGGAGACCCATCTCACATGCAAAGACATATCTAGGCTCAAAATAAAGGAATGGAGGAAGATCTAGCAAGTAACTGGAAAGTTAAAAAAAAAAAAAAAAAAAAAAAAAAGGTAGGGGTTGCAATCCTGGTCTCAAAACAGACTTTAAACCAACAAAGATCAAAAGAGATAAAGAAGATCATTACATAATGGTAAAGGGATCAATTCAACAAGAAGAGCTAACTATCCTAAATATATATGCACTCAATACAGGAGCGCCCAGATTCATAAAGCAAGTCTTTAGAGACCTACAAAGAGATTTAGACTCCCACACAATAATAACAGGAGACTTTAACACCCCACTGTCAACATTAGACAGATAAGACAGAAAATTAACAACGATATCCAGGACTTGAATTCAGCTCCTGAACAAGTGGACATAATAGACATCCACGAAACTCTGTTCCCCAAATCAATAGAATATACATTCTTCTCAGTACCACAACACACTTATTCTAAAATTGACCACGTAATTGGAAGTAAAACACTCCTCAGCAAGTGTAAAACAACAGAAATCACAACAAACTATCTCCCAGATCACAGTGCAATCAAATTAGAACTCAGGATTAAGAAACTCACTCAAAATTGCACAACTACATGGAAACTGAACAACCTAATCCTTAATGACTACTGGGTATATAATGAAATGAAGGCAGAAATAAAGATGTTTTTTAAAACCAATGAGAACAAAGACACAAACTACCAGAACCTCTGGTACCCATTTAAAGCAGTGTGTAAAGGGAAATTTATACCTCTAAATGCCCACAAGAGAAAGTAGGAAAGATCTAAAATCGACACCCTAACATCACAATTAAAAGAACTAGAGAAGCAAGAGCAAACACATTCAAAAGCTAGGAGAAGACAAGAAATAACTAAGATCAGAGCAGAACTGTAGGAGAGAGAAACACAAAAAAAACCTTCAAAAAAAATCAATGAATCCAGGAGCTGGTTTTTTGAAAAGATCAACAAAATAGACTGCTAGCAAGACTAATAAAAGAGAGAAGAATCAAATAGATGCAATAAAAATTGATAAATGGGGTATCACCATCGATCCCACAGAAATACAAATTACCATCAGAGAATTCTATAAACACCTCTACGTAAATAAACTAGAAAATCTAGAAGAAATGGATAAATTACTGGACACATACACCCTTCCAAGATTAAGCCAGGAAGAAGTTGTATCTCTGAATAGACCAATAACAGGTTCTGAAATTGAGGCAATAATGAATAGCCTACCACCCAAAAAAGGTCGAGGACCAGACGGATTCACAGCTGAATTCTACCAGAGGTACAAAGAGGAGCTGGTACCATTTCTTCTGAAACTATTCCAAACAATAGCTAAAGAGGGAATCCTCCCTAACTCATTTTATGAGGCCAGCATCATCCTGATACCAAAGCCTGGCATAGACACAACAAAAAAAGAATTTTAGACCAATATCCCTGATGAATATCGATGCAAAAATCCTCAATAAAATATGGCAAACTGAATCCAGCAGCACATCAAAAAGCTTATCCACCATGATCAAGTCAGCTTCATCCCTGGGATGCAAGGCTTGTTCAATATACACAAATCAGTAAACGTAATCCATCACATAAACAGAACCAACAACAAAAGCCACATGATTATCTCAATAGAGCAGAAAAGGCCTTCAACAAAATTCAACAGCCTTTCATGCTAAAAACTCTCAATAAACTAGGCATTGACGGAACATATCTCAAAATAATAATAACTATTTATGACAAACCCACAGCCAATATCATACTGAATGGGCAAAAACTGGAAGCCTTCTCTTTGAAAACTGGCACAAGACAGGGATGCCCTCTCTCACCACTCCTATTCAACACAGTATTGGAAGTTCTGGCCAGGGCAATCAGGCAAGAGAAAGAAACAAAAGGTACTAAATTAGGAAAAGAGGAAGTCAAATTGTCCCTGTTTGCAGATGACATGATTGTATATTTAGAAAACCCCATCGTGTCAGCCCCAAATCCTCTTAAGCTGATAAGCAACTTCAGCAAAGTCTCAGATAAAAAAATCAATGTGCAAAAATCACATGCATTCGTATATATCAAGAACAGACAGAGAGCCAAATCACGAGTGAATTTCCATTCACAGTTGCTACAAAGAGAATAAATTACCTAGGAATATAACTTACAAGGGACATGAAGGACTTCTTCAAGGAGAACTACAAACCACTGCTCAAGGAAATAAGAGGGAACACAAAATAATAAAAAACATTCCATGCTCATGGATACGAAGAATCAGTATCATGAAAATAGCCATACTGCCTAACGTAATTTATAGATTCAATGCTATTCCCATCAAGCTACCATTGACTTTCTTCACAGAATTGGAAAAAAAAAAAAAAAAAAAAAGACTTTAAATTTCATATGGAACCAAAAAAGAACCCACATAGCCAAGATAATCCTGAGCAAAAAGAACAAAGCTGGAGGCCTCATGCTATCTGACTTCAAACTATACTACAAGGCTACAGTAACCAAAATAGCATGGTCTGGTACCAAAGCAGATATATAGACATATGGAACAGAACAGAGGTCTCAAATAACACCACACACCTACAACGATCTGATTTTTGACAAACCTGGCAAAAACAAGAAATGGGGAAAGGATTCCCTATTTAATAAATGGTGCCGAGCAAACTGGCTAGCCATATGTAGAAAGCTGAAACTGCATCCCTTCCTTACACCTTACACAAAAATTAACTCAAGATGGATTAAAGACTTAAATGTAAGACCTAAAACCATAAAATATCCTAGAAGAAAACCTAGGCAATACCATTCAGGACATAGGCATGGGCAAAGACTTTATGACTAAAACACCAAAAGCAATGGCAACAGAAGCCAAAATTGAGAAATGGGATCTAATTCAACTAAAGAGCTTCTGCACAGCAAAAGACACTATCATCAGAGTGAACAGGCAACCTACAGAATGGGAGAAAATTTTTGCAATCTAGTCATCTGATAAAGGGCTAATATCCAGAATCTACAAGCAACAAACAAGTTTACAAGAGAAAAACAAACAACCCCATCACAAAGTGGGCAAAGGATATGAACAGACACTTCTCAAAAGAACACATTAATGTAGCCAACAGACATATGAAAAAATTATCATCACTGGTCAGAGAAATGCAAATCAGAACCACAATGAGATACCATCTCACACCAGTTAAAATGGCAATCATTAAAAAGTTAGGAAACAACACTTGCTGGAGAGGATGTGGAGAAAGAGGAATGCTTTTACACTGTTGGTGGGAGTGTAAATTAGTTCAACCGTTGTGGAGGACAGTGTGGCAATTCCTCAAGGATCTAACACTGGAAATACCATTTGACCCAGCCATCCCATTACTGGGTATATACCCAAAGGATTATAAATCATGCTACTATAAAGACACATGCACACATATGCTTATTGCATCACTATTCACAATAGCAAAGACTTGGAACCAACCCAAATGTCCGTCAATGATAGACTGGATTAAGAAAATGTGGCACATATACACCATGGAATACTATACAGCCATTAAAAAGATGGGTTCATGTCTTTGCAGGGACATGGTTGAAGCTGGAAACCATCATTCTCAGCAAAATATCACAAGGACAGAAAACCAAACATCGCATGTTCTCACTCGTTAGTGGGGGCTGAACAATGAGAACACATGGACACAGCAAGGGGAACATCACACACTGGGGCCTGTTGCTGGGTGGGGAGCTGGGGGAGGGATAGCATTAGGAGAAATACCTAATGTAAATGACTAGGTGATGGGTGCACCAAACCAACATGGCACATGTATACCTATGTAACAAACTTGCATGTTGTACACATGTATCCTAGAACTTAAAACAAACAAAACAAACAAACAAAAGGAAACCATGTGTACCTGTTATTTCTCTAGGACAAACTCCTAAAATAGATTTAGAGCTCATGGAAACCAAGTAAGTCACAGGCTCCTAAGACCAGCAACTTTATGAACAGATGCTGTTAGGTGGAACTGTAGGATGATTTTAGCAGCCTTTGACAAATCTCTTTGAGGCTTTAATACACTTTGTTCTAGAACACAGGAGATGAATGGTCTAATATAGAGGCTCTGGAGACAGACAAACCAGACAGAAAAACCAAGTTCCAATTCTGGTTCTGTGTCATTTCTAATGATGTGACTTCAGGCCAGTTTTGTGACCTGAGCCTCAGTCTCCATATCTAAAAAATGGGAGCAGCAACTATACAGCCCTCCTAAAGTTACTCTTCGGATTGAGTGAAATGCTATGTAAAATTGTTCAGTACAGTGCCTGGCTCTTGGTAAAACCTCAGGAAATGTGGTTATTAACATTTTTGAGATCTGGTTTGGATATGTCAATCAATATACACATATACACAGGTTTCTGCATTTCTGTCATACTCACCCCCTCTCAATGACTTTTTTTTTTCAAACAGAGATCTATTTGCTAAAATAAATTGAAATGGGTGAAGAATATGAGGCACAATTTATACTAGATATATCTGCAATTACTAACTCTGAATTAAACATATCCCTTCATGAATAATGAAGCAGAAATAGGCCAAAGGAAAAATGAGATAAGATCTTAAATCCATGTATTTTTAATTGCTTCATTATCTAAAATTTGCTATGAATAGCAGTGGATACAGTTTGCTGTTTAAAGCACAAAAAGAAATAAGAATTTCCAGCCAAATCACAAAAGGCTATCAAAAATTAATTTTGTGTGCTCTGATCACTGAAAATGTAAGTGATTTTGAGGCAGAGTGACATTTAAAAATGCCATTTATATGCTAATAATAAATGAGTCATTTTTTTCATTTTGATGCAAAATAAATTTTATTTTCATTTTAATGAACTGTAATGAATGATAAGCATTTTCTTTTTATCTTTAAGTAAAAGTTTGGGATAGCAGAAGGTTGGCAGAGACAGGTTAGATGACTAAGAGGAAGTGAAAATGGGACCTGTCCTATGAGCTGCTACTGACCACCTAAGCTAGATGAGATCCTTTGCAGCTGAGGTGGTTATTTCTTGGATTTTAGAAATGTACAAAAGTTGAGTTTACCCCGAAGACAGTGAACTATCAATTCATGCCATATTAGAGCATGGGATCTATGAACCACATTGAATTGATTATCCTTTTTTTCTTACACTGGATGACATTCTTCTTCTAGAAACTAAAATCAGCAATGCAATCTTCACATCCTCAGTCTCTAAAGGATATTTTTCTTTTTTT
Source organism: Chlorocebus sabaeus (assembly GCF_047675955.1). Lineage (NCBI taxonomy): Eukaryota > Metazoa > Chordata > Mammalia > Primates > Cercopithecidae > Chlorocebus > Chlorocebus sabaeus. The sequence goes on from NC_132908.1 coordinate 16,816,242, forward strand.
TTTTTTTTTTTGAGACGGAGTCTCGCTCTGTTGCCCAAGCTGGAGTGCAGTGGCTGGATCTCAGCTCACTGCAAGCTCCGCCTCCTGGATTTACACCATTCTCCTGCCTCAGCTTTCCGAGTAGCTGGGACTACAGGCGCCCGCCACTTCGCCCGGCTAGTTTTTTGTATTTTTTAGTAGCGATGGGGTTTCACCATGTTAGCCAGGATGGTCTCGATCTCCTGACCTCGTGATCCACCCGTCTCGGTCTCCCAAAGTGCTGGGATCACAGGCTTGAGCCACCACGCCCGGCCTGGATATTTTTCAATAATAATGCTTATTTTCTTTTTCAGATGGAGTCTCACTCTGTTGCCCAGGCTGGAGTGCAGTGGAATAATGCTTATTCTTTATTGAAGTCTTGCTCCACATCGGACATTTTTCTATGTTTCACATCCATTCTTTTATCTAACCTTCATGACAGCCCTAAGAAGTTGGGACTATTACAATCCCTGCTTTATAGATGAGAAACTTGAAACCAGAGAGTGTAGGCAATTTCCCTTTGACTTCACAGTTAATGAAGTTTAGACCTGAATTCATATCTATGAGTTAAGTGCCATAACATTTAACTTATGTCCACTGTGAACTCTTTTTTGAAAAAGAGGAAACAGAAGGATGTCAGCTTTTACTTAAAAAAAAAAAAAAAAAATGCTAATGGTGACATTTCAGGCATCAGTTAGAAAAACATCACATCAGGGGCTGGGCATGGTGGCTCACGCCTGTAATCCCAGCACTTTGGGAGGCTGAGGTGGGCAAATCACTTGAGGCCAGGAGTTTAAGACCAGCCTGGACAACATGGTGAAACCCCATGTTAACTAAAAACACAAACATTTGCTGGGCATGGTGACACATGCGTATAATCCCAGCTACTTGGGAGGCTGAGGCAGAAGAATCACTTGAACCCAGGAGGCAGAGGCTGCAGTGAGCTGAGATCACACCACTACACTCCAGCCTGGATGACAGAGTGAGACTAAATAAATCAATAAAGAATCAATAAAGAAAACACTTTAGGAAAGACAGAGAGAAGGACTTTGGGTGTTATTGTCCACTCTGTTCAGGGTGCAGGTACCTGCCGGACACCTCACCCATATCCAGGCTAGTTTTAAAGCCAAGTTAGTCATTTTATTAGATCTGAAAGGATGCGTGCTTGAGACATCTGGGCATGTGTGCCAGGCTTTGGTGAGAAAACAGCCAGAGCTCTGCTGAGCAGAGAGGCCTTTGGTTTTTACGGAGGGTCCGATATTATTCTCTGAAGGCTGCCTTCTTCAAAGTGAGAAGTCAACTTTCCAAATTCATTCCTGTGTTTTCCTCATCTCTTACTCTTAGGTCTTGGGTTGCCTTTTCCTAACTTGGTTGTTGATGTTAATTCTCTTTAACCAGGGTCTCTTTAAATAGGAGCTAGTGAGTTATGGAGCAGTAAGTCACCCTTCAGATCTACTGGACCCAAGGCCACAGGCCAGCCCCTATTAAACAGAAAGGTCTGAATTATTATCCTATAATTCACCCACTGGAAGTGTCTTCATTCAATTATACTATGCCCCTGAATGATGATTAAAAGAAATAGAAAAAAAAAAAAAAAAAAAAAAAGGTCCTGGATCTTTGTTATAATCTAGAGTAATTTTCAGTGCCAAAGAGTTCTTCCTTTAAAGTCATTAGGAAGCAAATTAAAAAGGAAGATTAAAGAAGAGAGCTTATCACTGGTAAGGCTGCACTGTAGACAATCAATCGTATTTCAACCAATGGTAACGTGGCAGGAATTACAGCAATACAAGTATCTTCTCTTTAACCAAATCCTGTTGATTTATATCTTGCCTCCCCTTCCATTTTAGAATTGTTCTACTAGTAAGCTTAAGTTAAAACTCGTTCTAAATTATGTTGTCATCTGCCCAATGATTACACTAGACATTGCATAGTAAGTGCAAACGGGACTAGGCAAGGTTCGTGCCTGTCATCTCAGCACTTTGGGATTCCAAGGCAGGGGGATCACTTAAGGCAGGGAGTTTGAGGCCAGCCTGAGCAACAGAGTAAGACCCTGTCTCTACAAAAAATTTTTAAATTAGTTGGTCGTGGTGGCATGCACCTGTAGTTCCAGCTACTTTGGAGGCTGAGTCAGAAGGATCGCTCAAGCCCAGGGGTTTGAGGTTGCAGTGATTTGTGATTGTATCATACCACTGCTCTCCAGTCTGGGCAACAGAAAGGGACCTCTAAAAATTTAATTGAATGCAGATGGATAAACTTGATGACAGGATTAGCCTCATTGAAAAAGATGCAAACACAATGCAAGTTAAACAAAACCAAATTTGAGGTTTTCTTGTGTCTTGGTTTAGGTTCTCTCAGGAGCAGACCCTAAGACACCCATTTGTAGCTGATGTGAGAAGTGAAAGTAGTGAGTTAAAAAAGGGAAAGAAGTCAGTGTACAGTGTCATCAATCAAGCGACTCCTGTGGGCAACCGGGGCTGCAAAGCTCTGGTGAATGGTATAGGACAGGCACCTAAGGGTAGTGAGGGAGCTGGATATTGATATACTAACTCCCATAGGTCATGGGTTAAGAGCCATTGAGGAAAATGATGATTTGGCCAACTTTGACTTTGCTGTCTTCTTGCCTTTCATGAGTCTAGAGAACTCTCAGATGGCTGTCTAATTGACTTTGTTCTACTCCACCTATAGCGGTATAGCCAAAACACCGTTTTCAAGTTCAGAAACACGCATCCTCAGCTTTCTCTAGAGTCTTTACATTGTAAAGAAAATAATCTGCCAAACTGTATCTGTCTTTTTAAAAACTCTACTTATCTAAAGATGAGGCCTCACTTTGTTGCCCAGACTGGTCTCAAACTCCTGGCTTCAAGGAATTCTCCCATCTGAGCCTCCCAAAGCACTAGGACTACAGGCATGAGCCACAATTTCCAGGCCTTTTTTAAAAGCTTTTTTTTTTTTTTTTTTTTTTTTGAGATGTAGTCTCATTCTGTCACCCAGGCTGGAGTGCAGTGGCGTGATCTTGGCTCACTGCAGCCTCCACCTACCAGGTTCAAGTAATTCTTTTGCCTGAACCTCCTGAGTAGCTGGGATTACAGGCATGCACCACCACTCCTGGCTAAGTTTTGTATTTTTAGTAGAGATGGGGTTTCACCATGTTGGTCAGGCTGGTCTCAAACTTGTGATCTCAAGTGATCTGCCCACCTCAGCCTCCCAAAGTGCTAGGATTACAGGCATGAGCCACTACACCTGGCCTAAAATATTTTAAGTCTGTTTTATCTGAAAAATGACATGGTATTTTGATAGGGATTCATTACATCTATAGATTGCTTTGGACAGTGTGGTCATTTAATGATATTAATTCTTCCGATCCATGAGTATGGAATATTCTTCCATTTGTTTGTATCACCTAGGATTTCTTTCATCGGTCTTTTATAGTTTTTCTTACAGAGATCTTTCACTTCCTTGGTTAAATATAGTGCTAGGTATTTTATATATTTTTATAGCTATTGTAACGGGGATTGTCTTCTTGATTTGGTTCTTAGCTCAACTGTTGTTGGTGCATAGAAATGCTACTGATTTTTGTATCCTAAAACTTTACTGAATTCATTCCAACCTGTATCTATAGTCAGCAGAGGGTAATAGATCAAAGCTCAGAATGTAGAGTCACAGGCTCAAATTCTGGGTATGTACTCATTTGTCATGTGATTATCAAGAGTCGGCTCTCTCATCTGCAAAATCGGTCCCAGGGTGTTTTAAGAAACGCATGAGGTAACAATAAGACCCTTCCTTTATGACGCCATGCACACAAATGGCCATTATGATACTGATGAGGATGAAAAGGCTTTGGTTTGGGGGCAGGAAAACCACTCACCCTGAGTTGGGCAGACCTTGAATCTACCATCCCTTCCTTCTTCACCCAGTCCATGTTTAACTTTCTGAACTGAATTACTCTCACATGCAAAACCCAGATCCCAGAATCTAGCAATCACCATCTGATAACCCACATGTTACATCTACACTACATAAATGACATCAAAGAATTCCCATTCAGTGTATTAAAGCAGATAGAGTTCTTTAAAAATTCAGATTTTGGCCAGGCGCGGTGGCTCAAGCCTGTAATCCCAGCACTTTGGGAGGCCGAGACGGGCGGATCACGAGGTCAGGAGATCGAGACCATCCTGGCTAACACAGTGAAACCCCGTCTCTACTAAAAAATACAAAAAAAAAACTAGCCGGGCGAGGTGGCGGGCGCCTGTAGTCCCAGCTACTCGGGAGGCTGAGGCAGGAGAATGGCGTAAACCCGGGAGGCGGAGCTTGCAGTGAGCCGAGTTCGTGCCACTGCACTCCAGCCTGGGTGACAGTGCAAAGACTCCATCTCAAAAAAAAAAAAAAAAAAAAAAAAAAAAAAAAAAAATTCAGATTTTGACCAGGGGTGGTGGCTTACGTTTATAATCCCAGCAGTTTGGGAGGCTATGGTGAGTGGATCACGTGAGGTCAGGAGTTCAAGACCAGCCTGGCTAACGTGGCGAAACCTCATCTCTACCAAAAATACAAAAATTAGTCAGGCGTGGTGGCACATGCCTGTGGTCTCAGCTACTCAGGAGGCTGAGGCAGGAGAATCACTTCAACCGAGCAGGTGGAGGTTGCAGTGAGCTGAGATCATGCCACTGCACTCCAGCCCGGGGGACAGAGCAAGACTCTATCTCAAAAAAAAAAAAAATCAGATTTCTAGTCCTATTAAAATGTCAAAAAAAAAAAAAAAAAATTCTTGCCATACTGGTCCCAGTTGCCATTCTGCCGTATCGGCTGGACCTGAGGACTAGATGTTTCTTCTAGCCTAGGCGAGCTCCCTCCAGTCTGTCCCAATCACCACCACCTTCTATTTTGATGACCGGCTCACATTTTCCCAGTACTTCCCCCGGCTGTGTGGGGATTTTTTTAGTTTATGACTTCTGTTCTAGTTCATTGCACCAAAAACAGTTGCTTTAGACATACCCTTGCACAACAATAAAAGTCTATCCAAAATTATTTATCTTTCAAATCATTTTAATGAGGAGAAGACTAATGAAATGTGATTCATATAATCAGCTATGAATATAGTACGCAAAAGGGTGAATATTGCTGCTGCTCAGAACCTAACAGTGGAGCTATTCCATTTAGAATGGGAAATTGTGCTCTTCTGGCCAGAATTAGAGAACCAGGCTGGGCAGTCATTGGACTAAAGGACTGAACAGGCACAAACCTACCATCCTGAAGAGTGCAGCCCACAGAGGCAAGATAAGGAAAACACTGCATTTTCGTCTAATAGCCCTGAAATTGGCTGATCTCCATCTGCCTCTTATGAACAGGGCAGACGTCTTTTATACCCGGACTGGCTACAGACATGGAAATGAGTGGCTCTGGATAGTGATTACTTAATGAGGAGGAGTGTTAGGCGTGTGGTGGAAAATCGCTGCTTCTGCAGCATAAAGGAAACGGGTGGGCATTTTGGGAGGTGTGGAGGGAACAGGGCAGTAGTGGAGCTTCTGACCCATCTGATCCTTTCCTGGAATTGCTGACCTCGTGAACAGTTTCCATTCACAGCCATGTTCTATTCAGCACAGGGTTTTCCAGCTAAGGCACAATTTGATGTTTCCAGCCAGGTCATGTTTCATTGCAAGGCAGGGGGAGTGGGGCTATCCTGCGCGAGGCAGGATTTATTTTATTTATTTTATTTTTTATTTTATTTTTTTGAGATGAAGTCTGTCACCCAGGCTGGAGTGCGATGGCACGATCTTGGCTCACTGCACCCTCTGCCTCCTGGGTTCAAGCAATTCTCCTGCCCCAGCCTCCTGAGTAGCTGGAATTACAAGCACCTGCCACCACACCTTTTTTTTTTTCCCCCCGTATTTTTAGTAGAGATGGTTTCTCCATGTTGTCTGGGCTGCTCTGGAACTCCTGACCTCAGGTGATCTGCCCATCTTGGCCTCCCAAAGTGCTGGGATTTACAGGTGTGAGCCACCGCTCCCAGTCACACGACTGGATTTCAGCAGCATCCTTGGCCTCTATCCACTAGGGGCCAGTAGCATCTGTTTCCCAGTTGTGACAGCCACACGTATCTCCAGATGTCCTGTGGGAGGCAAAATTGCCTGCAGTAGTGAACTACTGGTTTTAGCCTCTGCAGTGTTTAATCATTTTTTCAAATTAGTAGACTTCCTTTAAAAATCAAGAGATACCATTTTAAAATCTTAATTTCTAGCCTCTAAATTTGAATAGGTTGGCAATACTGGGTTCAGCTCATTCTCTCTGCGTCTTGGCCTATTACCCCTCTAACCTCATCTCCTGTACCCCTTCCCCTGGGAACTCCTAGCCTTCAGTCACACTAGTTCCTCTCCAAGTGGTGCAACCCTGGGGCCTCTGCACCTGCTGGTCCATCTGCAGATAAAGTTATTCCCAGGTATTTGCATGGATTGCTCCTCTCTTCCTTCAGGTCTTCGCTCAAGTAGCACCTTCTTGGTAGGGACTTCTCTGGTCGCTCTACCTACAACTTAAACACCTCTCTCTGCAAAATTTCCTGTTCCCATTCCCAGTTTTATTTTTCTCATAGCAGGCTGCAAAACCATCTTCTCTTTACCAAAGATTTTGATGTTTTGTCCATTGTGGATATTTTTGCATTGTATTTTAAAACTTGCATTAAAGTTGCAAATTGCATTAAATTATTTATCTTAATTACTCCAGTTTTTTGCACTGTCTTAAATTTTGCACCCAGAGTCAGTGCCTCATGTGTATCACCCTAGACCTGGCCCCACTATGCATGTTTACTTCTCTTGCTTTTTTTCTACGTCTAGCACAGAGTAAGACTCTTGAGGACAAGGATTTTTTTAATCTCCTTTGTCTACTGCATTCGTCCTAGCACCTAGGTTAGTGTCTGGTATATAGTATGCATGGAGTAAGTACTTGATAAATGAATGAAATTCCTGCACAGCAATATTTGACAAAAGCTAGCCCTCAGCATCCTGCCTTTACTCCCAAATTCTTTCATTTTACAAACAGAAGACACTTCCTATGTGCCAGGCACTGTGCCAGGTTCCAGGAAGGAACAGGTGAGTTTCTGGAAGTTCCAGGAAGGTACAAGGAAGCTTCTGCTCTGAAGCTTCGAGTTGGATAAGGCCAGTTATAATGCAGAGAAATTAAGTGTCTTGATGTGGAGAAACAGAAGGGCTGCCCAGAGCAGGGGATCCTGACCCAGTCTCAGGCAGGGGTATCAGCTTGCTGGAGCTGCCATTAAAATAGCACAGACTGTGTGGCTTAAAGAGAAACATACTTTCTCTCAGCTCTGGAGCCTGAAAATCCAAGGTCAAGGTGTCTGCAGGTTAGTTGCTTCTGGGTTCTCTCTCCTTGGCTTGCACATGGCTGTCTTCTTGCTGTGTCCCCTACGCACTTTCCTCTAGGCATGTGCACCCCTGGTGTCTCTCTCCTTATAAGAACAACAGTCATGCTGGATTAGGGCCCATGCTAATGACCCCATTTTAACTTGCCTCTTTAAAGACCCTAACTCCAAATACAGTCACATTCTGAGATATTGGGGATTAGGACCTGAATATATGAATTTCACAGAGACACCATTTTGCCAATAGCAGTGGCGGTACATATCATGGGCTTCCATAAGAAATATACACTCAATCTCAATGGAACAAAAGCTTTTCCCATCAATCAAAGGAGATGCAGTCCATATTCACAAAATCATGTATTCTACAAATGTCTATTGAGGATCCATTAGCTGCAAATCACTCTTCTAAGCCCCAGGCATATAGCAGTGAGCAGCAAGACAGAGGCAAGCATAAAAAATAACCGATTCCAAAATTGCCATTAGTTACTATTATGATAAGTGCTCTGAAGAAAACATAAGGAATGTCAAAAGGGGTTCAGCTCATTTCCTCTCAAAACAGTTGAGAATGGGAGGACCCAAGTTTAGACTGGAAATCAGTGAGACTCTCCTGAAGAGGTGATGTTTAAGACATATAAAAAGAGTTGACTAGGCAAATAATAGGAAGGAGAAAGGGCATTCCAGGCATAGTTATAGCCTATGCTAAGGTCCTGGGGTGGGAATCAACAAGGAGTTAAAAGCAAGTCAACGGAGATGGGTCACAGAGAACAAGCTGAGATGGAGACGTGATGGAAATGGAAAGGCAGAGGACAGATCACATGTGACCCTGGGAATATGTCCAACACCCTCAACTTTATCCATGAAGAGTAAGAATGGAAACCATCTATTAATGCCTCACTCTCTGCCTGGACACTGAGAACAAAGACACCACCTTTCTGACTACATGAACGTGACTTTGTGCTATTCTCTGTCTTCATTTACACGACTTTCTTTTTCCAACAATCATCTGCCAGGTAGAGGAACTGGTGTTCATTTTAAGAATCTGCAAAAGATCTATCAACTCCTCTATGGAATACAACAACAATTGATACTCTAAACATTTTAAATTCCTTTTTTCAAAGTCCACATCTTGGTGCGTCCACCAATCCCGGGTTGTTACAACAAGCTCCCTACCCGATCCTTCATCAAGACCCCACTTTGGAAGACCCTGAGTTCAGTTGAGCTTCTGATTCTCATTAAATTCGGACCGTGGCCAGGTGTGGTGGCTCACACCTGTAATCCCAGCACTCTGGGAAGCTGAGGCAGGCAGATCACAAGGTCAGGAGATCGAGACCATCCTGGCTAACACAGTGAAACCCCGTCTCTACTTAAAAAATACAAAAAATTAGCCAGGTGTACCGGTGGGCACGTGTAGTCCCAGCTACTCTGGAGGCTGAGACAGGAGAATGGCCTGAACCCGGGAGGTGGAGCTTGCAGTGAGCCGAGATCCCGCCACTGCACTCCAGCCTGGGCAACAGAGCAAGACTCCGTCTCAAAAAAAAAAAAAAAAAAAAAATTCTGATCTTACCATCCCTACTGAGGCATGAGGCGGTGTCCTTTTTTACTGCAGTAAGCAATAAACTCATAGCTTTATTTTATCAACAGGTTGTGCTGTGATATTAGGGAATGCTTAGGACTGGGGCCACAGAAGGAATTTGAACAGGAGACTGATAAATGCATGTAAAAAGTCAGATACGGAGTCAAGTCCAGAGAATATCTGGAGATACAACCCTGCTTGCAAATAGCATTGGGTTTTTACGGTCATCACCTTCAAGCTCTCTGGACAATTGGGAAAACGCACACAGAGCCAGCCGGGGGATGAAAGAAAGAAAAGCCACACAGGAAGCTGCCGTAAGGGGAAGGAAACCCATGAACAATGCCCACATTCCCATCTTCATTTCTCTCCAGCAGGAACTAGGCTCTGAATTCTTTAAAGATGTTTTTAAGTTGCTATCTTAACACATACACTGGAGATCGCCCAGGTTTTAGTTTTGTCTTTAATCAAGTAAAATTACACCATTATTTTGTTTAGTCATTAAGATGTTCTATAGTAAATCTTGTCAACCAGAGCCATTTTAAAGGGTTTTAATCAGTCTTAGTGGATCTTGAACAAGGTAGAGTTACGATATTTGCAACAAGGCAAGTGAGGCATGAGATGCCCAAGACAGGCAGACCAAGCCTCCTGCATCTGTCACTCTGCAAGCAGTTTCCGCTCTGCTGGTTTTTTCTGCCTTTCAGACTTGCCAGGTTTCACATCCATCACCGTGTCAAACTAAGCTTATACATAAAGTTGTTTCGGGGTCTTAAAATGTACGTGTCTAGGACTGGCACGGTGGCTAACGCCTATAATCCCAGTACTTTGGGAGGCTGAGGAGAGCAGATCACGAGGTCAGGAGTTCGAGACCAGACTGATCAACATGGTGAAACCCCATCTCTACTAAAAATACAAAAATTAGATGGGCGTGGTGGCACGTGCCTATAATCCCAGCTACTCAGGAGGCTGAGGCAGGAGAATCGCTTGAACCCGGGAGGTGGAGGTTGCAGTGAGCCGAGGTCACACTGTTGCACTCCAGCCTAGGTGACAGAGCAAGGCTCTGTCTCAAAAGTTAAAAAAAAAAAAAAAAAAGTACATGTCTGTGTATGAATGGGGAGATGAAGACAGGACCCTGTGAATGGATGGTATTACCCCCACAGTAGGCAGTTGCTTTTTTGGATTTTATTTGAGACAGGGTCTCTCTGTTGCCAAGTCTGGAGTGCAGCTGTGAACTCCTGGGCTCAAGTGATCCTCCCACCTGAGCCTCTTAAGTAATGGGAACCACAGGTGTGAGCCACCACACCTGGCTAATTTATTTTTTGTACAGACAGGGTCTCATTATGTTGCCCAGGCTAGTCTCGAACTCCTGGCCTCAAGGGATCCTTCAATCTTGGCCTCCCAAAGTGCTAGGATCACCAGTATGAACCACTGCACCCAGCCTCGATTTAATTAGTAAAAGAATCATCCCCTAAATGTTTTTGTCCTTCAGAAGAGGCTACAGTGCAAGGAAACCCTCTCAAGATGAAAGACTACTGAGAAGAGGATAGCCCAGAATGCATTGCCGGAGATAAAACGAAGGTTTTCCTTAGATTGAACCCAGCCCAGCCTTCTCTCTTGAATTTTACAACTTCAGACATCCATTCACATTTGTATGTGTTGGATCCCCACCAGTAGACAGTTTTTTTGGATAAACACAGAAATTGATCCTTCTGTTCTTAAAGCTTCGAGCTTACATTTGTTGTTTTCTAAGACAGGGTCTGTCACCCAGACTGGAGTGCAGTGGCACGACCTTAGCTCACTGTGACCTCTGCCTCCCGGGTTCAAGCAATTCTCCTGCCTCAGCCTCCCAAGTAGCTGGGACTACAGGTGCATGCCACCATGCCCAGCTAATTTTTATATTTTTAGTAGAGGCGGGATTTTGCCATGTCGGCCAGGCTGGTATCAAATTCTTGACCTCAGGTGATCCTTCCACCTTGGCCTCCCAAAGCGCTGGGATTACTGGCATGAGCCACCAGGCCTAGCTCTTACATTTTTATCTGAGTTTCTTCCGCAGGAAAAGACCTTCAGGTCTCTTTCAAAAAGTATCAAAGAACTGAAACTCACCAGATTAACACATTCAGACAGCAAAATGTGGGACCCCCTCATTCATAACATTGCTTCCTTGCCCCTCACTATTACCTTTTTCACACGTTGTTACATTTCTTCCCTGCTATACAAACCCCCTAGCTTTAGTTGGTCAGGGAGATGGGTTTGAGAATGAGCTCCCATCTCCTCAGCTCCGGATCAAACCTTTCGTCCTTAGCAATACTGGTCGTCTCAGTGATAGGCTCTCTGTGTGGTGAGCAGCAGGACCCAGACCAAACTCCCAGTGTTTCAGTAGTATCACTACCCACTGGTAAACAATGTCTCAAACAAACCCAGCGGGCATTCCATTCCCTCCAAAAGCAGTGAAGACAGGAATAGGCAGAGAGGGTAAGAGAAGGCAGGAAGGTACAGGGAGAGAGGAAGAGAAAGGTACTATTCCCTCCATCTCTGACTTAGGGGAAATAATGGGACATGGCGTTAATCTGTTTCTTCTGCCTGATAAAACTTTCCCTTTTGACTTAGTTTCCTGAGACAGAGTCTAGCTCTGTCCCCTAGGCTAGAGTGCAGTGGCATGATCTTGGCTCACTGTAACCTCCACCTCCCAGATTCAAGCGATTCTTGTGCCTCAGCCTCCCGAGTAGCTGGGATTACAGATGCCCACCACCACACTCAGCTAATTTTTGTATTTTTAGTAGAGACAGGGTTTCACCACGTTGACCAGGCTGGTCTTGAGCTCCTGACCTCAGGTGATCTGCCCCCCTCAGCCTCCCGAAGTGCTAGGATTACAGACACGAGGCACTGCGCCCAGCCAATTAACTCTTATTCAAACCTCAAAAGCAAGCACAGGCTAGGTGTAATTCGAAGTGGCTCATCGGACCTCTGTGAGGGTCTTCTTACTAAAGACTATCTCCTCCCAGGGCTTATATCCTGAGGTTTCTGGGCTAAGACAAAGAGCTGTTGTCCTTTACTTCTCCTTTGCATATGGGGTACAGGCAGCACTTCATCATATTGAAGAAAAATAGCACCCAGGGGGAGACTTGGAGCTCGCCCATTTCAAACTGTGGCAGTTTTTATTATTTTAATTTTGATTTTAGATTCGGGGGGTACACATACAAGTTTGTTACATGGGTATATTGTGCAAGGCTGAGGTTTGGGCCTCTATTAATCCCATCACCCAGATAGTGATCATCATACCTAAGAAGTTTTTCAGCCTTTGTCCCTCTTTCCCTCCTTTTGGAGTCACCAGTATCTATTCTCATTTTTATTTCCATGGTACCCAAGATTTAGCTCCCACTTGTAAGTCACAGCACACAGTATTTTGTGTTTTCTGTGTTATTTCACTTAGGAGAATGGCCACTAGCTGTACCTATGTTGCTGCAAAGAATATGATTTTGTTCTTTTTCATGGCTGCATAGTATTCCACAGTATATATGTACCACATTTTCTTTATCCAGTCTGCCATTGATGGGCACCTGGGTTGATTCCTCCCTTCCATATTGTGAATACTACAACAGCAGATTGTATACAATCAGTTTGCAGGCCCCTCTGTCCTGCCTATTTCTGCCTCCAGCCCCCTGGCCCCTCAACACTGAAACCAACTATGCAAGTTAGGGCCTCAAAGCTGGTGAGTTTCCTATGCAGCCCAGATTCAGCCCTTTTTCTTACTCCTCCCCCAACCTGCTAGTCCACTTTTGTCCTTTGTTCAAGCTTGTGTTTGCTTGTTTCCCCATCTTTAACCATAACCATGCTTTCAGCATCTTTGACACAAGGAGTTGAGCCTTATTTATCTGTATATTATCTCCCATGCCATGAAACTGTTTCCAAATCATGATTTTGCACAATAGAGTGAAGTCGTAATTCTGCTAAAGTTGAGAGACCTTGGGAAAGTTGCTTAACCTGAGATTTCGTTGTCTGGCCTTTCTAAGGGGTGATAATGGTCTCATCTCACAGGGCCATTGTAAGAATGAAATGCATTATATGTGCAAAGGGCCTAGTTTATGGTTAAAACACAAAAAGTACTAGCTATTATTAGGCACTCAATGCATGTGTTTATCAAATGGAATCATTAGCAGATCTCCCTTTTATGAACTCTGTTTGGCAGCAAATGGATAATGTGTCAATGTTAAGGCTAGGATGGGGAAGGAGAGAGGGGAAGTCAGAAGGAAGCCCCCAGGTTTCCTTTACCCTACCCTATTAAGAAAACTTGTCGACTTAGGTTGGGGGTTTAGAATAAGAGCAGTGAGAAGAAAGATAAACAGGGATATGTCAGTCTTCTCTGAAATCTAGGGCATTAGCTCATTTCCTCTTTAAAATAAAATAGGTCAGCTAAGTGAAATTGTATGCTCAAATATTTGCTGTGTGTATATCTAAGTGTGAATGCATGAGAGAAAAAGCAAGAGATCTAACCAGGAAGCTTAGAAGGGGAGGGCGCCCTGTACCTGCATCCTTATAACAAGGGTCTCCTTGGATTTCACACTGTTCCTATCTCCTCACGTGGGAATTACAGCCATTCAGCAGGTGAATCTTCTGCTACGGTTTTCTTCTCTCCCCACCCCCACCCTGAGTAGAGCATCCCAGTTAAGAAATAGTCAGAGGAAACTGGCTTCACACCCCAGTTCTGTCACTCACTGGGTGATATTAAACAAGTTACCATAATCTTTGAGCCTCAAGAGTCTTCATCTGAACAATGGAGTTAATATTCCTCACACTGGTTGGTGGGGTTATTTTTTTATTTTTTTATTATTTATTTTATTGAGACAGTCTCCCTCTGTGGTCCAGGCTGGAGCACAGTGGCACGATCTTGGCTCATTGCTACCTCTGCCTCCTGGGTTCAGGCGATTCTCCTGCCTCAGCCTCCCAAGTAGCTGGGATTACACGCATGCACCACCACGCCTGCCTAATTTCTGTATTTTTAGTAGAGACGGGGTTTTCACCATGTTGGCCAGGCTGGTCTTGAACTCCTGACCTCAGGTGATCTGCCCGCCTCGGCCTCCCAAAGTGCTGGGATTACAGGCGCCAGCCACCGCGCCCGGCCGGCATTTGTATTAAGTGACTTCACATGTATAAACTGATGTGCGCTCAGGAGGCGCTAAAAGTAAAATAGCAGCTGCTGGTAGTCACCTCAGTAATAAGGGCAGTAGCCATCACAGTAATAGCAGTAATATCAAGAGTAGTGGTAGCAGTAATAGTAGCAGCAGCAGCAATATTAAAGGTAGTAATAGTAACGTGGTGGTAGTCAGAGTAATGAAACAGAAGCAGCAGCAATAGTAGTTATTACGGTAGTAATGGAGATAGTACGAAGAGTATTACTGTGTAGAGTAATCCACGTTCTTGGCGTATTGAACAAAACAAAGTAACAAAAGAATGAAGCAATGGAAAACGAAGCAGCAGAACCGAGTGATGAAAGCACAGATGTATTGAAGACAGCTCAGAGTGGGAGGGGGCTCCAGCAAGCGGCTCAAGAGACTCCTTAGAGTTTTATGAAGCCGGAGCCCAGCAACACACCTCTATCCCTTTAGAGGCCTCCAATTGGCTACACCCCATGAAGGATTGGCCTGCCACCAATCAGAGGCTGAAGTGGAAACCTGGCCTGCACTCAATCAGCGGCTGAAGTCGCTTGTATTCCAACAGCCTTACCAACCGCTTACTTGGGAGACAAAAGATGGGCTATTACTTTGGAGACTTTGTGGTGGAGGTTTTTGGGTAATCCAAACCAGGAGATTATTTCCTTCAAGGGAACCTTTAAAACCTCCTTAGCTTTCTCTGTTCTGGTAGGGCAGGCTTCAACCCAGCAGCAAAGGCGTCTATTGGTACTAGAAAAACTTGTCTGAATGTTGTTTCCCATACTGATGTGGCCTAAGGACAGCCTGTTTGTTGCTGATGCTTCTGACCCTAAGGGGTCAGGCATCTCTGAGGATGTTTTTCCTCCACAGGCAATGGAATTGTCTATGATTCACTTTGTCAACGGATGCAATGCTCAGCTCTTTGCGTCCTACTGAGTCAAATAAGCTTCTTCGGCCTGTAACTCATGAAACAAGGAAGCCTGCAATGTACTGTGAAACTATTACTGGGTTCATCCCTACAAACAAGTGAAAATTCTGGGTTCTTATGCATAAAGAATTCAAACATGAAATGAGAGTCCCTCGCCCCACTCTGAGAAGACGAATATTTAAAAAAAAAAACAAAATGTGGTCTTACCTCCTGACTGGTTCGCCAAAATACGTTATCAGATAGAAGGTCCTAATCGTGAGTTGTCCAGATTCTTGGAGTATTGGACAAGGCATTGGACAAAATGCCACACGACAGGCAGATATACTGAAGACAATTCACAGAGCGTCAGCAGGCCCCAGCAAGCAACTCAAGTGCCTGCTTACTGCAACACTCCCAAGAGTTTTTATAAAGCCAAAACAACTTGGCAACACCCCCCTAGGTGCCCTTTAGAGGCCTCCAATTGGTTACACCCTTTGAAGGGCTGGTCCGCGACCAATCGGAAGCGAAGTGGCTTGTTATCATGGGAGCAGGAATGTGGCCTATATGCCGCACCTGCTGTTCTTTTGCTTATGCAAACTGGCTGGACCTGCTGTTCTTTTGCTTATGTGAACTAGCTGCACCTGCTGAACCTCCGTTACTCTAATTCCCTGTTCTCCTACCACAAGAGTAATACTTCTTACTCTCTTCTAGTTTATCCTCTCACTCGTAAGTTTCTACCATCTGAGACCATCTTAGGAAGCCCTGATGATCTTCTAAGTAATTCAGTGCACAACAGGGACCCAGTTAAAATGTGTAATCTTCTCAGAATTGCCTGAACCTGAGCGACTCCGTCTTGAATAGAGGCTGGGTAAAACAAGGCTGAGACCTACTGGATTACATTCCCAGGAGGTTAGGCATTCTTAGTCATAGGACAAAATAGGAGGTCGGCAGGACGGGTGTTACAAGATACAGGTTATAAAGACCCTGCTGATAAAACAAGATCCAATAAAGAAGCTGGCCGAAACCCACCAAAAACAAGATGGCAATAAAAGTGACCTCGGGTCATCCTTATTGCTTATTACACACAAATTAGAATGCATTTGCATGCTAAAAGACACTCCCACCAGTGCCATAGCAGTTTACAAAAGCCATGCAATGTCTAGAAGTTACCTTGTGTCTTCTAAAAAGGGGAGGAAACTTCAGTTCCAGGAATTTTCTGTCCCTTTCCCAGAAAACTCATGAATAATCCACCCCTTGTTTAGCATATAATCAAGAAATTACCATTCATATACTCAGTTGAATAGCCCATGTGACTGTTCTGCCTAAGAGGTAGCCATTCTTTTGGTTCTTTACTTACTTACTTTTTCTTTTTGTGTGTGTGTGTGTGAGAGACAGAGTTTCACTCTTGTTGCCCAGGCTGGAGTGCAAATGGTGCGATCCTGGCTCACCGCAACCTCTGCCTCCCAGGTTCAAGCAATTCTCCTGCCTCAGCCTCCTGAGTAGCTGGGATTACAAGCACCTGCCACCACGCCTGGCTAATTTTGTATTTTCAGTAGAGACAGGGTTTCACCATGTTGACCAGGCTGATCTCAAATGCCTGACCTCAAGTGATCCACCAGCCTCAGCCTCCCAAAATGCTGGGATTACAGGTGTGAGTCACCGCGCCTGCCCTGTTCTATACTTTCTTAATAAAATTGCTTTGACTTCACTCTATGGACTTGCCCCAAATTCCTTCTTGTGTGAGATCCAAGAACCCTTTGTCAGAATCTGGATCGGGACCCCTTTCTGGTAACGATAGGTACCTTGTCACAACTGAGCTTCACGTTGAGGAAACAAAGGAATGTTGCTTTATTGCATGTTGGTACCTGGGTTTATCTTAAAAACACATTGAGGTGCGCCGGGCGCAGTGACTCACGCCTGTAATCCCAGCACTTGGGGAGGCCGAGGCAGGTGGATCACCTGAGGTCGGGAGTTCGAGACCAGCCTGACCAACATGGAGAAACCCCGTCTCTACTAAAAATAATAAAATTAGCCAGGCGTGGTGGTGCATGCCTGTAATCTCAGCTACGCAGGAGGCTGAGGCAGGAGAATCACTTGAACCCAGGAAGCGGACGTTTCGGTGAACAGGAATCGCACCATTGCACTCCAGCCTGGGCAACAAGAGTGAAACTCCGTCTCAAAAAAAAAAAAAAAACAACACCCAGGTTGAGGCTGGTTAAAAAAAAGACAATTCCTCCAAGGGCTGGTAAGCTATTTGCAAGTCTGTCTTAAACACCATATTGTCACATCATCCTCTAAAGGGTGGCAATGACCTTGGCAGTAGATATGTGTTAGAGTAGGTCAAACTCTAAAAAGGCAGAAGTGTTGAGTTCTTGAGCTTGAGATCCTCACTGGCAGACTCTAACTCCAGCCAAGCATATCCACTCTGGCAAGATGATAAAACACTTCGAAAAAATGCCCGCTGTACAACTGTGATTCCAAATCATTTTCTTTGCCCACTGATTCTTTGTTCAAACTTCCAGGGAAACTAATTTGAAAAAAAAAGGTCAGTGTTTTACAGGGAGGAGCTTATATTTCCTGCACATTCTGTTTAAGCTGTTTGAAGACAATAGAGAGCGTCAGGAGTTTCGAAGCCATCTCCTTTCCACCAAAATTACTTTCAGTATGAAAACCACATGTGACCTCAGACCCAGACCTCTTTGTAAGTCTCTCCTATATGTTGTTGGGAGAATAGGGCCAGCAGGCAGGTTCTGGGGACACTGCTGTCTAAACGGAGATCACAATGGTGATTTCTGGGTGTATGCAACTCTTGCCATTTGCCAGCCCTGCAGAGTTGACTTTATCCCCTGTAGACACCGGTGGCAGAGTGTGAGTGGATCTAGAGGCTGCAAAACGTCTTGTGTCTAAAGTCTGTGTTGGTTTGTTTTTTCCTCCAACTAGAATGCAAGGAGAGGTTGCTGGAAAGAATGAGCGATATAGAGTGATTTTGTAATGCCTTCATTTAAGTTGTAAGTCCAAGTTGTAAGCCTGTGCTTGGGTTTGAAGACTACTACCTGTCTCGATCAGAAGTGGTTCTGTCAGAGGCTTCTGACCTCCCTCTGGAGCCATCCACCCAGGACCAGCCCATATCCAGCAAGGAGCACACCCCTGTCCCCAGAGCCTCTCCCCAGATCAGAGCTTACCTCCACTCTGCTGCTCCCTGGAATTTCTGTTTCTCTGACACCCTGAATCCTAGACCCAGAATGTGAAAACTATAGGGCTTGCCTATGTATGTATGTAAAGGTATTACTGTCAGGCCTCTGAGCCCAAGCCAAGCCATCCCATCCCCTGTGACTTGCACGTGTACGCCCAGATGGCCTGAAGTAACTGAAGAATCACAAAAGAAGTGAAAATGGCCGGTCCTTGCCTTAAGCGATGGCATTATCTTGTGCCTGGCTCATCCTGGCTCAAAAGCTCCCCTACTGAGCACCTTGTGACTCCCACTCCTGCCCACCACAGAACAACCCCCCATTGACTGGAATTTTCCTTTACCTACCCAAATCCTATAAAATGGCGCCACCCTTATCTCCCTTCGCTGACTCTCTTTTCAGACTCAGCCCACCTGCACCCAGGTGATTAAAAAGCTTTATTGCTCACACAAAGCCTGTTTGGTGGTCTCTTCACACGGACGCACACGACAATTACTTTAATAAAAATGAAAAATAGGCCGGTGTGGTAGCTCACACCTGTAATCCCAGCACTTTGGGAGGCCGAGGTGGGTGGATCACTTGAGGTCAGGAGTTCAAGACCCACCTGGCCAACATGTCTCTAACAAAAAATACAAAAATTAGCCAGGTGTGTTGGCACGTGCCTGTAATCTCAGCTACTTGGGAGGCTGAGACAGGAGAATCACTTGAAGCTGGGAAGCGGAGGTTGCAGTGAGCCAAGATCCTGCCATCGCACTCCAGCCTGGGTGACAGAGCAAGACTCTGTCTTCCCCCGCCAAAAAAAAAAGTAATAATGTTTGTTGTCAAAAATAGAAAACGTAGCAACATGTAAAGAACATGCAGAGTACTTAAAATGTCACAATCCTGAGATAATCATCATTTCTGTTTCTCTGAATTTCCTTACAATCTTATTACTGCATTTTTAAAGAATTGATGGTCATAAAATATTATGCTTTTCCTCTTTTACATATTTCATCTAATATTATACCATAAGAACATTGTCAAGTCATTAAAATGGTTTAAAACATGATTTTAACATCTGCATTATAGTCCATTAAATAGATTTACAATAATTTACTCAATCAGTCCCTTATGATTAGACATTTAAGTTCTGTCCAATTTTTTACTTCATTTTTTTAAGTACCACAATGAAGATTTTTGTACATAAACCTCTTTCTTCATCTCTAATTATTTCCTTAAAAGTGAAATTACTGGATCAACAATGAGAAAAACAGAAATATTCAATGAGCAAAAAGCAGTAGAATTGTTATATGAACTTTGAAAACCCCTGCATAATTGTTATAGGTTGTTTAAACACCACATTTAAAATATCTTTCTTAAGATGTTCTTTACCCCGGGGCAAGTGACATCTGCCAACTTTTAGGCAAAATAGCTAGACTGCATTTGGAAAGGAATGCTTATTTAGACGATGACTTCTGCATTGAGAGATTACTGAAAATAGTTAACGTCATTAAACGATTTGCCCTGCAGCTTCCTCAGCCTTTTTCCTTGTAGATTATCCCCAGAGAACATCACTGTCTTGTCCACACTTAGTGACAGAGCTGAGACTAGAATCTTGGATTTCTTCCTGATTCCCACACCATAGTATCACTTGATTTGAATAGATGAGTAAACACTTAACTTTTTTTAACTTTTCTTTTAGATTCAGGGGTACATGTGCAGGTTTGTTATATAGGTAAACTCATGTCACAGGGGATTGTTGTACAGATTATTTGGTCACCCAGGTACTATGCCTGATACACAATAGCTATTTTTTTCTTATCTTCTCCCTCCCCTGACCTTTCACCCTCAAGTAGGCCTAGTGTCTGTTCTTCCCCTCTGTGTGTCCATGTGTTCTCATCATTTAGCTCCCACTTATAAGTGAGAACATGCGGTATTTGGTTTTCCTGTTCATACATCACTTACTAAGGATAATGGCCTCCAGCTCTATCCATGTTCCTGCAAAGAGCATGATCTCATTCTTTTTTATGGCTGCATAATATTTTATGGTGTATATGTACATTTTCTTTATCTAGTCTACCATTGATGTGCAGTTAGGTTGAGTCCATGTCTTTGCTATTGTGACTAGTGCTGCAACAAACGTATGTGTGCATGTGCCTCTATGATAGAACCATTTCTATTACTTTGGGTATATATCCAGTAGTGGCATTTCTGGGTCAAATGGTAGTTCTGCTTTTAGCTCTTTGAGGAATTACCACACTGCTTTCCACAAGGGTTGAACGAATTTACACTCCCCCTAACAGTGTATAAGCATTCCCTTTTCTCTGCAAACAATACTTAACTCTTTAATTATCTTAACTGGTCATTGACATTTAAAGATAAGTCAATACAATAGACATTTCACCATCAGGCAAAGAGTTTCTGGAGATCTTGAATAAAAAGTACCTGACTTTGTGAAAGGAAAAATGAATCACTGGTGGAATGAAAACCTATGATTTTGTCAAATAGAAGGAAAAGAAAGAACTCAATCTTTACTTGGATTGTAGAAAATAAGGTCAATTCAAACGATTTGAGATATGAATATGAAAGAGAGAAAACTCTGTGTTTCTTAGGTACCTTTTGTGGTCTCCGATTCTTTACCTCTTCTTACTTGCCATGGTAGGTGACATTATTTTTCCCCAAGTCTCCCTTGTCTCTTACCCTAAATAGACTAAACATCTCTGCCCCATTAGTATTGGTTTTGATGATGTGACTGGCTTTGGCCAATAGAATGTAGGAAAAGGTGTCAAAGTGTGGGCTTAGAGTTTACAAAGTAAGAGGCATTCTGTGTTTCTTCTTCTTCTTTTTTTTTTTTTTCTTTTTTTGAGATAGAGTCTTGCCTTGTCACCCAGGCTGGAGTGCAGTGGCACAATCTCAGCTCACTGCAACCTCCGCCTCCCAGGTTCAAGTGATTCTCCTGCCTCAGCGTCCCAAGTAGCTGGAACTACAGGCCTGCGCCACCTTACCTGGCTCATTTTTATATTTTTAGTAGAGACGGGGTTTCACCATGTTGGCCAGGCCAGTCTTGAACTCCTGACCTCAGGTGATCCACCCTCGTCGGCCTCCCAAAGTGCTGGGATTACAGGCTTGAACCACCACTCCCAGCCACGTTTCTGATTGCTATGCTGGGATTACAGGCATGAGCCACCATGCACGGTCATACTTCTGATTGCTATTCTGGTACCACTGTCATTGCCCATGAAAGAGCACGCCCCAGGTAGTACACAGGGAGTAAACTTAAACCCGATTTGCAGCCTGAAGCTGAGCTGTCTTGACTAACCCACAGACCTATGAGCAAAAATAAACAAGTAGGTAAATTTATATGACAAATACACTATTGAATTAATATTGTTGTAAACCAATGCAATTCTGAGGTTATTTGTCACACAGCATTGATGCAGCAATAACCAACTAATACATATTAATTGACAT
This sequence comes from Chlorocebus sabaeus, assembly GCF_047675955.1. Lineage (NCBI taxonomy): Eukaryota > Metazoa > Chordata > Mammalia > Primates > Cercopithecidae > Chlorocebus > Chlorocebus sabaeus. The sequence goes on from NC_132908.1 coordinate 16,837,885, forward strand.
TTTTTGATCTGCTCACAATCTGTGCATTAGCACCCTCCTCAAAAAGAGCTTGTTAATACTACCCAAAGAAACAACAGTGACTTCTGGGTCGGGCGCGGTGGCTCAAGCCTGTAATCCCAGCACTTTTGGGAGGCTGAGACGGGTGGATCACAAGGTCAGGAGATCGAGACCATCCTGGCTAATGCGGTGAAACCCCGTCTCTACTAAAAAATACAAAAAACTAGCCGGGCGAGGTGGCGGGCGCCTGTAGTCCCAGCTACTCGGGAGGCTGAGGCAGGAGAATGGCCTGAACCCGGGAGGCGGAGCTTGCAGTGAGCTGACATCCGGCCACTGCACTCCAGCCTGGGCGACAGAGCGAGACTCCATCTCAAAAAAAAAAAAAAAAAAAAAGAAACAATAGTGACTTCTTAAATCGTAATTAACAGACTATTTGATAACCTGTTGTTGCATTTATAGTCATGCATGGCTTAATTATAAGAATACATTCTGGAAAATCCATCATTAGGCAGTTTTGTCAATGGAGTAAACATCACAGGGTATACTTCCACGAGCCTGGAAGGTATAGCCTACTACACACCTAAGCTACAGAGTGTAGCCCATCACTCCTAGGCTGCGAACCTGTACAGCATATTACCGTACTGAATACGGCAGGCAATTGTAACAGAGTGATAAGCATTTGCTTACCACGAATGGAGGCTATAGCACTGGGTGAGTCAGTGAGTGAGTGCTGAGTGAATGTGAAGGCCTAGGACGTTACTGTACACTGTAGACTTGATAAACACTGTACACTTGGGTTATACTACATTTATTTTTTAAAAAGTTACTTCTAGCTGCGCATGGTGACTCATACCTGTGAGCACTTTGGGAGGCTGAGGCAGGTGAATTTCTTGAGTCCCAGAGTTCGAGACCAGCCTGGCCAACATGGCAAAACCCCATCTCTACAAAAAACACAACAATTAGCCAGTCATGGTGGTACATGCCTGTAATCCCAGCTGCTTGGAAGGCTGAGGCGGGGGATTGTTTGAGCCTGGGATGCAGAGGTTGCAGTGAGCTGAGATCACACCATTGCACTCCAGCTTGGGCAACAAAGTGAGACCTTGTCTCAAAAGAAAACAAATTATTTCTTCAATAACAAATTAATCATAGCTTACTGTAACTTTTTTACTTTATAAACTTATTTTTTCACTTTTTGACTTCTGTAATAACACCTAGCTTAAAACATAAACACATTGTACAGTTGTATAAAAATATCTCCTTATTCTATATATGCTTTCTATTTTTTAAATTTTTTTTTTCTCTTTTTAAACTTTTGTGTTAAAAATTAAGGCACAATGAAAAACATTAGCCTGGGCCTACCCTGGGTCAGGATCATCACAATCACTGCCTTCCACCTCCACATCTTGTCCCACTGGAAGGTCTTCAGGGGCAATAACAGGCATGTGTTCATCTCCATGACATGGAGACCTGCCATCTCCTATGACAACAATACCTGCTTCTGGAACATCTCCTGCAGCACCTACCTGAGGCTGTTTTACAGTTATTATTTTTTTAATACGTAGGAGTATACTCTAAAGTAACCATAAAAGTATAGGATGGTAAATACATAAACCAATAACATTGTCTTTTACTATCATCATCAAGTACTCTGTACTACACATAATTGCCTGTGCTAGACTTTTATACAAGTGGCAGCAAAGTAGGTTTGTTAACGATAGCATCACCACAAACACGTGAGTAATGTGTTGCACTACCATGGCTATGTATGACATCACTAGGCAATAGGAACTTTTCAGCCCCATTTTTTTTTCTTCTTCTTTTTGAGACGGAGTCTCAGCTCTGTTGCCCAAGCTGCAGTGCTTGGTGCAATCTTGGCTCACTCTACAACCTCTGCTTCCCAGATTCAAGCAATTGTCCCACCTCATCCTACCAAGTAGTTGGGACAACAAGCATGCGCCACTATGCCCGACTAATCTTTGTATATTTAGTAGAGACAGGGTTTCACCATTGTTGGCCAGGCTAGTCTCAAACTCCTGACCTCAAGTGATCCACCCACCTCAGCCTCCCAAACTGCTGGGATTATAGGCTTGGCCACCATGCCTGGCCTTTTCAGCTCCATTATAATCTTATAGGACCACCATCGTATATGTGGTCCATCATTGACCGAAACGTTGTCATGCTGTGCATGACTGTAATTCTCACAACAGGAAATAAAGTCCAGAGAGGTAATACAACTTATATAACATCACGCACTGACTAACAGCTAGGGCTGTGGCTTGAACTCAAGTCAAATTAATTAATAAGACACCCCGCATGCATACAGAACTACAAAGACCAGTGATACAAATGGTCTAATAAAATTAAGGTGCTAAGATGTTGCCAATAGATACACTCTGGAGACAACTGCCAGTTGAAATGGAAAACAAGGAGAATCACATCAATGTGGTCAGAGAATGTCACTGGATTTTCACTGGTAGTCATTTCTTACATTCCACTGTATTTGGGGAGGAATCTGACATGTCAATGTTATTTGAAAAGCAAACCTTTCATTTCCTAGGGAAATTCTTCCCCTGTGACATCGGGTACAGCTCTGTGGCCACATAAAATGTCGCAGTAAACAGCTCAATATATATTTCAAACGTTAATTGTCTTCCCAGACCTTGGAATTTCTCACTGAGCTCATTCACAAGTTTTATTGAGGGCATAAAATTGATTGTGTTGACATACTCTTTAAAGTGCTGAATTCATCAAGGCCAAAGCAAGCCTGGATGACATTATGGAGAGTGAGTCCAAATTTTTTCACTGGAAGTTTTGTTCTACGCTTCTCTTTTTACATTACAACCCCAATTAAGCGGCTGGAAGGAAAAAAAAATGCCACCGCTTTTTAAAGGAAATGCAATGATCCTTTTCCAGGCACATTCACATAGAACCATAATGAAGCCGCATTATCTATTCTAAAGAAGTCTGGGGCCCCAGCAACCGGACTAAATGGTGAGAGTCTGTGTTTGAAATGTCTCGGCGGGATGGTCCAGTGTCAGAGGGGTCCCTGGAGATCCTCAGACAAAAGGAGTTTGCTATGGGACTTTTTGATTTGTTTAAAGAGAAGTTCCTTGTGACATGATGTCTTCAACTGATAATTGTTCAACATTTTGCTTCTCAGAGGCTTAGCTTGCAACTCACATGTCAACATGCTTGGCGAAGAGAATGTCTTAAAATATAAAAGATCCCAACAGAGAGAGAAAGCCCCAGCCTCCTGTGAAGGTCTTAGCAAAGAAAACAGCGAGGTGAAAAAAAGAACAGGTTGCTTTTGGAATATATTTTAGATGTCGACAACAAATACCATGCAAGGGGTTATAAAAACACCAATAAAGAAATGAAGGACAGAGAGGTACCCATCCCCCAAGGCAATAATCAGAAGTCATCCAACAGTTTTACTCCCTCATTTACTCCAACCCACATATTTACTAAGAACTCTGAAGCCAAACTGCCTGGGTTCAAATCCTGCCTCCTCCATTTACATGTAACACCACTTTGGGCAACTTAATTCTTATCCGCCTCAGTTTCACATCTACAAAAATGACGATTATAATAATACTTTAATCATAGAATTGTTAGAAAGATAAAGGAAGTCGGTGAACGTACAATGCTTAACTATATGCTGGGCACGGGCTCACAGTATACTAATTATTACAAGTATGCAAGTTTTCTTGTGGATCTTACATTTTAGTAATGGAAATGATCCACTAAATGTACATTTATGACCCAGTGTGAAAAGGCCTTGAGATGTCTATTTTATCCAAGGAAGAGTATTTTCCTGGATACTATGGCCATCTGCCCCACTCAGTAGAGAGAGGCAAACTCATGCAGACCCATAGATGATCATTCCATTTTGATTGTGTAGTAGTTAACTGCTGCTTTGTAGCAAATTACCCCAAAATGTAATGGTGTAAAATACAAACATTTATGATCTCACTATTTCTGTGGGTCCGAAACCTTGGGAGCAGCTTGGCTGGGTGCCTCTGGCTCAAGGTCAGTTAGGCAGTTGCAGGCGTCAGTGGCGAAATTTCGCTTGAGGACACAACTTAAGAGGATTCACTTTCAAAGTCACTCGGGTGGATCTGGGCAGGCCACAGGCCTCTGTTCCTGTCACATGGGTCTCTTCCCAGACCTGCCTCATCACATGGAATTCGGCTTCACCTGGAGTGAGTGATCTAAGAGAAAGTAAGACAGGGAATACCGAAGGTCATTACCACAGTCATTTTATGATGTAAACGTTGAAGTGACAGCTCATTAGCTCATCCCTTCTGCCTTATTTTTATTTTTATTTTTATTTTTTTAAGATTGAGATTCACTCTTGTTGTCCAGGTTGGAGTGCAATGGCACGATCTTGACTCGCTGCAACATCTGCCTCCTGGGTTCAAGTGATTCTCCTGCCTCATCCTCCCGAGTAGCTGGGATTACAGGCGCTCACCACTACACCCAGTTAATTTTTATATTTTTAGTAGAGACGGGGTTTCGCTATGTCGGCCAGGCTGCTTTCGAACTCCTGACCTCAGGTGATCCACTCGCCTCGGCCTCCCAAAGTGCTGGGATTATAGACGTGAGCCACCACACCCGGCCTTCTGCCATATTTCATTTGCAAGAAGTAAGCCAATAAATCCAGCCCACACTCAAGGGGTAGGGATTCCATGGAGCATGAATATTGGGATGTAGGAATCCTTGAGGGGCTCTCTTACTGTGTCTATTGTGGTCTGTTGGATCATTTCAGGCACTTTGGAAGAGATCTGGCAAAAAAGCACAGAAAACAAGGAAGTTAAAAATTCTACTGTCCATTGTTTTTATCACAAGCCACCAAGCTAACACCAGTCAATCCATTCCAGTGTCTACTCAAATGCCATCTTTTCAAAGAAGCCTCCCTTAGACCACCTTATTAGTGTTTCCTCTCTTCCCATTGCCCATTATTTGATCTTGTTCTTGTTTTCATTCTTATATGACATAGCATTTATTTACTTGTTTACTATATTTTCCCACCCAGTATATTGCAAACTTCATGAAGGCAGGGACCTTGTCCATCTCGAATCTCAGCACACAGCAGATATTTATCAAATGACTACAGGACTTTCTATATAAACAAGAGGCACATCTGACGTACAGTCCCTAAAATGTGCTTGGAAAGACCAGGGTAGAAACAGGAAACAGTAAGAAATAAATATTTGCCATGATTTCTGTCTTTAATTGCAATCTGGTTAGAAGACCGAAGAAGCCAGAGAGATCTCAGTGAAGAAAACAACGCTGATCAGGGATTCGCAGGGTATTGTGGATTTGGTAAAGCAGAGAGATGAGCTCTATTTAAGGGAGGAAGAGTGTGAGTAGCAGGTGGATAGGTAAGGAGGGATTAGGTTCAAGCTTAGAAAGCTAAGCAGGGCACATGCAACAAGCTGAAAGCCAATCCCAATTCCTTGCCAGTAGCCCGGCCAACTGATACACTGAGGCCATGTGTCTCCATGCACCACTCAAACAGCTGAGCAAAAGCATTGATATTGCCAGGCTTTTTCCAAGAGTCTCCAAAACCATCCCCAAATGAGAAACACTGCATCTCTCACAAAACTAGATATGTGTCCCTTTAGAAGAATTTGCTGCCAACTTGTTTTTCCAGCATGAGTGAACATCTTTGAGGATCACCTAATTCTCTTTACTCTGATGTTGTGCTCACCCAGTAACCTGTTGAGGAGTGATTGACAGCCCAGAGATTTCTACAATGATCTAGCTTGAGCCAAGTGACCATCACTGAACCAGTCCTGTGGGGCCAGGGCAATGGTATTATTCCGTGATTGGCCAGCCAAGGACATGTGACTGCTCTGTTGCCATGGAGCGAGGTCAGTCACAGACACAACAAAGTCACATGATCTGGAAACTGAAGGAAGATGGTGCTCCCAATTAAAACTGGAATGACTTTGTCCAAAGATGATGAAGGATCCTGGGAAGATAAAAAACAGATGTTCACATAACATCGTGAACCACCTTAAGCAAATCACATCGCGTTTCCAAGTACAGTTGTCGGTATCACAGTCCCTCAAGAGGAATTTTCACACACTCAGACTGTGTGGAAGAACACAGATTGTTTAAACTAGATGCCAGGGAGGGAACCTCACAGTGTGTGAACCACCTACCAAACATGCGATAAAGAAAGATAAATAAGCTAAATGTGATGCCTCACACCTGTGATTCCAGCACTTTGGGAGACTGAGGCAGGCAGATCACTTGAGCCTAGGCATTCAAGACCAGCCTGGGCAACACAGTGAGACCCCATCTCTACAAAAAATACAAAAATTAGCCAGGCGTGATGGCACGTGACTGTAGTCCCAGCTACTCAGTAGGAGGATCACTTGAGCCTGGGAGGTCAAGGCTGCAGTGAGTCATGATTTCACCACTGCACTCCAACCTGGGCAACAGAGGAAGACCGTGTCTCAAAAAACAAGAAAGAAAGAAAAATAGTATTATTTACTGTATCTCTCTGAAGAGTAGGCTCAGGGATATAGTAGGCACTCAATAGATGTTTGTTATAAATGGCAGAAATCCATGAGAAAGAGGGACCTCTTACAGATTAAAAGAGACTTAGAAGCATTTATGTGCTAAGGTACATAAGTCCTCATTTCTCCTGGATAAATAATTAGAAACGAGATGGCAGGATTATATGTAGGAATATGTATTAGTTTGCTATTGCTGCTGTAACAAATTACCAGAAACTTAATCGCTTAAAACAATAGAAATTTACTATGCTACAGTTGTAAAGGTCAGAACTTTGGAATTCATAGGAAGCACTTTTGGAAGCATAGGCAGACCTGTATTCCTTTTGAAAGCTCTAGGGAAGACTCATTCTCTTGTCTTTTCCAACTTCTAGAAGCCACCTGCATTCCTGGACTCATGGCCCCTTTTCCTTTTCAAAGTCAACAATGTAGCATCTTTACATTTCTTTCTCTGGCCCTCCTGCTATCCTCTTATAAGAATATTTATAATTACATTGGACCACACAGATAATCCACATAATCTTCCCATTTCGAAATCTTTAACTTAATCACAACTGCAATATCCTTTTTTTTTTTTTTTTTTTTTTTTTGAGACAGGGTCTCACTCTGTTGCCCAGGCTAGAGTGCAGTGGCACCATTTCGGCTCACTGCAACCTCCGCCTTCTGGGTTCAAGCAATTCCCTTGCCTCACCCTCCCAAGTAGCTGGGACTACAGTCACATGCCACCATGCCCGGCTAATTTTTGTATTTCTAGTAGTGACGGGGTTTCACCATGTTGGCCAGGCTGGTCTCGAACTCCTGACCTCAAGCAATCTGCCCGCCTCAGCCTCCTCAAGTGCTGGGATTACAGGTGTGAGTCATTGTGCCCAGCTCCTTTTTCTATGTAATATATTCACAGGTTGCAGGGATTAGCACATGCACTTCTTTGGGAGGTGAGACATTATTCTGCCTACCACAGTGTTTATTTAACTCTTTGAGAAACTGTCAAACCATTCTCCAAAGTAGCTGTAATCATTTTACACCCCCATCAGCACTATGAGAGATCACGTTGTTCCCCATCTTTCCAACATCTGGCATAGTCAGTCTTGTTTTTTTTCTTTGAGACAAGGTCTCACTCCGTTACCCAGGCTAGAGTGCAGTGGCACAATCTCTGCTCACTGCAGCCTCGACCTCCCAAGCTCAAGTGATCCTCCCACCTCAGCCTCCCAAGTAACTGGGACTAAAGGCATGCACCACCATGCTTGGCTAATTTTGTTTGTTTGTTGTAGAGACAAGGTCTCACTGTGTTGCCCAGGTTCATCTCGAATTCCTGGGCTTAAACAATCCTCCCACCTCAGCCTCCCAAAGCGCTGGGGTTTGAGGCATGAATCACCGTGCCCGACACAGCTTTTTCTATTGTAGCGATTTTAATACTGGTATCTTATTTCTGGTTTTATTTTGCATTTTCCCAAAGTAAAGATGCTAAGTATATTTTCATGTGCTTATTTGCCATCTGTATATCTTCTTTGTTGAAGTAGCTGTTTAAATCTTTTACCCATTTTTAATTAGGTTGTTCATTTTCTTCTCATTGAGTTTTGAGGGTTCTTGATATCTTGATATACTCTGGATATAAGTCTTTTGTTAGATCTATGCTTTGCAAAATTTTCTTTCAGTCTCTGGCTTATTTTTCTTTTTCATTCTTCTAACAGCCTTACTTATAGTAGCCAAAAAAAACTGGGAATGATCCAAATATTCACCAACAGATGAACAGATAAATTGTGGTATATCCATCCAACAGAATGTTACTCAACCATACAAAGGAATAAGCTATCTACACCCAATGACATGGATTAATCGCAAACTAACTATGATTATAAAAGAAGGTCAGATAAAAATCAGTACCTGCTATACGATTCCATTTATATAAAATTCTAGAAAATATAAACTAATCGAAAATGACAGAAAGCAAATTACTGCTGGCATGGGGCTAGCGGGTAGGTGAAGTGAGGTGGGAAGAGGTGGGAAGGAGGAATTACAAAAGGCTACAGAGAAACTTTTGGGGGTGATGGAAATGTTCCTTATCTTGATCGTGTTGATGGTTTCGTGGTTATAAACACAGGGCAAAGCTTATCAAATTGTACACTTTAAATACTGTGTGCCAATTACACTTCAATAAACCTATTATTTCAAAAGAAGACTTAAGAGATTTACTGACTAAATGCAATGCCCAGATCTTATTTTGATCTGGGTTGAAAGAAATTAACAATCAAAGAATGTAAGTCAGGGAAATTTAGACACTGGCTGAATATTAATGATTTTAAGGAATTACTGTTAATTTTTAAATCAGGTCACCTTAAAATGTTTTAGTCCTTATCTCTCAGAGATGTGTATGGAAGTATTCACTGATAGAGTAATATGAGATCTGAGATTTCCTTTCAAAGAATCTATGCAGGGTGGTGGGTGGAGATGAGACAAGACTGGCCACATGCTGAAAATTGTCAGTACTGGGAGATGGGTACCTAGGGGGTCATTACACTACTCTCTCTAACTTTATGTATATCCCCAAACTTCCATCCTATAGAGTTGAAATGTTTAAATTTCTTTACAAAATGTTTGCTGGATGAATGATACAAGAAGGCATATTTTGACTCAATACATGATTGATGCTTTCTAAAAACAGCACCTTTCTGAAAGCAGAATAATCTGCCTTAGGATGCAGTCAGTTGGCTGGAGTTAAAAAAGGAAAGATTCAGATCCCAGAGGACCATTGATGAGGAATGATACACGAACAGTCGATGATCTATGGCCTGTGGGTCAAGTCTAGCCCTCCTCCTGCTAGCTAAGAATGTTTTCTTATGTTTTTAAATAGCTGGAAAAAAATTGTTAAGAATATTTTCTGACAGGTAAAAACTATATGAAATTTCATTTCAGGGTTCATAAAGTTTAATTGGAACACAACCACATCCATTCATTTACCGATAGTCTCTGGCTGCTTTCACATTAGAACAACAGAGTTGAGAAGACGCCGGCAGACACCGTATGACCCACAGAGACCAAACTATGTACTATCTGGCTTGTTACCGAAAAAGTCTGCTGATTTCTCATATAGGAGATCACCTTGACCCCGAAGGTGTTTTCCTAAATAGACTCCACTCCAGAGAAAAAAAAAGTGAGTGGAAAAAGCCAGACATGAATGAATCTAGCTTTCAGTTCTGTCTCTCTCAGTAATAGGGACCCCAAGGATGACGGGAAGATGTTATGCTCAATTCATCATGATGAACACATGGTCATTTCTGGGAACAGAGTGAGCTGAGGGTGGGAAGTTGAGTTTACCCTCCAGCCTCAGGATTCAGTATCTCCTTGTGGCCATCGTTAGAGCCAGCAGATATGTTTCAAGAGCAAAGTGCAACTCTTAACCCTCACCTCTGTCTGGACCACTTGTGTGTTTGCTCACTTGTTTATTACCTGTCTCCCCGACTAGAACAGAAACTCCATGTGGACGGGACTTGGTCTGTCCTGTTCACTGCCATCTTGCACGTCTGGAGCAGTGCCTTGCACATAGTAGGTTTTTCATCAATGCAGGCAGAGGGAATAAATTGACCATGAAGGAAGCCTCATCAAATCAAGAATGAGTGAATGTCATGGCACTGAATCTCAGAGATAAAAATTAATTATTTTTCCTTGCACAAGGAGAACTATCTTTACTGCCAATTGAGGCCTCTTCATATATGTCTAAATACAGCACCTAGAAATCGTGCAATGTGAGTATTGAGGGAATTTTGCCTACCTAGATTTCTGTGCAAATTAGAAGTTCAGCTCCTGTTCTAGAAGGAAGCCACTGCTCAGAGTTCTGCTGCATAATATACACACACTTCTCTTCGTGACGAAGAGTGACGTGCACTGATTCGCTGTGTGACCCTGGGCAAGTGACCTACCCTCACTGTTCTTCATATCTGTCAAAATAGGGGAGCTTCATGGGGTTCATGTGAAGATCAAATGAGATAGTATATGTGAGGTGACTGAGAACAGTGTCTGTCACCAAAACAATCTGAATTTCTCCCCTGTTCTCAGTGATACAATCCTTCTCTACCTTCAGTATAAAAAAAGCTTTGGGCTCATATCAGTATTATTCACAATAGCTAAAATGTGGAAGCAAACAAAGTGTCCATCAACAGACACATGTATAAAAAAATGTGATCTATCCATACAAGGGACTATGAATCAGTCATAAAAAGGAATGAAATTATGACACAGGCCACAGCATGTAGAAACCTTGAAAACATTATGCTAAGTGAAAGAAGCCAGATACAAAAGACCACAGATCACATAACTTCATTCATACGAAATGTCTAGAATCGGCAAATTCATAGAGACAGAGAAAAAATGGGAGGTTACCGGGGCTGAGGAGAGGAAAGAATGTGTGGAATGACTGCTTAACTAGTTCAGAGCTTCCGTTTGGGGTGGCGAAAATTTTGAAATTGATGGTGGTGATCAACGGGGTTGCCTGACATTGTGAATATACTTAATGCCATTGACTTGTATATTTTTAAATGGTCGAAACGGCAAATTTTATGTTATATGTGTTTTGCTACAAGGAAAAAAAAAAAAAAGGCTTTGGAGACTGAAGTGCTATGGAAGTATAAAATGCTGATTCAAGGAATTAAAGCCAGAATTCCTGGATTAGAATCCTAATTCTGCTAACTTTGTAACTTTGGGCAACCTTTGATCATCCTATGCCTCAATTTCGTCATCTGAAAAGGGGGAAGGAAGGAAACACACTTTTATCTGCCACCTATTGTAGGTATTAAAAGAGTTCATTAACGTGAGCACTTAGAAGCATGCCTGCATATATAGTAAGTGCTCAGTAAATCCTCGCTGGTAGTAATAAGGCTACTACTGATAAGTGATTCTATCCACACATACTCTTAGAGCAGGGTTTCTCAATGTCCACACTATTGACATTTGGGGCCAGATAACTCCCTGTTGTGGGGGACTGTCCTGTGCAATGCAGGACATTTAGCAGCATCCGTGGCCTCTACCCATTAGATGCCAGTAGCACACAATTTCTCCACAAAGTCATGACAATCGAAAATGTCTCCAGATGTTGCGAAATCTCCCTTGAGAAGCAAAACTGCCCCTGCTTAAAAACCACTGTCTTATTGACACCATATTGCAAAATTGCAAGGGGCCTTAGCTATTACCTGCTCTCATGACTTCCACGTTCTTTTGACCATATTCCATGACTCATTACACATGTAAATAGTGTATGTTACATATTCATCATACATGTCATATGTATCAAAAGTTTACAACACTTACCCTTACTATGCACTGCAGTGTATCCTGATATTTTCTTTTCTTTGCTTTTTTTTTTTTTTTTTTTTTTGAGATGGAGTCTTGCTCTGTTGCCCAGGCTGGAGTGCAGTGGTGCAATCTCCACTCACTGCAACCTCCACCTTGGGTTCAAGCGATTCTCCTGCCTCAGCCTCCTGGGTAGCTGGGATTACAGGTACACACCACCACACCTGGCTAATTTTTTTGTTTTTTTTGGTAGAGACAGGATTTCGCCTGTCTCTAGGAACAGGATTTGGCCAGGTTGGTCTCAATCTCCTGACCTCAGTAAATGCACCCACCTCACCTCCCAAAGTGCTGGGATTACAGGTATGAGCTACCGCTCCCAGCCTGCATCCTGATATGTTCCATTCCATTGCGTTAATTCTATTTCTTTTCTAAAAACAGGGATACTAGTTATGACCCTTCAAATGGATTTCATGACCCATTTACAGGTCACAACCTACAGGCTGAAAAATACTGATGTGGTCAACTTTGTAAAGAAATGTTCAGGCATTTCAGACCAGCGCTCAGCCCCCAGCGCAGCCCAGCCTGCCCATGAACATTTCACGCTGACTCTCCAGCTTCCAACATGGGCTGGCATTCCAGGAAGCGGAGGGGAAACGGGGATTCCAAACCTCAAAATGGACAGAAGTTTGAAATATTGAGGGGAAAAATGTAATTCCAAGGGATGGAATCAGCCCTGAATCGATTCTATATTAAAAAGCATTCTCCCTCTCCCTCTCATTCTGTTTGTTTTCGTTGTTGTTGTTGCTGTTGTTGTTTTTTAAGAGACAGAGTCTCACTCTGTCACCTGTGCTGATGTGCGGCTACAATCTGCAGGATCATAGCTCAGGGTAACTTCGAACTCCTGGGCTCCAGTGATCCTCCTCCCTCAGCCTCCTGAGTAGCTGGGACTACTGGCATGCCTTACCCTGTGTGGCTTGACTTTTTATTTTTTGTAGAGATGGAGTCTCCTTATGTTGCCCTGGTTGTTCTCAAACTCCTAGGCTCAAGCGATCCTCCCACCTCAGCCTCCCCAAGTAGCTGGGATTACTGGTGCGCCCCACTATGCCTGGTTAATTTTTAATTTGTAGAGAGAGGGTCTCGCTATGCTGCCCAGACAGATCTCGAACTTCTGGCCTTAGGTGATCCTTCTGCCTCAGCATCCCAAAATGCTGGGATTACAGATTACAGGCTACCACACCTGTCCCTCATTCTGTCTTCATTCATAGCAAGCAGCAGGTTGAAAGGAGCTGTGCCTATTTTCCAGAGGCAGGACCCAGCCCTACCCCCAGGAACCTGCCTTTACTAGCCCCTCAGAAATTTTACACCCAGACACACCACCCAGAGATCAGTCAAATCTGGCCTTGAGTGGGGTTGGGAGTTGTTGGAAGACGAGCTTTTAGATGCAATCAACCAATCCATTCTTTATGATCTACTATTAAAGAAATGAGAGAGGGCAGCTACAAGGACCTTTTCAAAGAGGAGAAATATTTCCTAGTTTAAAATTTAAAAGGCTGAATCATAAAATCCTTTCAAAAAAAAAAACCACTCTCTGTATAATGCTTTTTTCACCCCCAAAGTTACTCACCTGAGGATGATGGTGAATATTAACAGCTGACATTTCCTGCATGCTTGCTACAGGCAAGGCTGTGTGCGAAATCCTTTATATGATTATTTCATCGTCGTAATTACTTTAGGAGACAGCTGGTATTGTTACCAGCCCCGTTTCGTAGGTGGGGGATACTGAAACTCAGAGAGCCTAAATGATCAGCCTTCAACAGCATGACTTCAGAGTAACAGCACTGAGACTTAAACCCAATAGGGTTGCCAGACGTAGCAAGTAAAAATACAGGATGCCTCTGACATGGGACTTACACTAAAAAATTATCTGTTGTTTCTGTGAAATGCGACTTTAACTGAGCGTATTTTACCGGGCAACCCTAAGCTCAAGTTGTTTGAATCCAGAGTTCTTGTTCTAAGCCAATTGGCTGGTGATTCTCAATGTGTGGTACCTGGACCATCAGCGTCACCATCACATGAGAAATTGCCACAAATGCAAGTTCTCAAGCTCTACCCTAAACTTTCTGAGTCAGAAACTCTGTGGTTGGGGCCCCACAATCTGGGTTTTTGTGTGTTTTGGTGTTGTTGTTTTTTTAAGATAGAATCTCTCTGTCTCCTAGGCTAGAGTGCAGTGGAGTGACCTTGGCTCACTGCAACCTCCGGTTCCTGAGTTCAAGAGATTCTCCTACCTCAGCCTCCCAGGTAGCTGGGATTATATGTGCCCACCACCACGCCCAGCTAATTTTTTGATTTTTAGTAGAGACTGGGTTTCACCATGTTGGCCAGGCTGATCTCGAACTCCTGATCTCAAGTGATGTGCCTGCCTTGGCCTCCCAAAGTGCTGGAATTACAGGTGTGAGCCACCATGCCCAGCCCATCTGGGTTTTAAGAAACCTCCCAAGTGATTCCAATGCACACTCAAGTTTGAGCATCACTGCAGAGTGCTCCCCTACCCACCACAGTATTCTAAGGGAAGTAGGGATGCAGGCAAGCTTAAAATTGGGCCCCCAAATCTGAGTCTTAAGGTTTTTCCATGACCTTTCATCTCTATCTTCTCTTTCACTCAGTAAAGTCCTGCATACATCAACACCCAATTCTCCGTAAAACTCCTAACAATATACTTCACTAAAAGCACACCCAAGTGTCTGGCGCTTTCCCATGGACCTTCATTCATTCATCCATCCATCCATCCATCCATCCATCCATCCATCCATTCATTCCTGCAAACACTCAGTCAATTACACAACTTAATTAAGTGCCTATGATGGTTAATTTTATGTGTCAACTTGATCAGGCTGAGTGGTGCCCAGATAGCTGGTAAAACATTATTTCTGGATGTGTCTGTGACAGTGTTTCTGGAAAAGATTAGCATTTGAATCAGTAGACTGAGCAGAGATGATTACTTTCACCAATGTGGGTGGGTAGTATCCAATCTGTTGAGAACAAAAAGACAGAGGAAGAATGAATTGGCTCTCTACTTGAGCTGGGGCATCCGTCTTCTCCTGCCCTCAGACATAAGCACCCCTTGTTCTTGGGACTTGAGACTCGGACTGGAACCACACCACTGGCTTTCCTGGTTCTTCGGCTTGAAGATGGTGTATCATGGGACTTCTCATCCCTCATAATCAGGTAAGCCAATCCTTACAATACATTTCTTCCTACATTTTCTTATATAAATTCCATTTCTTCTGTTTCTCTGAAGGGGAACAGCTAATACAGTCTCAATGGGGCAGGCACTGTGCTGAGTCCTAAGCACAGTTTACTTTGTATTAAAGCAGCTTATTTAAACGTATCTATTTCCTGCACCAAATTAAGATCCCCTGGGAGGATGGGGAAGAGAAGTCTTTAATGTCTTGAGTCCCTAGTTCTTAGCCAAGGCAAGCTTAAAATTGGGCCCCCAAACCAAGGGATATAAAATGTGTGATAGGATTGAATGGGAAAAAATTGAAAAGAATTCTCACACCTCTCGTTTTTAATTCAAAGTCCTTCGGGTCTGAGAATGCTGCCTGTCCTTCCTCTTCCCCAAAGGAAAAACATAAAAACGGTCTCATTAATTCTCCTGGACATGTTTGACAACTCAGTTGTCCCTCAGCCCTGATGCTAAGTGGGTTTCTCTGTTTGTAGTTAAGCAGGGAAGAGGGTTATTCAGGTTTCATGCCAAGAGTTCACCAGTTTTTCTTCCTGTCACTCAAAACAACCATCTTCGCTTGCCCACTGAATAAGGATAGAGAACTGGGATAGTGAAGAGATGTAATTGAAGATGGGATTTTTACAGCTACAAGACACACACACGCATGCACGCGCGCGCGCGGGCACACACACACACACACACACACACACACACACACACGTCGTTAGTCTTACAATTTGCCAAGGGCCAATCACAAGCCATTGGCAACGCAGAGAATGGAAGTTACCACCAACCAGGGTTGGAGTCAATGCTGTTGTTGAGTAGACTGGAGGGACAGGCATGAGGAGTGAGTCCACTGTGAACATGGCCTCTAGCCTGGAGCACTCTTCACACACCCCACTTTGCAGATCTTAGTTTAAATGTCACTCCTCCCAACGAGGTCAGATCCTCAGCCTTAGCCCTCACACACTGCCACCATCAGAACAAAGTCTTAGTTGCACCGGGAATTGGTGCAGGCGTCTCCACTGGAATGTAAGTGCCATTAGGACAGAGAGCTTGTCCTACCTATTTTGCTCATTGCTGCCTTCTCTGTTTCTAGTGCAGTGTGTGGCCCAGGAGATGCTCAATAATTATTTGTTGTAAGTGACAATGGAACGAATCCCAGCCCCACACCTGCTAGAGTTGTGACCTTGGGCAAATGTCTCTCTTTAAGCCTCAGTTTCCTTATCAACACAATAGGGATAAAAACGTACCTGCCTCTTATTAGGATTGTTGTCTATTAGAATGAGATATGTGTGTAAAAGATAAACACAGGCCAGGCACAGTGGCTCACACCTGTAATCCCAGCACTTTGGGAGGCCGAGGTGGGTGGATCACCTGAGGTCAGGAGTTCGAGACCGGCCTGGCCAACATAGCGAAACCCCATCTCTACTAAAAATACAAAAATTAGCCGGGTGTGGTGGCGTGCACCTGTAGTCCCAGTTACTTGGGAGGCTAAGGCAGGAGAATCGCTTGAACTTGTGAGGCGGAGGTTGCAGTGAGCCAAGATTGCGTCACTGCACTCTAGCCTGGGCGATAGAATGAGACTCCATCTCAAAAAGAAAAAAAAAAAAAAGATAAACACAGTGGCTTGGCACACAACAGACATTTGATAACAGTCCGTTGCTGTGACTATCAGCTGTATCTCTCACCCAGTGGGAAAAAGCAAGGTTATATAAAGGATGGTGGTCGGGCACAGTGGCTCACGCCTGTAATCCCAGCACTTTGGGAGGCTGTAAGTGGGCAGATCACCTGAGGTCAGGAGTTCAAGACCAGCGTGGTCAACATGGTGAAACACCATCTCTACTAAAAATACCAAAAAGAAAAAAGTAGCCAGGTATGTTGGCACGTGTCTGTAGTTTCAGCTACCCAGGAGGCGGAGGCATGAGAATCACTTGAACCTGGGAGGCAGAGGCTGCAGTGAGCTGAAATTGTGCCACTGCACTCCAGCCTGGAAGACAGAGGGAGACTTTGTCTCAATCAATGAATCAATGAATCAATAGTTACCAGAGGCTGGGAAGGGTTATGTGTGGGGGTATAGTTAATGGGTCTCCCCCCAAAAAAGAATGAATAAAACCTACTATTTGATAACACAACAGGGTGACTATAGACAATAATAACTTAATTGTACCTTTAAAAATAACTAGAAGAGTACAATTGGGATTGTTTGTAACACAAAGGATCAATGCTTGAAGGGACGGATACCCCATTCTCCATCATGTGATTTTCACACGTTGCATGCTTGTATCAAAACCTTTTGTGTACTCCATAAATATATACACCTATGCACCCACAAAATATAAAAATAATTTGTATAATGAAAAATAAGAATAAAAAGAAATTCCACGACAGAGAAAAAGCCAGGTTATACAGCAACTAGAACATCACCTGGGACATAGAGAGCGCTCAATAAACCTGCGTTAAATACACATAGTACATTTTACATGCCTCCTTTCCGCTAATCCTAATAGTTGATGCTAAGTCATCAGTTGTCTTTTCTTCCCACTTCACAGAAGAAGCAGAGGCTCAGGGAGACTGAAACTTGCTCAAATCACCCAGGGATTTGAGAAGCGGCAGATCCAGAATTTGAGCCCATTTGTTTAAGCGTGGTGACACTGGACTGCCAACCCAAGCTCTCTGTCCTTTCTAAGCCTTGGCTTGCTTATCTGAAAACTAAAATAAAATAAACAAACACAATGAGAACTTTAGCCTTGTGGGTCTCAGAGACACCCCACAGAGCCACCATTCCCTGAGAACCGTGGGTGAAATTCTTCCAAATCCATTTGCCTTGAGCACACGCAGTTGGGAGAACTGTTTACATTTTAAGTGTTCATTTTCACGGCATGATAATGTAGCCGGGCTCCATGAGGATTCCTCTCATGCCTTAAGACCAAATCAAGGCCAATGGGCTGAAAGAAGAGAGAGAAAAGAAAGTCTGATGGGCTCTATCTTTATTTTTAGGTGCAGCCATCTCTTGATTGAGACAAACAACCAGTCTCCCAGCCTGTTTCCTGGAGCAGCTTAACATCTCTTGGGGCTTTAATTTCCCACCACCTTGTTCCTAAGTACTCGACTTTTCCTTCACAGATGTTAGGTCTGTTCTTTGCACCTGTCAGCAGGCGTGATGCTCTCCTGACTCCCCGAGGTCTCTCTGCTTCATTACTCTTCTTTTCTCTGTTGCATCCCCCCAACCAGTGCAAACTTGAAACGTAAATGTTTCCTATCCCAGAATGTAATTAAATCTCTTTAGCCTATATTTTGAAACAACACACATTTGGGGATGTGAGCATGGTAACCAGCTTAAAAAGTCCTAGAGTTTGTATGTCTATTTCTATTTGTGACTGACATTCCCATCCCGCTATCAAAATTAGTAGCCATCAGTCAAGCAGAAAGTTATTGTCAGTAAGCGCCAAACAAACCCCAACTCCAGGTGGAATTGAGGTTTTTCAATAATGAATGTCTGAGCAATTTAACTAATCGCTATATTCAGCCTAGCTGAGCTTTTTCTCCCCCTCATACATAAGCAAACAGAAATCTGGAAAGTTATGAGTCTGGTGCAAGCAAATTAATCTTTAGCTAGAAATTTAACCTGAGAAGAAATCCTATTTCTTTTAAACTATATGCTTGTTTCTATTTATTTCAACCTGTGTCATGTACAGTTCTATACCAGGAATTTAGACTGAAGCTGAAGATGAAAAGAAAGCAGTTAAGGAAAAGAAAGAAACCCCCCATTTATCCTATTTGGCAATTTCTAAAATTATCACCCTTATTCTACTGTCCTAGAAAGTGCTTTTCTCACATTATAATATACCTGTTGGCCTCTGTCCATTTTACCACATATATTTGCAGCAGACAAAAAGGTAAGGTTTCCCCTTAGACTGGAGAAAGCTATCATTTGGGGACTGCAGTGATTGAAGTTTGAATATTATAAAATGTTCAACCCAGCATGCACTGGACAGGTATTCTCATGGACAATGACAGGTTTTTGCTTATAATTTTACAAATACATCAGCCCTTTTCCTACAAGATTATGAATAGAAAGAAGTTCAAATGAATTGTCCAGTAAGGCTGGGAAAACCTGCAGAAAAATAGTCTCAGGATTATATGTAAAAAGGAATATAATATGACAGAAGAACTGGCCCATGATCAGAATTCAAGACTTAATGTTTCTTAAAATATAAGAGAAGCACATGGATTGGGATGTATCACAGTGCAGAGATTTCAAACACGAGCTTTGGCACCAGGCAAACCTGAGCTGAGTCCAGACTCTGCCTTTTACTGGTTTTGTTGGAGCAAATTACTTAATGTTTTTTTGGCCCTTAGTTTTCACATCTGGGAAATGGGCGTAATCACTGTAGCTGACTAAAAGAATTATTCAGATAATTTAATGAGATAATGCATGTAAAGTGCTTCACCCAGGACCCAGCCCATACAGCACTCCAATACATGTCACTATTATCAATATTAATGTACAGGGTAGTTCCACATGTCATTGTTGTCATGATTGTTTTGACTATATTTATTACTTTTAATGATATAGGTTGGTCTCTGGGGTAAGGATTTCGAAGCCTCATCGTTTTATTAGAATATTGCCAAGACAGTCACTGCAGCAGGGCTATGAGAAAAAGACTTTTGTTCTTTATTTTTAATATACAGACTCAGCCAAGAAGAAAAAGCCTTCTTTCCCCCCCACAGAATACTAAACATAATTCTGTCAAATAGATATGAGATTGTAGAAGACTTTGAAAGGTATTTGTTCAACAGTAATTTTTAAATGACATATTGTTATTACAAAAATAATGGATTTTCTTCGTCTCCAAAAATTTAAAGAATGCTAAATGGCGTGCTCCACTCAGATCCCCTAAAATCCCTTTACATTTCTTCACATCTCTTCCTCAACAGTGTTAAGCTTTTGCTCCCAGTGGCCTGCACCTGCGACTTTGCCTAGGCGGCCTGCCTTCAGGCTACAGGAGCAGCTGCATTCAGCTTGTCTGGGAGTTTATGTCCCCAACCCCAGGGTGGCCTTTAACCAATGACTGCTGAGTGAAGGAGTTTGAAAGCCCAGCTTCCTTGCCTTGGGTTAGAATAAACCTAAGGTGTAATTTACACTTAGAGTTTCTCTGTGGGATCAGGCTGAAGTTATCCTCTATGGCAGAGGTCCCTACCTTTTTGGCACCAGGGACCACGTTTGTGGAAGACAATTTTTCCACGGATGGTGGGACATGGTTTTGGGATGATTCAAGTGCATTACATTTACTGTGCACTTTATTTCTATTATTATTACATTGTCATATATGATGAAATAATTGTACAACTCGCCATAATGTAGAATCAGTGGGAGCCCTAAGCTTGTTCATCCTTCACTAGAAAGTGCCATCTGGAGGTGATAGGAGGCAGTGACAGATCATCAGGCATTAGATTCTCATAAGGAGCTTGCAGCCTAGATCCCTCACATGTGCAGTTCACAGTAGAATTTTTGCTCCTATGAGAATCTAAAGCTGCCACTGATCTGACAGGAGGTGGAGTTCAAGCAGCAATGTGAGGAATGGGAAGTGGCTGTGAATACAGATGAAGCTTTATTTGTTCACCCGCCACTCATCTCCTGTTGTGCAGCCCAGCTCCTAACAGGCCATGGACAGGTACTGGTCCCACAGACCAGCTGGGGACCCCTGCTCTATGGGACTTGGCCTAAAATTGCATGCTGGCTTTGCTTCCTATCCTTTTCTGTCCTGTTTCTTACCTGTTTCTCCAGGAAGCACTCCCTTAATAACTCTGTTGTGGTCAGGTGTGGTGGCTCATGCCTGTAATCCCAGCACTTTGGGAGGCCACAGCACGTGGATCACGAGGTCAGGAGATCAAGACCATCCTGGCCAACATGGTGAAATCGTGTCTCTACTAAAATACAAAAAAATTAGCCAGGTGTGGTGGGGAGCACCTGTAATCCCAGCTACTCAGAAGGCTGAGGCAGGAGAATCACTTGAACCCAGGAGGTGGAGGTTGCAGTGAGCCGAGATCGCACCACTGCACTCCAGCCTGGCAACAGAGCAAGACTCCATCTCAAAAAATTAATTAATTAATTAATTAATAATCTGTTGCACATGAATCCTTCTCTTAGGACCTGCTTTTGGAAAGCCAGACCTAATATAACTACTATTAGTAATAGCATCTACCCTTCCAGACTGTGTGTGTGTATGTGTGTGTGTGTTTGGATATTTTATGATCTCCAAATCTGAAAATTGTGAAATTTTATAGTACATATAATGGCGTTTTTTTTTTTAATTTAAACACTTATCTTTTCATGTCTACAAATAGGCTTCAACATGTATTTCTAAGAGCCACCTGGTATCCCATTGTAGGGTTGCACCATAATTTAGCCAGTGCCACTCAAACTTTTTTTGTTGTTCATTGCTATGGTAACAATGTGGGTTGAACATCTTTGCCAGAAAATTTCTGTGTAAGTCCATTTGATATTACTCTACCTGAAAACATAATTCCTGGGTCAAACTGTAATCCATATCCAAGGGTTGTGATTCTTATTCCCAAATGCCCTCCAAAAAGGTTGGATCAATTCATACCCTTGCCAGCACTATCCTTGGTCTCCATCCCTACCCTTCCTCCATTTGTAATATTAAAGATTGGTGGGCATGAGCTCTGAGGAGGTCTGGAGCTTGGATGATGAACCTTGATCTTCAAAATAGCTTGAGTGCTACTTTCTCTGCATTAACCAATCTAAGACTCACCCACATTTTAATTTTCATCTCATGTGAATTAAACCGACTTTTCTTGGAAGAAAAGTTTCTTCCTGATTGCAAAACCTACTGCAAAGCTACAGTAATCAAAACAGAGTAGTGCTGGCATAAGGACGGACATCTACACCAAAGGAATACAATAAGGACCCTAGAAATAAACTCTTACATATATGGTCCAGTGATTTTTAGTAGGGGAAAAGGGTAATCTTTTCAGTAAATGGTGCTGGTAAAACTAGATATTCACATACAAAAAAATAAGGTTAGCCCCTTTATACTATTTACAAAATTTAGCTCAAAATGGATCTTAACTATAAGACTTAACTATAAGAGCTAACACTATAAACCTCTTAGAAGAAAACATATAGGAAAATTTTTATGACATTGGATTTGGCAATAATGTCTGAAATACGATAGCAAAAGCACAGGCAACAAAGAAAAAAATACATGGATTGGACTTCATCAAATTATAATTTTTTTTGGATCGAAGGACATTATCAAAAGAGTGAAAAGACAACTCACTAAATGAGAAGAAATATTTGCTAATCATATTCCTGATAAGAATTAATATTCAGAATATGTAAAGAACTTCTATAACTCAACAACAACAAAAAACAAACAGCACAGTTGAAAAATGAAAAAAGGACTTGAATAGACATTTCACCAGAGAAGACACACAAATGGCCAATCAGCACATCAAAAGATGCTCAACATCATTCAGCATTAAGGAAACGCAACTCAAAACCACAATGGGGGCCGGGCATGGTGGTTCACACCTGTAATCCCAGCATTTTGGAAGGCTGAGGCAGGTGGATCACAAGGTCAAGAGATCAAGACCATCCTGGCCAACACGGTGAAACCCTGTCTCTACTAAAAGTAAAAAATTAGCCAGGTGTGGTGGCTGGCACCTATAATCCCAGCTACTCAGGAGGCTGAGGCAGGAGAATCACTTGAACCTGGGAGGCAGAGGTTGCAGTGAAATAAGATTGCACCGCTACACTCCAGTCTGGTGACAAAGCAAGACTCCTCTCAAAAAATAATAATAATAATAATTTTAAAAAACCACAAAAGAACAAAATAAACCACAATGGGATACCGCTTCACACCAATTAGGATGGCCACCAAAGAAAGAAAAGAACATGTTTTGGAACATCGTTCATCATAAAAAGAAATTAAATTCTGATATATGGGATAAGAAAAATAAACCTGGGACTCGGCCACAGGCCATGGGGTCAGTGCCTGCCTCAAAGGGATGGGGCTGCAGGGTGTGTAGGAGCCCTGGGCCTACTGTGTTCCACAACACGGGATGGTGAACCAGGAGGCCACGGTGTAGCACCGACGTCTGCGGAGGAGGTGGGTGCTCACCCTGGTCTTTGGGCTGTCACTCCTCTACTTCCTCAGGAGCACCTTTAAGCAGGAGGAGAGGAGAGTCAAAGAGAGGAATCTCTTCCAGGTTCAAGACCACGATCAGCCCATTCTGTGTAAAGTGCAGTTTAACCCAGGCAATGGCAGTCACCCCAGCAATCAGTGCCGCAACCCCATTCGAGGGGAGCACCTCATCATGAATGAACTATGTTTGTGAGAGGAAGGATTTGCTGGCGAATGGCTGCTGCAACGTTAATGTCCCTAGCACAAAGCAATACTGCTGTGATGGCTGCTGGCCCAACTGCTGCTGCAACTGCAATGTCCCTAGCACAAAGCAATACTGCTGCCATGGCTGCTGGCCCAGCGGCCGCTGCAACATTAACATCCGTGGAACAAAGCAATACTGCTGCGATGGCTGCTGGTCCAGCGGCTGCTGCAACATTAACATCCGTGGAATAAGGCAATATGCTGCCATGGCTGCTGGCCCAACCGCTGCTTCAACATCAACGTCCCTGGCACAAAGCAATACTGCTGCGATGGCTGCTGGCCCAGCAGCTGCTGCAACATTAACATCCATGGAACAAAGCAATACTGCTGTCATGGCTGCTGGCCCAACCGCTGCTTCAACATCAACATCCTTGGAACAAAGCAATACTGCTCTGATGGCTGCTGGCCCAGCGGCTGCTGCAACATCAACATCTCTGGCACAAAGCAATACTGCTGTGATGGCTGTTGGCCCAACCGCTGCTGCAACTGCAATGTCCCTAGCACAAAGCAATACTGCTGCGATGGCTGCTGGCCCAGCGGCTGCTGCAACATCAACATCTCTGGCACAAAGCAATACTGCTGTGATGGCTGTTGGCCCAACCGCTGCTGCAACTGCAATGTCCCTAGCACAAAGCAATACTGCTGCGATGGCTGCTGGCCCAGCGGCTGCTGCAACATCAACATCTCTGGCACAAAGCAATACTGCTGTGATGGCTGTTGGCCCAACCGCTGCTGCAACTGCAATGTTCCTAGCACAAAGCAATACCGCTGCGATGGCTGCTGGCCCAGAGGCTGCTGCAACATCAACATCCCTGGAACAAAGCAATACTGCTCTGATGGCTGCTGGCCCAGAGGCTGCTGCAACATCAACGACCCTGGCACAAAGCAATACTGCTGTGATGGCTGCTGGCCCAACTGTTGCTGCAACTGCAGTGTCCCTAGCACAAAACAATACTGCTGCGATGGCTGCTGGCTCAACCGCTGCTTCAACATCAACATCCCTGGAACAAAGCAATACTGCTCTGATGGCTGCTGGCCCAGCGGCTGCTGCAACATCAACATCTCTGGCACAAAGCAATACTGCTGTGATGGCTGTTGGCCCAACAGCTGCTGCAACTGCAATGTCCCTAGCACAAAGCAATACTGCTGCGATGGCTGCTGGCCCAGCAGCTGCTGCAACATTAACATCCGTGGAACAAAGCAATACTGCTGCGATGGCTGCTGGCCCAGCGGCTGCTGCAACATCAACATCCCTGGAACAAAGCAATACTGCTCTGATGGCTGCTGGCCCAGCGGCCGCTGCAACATCCATGTCCCTGGAACAAAGCAATACTGCTCTGATGGCTGCTGGCCCAGCGGCCGCTGCAACATCAATGGCCCTGGCACAAAGCAATACTGCTGTGACGGCTGCTGGCCCAGCGGCTGCTGCAACATCAACAACCCTGGCACAAAGCAATACTGCTGTGATGGCTGCTGGCCCAGCAGCTGCTGCCCAACAAGCAGCTTCTCTTAAAGTGCTTCCCTAGTCGGGCAGCTGCGGCATTCCAGAACCTCTTCATGGCAGTTGAAGAACATATTGAGTTGTGCCTGGCCACATGCAGAACCTCAACCCAGAGCAGGCAACATGAGAACACCTACCAGGACCCCATAGCAAAGTCTTGCTAAGGAGAAAGCCCACCCAACCTCTTCCCTGCATGACAGGTGCAGGGGACTTGCTTCAGCTTGGACAAAGAGGCCCCACCAAAGAACTTGCCTCCTAAGGCCTGGTTTCAGCACGAGGAAACCTCGGCTTTGACACCTTCTCGTGTTATCATCTTTGGCTTCGCTCACCACCTGGGTTTACCAGATGCACCTCTTCCTCAAAGCAGCGTGGACCCTCTACCCGGTCCCATTCAGGAAAGATGAAACCTCAGGCTGGGCTCAGGGAGTGACTTTCTTGGACCACTCAACCCTGGGACTGCACGATGACCTGTAACTTGTGTTGTCAGGGGGCCGGTGTCACTTTCAGGTGTTTGTTTGTTTTGTGATGGAGTCTAGCTCTGTCACTCAGGCTGGAGTGCAGTGGCACGATCTAGGCTCACTGCAACCTCTGCCTCGCGGGTTCAAGCCATTCTCCTGCCTCAGCCTCCTGAGTAGCTGGGATTACAGGCACCTGCCATCACGCCCAGCTAATTTTTATAATTTTAGTAGAGACGGGGTTTCACTCTGTTGGCCAGGCTGGTCTTGAACTCCTGACCTCATGATCTGCCCACCTCAGCCTCCCAGAGTGCTGGGATTATAGGCATGAGCCACCGCACCTGGCCATCGCTTCCAGTTATGATTATAATTTTGTAAAATTGGATTCCTTTGGAGTAGCAGAAAAATTACAATATTTTATGTTGGAAAACGCCTTGCCATTCTAGTTGAACATGTTCAAGGATGTTATTTCTGTTGTTGTTTTGTGTTCTTGAGTTTCCTGAGTTAAATCATCCCTTCACCCAGAAAACATGTTCTGTCTTTTAGGGCGTGGATGTTCTCTAGGCAGTTATTTTTGTTTTTATTTCAACAGTATCAAGAGTAGGCCCTGAACATAGCCTCTTAACCATATCCCAGCACCTAAAATTATCTAAAAACTCAGACACTCTTCTAATCTAACTGCAAGATTTCTAGCAGTTGGCACCCTGTGCCTGCCCTCTGGTTCCTTTCTAGAGGGGGTTGAATGTGCTCATATACCCTACGGGAGAGCACTGTTTTAGCAGAAATGTAACTTCTCATCTTGGAGGAATTTGTTCTCATTTCTTTTGCCACTTAAAATTAACTGTGGGCTGCTTAGCCTCAGGTACAATGGGAGCTTCAGAAAGGTCAGAGGCAAACTCCCCTCCTGTTCTGTCAACAGAAACCCAATGTTAAGGCAATTTCTAAACAGAGAGGCACATAGCAGCTTACTATTTAAAAAAAAAAAAAAAAAAGAGGCCAGGCACAGTGGCTCATGCCTGTAATTCCAGCACTTTGGGAGGCGGACGCAGGCAGATCACCTGAGGTGAGGAGTTCAAGGCCAGCCTGGCCAACATGGCAAAATCTCGTCTCTACTAAAATACAAAAATTAGCCAGGCGTGGTGGTGCACACCTGTAATCCTAGCTACCTGGGAGGCTGAGGCAGGAAAATTGCTTGAACCTGGGAGGCAGAGGTTGCAGTGAGCCGAGATTGCGACACTGCACTCCAGCCTGGGCGACAAAGCCAGATTCCATCTCAAAAAAGGAAAAAAAAAAAAAAAAAAAGAGAGAGAGAGAGAGAAATAAAATCCTTTACAGACAAGCAAATGCTGAGAGATTTTGTCACCACCAGGCCTGCCTTACAAGAGCTCCTGAAGGAAGCACTAAACATGGAAAGAATCAACTGGTACCAGCCACTGCAAAAACATACCAAATGGTAAACACCATTGACATTGTGAAGAAACTACATCAACTAACGGGCAAAATAACCAGCTAGCATCATAATGACAGGATCAAATTCACACACAACGATATTAACCTTAAATGTAAACAGGCTAAATGTCCCAATTAAAAGACACAGACTGGCAAATTGGGTAAAGAATCAAGACTGATCAGTGTGCTATATTCAGGAGACCCATCTCACGTGCAGAGACACACATAGGCTCAAAATAAAGGGATGGAGGAAGATCGACCAAGCAAATGGAAAGCAAAAAAAAAAAAAAAAAAAAAAAAAAAAAAAAAAAAAGCAGGGGTTGCAATCCTAGTCTCTGATAAAACAGACTTTAAACCAACAAAGATCAAAAGAGACAAAGAAGGCCATTACATAATGGTAAAGGGATCAATGCAACAAGAAGAGCTAACTACCCTAAATATATAAGCACCCAATACGGGAGCACCCAGATTCATAAAGCAAGTTCTTAGAGACCTACAACGAGACTTAGACTCCCACCCAATAATAGTGGGAGACTTTAACACCACACTGTCAATATTAGACAGATCAATGGGATAGAAAATTAACAAGGATATTCAAGTCTTGAACACATCTCTGGACCAAGCGGACCTAAGAGACATCTACAGAACTCCCTACCCTAAATCAACAGAATATACATTCTTCTCAGCACCACATCACACTTATTCTAAAATTGACCAGATAATTGGAAGTAAAACACTCCTCAGCAAATGCAAACAAACAGAAATCATAACAAACAGTCTCTCAGACCACAGTGCAATCAAATTAGAACTCAGGATTAAGAAACTCACTCAAAACCACACAACTACATGGAAACTGAACAACCTCCCCCTGAATGACTGATGGGTAAATAACAAAATTAAGGCAGAAATAAGTTCTTTGAAACCAATGAGAACAAAGATACAATGTACCAGAATCTCTGGGACACAGCTAAAGCAGCCTTTAGAGTGAAATTCATAGTACTAAATGCCCACAAGAGAAAGCAGGAAAGACCTAAAATCGACACCCTAACATCACAATTAAAAGAACTAGAGAAGCAAGAGCAAACACATTCAAAAGCTAGCAGAAGACAAGAAATAACCAAGATCAGAGCAGAACTGAAGGAGATAGAGACATGACAAACCCTTCAAAAAAATCAGTGAACCCAGGAGCTGGTTTTTTTTAAAAAGATCAACAAAATTGATACACCGCTAGCCAGACTAATAAAGAAGAAAAGAGAGAAGAATCAAATAGACACAATAGAAAATTATAAAGGGGATATCACCACGGATCCCACAGAAATACAAACTACCGTCAGAGAATACTATAAACACCTCTACACAAATAAACTAGAAAATCTAGAAGAAATGGATAAATTCCTGGACACATATACCCTCTCAAGTCTAAATCAGGAAGAAGTCAAATCCCTGAATAGACCAATAACAAGTTCTGAAATTGAGGCAGTAATTAATACCCTACCAACCAAAAAAGTCCGGGACCTGACAGATTCACAGTCAAATTCTACCAGAGGTACAAAAAGGAGCTGGTACCATTCCTTCTGAAACTATTCCAATCAAAAGAAAAAGAGGGATCCTCCCTAGCTCATTTTATGAGGCCAGCATCATTCTGACACCAAAACCTGACAGAGACACACAATAAAAGACAACTTCAGGCCAATATCCTTGAAGAACATTGATGCAAACATCCTCAATAAAAGACTGGCAAACCAAATCCAATGGCATATCAGAATGCTTATCCACCACGATCAAGTTGGCTTCATTCCTGGGATTCAAGGCTGGTTCAACATACACAATTAACAAACATAATCCATCACATAAACAGAACCAATGACAAAAACCACATACTTATTTCAATAAATGCAGAAAAGGCCTTTGACAAACTTCAACACTCCTTCATGCTAAAAACTCTCAATAAACTAGGTATTGATGGAACATATCTCAAAACAGTAAAAGCTATTTACGACAAGCCCACAGACAATATCATACTGAACAGGAAAAACTGGAAGCATTCCCTTTGAAAACCAGCACTAGGCAAGGATGCCCTCTCTCACCACTTCTATTCAACATAATATTGGAAGTTCTGGCCAGGGAAATCAGGTAAGAGAAAGAAATAAAGGGTATTCAAATAGGAAGAGAGGAAGTCAAATTGTCTCTGTTTGCAGACATGATTGTATATTTAGAAAACCCATTGTCTCAGCTCAAAATCTCCTTAAGCAGATAAGCAACTTCAGCAAAGTCTCAGGATACAAAGTCAGTGTGCAAAAATCACAAGCATTCCTGTACACCAATAATAGACAAAAAGAGAGACAAATCATGAGCGAACTCCCATTCACAATTGCTACAAAGAGAATAAAATACCTAGGAATCCAACTTACAAGGGATGTGAAGAACCTCTTCAAGGAGAACTATAAACCATTGCTCAACGAAATAAGACAGGACACAGACAAATTGAGAAACAATCCATGCTCATGGATAGGAAGAATCAATATCGTGAAAATGGCCATACTGCCCAAAGTAATGTATAGATTCAGTGCTATCCCCATGAAGCTACCATGGACTTTCTTCACAGAATTTTTAAAAAACTAAATTTCATATGGAACCAAAAAAAGAGGCTGCATAACCAAGACAATCCTAAGCAAAAAGAACAAAGCTGGAGGTATCACACTACCTGACTTCAAGCTATACTACAAGGCTACAGTAACCAAAACAGCATGGTGCTGGTACCAAAACAGATCCATAGACCAATGGAACAGCACAGAGGCCTCAGAAATAACACCACACATCTACAACCATCTGATCTTTGACAAACCTGATGAAAGCAAGCAATGAGGAAAGGATTCCCTATTTAATAAATGATGTTGGGAAAAGTGGTCAGCCATATGCAGAAAACTGAGAATGGACCCCTTCCTTACACCTTACACAAAAATTAACTCAAGATGGATTAAAGACTTAAACATAAGACCTAAAACCAAAAAACCCTAGAAGAAAACGTATGCAATACCATTCAGGACATAGTCATGAGCAAAGACTTCATGATAAAAACACCAAAAGCTATGGCAACAAAAGCCAAAATTGACAAATGGGATCTAATTAAACTAAAGAACTTCTGCACAGCAAAAGACGCTATCATCAGAGTGAACAGGCAACCTACAGAATGGAAGAAAATTTTTGCAACCTACCCATCTGACGAAGGTCTAATATCCAGAATCCACAAGAACTTAACCGAATTCACAAGAAACAAACAACCCCATCAAAAAGTGGGTGAAGGATATGAACAGACACTTCTCAAAAGAAGACATCTATGCAGCCAACAAACACATGAAAAAAATGCTCACCATCACTGCTCATCAGAGAAATGCAAATCAAAACCACAATGAGATACCATCTCACACCAGTTAGAATGGCCATCATTAAAAAGTCAGGAAACAAGAGATGCTGGAGAGGATGTGGAGAAATAGGAACACTTTTACACTGTTGGTGGGACTGTAAACTAGTTCAACCATTGTGGAAGACAGTGTGGTGATTCCTCAAGGGTCTAGAACTAGAAATACCATTTGACTCAGCCATCCCATTACTGGGTATATACCCAAAGGATTATAAGTCATTCTACTATGAAGACACATGCACACATACATTTATTGCAGCATTGTTCACAATAGCAAAGACTTGGAACCAACCCAAATGCCAATCAATGACAGATTGGATAAAGAAAATGTGGCACATATACACCATGGAATACTATGCAGCCATAAAAAAGGATAAGTTCATGTCCTTTGCAGGGACATGGGTGAAGCTGGAAGCCATCATTCTCAGCAAACTAACACAGGAACAGAAAACCAAACACTGCATGTTCTCACTCATAAGAGGGAGTTGAACAGTGAGAACACATGGACACAGGGAGGGGAATATCACATACCGTGGCCTGTCAGAAGGTGGGGGGCTAGGGGACAGATAGCATTATGAGAAATACCTAATGTAGATGATGGGTTGACGGGTGCAGCAAACCAACATGGCACATGTATACCTGTTACAAACCTGTATGTTCTGCACATGGATCCCAGAACTTAAAATATAATAATAAAAGGCCAGGCACAGTGGCTCATGCCTGTAATCCCAGCACTTTGGCAGGCCGAGGCGGGCATATCACCTGAGGTCAGGAGTTCGAGGCCAGCCTGGCCAATATGGCAAAAACCCATCTCTACTGAAAATACAAAATTAGCCAGGCATGGTGGTACACACCTGTAATCCTAGCTACTGGGGAGGCTGAGGCAGGAGAATCACTTGAACCCAGGAGCTGGAGGTTGCAGGAGCTGAGATGGAGCCTGGACAACAAGAGTGAAACTCCATCTCAAAAAAAAAAAAAAAAAAAAAAATTTGCTAGACATGGTGGCACATGCCTGTAATCCTAGCTACTAGGGAGGCAGGAGAATTGCTTGAACCTGGGAGGTGGAGGTTGCAGTGAGCCAAGATCATGCACTCCAGCCTCGGAGACAAAGCCAGATTCCATCTCAAAAAAAAAAGAAGGAAGAACCTTGGAAACGTCATGCTAAGACCAAGAGGTCACACACAAAAGGACAGATACTGTCTGACTCTACTTGTATAAGATACCCAGAATAGGCAAATTCACAGAGACAGAAAACAGAAGTTACCAGGGATTGGAGGAAGAGAGGAATGGAAAGATACTGTTTAATAGGCACAGAATTTCTGTTTAGGAGGATGGAAAGTTCTGGAAATAGTGTGATGATAATTGTACAACATTGTAATGTACTTAATGCTGACTTGTGCACTTAAAAATGGTTAAAATGGTCAATTTTGTGTTGTATATATTTTGCCACATTGAAAAAATTGCAAAATAGGCCAGGTGTTGTGGTTCATACTTATAATCCCAGCATTTTGAGAAGCCAAGGCAGGCAGATCACTTGAGGCCAAGAGTTTGAGACCAGACTGGCCAACATAGCGAAACCTTGTCTCTACTAAAAATACAAAAGTTAGCTGGGCATGGTGGCACATGTCTGTAATCCCAACTACTCAGGTGGCTGAGGCAGGAGAATCGCTTGAACCCAGGAGGCAGAGGATGCAGTGAGCCAAGATCGTACCACTGCACTCCAGCCTGGGATACAGAGCAAGACCCTGTCTCAACAACAAAAAAAAAAAAAAAAGTTAAAAACAATAGCAAAATGAATGTTCTTTCCCTGATGACTGGGAAAGAAAAATACACGTCCTCTCCTGTATTCAACATGACATTCAGAGTTGACAATAGGAAAGAAAACTTTAAGAGGCATTATAGCATAATAGTTCAGAGGACTGGACTTTGCATTTTGACAGCCTGGGTTCAAATTCCAGCTCCACCCCTTACTTGCTGCATCACTGTGGACATCTGGCAAAGCTTTCTAAATAGGTCACCTGAAGTCATCTGTAAAATGGCAGGAAGAATAGTTTCTACCTCATGGTGTTTTCTAGGTATTAAATGGGACAAGGCTTTTGACATATTTAGTACAGTGTCTAGTATGAGGTTTAAAAATGCACAAATGATATATAACTCTGGTTATTGCAGTGGTTGAATGTTATTGTCATTATTACCTAAAGTACTTAGGACACTTTGATTTTCTTGATTACTTATCTTGATTGCATTTCATATCATTAAGAGACAGGCTGCAGGAAATTAATCAAGGGGCATTTCCAGCTCTGAAATGGGGAAATCTGATCTTTGTCCCCTTAAGAAAATACTTTCTAATTATGGAACGTACGGTGTTCCTGGCGGTTTCTGATCACTCTCAAATGCACTTGGGTGCCGTCAATTTGGCCCTCTTTATTCTCATCAATTTAACTAATTTAGAGAAAACAATTCTTTAAAGGAGGGAGAACTCAGCAAAGGCTTGCTCCTGGTATGACAAATCCATCTCAAATAGCAGAGGAAGCCAAAATGCTCTGGTCCAAATGTCCTCTCCTCCAGCTTCATGGCGGCTGTAAACCCCATGCTGTGTGAGTGGGCTCATTCTTCATGGGATCCACTCCAGGAGTAATCTAGCTGAGTAATGATGTATTTCTGATGTGCTGGCTCCCTGCAAGGCCCTTTCCTTCAGCTAATTGTGCAGCAGGTTTACTTTGAAGGACTCCGAAGGCAGGCTCAGCATTTTCCTTCAGATGAATTAGCTTCTTGGTCATGCCTGAGAGAGCTGACTTGCTCAGAGCTTCTGCAATGGAGCTGGGAACACCAGAAGACCAAAGACCCTCATGCTAATCTGACCTTGCCATTAATTTCTATGACTTTGGGGAAATCTAATCTCTGTTCCAGTAAAACAATACTTACGAATTATGGAATTTAACTCTCAACCTGTAATTTCCTAAAGGGTGAAAGGTCTGTTTTCTTGGATGGGAGAAGTCGGATATACTTGGGCATCTAGAAAAGCATAAATATACACACACAAATTTAAGTGTTGTGATTTACCTGTTTTAGGGAGAGAATATTGATGTAATTAAAGATTCATAAGCATATTTGAGTTGTAAGGTTTTTAAGAAATTCAAACAGTTAATTTTACAAGTGGGAAAACTGAGGCTTAGAAAGACTGAGTTTCCAAAGCAGGGACAAAGCTAGGCTTAGACTCCAGCTTCATGACTTGGAGTCAGAGTTCCATAATGTGCTATGTAATGTGCCTCCTCCAACTACTTTCATAGCTTTGTTGGCTCCCACAGTCATCCTTGTTCACGTTGTTCCAAGCACATCATCCTGCTTGCTGTTACTGTACCAAGCCTTAGGGCATTGCGCCAAATACTCTACCTGGGATTGTAAACAGGAACACCTGAAAAGCCAAAAGAAGCCCTCAGAAGTTAAAAATGTGATAGCACAAATGAATGCGTTAGTTAAAAGGTTGAAAGAGGAGACCGACAAATTTTTCCAGAAGTGAGCAAAAAGACAAAGGGAAGCAAAATAAGAGAGAAGAATTAAAAAAAAAAAAAAAAAAAAAAAAAAAAGTGAACTGACATCTGAATAACAAGAGTTTTAGGAAGAGAAAACAAAACAAAAAAAAAAAGTGGAGGGGAGAAAATTATCCATTAGATAACTCAAGAAAATCTCCAGAACTGAAGAGCGTGTGTTCCAGGTTCCAAAGACCAGCACCATAACCGAGGTACACTGAGGCACATTGCCGTGGCATTTTTGAAATCCAGGATCAAAGAAATTTTACACATTTACCAAGAGAAAAAGCAGATTACATGCAAAAAGTCAGAATCAGTGTGGCTTTAGACTTCTCAGTAGCAATTCTAAAAGCTAGAAGACAGTGGAGTCATGTCTTTAAAATTTTGAAGAAAGTGATTTCTGTGAAAGGAAAATAAATCTTGGGACTCCAAAATCACTAAGCTAAAGGGAGAAGTCAAGCTTGCACCTGCTTAGGGCAAACCTGCTTCCCATTCTATTCAAAGTCATCCCTCTACTCACTGAGATAAATGCACATCTGATTGTCTCCTTTGGAAAGGCTAATCAGAAACTCAAAAGAATGCAACCTTTTTTCTCTTATCTACCTATGACCTGGAAGTCCCCTCCCCACTTTGAGTCATCCTGCCTTTCTGGACAGAACCAGCTTTCATCTTTTTTTCTGAAATGGTGTTTTGCTCTTATTGCCCAGGCTGGAGTGTAATGGCACGATCTCGGCTCGCTGCAACCTCCACCTCCTGGATTCAAGTGATTCTCCTGCCTCAGCCTCCCCAGTAGCTGGGATTGCAGGCATGCGCCACCACGCTCGACTAATTTTTTTCTTGTGCTTAGTGGAGATGGGGTTTTACCATGTTAGTCAGGATGATCTTGAACTCCTGACTTCAGGTGATCCACCCACCTCGGCCTCCCAAAGTGCTGGGATTGCAGGCGTGCGCCACCGCACCTGGCCTACATTCATCTTACATATATGGATTGATGTCTCACGTCTCCCTAAAATGTATAAAAACCAGGCTGTGCCCTGACCACCTTGGGCACATGTCGTCAGGACCTACTGAGGCTGAAGTGTCATGGGTACACGTCCTTAGCCTTGGCAAAATAAACTTTCTAAATTGACTGAGACCTGTCTCAAATATTTGGGGTTTCTATTTCCAACCTAGGGTTCTATAGCCAACACCTATATGTAACATCTCCAATAATAATAATAACTCCTTTTTCAGAAGGCTAGTAAAATAAGTACTTGACGAAATTGAGGGGATAAACCAAGAACATAGAACATATGGTTCTTTGAGAAATAGGATCTCCACTAAAGAGGATGGACAGAGGGGATTGCCCAGAAAGAGTTTGCTCCCCTGGTGTAGGGAGCAGAGAGCAGGTTTGAAGCCCCAGGATCTTCATACTCCTGGAAGGTAGAATTAATAGCTTTGTGATACAGAGGGATATAAACAGAAAGTTACAGAACTAACCAAAAATTGGAGACTGAACCAGTGTCGAGATCATACAAAACGTTAAGCAAATTTTTATTTTTATTTATTTTATTTTATTTTATTTTTTTGAGACGGAGTCTTGCTCTGCCCCTCAGGCTGGAGTGCAGTGGCCGGATCTCAGCTCACTGCAAGCTCCACCTCACGGGTTTACGCCATTCTCCTGCCTCAGCCTCCCGAGTAGCTGGGACTACAGGCGCCCGCCACCACGCCCGGCTAGTTTTTTGTATTTTTTAGTAGAGACGGGGTTTCACCGTGTTAGCCAGGATGATCTCGATCTCCTGACCTCGTGATCCGCCCGTCTCGGCCTCCCAAAGTGCTGGGATTACAGGCTTGAGCCACCGCGCCTGGCCTTAAATTTTTAAAAGATAACTATTATTAATTTCATGGAAAACAAAAAGTTGTGCAGTAAAGGAAGAAAATATCATAGAACATTTATTACATGATGCAACTGTGGAAGGCATTTGGCATGGTCATGACACAGGGAAATAATGAATATTAAACTATCAAAAATCATTGCAAAGACTCAGAGACAGGAAGTGTGTGTGTTTGTTGTGGGTGGAGGTCGTGGAGGCAGGGAGGGAGGCGCAAGAAAGCAAAATTCTCATTTACTTTGAGAAAAAAACAACAGTTATTGCCTGAATATGAGAAATCAAGACATCACATTATAAATATGCCATTTAAGTATCCAAAGTTACCAAAAGAATCAGCTACAAGAGACAACAGTGGTTGCCTCATGAAAGAAAACAAGGAGAAACAAGTTATTGCTCTTTATAACAAGCTTTTTAGAACCTTGGCTCTTTAAAGTAGATGCACGTATAATTTTGGTCATATGTTTATATATATAAAGATACATAAACATATGCAAAATAATATGTGTGTATATGTATATACATGCATGTGCGTGTATGCATGTGTATATGTATTCAATTAATGGGCATACATAGTATAGGAAGTTTTAGAAGTTCTCTGAGCCACACTGGACATGGTAGCCATGAGAAAAACTAAGCTTGTTAGATAATGAGACATGGTTAGCAAAGCTTGACACAGGAAGGCACAGCCTGTAACATAGACTAGGTAGAGGTCATTTACTTCTGGATCTTTTGCCAACAAAGCCTTGGTATGCAAAAACCTGCAAGGCACAGGTAAGATATTAGGGTATGGTATAAATACCCTAGATACTTTAGAGGAGTCTTACGGGTAGAGGTAGTTTGGGCTCCCTCCTCTAAACATCCCTTGTTGTTAAATGTGTATCAAACACTCTGGAGCACGAAAACACAGGTAAACTGAGTCCTAATTGGTACATTTGCCATCTTGTCTTTTTGCTTTCCTTATGAAGGTGTTATCTGGGGAGAGTTGTGAGGCTTCTTAACCAAAGCACTTAAAAAAAAAAAAAAAAAAAAAAAAGCAAGATGGAAAAACAAAACCCATCACAAAATAGTAACGGCCGTCTCGTTAGGTAGCAGAATCATCAGTGTGTATTCTTCCTTATTTCCTATAGATGTGTTTTTAAATTGGGGCACACTTAAAAAAAAATCCTAATGTGCTTTCTTTCTTTTATTACTAATTCTTTTCTTACTGAAATTCACACATTATTTCAGATAACTCTACATTCTGTCTTCTGTGTGCATAATCCATACCCTGTGTACAAGATGGTTGCCAGGGAGACCCGTCTTTAAATTGATCAGCAAACAAGTTTTAGAGGGTTGGCTTTAAAACACAAACTTACAAAGTGACTCCAAAGCCTCAGTTTAAGAGAAAATGTTCCAAGAAGCCTCATTTCGAGAAACACTTGTTCTGCAATACCCAGATAAAAGTTAGATAAGGGACGACATTTTAGGACTTCTCAAATGTTGCCACAGAATCCCTCTCCCTGGCCGCCATCTTGTAGGACTGTGGGAGTCCTCAGCATTCATTCCGAAACTACGTTTTTGCTTCATGTTCAGCACCACAGCAATAAAATTAATGGGTTGAGCACTTTCTCCTTAATAAGTGCTGCAGATATAAATGTCTCGGCCATTTGTCTTTCAGTGGGGGTTAAAAAAACCAACAAAACAAATACTCCTACTATAGCATTGCATTCTCGCGTTTTGGTTAACATTATCATTTAAATTGCATCTCCCATGTTTCTAGATTAAGGAAGAGGGGCTGTTTGAATAGGTTACACTCTGCTTTTTCATTCAGGAGACTGTTTAGAGCCTCGAATCAATTCCATCTGACTTTCTAAAATGCGTTGGGGGAAAAATACATTGTGATAAATAGTATTTGCAATGGAAATATCAAGAAGGAAAAAGAGACGTTTTTGTTCGCTTCAGCAAGAAGCCATTCAATTTGTGGACTATGCCTGTCCCTTGTTTTATTTTATTTTCCTTCCACTGGAAGGAATTTTAACCATTTCACTGCTATTAACCCATTCCAAAATGGGCATGGAAAAATGCTGTATGTCAGAGGCTTGCTATCTTATCAAGAAATCTAGCTCCTCAGGCTGTGTAACTTGGAACAAGTCACTGAATGTCTTTCTATATCTCTATTTCCTCAACTGTAAAATGCATGTACTAATGAGACTTACTTTAGGGAATTAAGAGCAGGACTTTTCAAACTCTTATAATCTGCAATAATATATACACTTCAAATCCAGTACTCATATGCACACAAATACATATACACCTCTGTCTATATGCATATATGGTTTTACATACCTGCCCATCTGAAATTAAAATTTCACAGAATAGGAGTTATCTATATTAGAGGTGATGCATTCATGTAGTTTTTACTTATTTCTTTTCTTTTCTTTTTTTCCTTTTGAGACAGAGTCTCACTTTGTCACCCAGGCTGGAGTGCAGTGGGACAATCTCGGCTCACTGCAGGCTCCGCCTCCTGGATTCAAGTGATTCTCCTGCCTCAGCCTCTTCAGTAGCTGGGATAACAGGCATGTGTCACCATGGCTGGCTAATTTTTGTACTTTTAGTAGAGACAGGGTTTCACATATTGGCCAGGCTAGTCTCAAACTCCTGACCTCAAGTGATCCACCCGCCTCAGCCTCCCAAAGTGCTGGGATTGCAGGTGTGAACCACCACGCCCAGCAACATAGTTTTTATTCTATTTCATGTTTTTAAAAAATGAGTTTTACAACCCTCTACATTGACTCTGTGACTAAATAGATCACAATATGAAATTTGAGAAACACTGATTCAAAGCAAGCGTTAGCAAATTATGGCCAACAGCCGAAATCTGGCCAAATGACTGTTATTGTAAATAAAGTTTTATTGGAACAAGTCATACCTAGTCATTTACCTATAGTCTGTGACTGCTCTCTTAATACAATCAAACTTGGGCAGTTTCAACAGAGACTGGTCCCCCAAACTAAAATATTATCTAGCCCTTTAAGAAAATGTTTGCCAACCTGTGGTGTAGAGGATTCAATGTTATGTGTCCAATGTAAAGTCTTTAACACAATGCCTGGGGTATCAAGAGGCTTTAATAAATACCTTGTCTAGTATTATTGTAGGTGGTGTTACTGCTACTAGTACTCTAGCTAAAGCTGAGTAGCTATGGAATGAGTTTTCTCATCAAACAAAGATGATAAACAGGCTTAGCTCAAAAAATA
Source organism: Chlorocebus sabaeus (assembly GCF_047675955.1). NCBI lineage: Eukaryota > Metazoa > Chordata > Mammalia > Primates > Cercopithecidae > Chlorocebus > Chlorocebus sabaeus. Next base: position 16,876,792 of record NC_132908.1, read on the forward strand.
TAAAGCAGATAGAGGATAGTTAGAAAGAATGAACAAACCTACTATTTGATAGCACAACAGGGTGACAATAGACAATAATTTAATTTTACATTTTAAAATAACTAAAAGAGTGTAACTGGGTTGTTTGCAACACGAAGGATAAATGCTTGAAGGGATGGACACCCCATTCTCCATGATTTGATTATTTCACATTGCATGTCTGCATCAAAACACCCCATGTACCCCATAAATGTATACACCTATTATGTACCCACAAAACTTAAAAATAAAGAAAAGAATCAGATAGAGGGATAACAGAGACATTCAATCTCTTTTCTCCCCAAGTTTGAGATAGTTGTATCAGACCAGCCAATTCCCCAAATTGGCATTATCAGCCTCCTCACTGCCAGTCAAACCAGCTGAAAAAGAGAGGTTAGAGCATATTGAAGTTTTTAAACCCCTACTGATCCCTCCTCTGAAGGTGCCCTGTTCTTCTTCCTGTAGTCATTAGAGAATAAATCTCTGATAAGCAAAGTAAATTAGATGCAGTGACATTCTGCTAATTGAGTCGTCTCCTCTGCTTGACTGGGCTGGGCTGTTAATTACCAGCTAATCTTATCAACATAAGATATTCTGACTGGCAGATCAAGGCTCCTGGAGACAGGGGTAGGGGCCCCAGTTTGCCCCCAAAGTCTCTCATTGACCAAAGTGGATATCAAACCTTCCAATCCTACCCGAAACGGTCTGAATGCTGAGGCAAGAGAGTTTCGGAGAAGAACAACACTATCACTCAAGAATCATGTAGGGGAAGCAGAGGGAAATGGCAAACCTCCAAATAAATGTTAAGGCAAAGTAAGAAAGGGCCGAGATTACAGATCATGCATTATTAAAGCTGCATTCTGACCTCTCTCCCTCTCGATCAAATTTTCTTTCAGCGAAGCACAGGGGCTTACGGAGAGATAAAAAGACTTTAAAATATAAATTAAGTCCTATTTATTTCACCACCCTGAGCCAAGCATGCCAGGTTCTTTCTGAATAGGTTGGCTTTCAGCTAGATGAATGTCTGTGATTTGCTGACATCTGGCGGGGGTGGGGGGGTCCTAGAGCCAATCAAATCAAAGCCCCCCACCTGCCAACCCAGACAACATTAGGCTCTGTGTGGGAATCTCTGCCCCCACTTCTTTTCAGAATTACCCTGATAACCATTTGTTAATCTTCCAAAGAGCCTAAATCAGTGTGTGGAAAATTAGAAGCATGGAGTTTTTGCTTCATTTACCGACAGCCTTCTCAAAGGCTCCTACATACCAATTTTATGACAGGTCCCAGTCGTAAGAATTTCAGTTGTAAAGGAGGATGAGCCCATCAGATTGGCAAAAGGTAAATTAATGGATAGTACCCAGTACTGGTAAGGGTGCAGGGAAAGAGGGAGTCTCAATGGCTCTTGGTGGGAATGGAAATTGAAAGAACCTTTTTCTTCTGGAGGGTTTTGGAGGATGGGATGAGGCGCTTGTGATATTAAGATCTATAATGCTTATACCTTTTGATTCAGCAATCTGACCTCTAGAATACTAGTAATAACAGCAAATTCTTTTTTAATATACCACAATTTATCCATTTTTACACTTGATAGACATTTGGGTTATCTCTGGGTTTTTACTGTTACCATAGTTTTGCCTTTTCCAATATGTCATTTAGTGAGAATCTTCCCATATGCAGCCTTTTCAGATTCGCTTCTTTCTCTTAGTAATAAGCATTTAAGGTTCCTCCACATCTTCTCATAGTTCAATGGCTCATTTCTTTTTAAAGCTGAAGAATACTCCACTGTCTGGAGGCTCTGCAGTTTACCACACTAAAAGGCATCTTGGTTGCTTCCAAGTTTTGGCAATTACCGATAAAGCTGCTTTAGACATTTATGTGCAGGTTTTTGTGCGGCCCATTTACTTTTTAAAGCAGTATGTTTTGTATATGTACACATGTGTGTTTATATCGCAAACAGATCACACTATGAGCTGTCTGACCTCTGGAGAGAAAACTGGAATCTAGTATGAAAGGAATGTGAAGAATAACTTACTTTTTATTCTGTATAGCTGTGTGTCATTTTAATGATTTTATGTTGAACATATATTCATGAAGTTACTTAAATAAAGAGTTAAAAACTGGAAAACCAAAGATAAAATAAAAATTAAAAACATATGCAAAGTCCACGGGGGTAAGCCATAGATATATAATATATATATAAAGTATATACTCTCTCTATATAAAGTATATATATTTTATATATATTATACATAAAGTATACATATATATTTTTATATATATATATACACACACACTTTTTTTTTTTTTTGAGATGGAATCTCACTCTGTCACCCAGCCTGGAGTGCAGCGGCATGATCTTGGCTCACTACAACCTCCATCTCCCAGGTTCAAGCAATTCTCCTGCTTCAGCCTCCCGAGTAGCTGGGATTACAGATGCCTGCCACCATGCCCCACTAATTTTTGTATTTTTAGTAGAGACAGGGTTTCACCATGTTGGCCAGGCTGGTCTCGAACTTCTGACCTCAGGTGATCTGCGCATCTCAGCCTCCCAAAGTACTGGGATTACAGGCGTGAGCCATGCCCCCAGCCCAATCCTCATTTTTCATTGTATTGGTGAAGTGGCCTACATACCAAAATTTATCTGAAACCCCAAAATCAATGTTTCTGGCATTTTCACAATTATTCACAGACACGCATATGTGCAGAGCACAAAAAAGTTGAGTCATTCAAGATGCACTTCTCAACCTGTCGAACAAGGTGACACCCTGTCTGCTTGTTTTAGCTCACACATGGTGGACAATCGTCCTTTTGTTTCTTTTCTTTTTTTTTTTTTTTTATGAGACAGAGTTTCACTCTTGTCACCCAGGCTGGAGTGCAGTGGCGCGATCTTGGCTCACTGCAACATCTGCCTCCCAGGTTTAAGCTATTCTCCTGCCTCAGCCTCCAGATTAGCTGGGATTACAAGTGGCTGCCACCACGCCCAGCTAATTTTTGTATTTTTAGTAGAGACAGGGTTTCACCATGTTGGCCAGGCTGGTCTCACACTCTTGACCTCAGGTGACCCACCTGCCTCAGCCTCCCAAAGTTGCTGGGATTACAGGTGTGAACCACTGTGCCTGGCCACAAGTGTTCTTTTTATGGGGTCTACTTAGTGACACATTTTTATGTTTTCTTTCTCTTCTTGGTACCTTCATTATTTAAAGCGACACTGTCCCCCAACCCCCCAAGCATAGTGGGGAAGTGCTCTCTAGTGTCCCTTAAAGCAAAAAGGCTATGAAATGCCTTTCAGAGAAAATATGTATGTAAGATAAGCTTTGTCCAGGCACTAATTGTATTGCTTTTGGCTCTGAGTTCAATGTTTATGAATCAAAAACATGCATCTGTTAAATAAGGTGTGTCTAAACAGAAACACACATAAAACGAGGTTATGTATTGACTGGCTGAAAAATGTTGCAACCAGAGGCTCCCAGGAACCTAACCTTGTATTTCCTCGAAGAGCCGTGTTTTGGTATTTGCTATTTCAGTGTTCGTTGTGGCTTTATAGAACATAACTACCATGAATAACAAAACGTGACCAAGCTCTGCCAAATTGGTGGACAGTAAACTTGTACATAAATCATGGTGATGGTTGTAATAATCATTATAATCATATAAACCAGGGATCAGCAAACCACGACTTCTGGGCCACTTCTTGTTTTTGTCAATAAAGTTTTATTGAAACATGCACATGCCTGTTTGTTTACCTACTGCCTGTGGCCACTTTCATCCTAAAACCGCAGATTTGAGTAGCTGCAGCAGGAACCATATGGGTCTCAAAACTTAAAATATTTCTATCTGGCCCTTTTTCGAAAAACATTCCCAGTCCCTGAATTGTAAACATTCACCATTTAGCCAGCATTTATTATGCCAAGTGCAATGCAGGCTACTACGTGTGTTGCTACTCTGAGTAATAACTACCTCTAAGTATGTGTCAAGCACTCATATATGATGTCGTAGTTAGTCCTCATTTCTGCAACCCTGAAAGGCGGCTATTCCATCCCCATTTTACACCTGAGGAAACTGAGGCTCAGAAAAGTGACAGTCACCTGCTCGCACTCACACAAACTAGAGAGTTGGAGCCAAGTCTGACTTGCTCCAATGCCCACACACTTGCCCTGTGGAAGAAACAGAAAAGGCAGGTGCATATAACCAAATAACTTTTTTTTAAGTGAAAGGCTATGGCCATATGTCTTAGAGATTGAAATAGGGCCTGAAGCCTGAATGAGACAAGGAGAGAGAGAGAAAAAGAAATACCAGGGTTTGATGTGTACAGTGATAAACCCTCTCACCCCATGGAAAAATGGGCGCCAACAAAGAAGTGAGGGAGTTCAGTGCCATTTAAGCTAGAAGAAGATCAGACACTGCCCAGGCTCCACCCAGAGCCCCTCATCACTTTCTGTCATCACACAGGTGGCCAGCTTCTGACTGTCAGCATGCAGACGCTCCCACCAAGGGCTTTCCAACTATGGTTAGCCTATGCACGCAGTGGGGGCTGATGCCTCTGTAGCAGCCTTCAGCCAATGATGGCAGGGATTGGAACATCACTACCCCAACTTTCTCATCCTTCTGGCAGCATGACCCTGAAGCATGTCTCTAAGTGGCTCCTAGAGGTTCCCAGTGGGACCAAGCCTTGGTTATCCACAGGAGTAACAGCTCAGCAACACACCCTGTCCTGGCTGCTATACTTCCTTGCTTCACCCTCCCTGCCCCACTCCCTTCCTGGTGCTTCCTGGGATCCCTTCCCACATAAACTACTTGTACATAAATCCTTGTCTCAGGTTCTGCTTCTGGGGAAGCAGTCTCTAATCCATCAGCTATCAGTCATGGGTGGCAATGTAATATATGGAGGTATTTATTACAGTTCTGTTCGCATTCTAATGAACAAGTTGGCCTCGTTAAGACAAACGTAGAACACTACTTTAATCTTTCCTTTCATCCTTCTTTAAGCCTCTTGCCATGTTCTGTTCACATACTGCCATATACAACAATGTGAAGAGGGTAGCAGAGTAGAAAATGGAAAGAATCCATGTCCAGTCTGGATCTATTTACCCCCAGATTTTTTGTTCCTTATCCAGTGTTAGTTGAGTCTTTTACTTGCCACCAAATGTACCCCTACTGACACCAGCTTGAAGATGCTTTATAAAATCAGCAGACAATGCTTCAGTGGTACTTTTGCCAAAAATACATAACTTGTATTCAGGATGAAGAAATAGCAGAAAAATCCAAATTCAGAATAATTCAACAAAGTAACTGGCTTGTGCTCTTCAAAAATGCCAAGGTCAAGAAACACAAAGAAAGAATGAAGAACTGTTTCAGAGTGATGGAAATTAAAAAGACAAAACACATAAATAGCATGTGTGATCCTAGATGGCATCCTGGGCTGGATTGAAAAAAAAAAGAACTTGACATTTGATAAAGTTTGTAAATAGACTATGGGAATAGATAAATGTAATGCATCAATGTTACATTTCCTGACTTTGAAAACTGAACTGTGGTTATATAAAAGGATGACCTTGTTCTTAGGAAATACACACTGAAGTATCCAGAAGTACATATACAAAGGCACTCTCAATACTTCAGAAATACACAGAGACAGGGAGGGAGGGCTAGGAACTGACAGAGTCAATGGAGCAGCACAAACCATGGTTGAATCTGCATAAAGGCTATAATCAAAGCTCTTTATATTATTCTTAAAACTGTTCTGTAAATTTGAAATTATATCAAAATTTAAAGTCACCAAAATATTAGGCACCATAAGCACTTATATTTGTTAGGTAAAACCTCACCTTACTTCTGCTTTTTCTCCCTCACTTTGACTACCAGCAGGAAGGTAGAAAAGAGCAAAACAGAAAAACCAGATTGAGGGGGTAGAGGGAACATGGATTGAGGAGAAATTGTTAGGTGAGAAAATCCCCATGTTTTTCCTTGGTCTTACAGTCCTCTCCCCAAAAGTGATGTGACTTTAAAGGAATCACCCCAGAGAGTTCAAATATTATCAAATTAAAAACATAATTAGTTGAGTGTATATCTGATGTTGAGTCCCGTTCTAACTGCTTCATGTATATTAATGCATTTAATTTAATTTTAACCCATTTCATCAATCAACATATAATTCTTAGTTATTGGAGATATATTTTAAATGTAATTAATCTAATCATTTAATGTATATTAATATACATCAATCTGTTAGTGACATGTAATCATTTATTAGGCGTTAATAAAAGTTAATGTCTTAGACCTCATAATATTTAATCATTTAATTCCCAAAAGTGAAGCCTCAGGGTTTGGTTTGTTTGCTGTTGTTAAGTTTTGTGAAAGCCAATAGTTGATGAAAATAAAAGCTAACATTTAATGAATGCTTAGCATGTGCCAGGACTAATTCCAAGCATTTGGCATGCACTTTCTTGTGATTAGATTAATGCTTCCAGCAGCCCAGGAAATCAGTACCATCATTAGCCCACATTTCACACTTAAAGAGGTTGAGAAATTTGTTCAAGTTCACGGAGAGGCTATGCAACAGAACTGGATTCAAATCCAGGCTGTTGTGCTTTAGAACCAGCAAAGCGTTGATTTTGAAAACGTCATTCAGTGATGAAAGGGACAAGTGGGTTGAGGGTTAATCAAAGCAGGTATGGTTTACCCAGCTGTCATTTTCTACCCTTTTTTTGTGGCTTTGGTAAGCAATACTACATACCCCAAAAGAACCCCAAAAATTTCCAAAAGAGCAAAACGACTGCCTTTTCCTCAAAATCCACCACAAATCACGAAGTAATTCCCATGGGACTAACACAAGGTCGCCGCCCACAGGTCATTCTAAGAAATGACAAAAGACAGAATAGAATGAAAACAGGTAAAAGTAGACCTCATTCTTCTAAGCTTCATTCTAGAAGCTTCCCCAGTTCAGAATCCCAAATTATGAGCCCACACGCATGAGTGTCAGCAACTCCAAAGAGCAGCTTGTTTAAATTCTCCCATACTTGGCTTGGTACTCTCATGTTATGTATATTTAAATCAGCTTCAAAAAACGCCTTAATCTTTATGATTTGTAGGAACTTCCCAGGGCTTGCAGCAAGTAGCGTCAAACGTCCTATCTGCTGAAGGAGCGTCTACGTTGGTGGAGTCTTAGCAAACCCCACGGGTTCCCAAGGCCTTTGGATAAAATGTGGCTAAAGATTAAAGCATAGATTTGTGAACAGTGTCTTTCACAAAAGGACCTCAAAAACACTGTAGTAATGCTGAGAAAGCACAGTGCACATGTTTAGAATGGATCTTTCATTTCAAGGTAGCATTTTGTTTTCTTTCCACTCTGCTGGAATTGACTTTTATTATGTATCCTTTGGCTTCGGGCTTGCAAAGGAGTTTCTTATCTCATCCTATGTCATACCTTTCCCCCTCCCTCTCCACTGCTCTCTCTTCTCCCTCTCCCTCTGTTACCTCCCCTGACTCTACTGCCATTTTTTTTTTTTTTTTTTTAAGAACTATTGAACCTCAAAGAGATTTCCATCCCAGGAAACTTTCCACCCTTTCTGATGTTGAAGATAAAATGAACTGCGTGTGATAAGCGCTAACAGTCAAAAACGAACATCAATACCCAGGAGGTGAAAAAGGGATTTTCCATTTTTATGAGTTTCCAGCTTCCTTGATGTCCTTTGTGGGCCTGGCTTATACCACCTTGGCCTAGATTCTTGCAGCAGCCGCCCAAATAGCAGGGCTAAGATTGGGATGATGTAATTGGCAACCAAAGCACAAAATTGAAGGAGAGGGTTACTCTCAGGGCTGTGCAAGTGCCCTGGGAAGCTCACTTGTCTCACCCTAGTCCCAGCCCTGCCATACGCTCCCCCTACCTCCGTCTTTAGCGCCTTCTCTTCTCTCTCTCCTCAATAGCCAGAGTGAGCACTTTAGAGGATAAATCTGATCTTATCGCCCCCTGGGCAAAGCCCTCTGATAACTCACCAGTGCCCTTAGGATGAAAGTTGCACTCCCTGGCAGCCTGGTAGATCTGACTCTTTCTCAACTCACCCCCTCCCGGACCACTGCCACCGCCACAGTTCTGAACACCTCCCAGCTTCCGAAGCGCTGTCCAATTCGGGTTTCATAACTGCCGCCGCCTCTTTCTCGAACGGTCCCCCCTCCTATGTTTTAAAGCTAATTCCAACTATTTTTCAGACCTCCCAGGGGAAGATTCAGCACAATAGATTAGGAGAGGGGTTGAATTATAGCTACAGCCCAACTTTGAGTCCATCTCTGCCACTTACTGTCGTGACCTTGAGTGAGTTACCTTACGTCTCTAGGCTTCAGTTTCCCCATATGAATATTGGTGGTGAGAGGTTGGCTTTAGGAATTGACAACATGGTATGAGTATTTTAAAAGGTGAGCCATGTAATATTGTAAGATCTGTGCTTGGCACATGGCTAGCACTGTATGTATTAGATATTCTGATGCCATCTCCATCAGTGTTTTCTGTAAGCCCCTAGGTACCCTTCTTCAGCACCTCTGTAGCATCTGCTCTTAATTGCCATATGCAATTAAGCATATGATCAATTGCTAATATGATCATTTGCTCAAGTGTGTCTTCCCTTCTGGACTACAAACCTAAATGCTGGGACTGGGTCTTTCTGTTGACTGCTACCCTGCAACCATACTGCCTAGCATATAGCAAGTGCTCAATAAATAGTGTTGAATGCATGTGCTAATAATACAAGGGGCACAGTCACAGGAATTATACTCAACCTGGCTCCAAGACAAGCAACTGAAGATTTAGAAGAACCCACAATTGCTCTACAAGCAGAGTTCACTGCTGGATTTGGAAACCTCACCAAATATTAATCCAGCTCAATGTGAACTGATTACGCGTCAGGTATTATGCAATGCAATGGAAAAGATAATGATGAATTAATTTAACTTCTTGCCCTTTTGAGTGAGGTCAAAGAAAGGTTAGGAAGATGTTTGAAACTCTTAGTTGCCATCTTTTCCTGCTGAAAAGAAAGGCCTTGCTGGCCTCCAATGCATAGTTTCAAGAGTACAATGTCTTAAATCACACACACTTGGGCTCAAATCCCACAGCTTCATCACTGGTAAATCATGTGGTCTCAAGCAAGTTACCTAACTTCCCTGAGCTTCAAGACTGTCATCTACGAAAGGCAAATGAAAATAGTACCGATCTCAGAGGTTATTTGTGCAGAGGAAGTGAGGATAATCACATCAGTCACCTAGGCACAAAGTCTGGCAAATAGAAAATATGCACCAAATTTTCATTATTACTATTATTGTCATGTTCAGCCCCATTATTGGACTAGTTTCATGGACCTTATTTTTTCCTAATCTTTTCCATGAGTTTTTTCACTGCTTCAACTTAAAGATGGAAAAATATGCATTTGAGACTTAGCCACTTGGCAGCATGAGGCAAAGTTAATTTTTGTAACTAGAAGAGTGTTGGTACAATTTTATTTCAAACCAATTGCCAACACAGCAGAAATCCAGGCCAGGTCCAGGCTATTGTTATCTTCTTTTAGCTGTTTTTGAATGGATTCTACGATGCCACATCTTAGAATGACCTGTGGCTCATGGCCCTGTGATAGCCCCATGGAAATGACTTTGTTGTTTTTGGTGGATTTTGAGGAAGTTAAAGACAGTTGTTTTGCTCTCTCGGAAAGCATTTTCTTCCTTCTGGGTATGTAGCATTACTTACCAAAGGCACAAAAAAGGGTACAAAGAAAGAATAATAAATAGGACTCATCTCCTATGCCACCTCTCATTGATTGTTGGTGGGTGCCTAGAGCATTGTCTTAAAAATTCTAATGCAGCTTTAGGGTTCAGTGGGAAAGAGCACATTGATTAGTAATGTCTGCCCTGGGCATGCAGTGGGTGAGTACCATAACAGAACATTCCCAGATTAAAAGCACTTTTTCCTGAGGCCTGGACGACTATATCTCCTCTCCATATTCCCTATGCTATTTATTTCTCTCCATCTTACCTTACTGTCAGATTCCACTGCAGTACGGTATATCAGAAATGAAGTTGTTATTAGTTCAAACTGATTTATGTCCATCTGAGATGCAGAATACTTCCGGGATGATTCACAAAGGAAGAAAACTCTCTCGGTACAATTTCAATAGGAGCCATACATTTACAGTGACATCAATAGGCACCTCTCCCATTCAGAGCATCCCTTTTCAAAATCAAGGTACTTAAAGCAATGAAATTTATAATTAGAGGAGAGTAAAAGTAATAATAACAGCTAAATCTGTTGCACAAGTACTATGTGCCAGACAATGTGTTATCCCAGTAACTCTTTCACCTTTAAGAATGATATATTCTATTGGGTGTGGTGGCTCACACCTATAATCCAAGCACTTTGAAAGGTTGAAGCATGTGGATAGCTTGAGCCCAGAGTTTGAGATCAGCCTGGGCAATATAGCAAAACCTCATAACTACAAAAAACACCAAAAAAAAAAAAAAAAATTAGCCAGGCATGGTGGCATACACCTGTAGTCCCAGCTACTCAGGAGGCTGAGGTGGGAGGATTGCTTGAGCTCAGGAGGTTGAGACTTCAGTGAGCTATGATTGTGCCATTGCATTCCAGCCTGGGCAACAACAGAGTGAGACTCTGTCTCAAAAAAAAAAAAAAAAAAAAAAAAAAAAAAAAAAAGTGATATATTTCAATGTTAAAATCTTGATAAATGTTCAGTCTACATTATGCTTATGTGAGCACCATCTATCACTTATATGTACCTTTGAAATGTTTTTAAATAGAAAAGTTTAAAGACAGGAGGCCAGATTTAACTTATCTGTGAGAGTCTAGTCCTCGGTAGTCTTAAAAATCTCCCCCATTTGTGGGGATGAGTACCATTGTGCCAAGAACTCAGCATATCGTTTCGCTCTGTCCTCACAACTACATGAAGATATGTGCATTGTCATCCATCCACATTTTACTGATGAAATTGATGTGAAGTGACTAGCCCCAAATCCCATAGCTGGTAAGTGGCTGAGCCATAGTTCAACTCAGATAGTACTGAACCCTGAGCCTGGGCTTTTAACCTCCTGTGCTAAGTTCAGTATAACATTTATTTTAAAATGTGGTAAGACATACACAACATCAAATTTACCATTTTAACCAATTTTAGTATACAGTTCAGTGGCATTAAATACTTTTGCATAGTTGTGCAACCATCACAGTCATCCATCTCCAGAACATTTTTATCATCCTTGGCTATAACTCTATGCTTGTTAATCAATCACTCCCATACCCCCTTCTCCCTAGGCCCCAGAAACCATCATTCTACTTCCCATCTGTGTGGATTTTACTGTAATAGGTACCTCACATAAGTGGAATCACACACTATTTATCATTTTATGTCTGGCTTATTTCACTTAGCATAGTGTCCTCAAGGTTCATCCATGCTGTGGCATGTGTTAGAATTTTCTCCCTTTTTAAAGTTGAATAATAAATATAACTTAAGTTTCATGACACGAGGATGTGGCAATAAATAAAACATGATTTCTGCTGTTAGCCAATGATATCACAACCTGCTAGAATAGACAGACAACAGTATGTTAAGGGCCCCCAAAGAGGCACAAACACACCTCTATGGAAGCTTCTGGTAGAAGAGGTCACAAGGTTGCATCATGTTACCCATGATTATCCATGTGAACCCAGACCCCTAACTGTCTGTGTAAAAATCCCACTCCACCACCTTTTCACTGTGATCTACTGGGCAAGTTATTTTTCTCTTCTGAGGCTCAGTTTCTCCTTCTGTAAAGTGGGAGTAAAATAATATCTACCCCTGAGTTATAATCAGGCCTTAATGAATTCATTTATGGAAAGTACTTAGAACAGATACATTGTAAGTGGTCAATAAATAATATTAATTAAACTAATAACTTCTATCTGGAGCAGTCTATTGGAAATATAACACTTTACTTTGATTTTGGAGGATAAAGAGGATTTCTGTAAAGTAAGGTTGCCAGACCAAATACAGAATGCCTAGTTCAATTTGAATTTCAGTTAAATAATGCATGACTTTTTAGTACAAGTATGTCCCAAATATTAGATACTACTAATCAAATACTAATAAAAGGCAAGATTCTGGGTGACTATGTATTTGATACGTTAGAACATTTTAGTCACATTAGTAAGTATAATAAGATTCACTAGTTGCTCTCAACTGAGCTGAAGAAAGTGGGGAAAGAAAAGGATAAGCTCAGAGTTTCAAATTCTCAGCTCAAAACACTACATAAATTATCTGAAAGGTTCTGTGTCTGCCCTGGAAAAACAAAACAAAACAAAACAAAACAAAACAAAACAAAACAAAAAATTATCTCTTGTATCTTCTGCAGGGCTGAGATTGCTGAAAAGTGACCCAGAGTCTCACCTTGAGAACAGCTGAACTACAATGGAAATTGAATTCACAGCCTCACAGGGTGTTTGCTGTTAAACTGAGGGTTTGGATTAGGAGAGAATGAGATCCTGAAAGTTGGAAAGGGGACATATGAGCAGATCCCAGTGAAGCTGGGTACACTGAACCTATAAATTGTGCTAAGTCTTTTTGTCAGTAGAAACAACCCTTCATCCTGCTTTCCTCCTGTATCAGTTCATTCTCAACTGCTATAAAGAACTGCCCAAGACTGGTTAATTTATAAAGAAAAGAGGTTTAATTGACTCACAGTTCTGCATGGCTAGGGAAGCCTCAGGAAATTTGCAATCATGGTGGAAGGGGAAGAGACATGTCTTACATGGTGGCAGGTAGGAGAGAGTGAGTGTGTGAAGGAGGAACTGTCAGCCACTTATAAAACCATCAGATCTCATGAGAATTGAGAACTCACTCAGTATCATAAGAACAGCATGGGGGACACTCACCCCATAATCCAATAATCTCCCACCAGGTCTCTCCCTCAATACATGGGGATTACAATTCAAGATGAGGTTTGGGTGGGGACACAAAGCCTAAGCATATCATCTCCCTGCAGTTTGAGGTTAACCCTGCTTTTCTTGCAGCATCTGGAATGACCTCCTCTGAGGTAGTTACCTTTTGAGACAACGCTGATTCTTCTTTCAGAATCCACCCCCACCACCCCTCTTTGCTTCTGGACCTATAACTAGACTCAAGTCCCAGCAGGCCCCAAAGTTTGAAGTACAAAGAATGACCTATGGTTGGAGGCAGGGTGCTACACTCCAAAAGAAATGCATGACTTTTCCCATTTATACAGACATGAATCTAGGGAATACATGTGGGCATGGATATCAAGGGTGTGGGATAATTGTGGAAGGAACAAAGTTGAATTGGGCTGAATTTATTGATGCGGGCCCACTAAGCAGAAATTCTGGATCTCATGTCGCAGCTCCTCGAGTTAGAGTTTTAACAGTATGGTTGGTTGTTTGGCTGAAACATGGAGCAAAAGGGGTCCTGCACTAAATGAAGTTGAAATACTAGAACTGCATTGTTATTCTGTAAAGGAAGGCAGAGGAAGGTGCCCAAAGGCTTAGGGAGATTGGAATTGGAATGTTAGAGTGAATTTGTCATGTAAAACCTGCTCATCCACCCTGGAAGATTCACTACAACTTTGAGAAATAAATTTGTGAGGGGAGCCCAGCATCTTTGAAGAGTTCTGAGGTCATATTTCTCTGAATGTCAGAAATTACAATGAGAAATGCTGCTACTAAGCTGGGATTCTAAATGCAATGGGAATAATTGGATCCTGGAGCAGGGGACAAATGACAGCACTTAATCACCAAAGGCAGCGTGGGTGTGGTATGGTTACAGTCATGGACGGGGATCAAAACAAGAATCACGAGTCTGAGTCACAGAGATCACAGCATTGGCTGGTTGATCATACTGCAGCTAAAAAACAAAAAGATGGGCAGTCTACTAAATTCGTATGTGATCTGAATATACAGAAGAGTTCTAGGCTGAGTGAACAGAAGTCGAACTGGAATCACCAAAACAGAGTCTTTGCCTTTCGATTAATTCCTAAATTTGAGTCAGTTTACAGAACCAGAATCCTTTGAATGAAAGGGAGGCTGAGTCCCCTTGAGGAAGGACCATGCTCTACTGCCCAAAATGTGTATTGTTAATCTTTCTTCAGTCTTCCCCAAAGGGACCAAGGGGTTCTTATCAGGGTGACTATGCATTAGGAAAAAGGAAATAATCAGAACTTTGGGTGATTACTGGACACTGGCTCTGAATTGACACCAATTCCTGGGAACCCCAGACATCGCTGTGGTCCACTAGTCAGAGGAAGAGCTTGTGGAGGTCAGGCAATCAATGGGGTTTTAGCTCAGATCCATCTCACAATGAGTACAGTGGGTCACCAAACCCATCCTGTGGTTAGTTCCCTGGTTCCAGGATGCATCTTAGAACAGACGTATTTAACAAGTGGCAGAATCTCTTAGAAATTATTTGTGGCCGGGCGTGGTGGCTCAAGTCTGTAATCCCAGCACTTTGGGAGGCCAAGACGGGCGGATCACGGGCTCAGGAGATCGAAATCATCCTGGCTAACACGGTGAAACCCCGTCCCTACTAAAAAATACGAAAAACTAGCCAGGCGAGGTGGCGGGTGCCTGTAGTCCCAGCTGCGCAGGAGGCTGAGGCAGGAGAATGGCGTGAACCCGGGAGGCGGAGCTTGCAGTGAGCCGAGATTGCGCCACTGCACTCCAGCCTGGGTGACAGAGCGAGACTCCGTCTCAAAAAAAAAAAAAAAAAAAAAAAAATTGTTACTTATATGAAATTCAAATTGAACTGGGCACTCTGTGTTTTTTGTTGTTGTTGCTAAATCTGGCCATCCTACTTCAAGGAAACACCAAGTGGAAAAACCACCATGTTTTTCCAACAGCTTAGAGGACATGAGAGTGAGGGTTTATTAAGAAGATTGTGAGTATCCTGAGTTGGATGGTAAAATCCAAGGGCCGGAGAGCATGAAATTCAGTGAGCTGAGGGACTTTGCAAGACTCTGCAAATTTTCCTTTTTTTAAAAAGCCAGTTTGTCCCTAGCCAAAACAACCACCCAAAACTAAACAAAAGCCTTTCAGTCCTTCCTTGGTTGATTAATTTATAGGACACTATTTTTATGAGGTTTGTAATTATAAAACAAATTGTCTGGAAGTGACGACTTAAACTGCACATTGGCAGAATGGAATATTCACATGAAAGAAGTGTAATTTTTCTTTGAGCTGAGGCAATAGCCTCTCCCTTTATGAATTTGCTGCTTGGACTATGTGCCCGAGGGCAGGAAGAGTTTAAAATGCTTAAAGTGGTCTGGAATTGGTTGTTAAAGAGCTCATTCAAAATGTGTGAAAGGGTTTCCCTTTCCCCAAGGCCCCAGGTTGCATCTTCTCTAACAAGGGTCATTTAATGCCCTGAGGCTGTCCTGCCCAACCTTGGGGGCAACTACAACCATCTGGTAATCACTTTAAAACTCGGAGTCCCCTACCTAATAGCAGGGATTCTAACTTAAATGAACTGGAGTAAGACCTCAGCATCAGAATAGATTAAAATCTCTTCCAAGTGATTCTAATTTGCAGTTAGGGGTGTGAACCACCACCCTCAGGACTCTGTCTTTAGGTACCAAAAATCGACCAAAGCAGTCATGGTAAAATGATCGAGGGCTCCTGAGCTTCAATAACAGGAGGTTTGGTTTCATTTGTTTTTCTTTTTCCTTTTTTTTTTTTTTTTTTTTTGAGACGGAGTCTTGCTCTGTCGCCCAGGCCAGAGTGCAATAGCACGACCTTGGCTCACTGCAACCTCTGCCTCCCAGGTTCAAGCAATTCTCCCAAGTAGCTGGGATTACAGGAGCATGCCACTACGCCCGGCTAATTTTTGTATTCTTAGTAGAGGTGGCGTTTCACCATGTTGGCCAGGCTGGTCTCGAACTCCTGACCTCAGGTGATCTGCCCACCTTGGCCTCCCAAAGTGCTGGGATTACAGGCATGAGCCACCGCACCCAGCCACAGAGGTTTATTATTTCTAAAGAGAGGTAGCTAGAGGGGGTGTCCTCCTTTCCTTTTTGAAGGACTAGCAGGCACTTAGGACCTGAGAAGGCTGGGAGAGCTTCCCAATCTCTTACCCCACCCTGTTCACATCATGAGGGTATAAATGTGGGGTATGGAGATATAGGAGAGAAGATGGGTTTGAACACCTTTGTCCCTGGTAAATCAGCACCTTATAGCAGAGAATTAGACTTTGTCCCATCAAGTGGAGAGAACCCTAGAGCAGCATGATCCTCATTAATCCATATAGATAAAGCTGCATTGACTAGTTTAAGAGTAATTCCTCACACACTCACATTACACCACAGGGAGGGCTAATCACAGGGTGTTTTGGTGCTGTGAATCAATAGAACTAAAGATGTACGTACCTTTTGTTGCAGCCATTCCACTTGGAGCAATGTTTCCCAAAGCAAAAATCAGCTAACTGCATAAAGATACATGTGTGAAGATGTTAGAGCAATGAAAATAACTGAAAAACTGAAAATCGTCCATGTGCTTATTACAAGGGAATTAAGTCATGCTGAAATATTCATACGATAAAACATTAGACAGTCATTTAAAAGGATCATGTGGTTGTTTTTTTAAACACAGAAAAAAAATGGTCCCAATTTATCGTTAAATGAAAATGTTCCTAATCTGTTGCTAAATGAAAAAAATTACAAAGCCTTCCTAAATGCACACAGCATTTGGTATAGTATGTCTCTCTTGCTGTCATTCAGAAGCATATTAAGCGTGAAAAGAATCCATCCTGTTCTCCCAGATTAGATCTAGTATAATCTTTTTGTTCAAGAAGAAAAAGTATTCCAGGAACAGTAGCTCACGCCTGCAGTCCCACACTTTGGGAGGCTGAGGGATGCAGATATCTTTAGACCAGGAGTTGAGACCAGCCTGGGCAACATAGTAAGACCCCCAACTCTAAAAAAAAAAAAGTACAAAAATAAGCTGGGCATGGTGGCTTGCTCCTGTAGTCCCAGCTACTTGGGAGGCTGAAGGTGGGAGGATTGCTTGAACCTAGGAGGTCAAGGCTGCAGCTAGCCCTGATTGCACCACTGCACTCCAGCCTGGGTGACAGAGCAAACCCATCTCAAAAAAAGAAGGAAAGATAAAAGAAAAAGTACACTCAGAACAGAGGAAAGATGATGGGAAAGAAATAGACAAGACAATGGGACAGAAATAGACAGACCTGGCTTTGGTGGTGGTTTTACATGTGACTGTTGAATTTAGCTTTGGTCTTGTTCTGCTTTTGCTTATCTGCCTTTCTCAAGTTCTTCTATAATAAATATGGTGTTCTTAAATAACCAGACCACTTTAAAGATAGTGATGTGAAGCTGCCAGAGCTACATGTGAAGTGTGAAGATAGATCCTGCTTTTCACAGCTCCCCACCCGAGAGCCACACACCCTCAAAGATGCTCCAGAGACTTTGTAAAAGGCTGCAGTGTGGATCCTAAGGAATAACTGCTCTTATTACGGCTGTGCATTTTCCTCCCTTTGCCATATTTCTAACCTCTTAACCCCACACTCAGTGTTTAGTGAGGAAGTGTTGCAATTCCTTCATGGACCATTTTGCTCTGCTTTGACCTTTTCCTGTGCTGTGTTCCATCGCCCCTTAGGCTATGGTGATGGTGATGGCTTTGGGGATACTTCATCACGCTTACTATGCAGATTGTCTCCAGTGTTGATTTTTTGCTTTTTTTTTTTTTTTTTTTAAATCTCCTGGGTTTTTACGTTTTCACCCAAATTGGGTTATTCTTCTCTTCCTCCCTCCCTGTCACTACTCAAATCATTTCCCAGACCCTTCCCCTTTGCATATTAATAGGGAAAGCTCAGGGTGACAGCATTTTTTTTTTGTCATTTCCCCTACCCCTTCTGAACCCGAAACGGCAGTCTCCATCTTGCTGCATCTTGGAATCATCTGGAAGAGCTTCTCACACGTAATGCCAGCGTCTTAGGCCCAGAGAGTGTATTCTATTTGATCTATAGTGGAGAGTGTTTTAAGCTCTTTCTCCAAGTGATTCAATGCACAGTCAGTGCTGAGAAACCCTACCTTAGCCCCTGTGACCTGCACAGCACCTGCAACTTTACAATGAGTAATCTGGGATAAAACTGCGTCTGCAGAGGGGACCCACCGGGCTATGCTTCGTGCTCAGGTGGTCCTCATTAGCAAGCCCACTGCCCCAAATCAACCCTTAAAATTAAAAGTGCTGCTCTTACAAAGGCCACTATCCAGATTAGGAGGCTAATGAAATTCCCACCAGACTTGTTCCTGAATTGACTCAAGTATTTTCCTTCCTAAATGCACAAAACATTCAGTATGTCTCTCTTTTGCTGTCATTCAGAAGCATTTTGGGGTGACAAGAATCCATCTATTCTCCTAGAACACTCAAAAAGTTCTGCCAGGTTCAGTCATGCTTTCTTCTGCATATTTATTTATTTATTTATTTTGAGAGAGTCTTGCTCTGTCGCCAGGCTGGGTGCAGTGGCACCATCTCAGCTCACTGCAACCTCTGCCTTCTGGATTCAAACGATTCTCCTGCCTCAGCCTCCCAAGTAGCTAGGAGCACAGGTGCACACCACCACGACTGGCTAATTTTTGTATTTTTTAGTAGAGACGGGGTCTCACTATGTTGGCCAAGAAGATCTCAATCTCTTGACCTCATGATCCGCCTGCCTCAGCCTCCCAAAGTGCTGGGTTTATGGGCGTGAGCCACCATGCCTGGCCCTTTCTTCTCCTCTTCTACCCAGGACCTTATCACCCTATGCCTGGGTGAGTCCCAGAGCCTCCTAACCACCTCTCTTCACTGCTTGCACCGTGCAGTCCATCTTGGGTGCCACTACTATAGGGATCCTTCTAGATTCTTCTTGTCCTGACCATGTCATTATTCCTGTGTCAAAATCTTTAGTAACCCCTGTGTGATTTACAACACTGTCAATAAGTTAATGATTATGAAGCTAATGTTAATCGTTACACATTTTTTTGAGTTCTTTTACCGTGCCAGACACAATGTTAAGCACATTATAAGCACAACCTCATTTTTAAATGTTTTATTATGAAGATTTCCAAACGTACAAAAAAAGCATAAGACTAGCACAGCCTTCCCTCTCTTCTCAATAATTCTAGAATACACAGATCTCTGAAATCCAGATGTTTTTCATATATTTGGTGCTAAAACTCATTGGGTGGCAAAATCTGACCAAATAAAAATTTAGATTTTTATTTACTCCACTTAGAGTAAATATCCAAACATATCATAGCAGACATAATATGTTTGATTATGGGATGCCACCCAGAGCCCCACTAAGTGTGTGATGTAATAAATAGTACGTGTACCTGAATGTTTTCCTAAAATCTGGAAATATCTGAATTCAAAAGCATATTTGATTCCCAGGATTTGGGGATAAGGAATATATATATAGGTGCTTATCGTGCAGATACACAATTCCTTATTACACAGCTGTAATAAGAGCAATTATGCCTTGTGACTCAAGCTGCAGCCTTTTACAAAGTCTCTGGAGCATCTTTGAGGGTATGTGGCTCTTGGGTGGGGAGCTGTGAAAAGCAGGATCTATCTTCACACTTCTCACAAAGCCCTGACAGCTTCACATCATTATCTTTAAAGTGGTCTGGTTATTGAAGAACACCACATTTATTATAGAAGAACTTGGGAACATAGATAAGCAAAGGCAGAGCAAATCTCTCTCTCTCTCTCTCCCCCTCCCCATATATATATATATGGAAACCTTAGATTCAGAAACTGTTAGAATCTTGATATTTTTGCTTTTCCATCAATATATAGGTATAGATGGATAGCAGAGATACGGCTGTGGCCAATATATATACATATGCACATCAAATCCCTGGAACCTGTGAATGTCACCTTATTTGGAAAAGAGATTTTTGCAGATTTTTTTTTCTTTAGATGGAGTCTCGCTCTGTCGCCCAGGCTGGAGAGCAAAGACATGATCTTGGCTCACTGCAATGTCTGTCTCCTGGTTCAAGCGATTCTCCTGCTTCAGCCTCCTGAGTAGCTGGGACTACAGGCGCACGCCACCATGCCCGGCTAATTTTTGTATTTATAGTAGAGGCGGGGTTTCCCCATGTTGGCTAGGATGGTCTTGATCTCCTGACCTCGTGATCCACCCGCCTCGGCCTCTGGAAGTGCTGGGCTTACAGGCGTGAGCCACCACACCCAGCCATCTTTGCAGATTTAATTGAGCTAAGAATCTTAAGGTCAGGAGATCATCCTGGATTATCTGGGCAGACTCTAAATCCAATGATAAGTGTCCTCATAAGAGACACAGAGGAGAGACACACAGAAGAAGAAGAGGCTATGTGCAGACAGAGGCAGAAATCAGAGTGATGTGGCCACCAGCTCAGGAAGACTAGGAACGCCAATAGGCATCAGAAGTGGAAGCAGCAAGGAAAGATTCTCCCCTCAAGCCTCCAGACAGAATGCAGCCCTACTGACACTGTGCTCTCAGACTTCTGGCCTCCAGCACTGTGAAAAGAATAAATTTCTGCTGGTTTAAGCCACCAACTTTATGGTAATTTTTTTCAGTAGCCAAAGCAAACTCATACAGATTTAAATATAGGGATAGATGTAAATGTAGACATAGAGATAAACATAGACTGAATCACTTACAAGTACTTAAAGTCTGGGCATGGTGGCTCATGCCTGCAAGCCCAGCAGTTTGGGAGGTCAATGCAGGAGGACCACTTGAGGCCAGGAGTTCGAAGCCAGCCTGGACAACATAGCAAGACCCTATCTCTACAAAAATTTATTTTTAAAATAGCCAGGTGTGCTGGTGAAAGGTGAGGCAGGATTGCTTGAGCCCAAAAATTTGAGGCTGCAGTGAGTCATGATCAAGCCACTGCATTCCAGCCTGGGAGACAGAGCCTCTTTCAAAAAAATAAATAAATAAATAAAAATAAAAAATAAAAGTACGTAAAGCCCTCACAATACCTCAATCCTAAATCCATTAGTGCACGCATCTTATTTAACCCTCCCAGAATCCTATGGGACACATTGTCGTGCCCACTGCAGAGGTCAGACAACAGAGGCACATAGAAAGCACCTCCAATTCCCCTTCTTGCCACTCCCAGAGTCAGATTCAAAGCAAGGGGATTGGCCCTAACCTGCCACAGAATCTGCCAGTGAGCATTCCAGATGGAGAATTTAGGGAAGTCCAAAATCCCAGCAGGAAGAAGGGACCGAAGGCAGGCAGCAGCCCCATCACTTTGAAAGGTAGACGTTTTTCCAAGCCTTTTTGGCAGGGAAGTATTCAGTAAACACAGGGAAACTCAGCTTCTGAGCCATGCTGAGGCCGACACAGAGAGCTTCACTGACTACGGGAACGGAGCCTGTTCTATGAGTTTGATGCTTTCAATAGAGTCAGCCAGGGTCAGTCGAAGAGATGACAGAGCTGGGACGGCTGCCTCCTCAGCAGGAACGTCTGTGTTTGTCTGAGCAAGATGACACAGGCAAATACTGCCACTGGGTCAGCTGCACCGAGGTGGGAACTGGCTGGGGAACTAACGAGCTCATAAATTGGAAAGGAATTAGACTATCAGATGGCAGAGGCAGGACAAACACAGCCACCCACTGGAGTCTTTGCCATAACTCAGGGAAAGCTTCACATTTTCCCCAGGAAGAGGTCATGTGAAGAGCAAACCAAATCAGAATGCTCATTTAGGGGAGAATTTATGGTTCCATTAGGCAAGTGTCCCACAAGGCTGACTCAGGGACCTGGGAGGAGAGGACACATCATCGGTCTTTCAACCCACAAAAGAGGGACTTCTTTGGTGAAAAGGCCCTTCTGGTGTTTTCAAGATCAGGGCTCAGAAAAGTTTGCCAAGGGGTGATCTGGGAGATGCCTCTGGAATCTTCTTGGGAAAAGCAGGGAGAAGTCAGGGCAAGCAGATCCTCCCCAGTCACACATCCTCCTCCTCCCAGTGTAACCAGAACCATGTGTTGGTTTATATAAGGGAGTCTGGACCATTTCATTTAATGAAAGGAGTCCTGCTGTTAAATAAGAAAAAGGAAGCCCCTGTAGAATGTCTTTCAGTTGAGCCACTGCATTGAGCAGCAAGATTCATTCCATGGTGATAAATGAACACTTACTATGTGCCTGGCACTGGCAATAAAGTATGAGCCAAACATGCATGATGCTTGATCGGACTCTTGGAGTCGACTCTCTTCTGGGACAGACAGACATTAGAAAGAACGAATTCACAGATAAATACATGATTATAAGTTGTGATACGTTTAATATCTCATGCCTGTAATACCAGCACTTTGGGATGCAGAGGCGCGAGGATCAGTTGAGACCAGGAGTTTGAAACCAGCCTGGCCAACATGGTGAAACCCTGTCTCTACTAAAAGTCTTCTTAAAATTAGCCGGGCATGGTGGTGGGTACCTGAAATCCCAGCTACTGGGGAGGCTGAGGCAGAACTGCTTGAACTCAGGAGGCGGAGCTTGCAGTGAGCCAAGATGGCACCACTGCACTCCAGTCTGGACAACAGAGCAAGACTCTGTCTCAAAAAAAAAAAAAAAAAAAAAAAAAAAAAGTTCTGTATAGAAAAGGGGTAATATGAGGCAGAATAGCAGCAGGGAAGGGGCAAGGTAGCTTGAGAAAATTGCTTAGAATTGTCATTTAAATTGAAACCAGAAGTTCTGTGTGAATTGGTGGGAGAAAGAAAATGGATTTGCAAGGAGGCCTGGATATTTTCTAAAATATAAATTACCATTTTCTCTGACCAACTACTCCATGTGTAGAGGGAGAAAGGTAGTGCTTCTGAAATAAATATCCCACATTATTTGGGGTTTTTTTTTTTTCCTACCATTTGGGCTGATTTTCCATACCAAGTGCCAACATCCTGGGTAACATCAGATGCAGCGGAGGACTCAGAGATGAGGACCCTGAGCATGATACTGGCACAGAGAAGCTTCCAGGAACCTAAAGCCACTCGTGCATGCATCCATTCCATTGTTCAACAGCACTTGCTATTGACTTACTATGGCCCGGGAGCCAGGAGCTGGAATCGCACAAAGAGGGAGAAGTGAACTTAGCTCCTACACAGCTTAATACAAAGTAGGCAGATGGGTAGCGTGAGAGGGGCCACAGGGTACGTACATGTAGGGGGCCCAGATGAGAGACTATAAGCCACGGATACCTTATGGCAGGTGCTTGAGAGGATGGACTGTGTGTCAGGCTACCTGGGTCTGATGTCCGGCTCTGCTCTTACCAGCTGTTTTACCTTGGATGAGTGGCTTAGCCTCTTTGTGCCTCAGTTTCCTCCCTTCTAAAACAGTGCCTCCTGGGGTTATTATGAAGGTTGCAAACTCTGATACCTAGTAAGAGCTACTGAACTGTTTGATAGATTGTAGCCAAATGAAAATAATGTTTTAATTTAAACGTAGAAAGTAAAAACAACTATGTTGAAATAAATATGTATTTACCAAAAGTTGAGAAAAGTTAGAATCTTATCAGATTTGTGTAAGAGTGTGTTTGTGTGTGTATGTATGTGTGTGTAAAGCCACCCAATTTCTTGTGTTCCTCCTCCCCAGAACCCCTTCCCTGCCTATTGTCATGAATTTAATACATATTTTTTCAATGTCTTTATAATTTATTACCTATATATATATATCTATAAACTATATTCAGTTTATTTAGTATATTTAGTATTGATAAGGATAGAATCATGTCATACATATCATTTTGGAATTAGGTTTTTTTCAACCAACATTATGTTTCAAGTTCCTTCCATGCTAACACACATCTAGTTTATTTTAACAGCTGTCTAGCATACCATTGTGTGAGTCTGCAATAATGCCATTATCCATTCTCCTCCTGATAGACATTCAGGTTGTTCCCAGTTTTTCACATTTACAAATGCTACTGCAATAACAACCTTTGACCATGTTCCTCATGAAGATATTTAAGAGCTTCTGAACTCACACTTGGACATGTACTTGCAAGAGGCATTGGCAGGTCAAAGGGTCAGCTCCTTCTTCAATTTGACCCCATAGGGCCAAATTGTTCTCTGCGGTGGTCACACCAATTGCTACTCCCACCAGCAAGCAGTATGTATTAAAGGGTTAAACTTGCATCCTTTCAGCCTGGAATAACTGTGTCTCAAGACTCTTCCAAGGACACATGGATCTGTCTTAGTCTCTAAAGAGTCTTCATCACACCTTTGCAAGATAGATCCAGGGGGGGCTCCAGTTAGAGGAGACAACCAAGGCAGAGGGGAGCTTAGAGGATTGCCTACAGTTGCCAGGGGTCTTCGGATGGGAATCAGAGCATCCTGCACTCTATCGAATATGCTGACCTTGAGACCAGTGGTTTCTCAGCTGTGTTCCTGATAGCACCAGAGTTCTGTGGGGTTGTCAGGGCTAAAGAAAGAGGGTCATGGAAAATCAGGTGGAAAGACAGGGGGCTGCAGAATGCTGAGCCTCCTCTCCCCATCTTAGCCCAAGCAGCTCTACTCTAGCCTGTCTACCTGCTGAGATTTTATTTGGGGGAGGCAGGGAGAATGAGGAAGGGATCACTACTTTTAAAACATAGGGATGGAACTGTGGTTTTTAAAGTATGTGGTTCAAGTTCTACTGGTGAGATGATTTCAGGTGGCACATTTTCCTTACTTTGTATTTATTCTAATAGTTGTATATGCATTCACATGCAGGAAAACGTATAACTAGGAGAACATCAACCGTGTGATTCCTTGGATATTATATTCTTTTTTAATAACATATTTTTTTCTGAGCAATTTTATTTTACAGAAAAACTGGAAAGAATAAAGAATTCCCATATATCTTCTTCTGCTTCCCCTCATAGTTTCCCCTATTATTTATATTTTGCATTAATGTAGTACTAATTGTTAGTGTGGTACTAATTGTTAGTGTAGTAGCAATTGTTACAACCAATGAGCCAATATGGACACATTCGTATTGATAGTTTACATCTTGGTTCGCTCTTGGTGTTGTACATTCTAAGGATTTTGACAGATGTTGACGACATGTATCTACCATTACAGTATTATATAGAGCAGTTTCACTGCCCTAAACATCCTCTGTGCTCCACCTGACTCATCCCTCCATCCACTCACTCCCGGCAACCACTAATCTTTTACCTGTCCCCATAGTTTTGCCTCTTGCAGAATGTGCTATTGCCAGAATCATACAAGACATAGCCTTTTCAGATTGGCTACTTTCACCTATCAATATGCATGTATGGTTCCTCCATGTCTTTTCACAGCTTGTTAGCTCATTTCTTTTGTTGCTAGATAATATTCCATTGTCTGGGTGTACCATAGACATCCATTCACCTATTACCGAAGGACATCTTGGTTTGTTCCAAGTATCGTAGTCTGTTCTGGCTGCTATGACAAAAATACCATAAACTGGGTGGCTTATAAGCAACAAATATTGATTTCCCACAGTTGTAGAGACTGGGAGGTGCAAGATCAAAGCACTGGCTTCACTGTCTGGTGAGGGCCCATTCCTCAAAGACAGCACCTTCTGGCTGCATCCTCACTTGGCGTAAGGGACAAACAAGCTCCCTTGGGCCTTTCTATAAGAGCACTAATCCCACTCATGAAGGCTCCACCCTCATGATCTAGTCACCTCCCCAAGGCCCCGCCCCTTTCACTTCAGGGGACTAGGATTTCAACATATGAAATTTAGGGGACAAAAAACATTTCCATCCTAGCACCAAGTTTTGGCAGGTATGAATAAAGCTGCTATAAACATTTATATGCAGGTTTTTGTTTGGATATAACTTTTCAACTCATGTGGGTAAATACCAAGGAGTGAGATTGCTGAATCATATGGTAAGACTGTTAGTTTTGTAAGAAAGTGTAAAACTGTCTCGCAAAGTGGCTGTGCCATTTTGCACTCTCACCAGCAGTAAATGAGAGTTCCTGTTGCTCCAAATTCTTTTCAGCGTTTGCTGTTGTCCATGTTTTGGATTGTAGCCATTCTAATAGGTGTGAAGTGGTATCCCCTCATTATTCTAATTTGCAATTCTCCAGTGATATATGATGTTGAGTATCTTTTCATATGCTAATTTGCCATCTGTATATCTTTGGTGAAGTGTCTGTTCAGGTATTTTGCCTATTTTTAATTTGGGTTCTTTGTTTTCTTATAGCTGGATTTGAAGAGCTCTTTGCATATATTTTAGGTACCAGACCTTTCTTAGATATGTGTTTTCAATTATTGCCTCCAAGTCTGTGGCTTGTTGGATGGTCTTTTCAGGTTGAAGCTACATTTACAAAAAATGGGTCAATTTAAAGAAAAACATTATGAAAATGTATCCCTGTAAGAAAGTAAGTACAGATGGTAGTTGAATATAGCAAAAATCTTAAAGGCAGTGAAAAAAGGAATACAATTCAGGAAACACTCCTTTAGGCTAAAGTCTTTCTCTCTCTTACACATACACACACACACACACACACACTACACCCCTTACACACACAGAATATATCCAATCACACCTCCCAGGAATGTTCTTGTCTCAGCAGGTAACATTTCAGACACAGTTTACCTAGCACAGATAGATTACTATTTCCAAAGCTTGCACATCCAGGGAGCTCATTATTCCAAGCCTGTGATAAATTATTTTTACCAAAAACTACATACAAAACATACAAACACAAACACAGACGTAAATCAGAACTTAAGTTTTAAGCCCAGAACTGATAACTCTATTCAAAAATGCAATGCTTTAGATGAACTGGACTCTCACGCATATGTAAAGTGCCTTCCTCAGGGCTCTAAAGTCTTGTGTTTTACACCATCTTTCCCTTTGCTAATTCAGAGGCCAGAAAAGTACATTCCCTTGTGTGTTAGTCCATTTTCATACGCTATGAAGAAATACTTAAGACTGGGAAATTTATAAAGAAAAAGAGGTTTAATGGATTCACAGTTCCACATGGCTGGGGAGGCCTCACAATCATGGCAGAAGGTGAAGGAGGAGCAAAAGCACGTCTTACATGGCAGCAGGAAAGAGCACGTGTGCAGGGGAACTGCTCTTTATAAAACTGTCAGATCTCATGAGACTTACTCACTATCACAAGAACAGCATGGGACAAACCCACCCTCATGATTGAATTACCTCCCACCAGGTCCCTCCCATGACATGTGGGGATTATGGGAACTACAATTCAAGATGAGATTTGGGTGAGGACACAGCCAAACCATATCATCCTGACATCTTTCAGAAATCCTTAAAGCTTCTGAAACACAGCAGAACAAATGGCATGTGCTAAAGCCAGAGGCAGAAAGATGGGTGTGTTCAATGACCTGTGAGAAGCCAGGTGGCTGGACCATCTCGGGGGTTAGTGAGGAGTGGGATGAGGCCAGGGAGGTGGGCAGGGGCCAGTCATAAGGAACCTTGAAAGCTACCTTAAGGATTTTTGAAAGCAATGAGAAGGTCAAGGAGTAGTGCCAGGGGGTGACATGATGACATTTGTCTTTTAGATTAAAAACGGAGGTAGTTTCCCTTCACCATGTATTCCTAGGGTTCCATAATATCCTGGGTGATTTCAGTGTTAGAAGATTGGGTCACTTGAGGTTGCTATAGCTGTTTGTCAGAGAACTGAGACTGAGGGAGGTATGTAGTGGGCTATCAAGGAAAAAGTAAGATTCTAGTACCAGGGTTGGGCTCGTCGGAGCCTTCTGTTTCTCACAAACACAATGCCCACCTCTCTTTCCTATGTGTGAGGTGTATGTGTGATTGTTGTATTATCTTGGCCGTTTTCTAGTGCTTACAGAGGGAACATAGCCCTACCAACACTTTGATCTTGGATTTTGAGCCTCCGGAACTCAAAGTACCTTTCTGTTTGTACTTGAATACAATTGAGCAAACACTCCTTTAGGTTTAAAGCAAAGACCCTAGTAATAGAGTTGGGCTAGTCTCATAAACTGGGGGGCTTAAACCACAGAAATGTACCATCTTACATTTCTGTTGAAACGTGATCCTATCTTCCATCTGGCTGCTTTCTTGAAGGTATC
This sequence comes from Chlorocebus sabaeus, assembly GCF_047675955.1. Lineage (NCBI taxonomy): Eukaryota > Metazoa > Chordata > Mammalia > Primates > Cercopithecidae > Chlorocebus > Chlorocebus sabaeus. The sequence goes on from NC_132908.1 coordinate 16,904,844, forward strand.
ATTTTGCCAAATCACACACACACACCTGTTAAGCCCCCCCAGTTTGTGGGACTTTGTAATGGCAGACCTAGCAGATTATTACAGTGACAACAAACCACAGAACTATTTGCAGTACCTAGGACTTGGTCACCAATAGAAATCAGGGGTATTTTCATAACATGTTGCAGGTGTTACAGATATTTCAAAATATCATTTATGCTCATCCGTACTTTGAAATCACAGTTGTTATGAAATCCACTACTAAATCATGTTATTTAATATGTTAATACAAGGGCACATAAGTTATAATATCACAACCTTTAAAAAGATTTTGAAAACTGCATCTCAAAGTATTGGTGTTTTTTCATACCCCTATGTATTTTATGTTATTCATTTAAAAACATCGTTCTGAGAAGGGGTTCATAGGACCGCCAAAGGAGTCCAGAGCACAGAATGGGTTAAAAAGCCCTGAGTTAAGCAAAAGGAAAATACATAAAAGCATATTGCCATGCCTGAAATCCCTTCACAATCCAGGACAGAGATTCAGGATGAAGTGATGGGAGGTATGTATTGAAGGGATTGCTTTTCCAGTTAGAGATTATCATGGAATTAAAAGTGCTGTGAAAATTTGTTATGATCCATGAAAACCCAGATGCAAAGACCTACCTCCCTCCATCCACTCACCCTCCCTCTCACAGTAAAATATAAGCACCCAAGGGTAGGAGCTTTGTTTATTTCACTTCTGTGTTCCCAGGGTAAATTTTAGCCATACTTAGCAGATCATTGGTGCTCAATAGATATTTGTGGAATAAAGGAATGAGTGAATGAACAAATAAAGAAAAGGCATGCTAGAAATATACAAATAGGGCCAACAGGGAAGTAGAGAAACAACTGGAGATCTAAATTGGCCTCTGTAGGCACCACGTCTGGCTTCTCAAGGATAAGGTTAGTGAATGAATGGCCTCCCTCTTCAGGGTGATCCTATCTTCCATTTGGCTACCTTCTTTTTTTTTTTTTATTTTTTTTATTTTTTTAAATTTATTTATTATTATTATACTTTAAGTTGTAGGGTACATGTGCACAACATGCAGGTTTGTTACATATGTATACTTGTGCCATGTTGGTGTGCTGCACCCATCAACTCGTCATTTACATCAGGTATAACTCCCAATGCAATCCCTCCCCCCTCCCCCCTCCCCATGATAGGCCCTGGTGTGTGATGTTCCCCTTCACGAGTCCAAGTGATCTCATTGTTCAGTTCCCACCTATGAGTGAGAACATGCGGTGTTTGGTTTTCTGTTCTTGTGATAGTTTGCTGAGAATGATGGTTTCCAGCTGCATCCATGTCCCTACAAAGGACACAAACTCATCCTTTTTTATGGCTGCATAGTATTCCATGGTGTATATGTGCCACATTTTCTTAATCCAATCTGTCACTGATGGACATTTGGGTTGAGTCCAAGTCTTTGCTATTGTGAATAGTGCTGCAATAAACATACGTGTGCATGTGTCTTTATAGCAGCATAATTTATAATCCTTTGGGTATATACCCAGTAATGGGATGGCTGGGTCATATGGTACATCTAGTTCTAGATCCTTGAGGAATCGCCATACTGTTTTCCATAATGGTTGAACTAGTTTACAATCCCACCAACAGTGTAAAAGTGTTCTTATTTCTCCACATCCTCTCCAGCACCTGTTGTTTCCTGACTTTTGAATGATCGCCATTCTAACTGGTGTGAGATGGTATCTCATTGTGGTTTTGATTTGCATTTCTCTGATGGCCAGTGATGATGAGCATTTTTTCATGTGTCTGTTGGCTGTATGAATGTCTTCTTTTGAGAAATGTCTGTTCATATCCTTTGCCCACTTTTTGATGGGGTTGTTTGTTTTTTTCTTGTAAATTTGTTTGAGTTCTTTGTAGGTTCTGGATATTAGCCCTTTGTCAGATGAGTAGATTGCAAAAATTTTCTCCCATTCTGTAGGTTGCCTGTTCACTCTGATGGTAGTTTCTTTTGCTGTGCAGAAGCTCTTTAGTTTAATGAGATCCCATTTGTCAATTTTGGCTTTTGCTGCCATTGCTTTTGGTGTTTTAGACATGAAGTCTTTGCCCATGCCTATGTCCTGAATGGTACTACCTAGGTTTTCCTCTAGGATTTTTATGGTATTAGGTCTAACATTTAAGTCTCTAATCCATCTTGAATTAATTTTCGTATAAGGAGTAAGGAAAGGATCCAGTTTCAGCTTTCTACTTATGGCTAGCCAATTTTCCCAGCACCATTTATTAAATAGGGAATCCTTTCCCCATTTCTTGTTTCTCTCAGGTTTGTCAAAGATCAGATGGCTGTAGATGTGTGGTATTATTTCTGAGGACTCTGTTCTGTTCCATTGGTCTATATCTCTGATTTGGTACCAGTACCATGCTGTTTTGGTTACTGTAGCCTTGTAGTATAGTTTGAAGTCAGGTAGCGTGATGCCTCCAGCTTTGTTCTTTTGACTTAGGATTGTCTTGGAGATGCGGGCTCTTTTTTGGTTCCATATGAACTTTAAAGCAGTTTTTTCCAATTCTGTGAAGAAGCTCATTGGTAGCTTGATGGGGATGGCATTGAATCTATAAATTACCTTGGGCAGTATGGTCATTTTCATGATATTGATTCTTCCTATCCATGAGCATGGTATGTTCTTCCATTTGTTTGTGTCCTCTTTTATTTCACTGAGCAGTGGTTTGTAGTTCTCCTTGAAGAGGTCCTTTACATCCCTTGTAAGTTGGATTCCTAGGTATTTTATTCTCTTTGAAGCAATTGTGAATGGAAGTTCATTCCTGATTTGGCTCTTTGGCTACCTTCTTGAAGGTACCATTTTGCCCAGCCACACACACACACGCACACATGCACGCACACACGTGCATGCACACACACACACACACACATGCATGCATGCACGCACATACACACACACAAAATTACTATCCTCCCAAAGGAGGAACTGGAACTTTGTTGAATTCTGTGTGCACATCTTTGACAGACACCCTGAGAAGCCACAGGGACTGCTCAAGGCTGTGTCTGTCCACTAGCAAGTTTCGTAAACTGCAGCAGAGCAACTGAGCTGGAACGGCAAACTTTGCACAAAGCTGGCCATGGACACATCACTGGGCAAACTGAAGACCCTAGCAGGAAATCCAGATGTTCAGGGCAGATTCCAGAGGCTTTAGGATGCTTGGGACCACCCGAGACAGCCCCCAAGGTGGAGGACCTGAGTTGTGCTGGGAGACTTTAACAGATCTCTGTTCTGAATGCCCCTCTCTCATCCACAAACACTGCCTCCCACAGTCTTCGAGGCCCAGGGGACACTGAAGATGGCTTTCAGGCAGATGACTCAGGGAGTAGCTATGAATGGCCCAAACACCAAAGCCCCAGAGGCATAATAGATAAAATCTGCCTTCAAAACCTGGAGGAGAGAGAATCAGGAGGATTTGAAGTCTGCAGAATAGGATTCCCATCTGCTGGGAAGGCAGGAGGAACCTGTTAAAAACTGCCAAGGGTTGCACAGTCACTAGAACATGGGTTGGTCTGAGACAGAAAATCCAAGTGTGACCCATTGGTCAATGAATGAATGGCTTCCCTCGCCAGGGTGATCCTATCTTCTATTTGGCTACTTTCTTGAAAGTACCACTTTGCCCAGACACATGCACACACACACACACAGACACACACACACAGGCACACACGCACACGTACATGCACATGTATGCATGCAGGTGCACACACACACACATATACACATACACAAAATTATTAGCAAAAAGCTCCTCTCTGGGGATTTACCCAGCAGCTGAAACACAACAGAGCTGTCCAAGAAATGAGGAGAGAAGAACATGAGCTGACCCTGGCACCCCCCGGGTTATCTCTTCCCAGCAGTGGTTGCCATAGCAAAACTTGTTCTGCAAAGTGGTAAAGAAGGAGAGAACTGAAGGTAGACCAGCTCCTTTCTGCAGCAGCACCTCGGAGCTGAGATAAAGAACAGGAAAATGTGGATGTTGCCACAACTGAGATGACAGCAAATCTATTCAATTGAGGACTCTTCGTCTGAGGATAAACTTCAGCAGCAATGTGTACAGTCTTTGGGTTTCCTCACTGTTTGTTTATATCCACTATCTAAATAGACCATTTGAGAATTATTATGGGCTGAATTTTGTTCCCCACTCCTGCCAAAATTCCCCTAGCACCTCACATGTGACTGTACTTGAGATGGGGTCTTTAAAGGGCTAAATAAGAAAAAATGAGGTCACCAGGGTGGACACTATGACTAGTGTCCTTATAAGAAGAGGAACTTAGGACACAGATATGCTCAGAGGGAAGACCATGTGAGAACACACTGAGATGACAGCCAAGTAGGGCAGCCTCAGAAGGAACCAATCCTGCTACTACCTTGATGTTCCTCTGTGGGTCCCTACCGTCACCTCTGCCTCTCTGCATCTTGTGCTATATTATCAACATTGGCTTGTCATCCCCGACTAGATTATAAAGTGAGGAGACACCTCCGGAATAAGAAATACATTTTTGTTGTTTCAGCTACCTAGTCTGTGTCAATTTGTTAAGAAGCCCTAGGAGACTCACACAGCTACTCCACAGCCAAGAGTGTGAACACTCTCCAATCAGTGGAATCATCCGTTCAAAAGAGTCCCAAGCCAGAGGGCTTCCTACCCTTGCCTGGGCATCTCCAGCCAATTTTATAGTTTCTCAGTTATAGTGTCTAGAGGTAAGACCTCAATTTCCCTACTAGAGTAGGGGACTTTGAGATTGAGTGGAAATCTAATTAAAACCTGACTTTCTGAAGATCTGCTGGCCCATCCAGAATGTCTTATTCCATATGCAATTCCCAGAGATGCTTCAGATGCCGGGAATTGAAGGACTGGATGAAATGAAAAGGGGCCAGGAAGAAACAACCCTTTGCACTTATCCACACTGAGCTGTAAAGGCTTTCACCATATGACATTTCCACTCTCTGAGCAATCCTGGGAGACACTGAGGGACAGTTGCAGCTGTTCCCATTCTACAGATGAGAAAATTAAGGCATTAGGAAATGGAGCAGCTTAAGACATTGTTTTCTAACCCCAGTGGTGGGCATAGTTTGGTGCTGTTTGCATATATCTTTGGGGGGTGTGTGTGTGTGAGAGAGAGAGAGAGAGAAGGAGAGAGGGAGAGAAAGAGAGAGAGAGTGAGTGAGTGATCGAGCACATATGCTTGGACCCTAGTGAGTGCTTGTGCTTATGTTAAAATACCCGTCAAACTGGTGTCCTCATTTCCAACCTTGACCTCTCCTATCTCCCTTCCACACTGCCCCAGAGGAAGTTTCTATGGGCCATATGTGATATTATTCCCATATTAAAACTTCCCAGTGACTCCAGCACACACTGCTCTTAGGATGTCTGAAATGCTAAGCATGACTTAGAAGGCCCTAAAATGCTTAAAAGGCCCTAAAATGCCCCCAGCTCTTCACTCTGGCGCCATCACCCTCCAATCACCATTCCCACTTTCCTCCTGAAACATTCCTTTCCTCTGTACCAATTTCACCTGGCCAGTGCTTTTCCATGTGCTTAGCTTAGGCAAAACTTCTTCCAGGAAGTTCTTCTCAATCCCACCAGCTGACTTCAATGTTCCTCTGTGGGTACTTACCGCAACCTCTGCCTCTCGGCATCTTGTGCTATATTATCATCATTGGCTTGTCATCCCCCACTAGATTAAAAACTAGGTAAGAATAGAGGCTGTGTCTTGTTCTTCATTCTATCTCCAAGGCTGAGTCCAGGGCATGGCACATAGTAGATGCTCACTGAATCACAGTTTAAATGAATGTTGAATGTACATGTGGAGCAAGAGAACAAGGTATCATCTTTCTCTTATGTTTGGGCATTTTCATGAGTGTGGCCCATAAAGAAGATGTTAAAAAAATAATACGCCATGACCTTAAGTCAAGCAGAGGTTGACCTTAAATCAACCATCAGGCAGAGGAACTAGAACTCCAGACTTTAGCAAAGTGATTATTTTCCTTCCCTGGCCTCTAGATGGGGGATAGGATTTGCCTTGACATTATAGGATTTGCCTCAACATTATCCCCTTCTATTCTGAGTTTTCATGGTCTGTCAGTGAAATTCAGCGAAGGACAGGGAAGGAGAGTTTGCATAAAAGAAGCTCAACTTTAACTGAGTCACTCTGGGAAATTGTGTTGTTAACTATAATACTCAGCCCAAAGATATAAACTGAGAGTTATCAACCAACCATCCATCCATCCCACAAATATTTATAGAGTATATGTCCCAGGCATTGTGCTATGCTGTGGGGAGATAATGGTGACCAAGCCATTATGATCTTTGTCCTCATGGAGTTGACCTGATAAGGGAGATTGACAGCAAACAAATGCAAACCCACCATTTTGTTCTGCACTTGAATGGCCTTGTCCTGTTCCTTGGCCAGAAAGAGCATAATCTGATCACCACACTTAAAACATCCAGATTTCTTTACTTTGCCCCATTGGATTCCCTCAAATGGGTACCTAGGAATGTGCCTTCTTCTGGCTGCCTGCCATCTTCTTTTGGTTGCCTCTCTGTTGTCTCCTCAAGGCCTTGACTCCATCCTTTCAGCTCCTTCCATGGTCAAAGGCATGGTTTTGTTATTCCTGGCTTCATCCTGAAAGAAAAATGGCAGATACCTTTCTTCATGGTAATTCTCGTAACTTCCTCAGAATGAACTGAACACAAGATAAGCAAACTTCTAGCTGATACTGATTGGCTCTCATATCATAATTGCAATGATGTATTATGCTAAAGACTCCCTTTCCTATAAGAGAAAAGAATGAAAAGGAGCTATGGGAATACCAAGGAAGGCTCTTTGCCCAGATCTGGGGACATCAGGGAAGGATCACAGAGGAAATGATATCTCTGATTCAATCTGTAACTCTACCTTCCTTCAGAAGAGCTATCAAAGTACTTTCCTCTTTTTGTTGTTGTTAGCTCTATATGTAGTAGAAGGTGAAGCGACGTGTATTAGTTCATTTCCACACTGCTATAAAGAACTCTCTGAGACTGGGTAACTTATAAAGAAAAGAGGTTTAATTGACTCACAGCTCCTCATGGTGTGGAGAGGCCTCAGGAAACTTTCAATTATGGTGGAAGATGAAGGGGAAACAAGGCATATCTTACATGGTGGCAGGAGGGAGAGAGTGAAGGGGGAAGTGCCACACTTTTAAACCATCAGATCTCGTGAGAACTCACTATCACAAGAACGACATGTGGGAAACCGTCCCCATAATCCAATCACCTCCACCACTTGACATGTGGGGACTACAACTGGAGATGAGATTTGCGTGGGAAAACAGAACCAAACCATATCAGGACGTCTCTTTCAATTAGGATATAATTGGCTGCAAATAAGAAAATCCATCCCAAGCCTGACTTAGAATATAAGGGCCAAAAAGTAATAGCAAACAACACAGGCAACATATTGGTTCACAAATATGAAGAACACAGAAAGTAACAGATTTTAGGCATAATTTGATCAAGACTCTCATTCTGTTTGTCTGTCATTGTACCTTTTTTTTTTTTTTTTTTTTTTTTTTTTACTTCCTTATGTCAGCTTCATTCTCAGCCAGGTTTCCTTCATCATAGAAAGATGATATTCATGGTTCCAATTTTTGCATGCACACGCTATACTTTCCATAGCAAAAGAGCATGTCTGACTCAGCAATCTCTGTAAGAATCCTAAGATTCCTTCTGACTGGGCAAGCTTAGGTCACAAACCCATCCCCGAATCAATCACTGTAGCTGAAGGAATAAAATGTTATGATTGGTTTAGTCTAGGTCATATGCTCCACCCTGTGAAGACTTTCTAAAACTGCATGAAACCACTAATAGAAATTGGGGCTACTGCCCTGCACGGGCAGTCAGCCTACTCCCAGACCAAGAGCTGGCTCAGAGGTGGTCCCATCGCACAGAGAAAGCCCCTCACAGCCACCTGGCATGCTACACTCACAACTACCCCAAGAGTCAGCCCAGTGGGGGGCCCATCCTCCAAGAGAGCCCACTACACAGCCTGTCAACCCACCACACCTGCAGATACCTGGCCCAACAACCACCTCTATGCCCTAGGCCCCAGAAACATTATGTTACCTTTATCAAAAACTCCCATAGCCAAGGCCACTGACACAATTGCAGACATTGCCGACAAAGGTCATAGCTAAATAATCTGTATGGAGACCACTTGACTCAGTCCACTTAGAACCAAAACCAGTGCACCATTCCCAACTGACAGCCCATGGCCCATCTACAGGGAAAAGCCTCATTCTATAAAAGTTGTTGCATAAAATTAAAAAAAGTAACTGTTCCACGAAGTGTGTAGATATCAACATAGGGACACAAGAAAAAGCAGATAAATGTGACACCCTCGGAGAAACAATAAGCCTCCAGTAACAGATGCCAAAGAAAAGGATATTTATGAAATGCCTAAAAAGGAATTCAAAATAATAATCTTAAAGAAATTCAAGAATATATCAAATAATACAAATAATTCAATAAAACAAAAAAAATATGATCTGAATGAGGAATTTAACAAAGAAAGAGATGTTTTAAAAGAACCAGGGCTGGGTGCAGTGGCTTATGCCTGTAATCCCAACATTTTGAGAGGCTGAGGCAGGAAGACCACCTGTGGTCAGGAGTTCAAGACCAAATTGGGCAACAGAGTGAAACAATATCGCTATAAAAAATTTTTGTTTTAATTAGCTGGATGTAGTAATGCATATCTGTAGTTCCAGCTACTCAGGATGCTGAGGTGGGAGGATCACTTGAGCCCTAAAGATTGAGGTTGCAGTGAGCCATGATCGCACCACTGCATTCAAGCCTGGGCAACAAAGTGAGACCCTGTCTCAAAAAAAGAAAGAACAAAACAGAAATCTTGGAGCTGAAACAAACAATCCCATTAAAAAATGAGCAAAAGATCTGAATAGACATTTCCCAAAAGAAGACACACAAATGGCCAGTGGGTATAGGAAAAAATGTTCAGCATCACTAATCATCAGGGAAATGCAAATCAAAACCACAGTGAGGTATCTTCTTACCCCAGTTAGTACTGGTATTATCAAAAAGACAAAAAAGATAACAAATGCTGGTACAGAGACAGAGGAAAGGAAATTTACTGTTGGTGAGAACATAAATTAACATATTCATTATGGAAAACAGTATGGATGTTTCTCAAAAAATGAGTAGAACTACCATATGATCCAGCAGTCCCACTACTGGGTATTTACCCAAATAAAATCAGTATATCAAAGGGTTACCTGCACCCTCATGTTTATTGCAGCACCATTTATGATAGTCAAGATATGGAATCAACCATATCTTGGATGATTAGGTAAAGAAAATGTGGTGTATATATATGCAATGGAATACTATTCAGCCAAAAAAAGAATGAAATTTTATTATTTGCAGCAACATGGATGAAACCAACGGTCACTATGTTAAGTGAATAAAGCCAGGTACAGAAAGACAAATATCACATGTTCTCACTCATATGTGAGAGCTTAAAATGTTAATTTTGTGGAGGGAGAGAGTAGAATGATAATTACCAGAGGCTAGAAAGGGTGGGAGGTAGGTGAAGAAAGGTTGGTTAATGGGTACAAAAATATAGTTACATAGAAGAAATAAGTTCTAGTGTTTGATAGAACAGTAGAGTGACTATAGTCAACAATTTATTGTATATTCAAAATATTGCATATATATTATACATTTCAAAGTAGCTAGAAGATTTGAAATGTCCTCAACACAAAGAGATAATAAATGTTTAAGGTGATAGATATCCTAAATACCATGAATTGATCACTACACATTGTATGAATTTATCAAAATGTCGCATACCCCATAAATATTTACAAATGTTATGTATCAATAAAAAAAGAGGGAACAGAATCTTGGAGCTGAAGAATTTGAAATGTTCCCAACACAAAGAAATAATAAATGTTTAAAGTAATGGGTATATTAAATATCTTGAATTGATTATTGCACACTATATTCATTTATCAAGATACCACATGTACCCTATAAATATTTACAAATGTTGTATATCAATAAAAATAGAGGAAAATACGCCTTGGAACTGAAGAATTCAATGAATGAAACAAAAATAACTGAAAGCTTCAACAACACACTAGATCAAGTAGAAGAAAGAATTTCTAAACTCGAAGACAGGTGTTTAGAAATAACCCAGTCAGAGACAAAAAAGAAGTTACAAAGAATGAAGAAGTCTACAAGACTTATGAGACACCATTAAGTGAACTATATCCTGCAAAGCTCTCCTTTAGAAATGAAAGAGAAGTAGAGACCTTCCCAGATAAGTAAAAATGGAGAGAATTCATCACAAATAGGTGTGACCAAAAAAAAAAAAAAAAAAAATGCTTAAGAGAGTACTACAACTGGAAACGAAAGGATGATAATTACTATCATGAAAACATATGAAAGTATAAAGCTCACCAGTATATGTAAATCCATACTTATACTCAGAATACCCCAATGCCGTAATGGCACTGTGTAAATCTTTAAATCCTCTAGTATGATGGTTTAAAGTCAAAAAGGTCAAAAACATCAACAACTACAATTACCGGCTAAGCAACCTGCAAAAGACCAACATGTAAAGTAAGGCTAACAAAATACAAATTGTGTGTGTGTGTGTGTGGAGTCTGGAGGATTCTTTCTTTTTTTTTTTTTTTTTGAGATGGAGTCTTGCTCTGTTGCCCAGACTGGAGTGCGGTGGTGCAATCTCAGCTCACTGCAACATCTGCCTCCCAGGTTCAAGTGATTCTCCTGCCTCAGCCTCCTGAGTAGCTGGGATTACAGGTGCACACCACTGCACCCGGCTCATTTTTTTATTTTTAGTAGAGATGGGGTTTTACCATATTGGTCAGACTGGTGTCAAACTCCTGACCTCATGATCTGCCCACATCAACCTCCCAAAGTGCTGGGATTACAGGCATGAGCCACTACACCCGGCCCTCTGGAGGATTTTTATGTGACCAAAATTAAGTTGTTATCAGCTTAATAGTCTATTATAACTATAGGACTCTTTATGTTAGCCCCATGGTAACCACAAAGAAACAAATTACAGTAGATACACAAATCAGAAAGTGAAAGAAAACAAAGCTTAGTGCCACAGAAAATCATCACATCACAGAGGAAAACAAGAAATAAAAGCACAAAAGATCTATAAAACAACCAGAAAATTGTCAACAAAATGGCAGGAGTAAGTCCTTACTCAGTAACAATCTTTAATGTAAATGAATTACATTCTGCAATTAAAAGATATACAGTGGCTGACTGGATTTTAAGAAACAAGACCTAATTATATGTTGCCTACAAAGAGACCTACCCCATCATTAAAGACAGACTGAAAGGGATAGAAAAAATGCAAACAGAAACCAAAAGTGAGCAGGAGTGACTATACTTTTATCAGATAAAATAGACTTTAAGTCAAAAACAATAAAAAGAAACAAAGAAGGCCATTATATAATGATAGAGAAATTAATTCAATGAGATGATATTACAAGTGTAAATATATATGCACCCAACATTGAAGCACCAAAATATGTAAAGCAAATATTATTATATCTAAAGAGAGAGATAGACTGCAATACAATAATAGTGAGGGACTTTAACACCTCAGTTTTAACAATGAAGAGATTACCCAGACAGAAAATCAACAAAGAAACTTTGGGCTTAAATGACACCATAGACCAAATGGACCTAACAGACATTTGCAGAATATTCCATTTAACAGTTACAGTATACTCACTCTTCCCAACTGCACATGGAACATTCTCCAGAATAAATCATATGTTAGACCACAAAACAAGTCTTAACAAATTTAAGAAGACAGATTATATCAGGTATGATTTTTGACCACGATAGTATAAAACCAGAAATCAGCAACAAGAGAACCTTGGAAATCTTACAAATACATGAAAATTAAACAACATGCTCCTAAATAATGAATATGTCAATGAAGAAACTAAAGAGAAAATTTAAAAATTCTTTGAGATAAACAAAAACGGAAACACATCATACCAAAACTTATGGAATACAGCAAAAGCAGTTCTGAGATGGCATTTCATAGCAATAAACACCTATGTCATCTTTTTTATCTATCTAATAAATCCTTACTGGATTTCTAATAAAGAGTTTAACCATGCACTTCCAGGAACTAAAAAAAATAAGAACTAAACCCAAAACTGGTAGCAGGAAGGAAATAATAAGGCTCGGGGCAAAAATAAATGAATTGGAGAACAAAAGAAAACTCAAAAAAATTGACAAAAGAAGAGTTGGCTTTTTGAAAAGATAATCAAAATCAACAAACCCTTAGCTAGACCAACTTAAAAAAGAGAAAATATCCAAATAAATAAAATCAGAGATGGAAATGGAGACATTACAGCTAATATTACAGAAATAAAAAGGATCATAGAGGTTATGATGAACAACTATATATCAAAAAAGTTGAGGGCATAGAAGAAATAGATACATTCCTGGACACATACAACCTATCAAGATTAAACTATAAATAGAAAATCTAAACAGACCAATACTGAGTGAGGAGATTGAATCAATAATAAAACGTCTGCCATTGAAAAAAAGTCCAGGACCTAATGAGGCTAGCATTACCCTGATTCCAATACAGGGTAAACACAATAAAAAAAAAAAGGAAAACTACAGGTCAGTATACTTGGCAAATACAGGTGCAAAAATTCTGTTTTTTTCTGGTTGCTATCAAACCAAATTCAACAGAAAATTTAAAAGATCATTCACTGTGACTAAGTGGGATTTATCCCAGGGATGTAAGAATGAGTCAACACATGCAAGTTAATAAATGTGATATGCCATATTAACAGAAAGACAGAAATCTTATGATCATTTCAGCAGATGCAGAAAGAGCATTTGATAACTTTCAACATTTCTTTATGGTAACAACTGTCAACAAATTTGTTACAGAAGGTATGTACCTCCACACTGTAAAGGCCAGATATGACAAACTCAAAGCTAAGAACATATTGAACAGGAAAAGCTGAAAGTTTTTTTTCTAAGATCAGGAACAAGACAAGGATGTCCACTTTCATCACCCCTATTCAACATAGTACTGGAAGTCCTAGCCAGAGCAATTAGGCAAGAAAAAAAAAAAAAAATAGAAAGCACACAAATTGAAAAAGATGAAGTCAAACTGTTCCTGTTTGCAGACAACATGATCTTACATACAGAAAACCCTAAAGACTCCGCCAAAAAAAGTTATGACTTATCAACGAATTCAGTAAATTTGCAAGATACAAAATCAATACATAAAAATTAGTAGCATTTCTATATGCTAATAGCAAACTATCTGAAAAAGAAATCAAAAAAACAATTTCATGTACCACAGCTACAAAAATTTAAGATACCTAGCAATAAACTTAACCAAGGAGATGAAAGATCTCCACACTGAAAACTATAAAATATTGATGAAAAAAAACAATTAAGACACAAATAAATGGAAAGACATCTCATGTCCAAGTATTGAGTTTTTAATTTTTTTAATTTTTAAAATTTTTTCTTAAATTCCTGCACAAAAAGTACAATCTTCAAGTATTGGAATAATTAATATTGTTAAAATCACCATACTACCTAAAGTGATCTACAGATTTAATGTAATCCCTATCAAAAGAACAGTGACATTTTTTACAAACATAGAAAAATCAATCCTAAAATTCATATGGAGCCACAAAAGACTCCAGATAGCTAAAGCAATCCTGAGCAAGAAGAACAAAGCTGGAGACATCACACTACTCAACTTCAAAATACACTACGAAGCTATAGTAGTGTATTTTGTGCCCTGTTATGGGCACAAAAATAGACACATAGACCAATGAAACAGAACAGAGAACTCAGAAACAAATTCGTGCACCTATAGCCAACTGATTTTCAACAAAGTTGCCAAGAAGACACACTGGGAAAAAGACCATCTCTTCAACAAATGTTGCAAGGAAAATTGGATATTCACATGTAAAATAATGAGACTAGACCCCTTCCTCACACCATATACAAAAATGAACTCAAAATGGATTAAAGGCCTAAATGTAAATCCCAAAATTATGAAACTACTAGAAGAAAACATAGGAGAAATGCTTTATGACATTGGGCTGGGCAAATAATTTTTAATAAGACCTCAAAAGCACAGGCAACAAAAGGAAAAGTAGACAGATGGGATTACATCAAAATAAAAAGTTTCTGCACAACAAAGGAAACAATAAACAGAGTGAAGAAACAACCTACAGAATGGGAGAAAATATTTGCAAATTATACATCTGACATTCATATCCAGAATATATAAGGAACTTAAACAACTCCACAACAACAAAAAACCTTATTTTAAAATGGGCAAACGACCTTACAAGACATTTCTCCAAAGAAAACACGGAAATGAGTAGCAGTTACATGAACAGATGCTCAACATCACTAATAATTGGGGAAATGGCAATCAAAACTGCAATGAGATATCATCTCACTCCAGTTAGACTAGATAGTTTCAAAAAGACAAATAAAAACAAATGTTGGTGAGGATGCTGAGAAAAAGGAATGTCTACACATTGTTGGTGGGAATGTAAAGTAGTACAGCCACCATGGAAAACACTATAGATGTTCCTCTGAAAATTAAAAACAGAACTACTATATTATTCAGTCATCCCACTATGGAGTATCTATCCAAAGGAAATGAAATTAGCATATTGAAAAGATACCTACACTCCCATATTTATTGCAGCACTATTACAATAACCAATATATGAAATCCACCCAAGTGTCCTATAATAGATGAATGGGTAAAGAAAATCATACACACACAGACACACACACACACACACACACACACACACATATATATATATATAAATATAATTTAATACTATTGAACCATGAAAAAGAATGAAGTTTTGTCATTTTTTGACAACATGGACCTGGAGAACATCATGCTAAGTGAAATAAGCCAGACAAGAAAAAACAAATACCATATGATCTCACTCATATGTGGAATCTAAAAAAAAACAAAAAACAAAAAACAAAAAAAAAAACCACACAGATGCTATTATAGAAGCAAAGAATAGAACAATGGTTAATAAAGACTGGGGAGGGAGTGGGAGAGGGGATGAAAGGGTGAGATTGATCAACTAGTACAAAGTTACAGTTAGATAGGAGAAATGAGTCTGGTGTTCTATTGCACAGTTGGGTGAGGATAATTAAAAGTAAGGTATTTTGTAGATTACCAAATAGCTGGAAGAGAGGCTTGTAATTGTCCTCACCACAAAGAAACGATAAATGGACAAGGTTATTGACACACTTAATACCCTGATTTGATCGTTATACAATACATATGTATCAAAACATCAAATTATACCGCACAAATATGTACAATACAATGTGTCCATTTTAAAAGGCATCTAATTTGGTGACAGAATTCCCCCACAAAGGAATTGGGGGCTACTGAAAGGGAGGATAGGGTAATGAATGGTAGGGTAGCATCTGTGTTTGTTAAAATTAGGTTCAGCTGTAAGTGACAGAGACCCAAACTAGCAATCACTTAAACTTAGATAGAAAATTTTTTCTCTCTCTCACAAAAAGTCTAGTAAGATAGTTGAAAGCTGGTATGGTTTACGACAGCATTATAGACTCGAGCTCCTTCTATCTGTGTCTTCTACCACAAATTCCATGTTCACCTCATTGCCAAGGCGGCTGCCCCAGCCATTACATCTGCAATCCAACCAGCAGAAAGGGAAAAGCAAAGGAGAAGAGCATGCCCATTCCTTTTAAAGAAACATCCCCAAAGTTTTACATAAAACTTCCTACTTATATCCCATTAGCCAAAACTTAGACACATGGCCACACTTTGCTGCAAGCAAGGATGGGAAACAGTTGATTCTAGGCATCAATTAATATATGCTCCATGAAAAATCATTTTACTTTGGAAGAAGGAAGATTGGATGTAGAGGGACAACTGATAGTCCCTTGGTCAGTATCCTTGGGTACTGGAGGTAACCCCTCCCCAGATTTCACAGAACTCCCTGGCATGAGTAACTGCAGCAAGAAGTTACCATACTTCATTTCAACACTTTGAGGACACATTGGGGAATTACATGAGTCATCAAATGTGAAAATTAGAAAACTGCTGACCGTTCTTTAAAGCCCCAATACCCTTTTGTTATCTCCCTTCCTCCTTTTTTTTTTTTTGGAGATGGAGTCTCACTCTGTCACCCAGGCTGGAGTGCAGTGGCATGATCTCAGCTCACTGCTACCCCCGCCTCCCAGGTTGAAATGATTCCCCTGCCTCAGCCTCCTGAGTAGCTGGGATTACAGGTGCCTGCCACTATGCCTGGCTAAATTTTGTATTTTTAGTACAGACAGGGTTTCACCATGTTGGCCAGGATGGTCTTGAATTCCTGACCTCAAGTGATCCGCCCACCTCGGCCTCCCAAAGTGCTGAGATTACAGGCATGAGCAGCCATACCAAGCCCCTTTTTTTTTTTTTTTTTTACACCATATTATTTGTAGCTTGAGCAGCAACTAGTCTAATGAAAAGATCACTAACTTTGGTTCAGAAAACCTGGGTTTGAATCTTGAATAAGCCACTTACTGATTATTTAAAGCATTTAACCTATCTTAAAGCATTTAACCTATCTGGACTCATTTTCTCATCTGTAGAATGGGGATTATAAGGTCTCATGGGATTGTGTTAAAGACTAAGTGCTAGCTCATAGTAAGGGCTCAATAAATGGTAGCTCCTATTATCATCAGGCTTCTCTGTCCCGGAGGTCATTGCAGCTGTCTTCTGCATAATCACCCAATAAGTGGAGTTTATTAAATGAGCCTCCATTCTAGGGCTAAGCCACATGATTTTCAAATAATCAATATGTGAAGCCACCCAGCATAAGCGGACAGGCTATAAATCAAATCGGATTCAAAGTCTGTCACAGATAAAAGGGATCTTCATATACGTTGATTTGTCATTTTCCTGTTTACTGCTGTTATCATTATTGCTAATAATAATGGCAAGAGTTGTCATTTATTAAATGCCCTTGCTGTGCCAGGCACTGTGCTTTTGAAACTTCACAGTGATCCCATAAGGTAAGTTTTTTCATTCTCCTCTAACAGATGAGGAAACTGAGTACAGAAGGGATAAGTGATTTGCCACAAGTCACCCAGAGCCAGCCTGGTACTCAGATCCAAGTCTACAGCATCTGTGTTTGTTAGAATTAGGTTCATCTGTAAGTAACAGAGACCCAAACTAGCAACGGCTTAAACTGAGATAGAAATTTCGTATGAATCATATAGTAGTTCTGTTTTTAATTTTCAGAGGAACATCCATATTGTTTTCCATAGTGGCTGTACTACTTTACATTCCCACCAACAATGTGCAGACATCCCTTTTCCTCTGTTTCTTATTGTTTATTTACTTTTTATAATTTTTATGTTTAAAAAATCCCCAAAAACCATAAAAGAAAAAAATCACCAATTTTTACACCACCTTTCTTCTTTTGAAGTCTCTACTGAAACAAAAAGTGAAAACACCCCCAGCTCTTCTAAACTCTCCCCCAGAGAGAACCACTGTTAGCAGATTGTTTTTCCTACTTACACAGTTTAATATTCTTTAAATTGTCATGTTTACTCTTTTGCAAACAAGTCATTTCAAACAGGAGTTACGTTATATAGTCCCTTGCTCAGCATCCTCGGGTATGTTAAATGGCTACGTTAAAAGCTGCAGGGAAAAATGACTTTCATTCTATATATGCTGGCTTCTGTAGCTTTCATTTACTTGTTCATTCATTCATTCAATCAGTCATTCAACAAATCTCAACCAAGTACCCCATACTTGCCAAGAACTAGTTAGGCACTGAGAATAGAAAAATTAAGAAAATTCAGTTCCTCTCTTGGAGAAGTCACTAGCCTAGAGGGTGGTGACTTCACCCATCATTGCACAAAATGAAAAGATCTACAATCAGGATGAGGGGCAAAAATGAGAGAAAGGTTCAGGCAAGGAGATGTTTGAGCTCAGAATTAGAGGAGGCATTCACTGCACAGACAAGAATCCATGTTATTTTGACCAGAGACCAGTAGGGGAGAGCCCAGAGGCGTCTTGTGTGGCTAGAACATCATGGAAGAAAGTGCAAAATTGATGGAGATGAGGCTGGAAGGGTCACTTGGGCCTTGAATAACATTCTTAAGTCTTTGCAGTGCATCTGACATTCCTATCTGCTACAAAGCCTCTTGTTCTAGAAGGAAAATAGATGTTCAACTTGTGAAAATGTTATTCTAGAGGAAAGATAGGTGTTCAACTTGTGAAAAGAGAGAAGTTCCATCTTAAAATCCATCATCAGGAATACTACTTGGCAATTTACAAAATGAAATAGTGATATGATACATGCTACAGCATGAATGAAGCTTGAAAACATGCTAGGCAAAAGAATCCACTCACGAAAGAAGCTGTGTCATTTTCTTTCATTTATATGAAATGTCCAGAATAGGCAAATCTATAGAGACAGAAAGTAGATTAGTGGTTGCCTAGGGGTGGAGGGGGTGGGAGGAAATGTGGAGTAACTGCTAATGGGAGTAAGACTTGGGGAGGGAGGAGAAAATGTTCTAAAGTTGATGATGATGGTTACACAACTCTGAATATACTGGAACCACTGAATTGTACACTTTAAATGGTTGAATTATATGGTATGTGAATTATATCTCAAGAGAGTGACTCAAAAGAAGGCTTAGCAGAATTTTAAAAAAACCCTCCATCACTAGAAAATAATACACTCCTGAAAACTGCCACAAATAAGTCTGTGTTCAAGACAGGCTTTTGTGGTCATTGTTTCTTTTCCATCACCATCCTTTGAAAAATATAGAATATTTTGAATGTGGGTTACCTTGAAAGTTCATTGGTCAGTCAACAACCCAGGTCTATTTGTTTTCTTCCGTGTTTAATCCAGAGGTTGCTAGAGGACAGCGACTCTCAAACTCTAGTTCTGGAACCACCTCCATCAGAATCACCTGCGGTGTGGGTTATCAATGCAGATTCCCAGACACCAAGACCTAGTAAATCAAAGTATCTGGATGTGAATCCCAGGGATTGGTACTTTAATTTTGATACATACAAATGTTTCAAGATCTATGCTCCAGACTATGATGCCTGGCTTATAATTTCCTCCATTTCATTATGTTGGCCCCACCCCGGTTTCTGAGTCTGAGTTGATCCTAAATAGACCCAGATCACGGAACACATTAAGACACCCAATGCAGAAGAACCTTTGCAAAGAGATATGAAAATAAATGCAATCTGTGTATGACTGTAGCGGTGACTGAGTGTTCACAGAACATGTTAAGGACAGACGGAAGTGGACGGCCAGGAATTTTAGGACCAAAATCTGATTAACCGAATGACCTCAGATCTAACTTCTGACTTCAGTACACGGGCTAGATTGTCTAAGAGCATGCCATTCCACCCATCTCCCACCTTCTGGATTTTTCCAATCTATGGTGCATCCTTCTGACTGCTGTGACTATGACCTTGCTGCCTCTCCTGAGACTAAGTCACCTCCTGCATAAAATGATGTGCTTGATCTCAGTTGTCTTGGGATTCTCTCCAGGCCCTAATGTTATATAATACAGGATCCAATGACCCTTGAGCAAGATTAGAAAGGCTTCTACCGTGGCTTTGACACCCAGAATTAAAACAAAGAGGGGCTGTGCATGGTGGCTCATGCCTGTAATCCCAGCACTTTGGGAAACCAAGCTGGGAGGACTGCTTGAGTCCAGGAGTTTGAGACCAGCCTTGGCAACATAGCAAGACCCTGTCTCTGCAAAAAATTGTAAAGCAATTAGCTGAGCATGGTGGCATGCATCCATAGCCCCAACTACTTGAGAGGCTAAGGTGAGAGGATCACTTGAGCCCAGGAGGTCAAGGCTGCAGTGAGCCAAGATAACACTGCTGCACTTCAGCCTGGGCAACAGAGCAAGACCTTCTTTTGAAATAACAACAAGAAGCAAACAAAACAAAAACAAAAAGGGCTATCACCAGCATCTTGAAAATTCACTTTATTGAGATATCATTTACATATAACAAAATGCATCCATTTAAGTGTATGTTTTGGTGAGTTTTGACACCAAACTCTGAGATCCATTCATAGTATTACATGGGTGTGGATGGGAAGCCTTATTTTTTTATTTTTTATTTTTTGACAGCTTTGTCTTCATGGGCCTGGGAAACAGCATGAGCATAGCTTCCCAGGAAGTCCCCTTCCCCACCCTGCCCAGGTCCAGCCTATCATTTATCCTCAAACACCACGTACCCCCTGCCTTTGTAGCCCCTCACAACTGGTTGTGACTTCCCCAAGGCTGCTCAAGAGTCCCCACAGAAAATCTCAGGTTTGTATTTCCCACTTCCCTGGATGCTGCTGAACCATTTATAATTTCCTGGCCCCCTTGGTTTTTATAGGGTGGTCAGTTTATCGGTACCTCATAATGGTTCCTTGCTGAGGCACTCTCATGGCTATATTCACATTCCAAGTTCCGGCTTTGACGATTTACGTAGCAGCTGAGATTCACCTGCTAAATGGAAGGCCTGTCACACAGGCTCATTTTCCAACTGTTAACGGGATGGAAATGCTTGACTGTGAGTTGTCCAGGTTCTTGGTGCAACAAAGAATCAAACAAAACATACAAATAAAGCAACAAAAAAACCCCAAACAATGAAAGCACAGATTTATTGAAGC
This sequence comes from Chlorocebus sabaeus, assembly GCF_047675955.1. Taxonomy (NCBI): domain Eukaryota; kingdom Metazoa; phylum Chordata; class Mammalia; order Primates; family Cercopithecidae; genus Chlorocebus; species Chlorocebus sabaeus. Next base: position 16,925,628 of record NC_132908.1, read on the forward strand.
AAAAGTACACAGAGTGGGAGCAGGCTTGAACAAGCAGTTCAAAAGCTCCAATTATAATGTTTTTAAGGGTTCTTATTAAGCTAAAAGAATTTGGTAACACCCACTTTGTGCCCTTTAGAGGGCTCCAGTTGGTTACACCTTATGAAGGATTGCCCCAGGACCAATCAAAGGCTGAAGTGGAGATGGCACATGACCAATCAGAGGCTGAAGTGGAGACCTGGCCTGTGGTCAATCAGAGGCTGAAGTGGAAATTTCCATCTTGTTGTTTCAGGAGTGAGGATGTGGCCTATATGCTGCCCAATCTTGCCTAGAACTGGCTGCACCTGCTCTTCTTTTGCTTACACCTTAACCCTTGGTTACCCTCATTCCCTATTCGCCTGCTTCTCAAGCAGACGGTTTCAAATACATGGACCCAAGTAAATCAATGACCTTCTATCTCTCCTTTTCCTGTATCTTGCAGACTAGAAGATGTTGATGCTTACAGAGCAGAAATACACTCTATGGCTGGAGACTGGTCTTTACGGCCTTAGAATTGTTCCCCTGGGAGGTCAGTTCAAGCTGTTACTCCGCATATTCAGAAGGGCTCCCCTTCCAATTGTTCCAGTTGTCATTTGACATGTATTTATGTGGTTCTTTGGCTGCTGTCTCTTTCCCCCACAACTCATAAGTCTCAGAGGCAGGAACCATGTCTGTCTGGTCTCTGCACTCCATCACTGATTTCTAGAACTCTGCCTAATATGCAGGAGATGACCAATTAGTATGAGTTAACAAAACTACAGAAGGGGAAGAAAGAAGTCAAGAAGTAGGCCAGGTGTGGTGGCTTACACCTATAATCCCACCACTTTGGGAGGCTGAGGCAGGTGGATCACCTGAGGTCAGGAGTTTGAGACCAGCCTGGCCAACATGGTAAAACCCCGTCTCTATTAAAAACACAAAAATTAGCCGAGTGGTGCATGCCTGTAATCCCAGCTACTCAGAAGGCTGAGACAGGAGAATCACTTGAACCCAGGAGGCAGAGGTTGCAGTGAGCTGAGATTGCACCATTGCACTCCAGCATAGTCAACAAGAGCAAAACTCCATCTCAAAAAAAAAAAAAAGAAAAAGAAAAAGGGAGAGGGAGAACTGTAGATTACATCACAGGGATTGCTCCCTTAACACTTGTAACAAGGTAAAATCTGATTCGACAGGACATCAGGCACTCTTGTACTCACATTGTTGTGGGCTGAATCGTGTCCCCCGACTCCTAAAAAATATGTTCAAGTCCTAGCCTCTGGTATCTGCAAATGTGACCTTAATTGAAATGGGGTATTTGCAAATATAACTGAGCTAAGACGAGGTTATACTGGAATAGTGTGGGCCCTAAATCCAATATGATTGCCATCCTTACAAGAAGAGAAGAAACACAGAGACACATAGGGAGAATCCCATGTGGTGACAGAGGCAAGCACTGGAGTGATGCTTCTACCAGCCAAGAAACACCAGGGATAACCAGCAATACCAGAAACTATGAAGAGGCAAAAAATGACCAATCTCTAGAGCCACCAGAGAGAGCCTAGCCTTGCTGGCACCTTTATTTTGAACTGCTCGCCTCCAGAAATGTGAGATAAGAAGTTTCTGTTGTTGTGTTAAACTTCCACCACCATGCAAGTTTGTGGTGATTTGTTATGGCAACCCTAGGAAATAAATACGGATGCCCATTCTATGGGATTGTAATTGCCTGTTTGCTGGTCTGTTTCCCTTGCAAAAGGCAGGGGCTATGACTCGTGCATCTCGGTAACCTCAGTACTAGCATACTGTGGTGCATGGCAGAGAATTGTTGCTTGGTCTCCATCCATTGAGTAGATAGAAGAGAAAGAGGTGGCAGGGGCTCCAAGTGACCTCCTGGGCCTTGTTAACACCAGTGGTTGCAACTTGTCCACAGGAAACTGCAACCTCTACAATGCCCTGGCTGCCCATAACCAGCTACAATTCCACTTTCCCAGAAAATGAGACTGGAGAAATGACCCTCAGTAGTTGTACCCCAGGGAGGATTGTGAGTTTAAAAACAAACTCGCTTCCTTTCTGCTAAATTATTGCCCGCCTCCCACCACCCCAACTACCCCTTAGCTACAGAAAGTCTCACCACCAATCTACTCCTCTGTCCAATCAAATTCTTCATGTTGACAAAGACCAGAATAGCTTATTAAGGACCAGGTTTGCAGGTGACTGCGCCATACTGAGAATCGCTGTTCATTTTTAGAAAATAAACTCCAGTTAGCAATCTCAGCTGCTTGTTTCATTTCCTGGCTAGACATTTCTACTTGTGGGGCTTTTGCTGCTGCTCCTCACACCATCTCTGGGAACTTCAAACCTGGAGACCCTGGGAAGATGTCCACGTGGGCTCTCTTCATAACCTGTAGAGGGGACTTTGCATGCTATAGAGATCTGAGCGTGGAGGACACGTTGACACACTGATTACCCCTTATGTATCAGGCACTAGGCTACACCCTTTACATACTTGTGAGATGTGGGATATCGGTCCCATTTTATGGATGAGGAAACTGAGGCTCAAAGAGTTTAAGGATTTTTCACCTCAGAAAATGTCACCATTTTCCCTTCAGTTGCTCAAGCCAGAACACTGAAAATCCTTCTTAACTCCCTTCTACTCATCAGTAATTATTTTCCTTTGGCCCACAAATTAGGTCTCGAATTCACATGAATCCCTTTATCCCTACAGCCACTGCCCTGGTCTAGGCCACGATCACCCAACAAGCAATTACTGATTGTCTGGTATGTACCAATCTCTGTTCCAAGAACCTAGGATGCTCAAAGAAACAAAACTGATGAAGATCTCAGCCCTCAAGCAGCCTTCATTCTGGCCATCGCTTTAGGTTACTGCTCTATCCTCCAACTTGTTCTCCTCCCACACAAACCATTCTCCAAAATTCAGTCGATTTTTCCAAAATAAAAACTCGATCATGTAATTCCCTCTTTAAAATTGTCTAAGAGGCTCCCATTACTTTGAGGATACAAGTCTATTCTCCTTAATAGATCCTGAATCCCTTTCATAACCTGGCCCTAATTAGCTCTCCAGTCGCTCTCCAGTCCTAGCTCTCACCGCTTCCCTCTCTACCACACACTCCACTAAAAGAAAAAAGAAAAGAAAAGAAAAAAAACCAGCCGGGCGCGGTGGCTCATGCCTGTAATCCCAGCACTTTAAGAGGCCGAGGCGGGCGGATCACAAGGTCGGGAGTTTGAGAAGAGCCTGGCCAACACAGTGAAACCCCATTTCCACTAAAAATAGAAAAAAATTAGCCAGGTGTGGTGGTGGGTGCCTGTAATCCCAGCTACTCGGGAGGCTAAGATAGGAGAATAGCTTGAACTCAGGAGGTGGAGGTTGCAGCGAGCCGAGATCGTGCCATTATGAGTGGCACGTGTGAGACTCCGTCTCAAAAAAAAAAAAAAAGACAGAAAAAGAAAAGAAAGAAAAAAACTACGCACGCGCGCGTGCGCACACACACACGCGCACGCGCGCGCGTGCACACACACACACACACACACATATATACACACACAGAGTAGAAACTTCCGGATTAACTTTTCTCAATTTATTTAGAGTTTAAGGCACTCCACTGTCTCTAGCTCTCTGACCTCCATATATGGGGGTCTCTCTGCCCGGCAAAGCTTCCCTTCCTCCATCTCATATTCAGCCTTCACTTTCTGCTTAGGCTTAGCTCCCCTGCGAAGGCTTCCCTGACTCCTACCCTGTCCAGACCACAGTAGGGGCTTCCGCAAATGATCTCATAAAAATGGGTCTTCCCATATCCTCGCTTGGGTCACACTTTGTCAGGGCTGTCTTTGCCAGTAGATTGTACTCTTTGAAGGCAGGGAGGGGACAGTGTATGCCCTGTTCATCACTGTATCCACGGCACCAAAGGAGTATCTCTGTACTAGTTTTTGAAATGAATGGATAAATGAATGTTGAAGAAGGAACAGGTCTCAGTTTCACAGCTAGCAAGCAGCCAGGATGGGATTTGACTTCAAACGTCTACTCTTAACCACGTCATAAGCCACTGTAGGGTAAATGCACCTGACAGCAATAACTAAAGCACACCCTTAGAATAACTCTGTATGGCAGATGCACCTGAATGTGCGTTCTGAGCTAGGGAATCAGGAGTAGCCAACCTGGAGATTTTTTTCCTTGTCTGTGAAGAACATCTGAGTTCCTGGCCTGTCCCATGAAACATGTGTTGTACAGAGAATTGAAACCCTAAGTTTTGGATTAAATGAAAGTTGCCAGGTGGAGGTCATTAAGGGGAGGATGCTAAGTGGAAATGCTATATAAACTACATGCTGCTTTTTGTTGTTTTTGTTTTTGTTTTGAGATGGAGTTTCTCGGTGTCACCCAGGCGGGATTGCAGTGGTGCGATTTCAGCTCACCGCAACCTCCGCCTCCCCGGTTCAAGCAAATCTTGTGCCTCAGCCTCCCGAGTAGCTAGGATTACAGGCATGTGCCCACACACCTAGCTAATGTTTGTATTTTTAATGGAGACAGCGTTTCACCATGTTGGTGAGGCTGGTCTCAAACTCCTGACCTCGGGTAATCCACCTACCTCGGCCTTCCAAAGTGCTAGGATTACAGGCATGAGCCCATGCACTCGGCCAAACTACATGCTGTTTGCAAGCAGTTGAGGTTTTCTTGCCCAGCCCACCACCACTGCATTCTCTCCCATGTATGTAGCCCCTAATCAAACCTCATGTCTTTTTTTTTTTTTTTTTTTTGAAATGGAGTCTCACTCTATCACCCAGGCTGGAGCACAATGGTGCGATCTCAGCTCACTACAACCTCCACCTCCCAGGTTCAAGTGATTCTCCTGCCTCAGCCTCCCGAGTAGCTGGGACTACAGGCACATGCCACCACACTGGACTAATTTTTATATTTTTAGTAGAGACAGGGTTTCACCACGTTGTCCAGGCTGGTCTCAAACTCCTGACCTCAGGTGGTCCGCCTGCCTCGGCTTCCCAAAGTGCTGGGATTACAGGCGTGAACCACCGCACCCAGCCACCCCATGTCTTATTTACTGGCTCCGGGTCTCTTCTTCAGCCTCTTGAACCTGGTGCCTCCCTAATGAGGTTAATACGGGTTTAGCCCAACACCCACGGTGAGGGATGTTGTTCGTCGTGGGGAAAGTGAGCTTTGGGAATAATTTATCATGACTTGTCACAAATCTTCCTGACGAGAAGCAGAGCTTAGGCTAAGCAGACAGGAAAGAGGATGAAATATAAGATGTGGTGTGAGTGCTTCATCATCTTAGTTCTTAGGATTGATCAACTTTTGCGTTGCTTATCAAGGGAATGACAAGAACGCAGAATATCCAAACTGGGATAAATTTTAGACATTGTCTTGCCTTTTAGCCCCATTATAATAAAAATTGAGGTTAGAATCCGAGGTTCCTTGACACCAGATTCCATGTTTATGCTGTGGGCGTAACTGTAACAGGGTTGTGGGTTGGGGGAGGTCTAAGTGCCTAGTCATCACTAAATGGTTCAAAAGCCAAAAAAATTTCTAAATCTGCTTCTATCCATCAGGGCTATAGCTATGGAGGAGAGATTCCTACATCTAGATGGAAAGGAGACATTGAGCACAGGAACCAATGTGGGTCATTCCAGGAAAACTATCCGAGTAGCCACACCCAGCTAATTTTTGTATTTTTAATGGAGACGGGCTTTCACCATGTTGTTCAGTCTGGTCTCAAACTCATGACCTCAGGTGATCCACCTATCTCGGACTTCCAGAGTGCTGGGATTACAGGCATGAGCCATCGTGCCCAGCCACAGCTACATGCTGTTTGCAAGCAGTTGAGGTTTTCCTGCACAGCCCACCACCACTGCATTCTCTCCTCTGTGTGTAGCCCCTAATCAAACCCATATCTTTTTTTTCACCCAGGCTGGAGTGCAGTGGCGCGATCCTGGCTCACTGCAACCTTAGCCATCCTCCAGTGAAGGAATGAGAGAAGGAAAAGGGAAACTTAACCAACTTGCAGAGCTACATACATCCATCTGCCCTGGGAGGAAATGGGGAGAAAGGGGCTGGTGGGAAGGTTGTGTCAGCTCCATCGTACTGCGTGCCAGTGTGCTGAGTATAGCACATACCTTATCCCAGTGGATCCTCACAACTGCCCAATGGGACATATGCTAATAGGTGCTGAGCTGGGACTTGATCTGACTTCAAGGCTGGGGTTCATAAACAACAGACTCTGTGGACTCTTGGTCATTAGAGTAGTTGGCCAAGAATTGGGTGAACACTCATTAAATACTACCTGGTTCAGAACTACATCATCTTTCCTACCCAAGGGAAGCACCAGCCAAACTAAGAATGACCTCTAAGGTCCTTCAGAGGACCCCATGACATGGAGATGCCCAAGGATCATGAAAGAAAGTGCTTAGGCACAGACCTTACACATTCTAGAAAGTTCTTGTCCATTGAGAACAGCAAAGACAACTGCTAAGCATTGATCATATATATGCCAGGCACTGTGCTTTCCATAGATCCCCTCAAATTGTATGTGGTTGACCCCAGGAGATCATTAGGATCACCATCTTCATTTTCTCTAAACCATTTTCAAAGAGATAAGTTAATGTGTCCAGTGTCAGATGGTTAGGGTCAGAGGCAGGATTCAAACCTAGGTCAGTCTGCCTCTAATTCTGCTGCCCTTACCTGTGATGGATGCCAAGTGGCTACAGCATTACCGCCAGCCAAATGCACCACCTGGGGAAAATGCAGTGGGGTGAGGTCAAGAGTCCTCACTTCTATGTCTTTACTTCATCTGTCAGAAAGCACTTGCCTCCCGTGATGACTTGAAGGTAAAATCAGGTAATCTCGAAACACACTGGAAATGTGCACTGTGTAAATGCAGGCTCTTTGCTCTGCTTTGAATTATTATTATTCATTGTCCTTGGAAGGAAATGAAGGAGGAAGATGCAATTTGTTGCTAAGCCCCCAGCTGGAGAAAGAAATCTTGGAATAGAATTGTAGGGCAGAGGAGGGATGTTCATTCCCCTTCCTTAGTTGGAGACCTCTTGCTTTCATTTGCATAAAAGCAGATCTCTGAAAAGCAAATTGCAGCCACTAATAGTACTGACTGACTCTTGACCTGGAGTGAACTCACCTGGAGTGACCTGGAGTTGAATGTGCTCTTCTCTTTCTGAGTCCTCACCCCCATGCACCCTCAGTATCCTTGGTTGGATTAAAATTGCAGAGAGTAAAATTCAGTAGCTGTTTCTGTGATATCTAAAGACCAACTATCAGCTCATTTCTCACAGCAAGAGTTCCCTACCCAGAGATTTAAAAGAGCTGATGTACTTTTTTTGGGGGGGGGCGGGGGGAGGGAGTGGGGGTGTTGAGATGGAATCTAGCTCTGTCGCCCAGGCTGGAGTGCAGTAATGTGATCTCAGCTCACTGCAACCTCAGCCTCCCAGGTTCAAGCAATTCTCCTGCCTCAGCCTCCTAAGTAGCTGGGACTACAGGTGTGCACCACCATGCCAAGCTAATTCTTGTATTTTTAGCAGAGACAAGGTTTCACCATATTGGAAATTCTGGTCTCGAACTCCTGGTCTCAAGTGATCCTCCCATCTTCGTCTCCCAAAGTGAAACAGCTGATGTATTTAAACCCCTGACACAGAGACTTGTACAATGTCAACATTCTAGAAATGGTGATGTGGGGATAGAGACAGCCCACATTCAGATGGCAGTTAAGGACCTCATTTTTTGAAGATGGACAGGCCCAGCAGTATATTTCCTATTTGTATGGACACTGGACATGTTTTTAACCTTTCTGAGTCTGTTTCCTCTTCTGTAAAACCTACCGCAAAGTGTCATTATGAGAATGAAATGAGTGACCACGCCAAGCACCTGGTAAACACTTGTATTGGTCTGCTCAGACCTCCATAGCAAAATACCGCAAGATGGGCCTTAAACAACAGACATTTGTTTTCTTCAGTTATGGAGGCTAGAAGTTCAAGATCAAGGTGCCAGCAAATTCAGCTTCTGGTGAGATCACTCTTCCTGGCTGGCAGATAGCTGCCTTCTTGTTCTGTCCTCACATAGCCTTTCCTCTGTGCAAGGAGTAAAAGAGAACGCTTGTGTCTTTCTCTTCTTATAAGGGCATCGGCTCTATTGGATTAGGGCCTCACCTTAATTGCCTGCTTAAGGCCCCTGTCTCCAAATACAGTTTCAACATTTGAATTTTGAGGAGACACAACTCAGGCCGTGATAGAGTTCAAACAGTGGTCACTATTTTGTGCAGTCCATCAAGTGGCAGAAGTCGCTAGAACTAAAGCATAGATGGAGAAAGTTGATTGCATCTGTTTCTCTTTGCCATCTGCAATTCAGAATACTGCCTCTGCCCCTGTTCCCACTCCAGCATGCACACAAGACCTTCAGGCCCCAGGGAGCAACTGCAATCACCTCTTCTGGGCATCCTGCTTCCTCCCCAAAGGACGAGGAGGCTTCAGTTGACGTCTAATTACTCAGATACTCAGTGTTGCTGTCCCTACTGCTATGGATATGATCTCTCCTTTCCTGATCCTTTCTAAACAGTTTTTTAAAGTTCTGGGGTACACGTGCAGGATGTGCAGGTTTGTTACATAGGTAAAAGTGTGCCTGTGTGGTTTGCTGTACCTATCAACCCATCACCCAGGCATTAAGCCCAGGTGTGTTAGCTATTTACCTGAGACTATGGTGAAAGGACACCCTTCATTCACAGAACCACTTGGAAATCGACTTCCCTGTTCCTGGCACTGGGTGGTTTTGCCAAAAAGCAAAACATTTTGCAAGTGGCAGGTGGGGCAACTGAGGATTCCTAGCTGACATCAGGGAAATTGGGACCCTAAAGATCCAGAGGTTCTATACGATTCCTCAAGAGAAAAAAAATTGATTGTGTTGTGTTTCTATATTAATACAGTAACAACTAATATTCATTCATTCACTTTTCAAACTTTTATTTTAGGTTCAGAGGTACATGTGCAGGTTGGTTATATAGGTAAACTTGTGCCACCAGGGTTTGTTGTACAGATTATTTCGTCACCCAGGTAGTAAGCCTAGTACCCAATAGTTATTTTTTCTGCTCCTCTCCCTTCTCTCATCCTCCACCCTCAAATAGGCCCCAGTGTCTGTGTGCCTGTTGTTACCCTCTTGGTGTCTGAGTAACAACTACTTTTTATTGAGCATTGACTATGGAGTATCTACTAAACAGTGTCTGAGAGCACTGTATGGATTATTTCATTTCATCCTCACAATAAGTCCATGGCAGCGACTTTCAATGAGGGGAAGGAGGAGGGATTGTACCTCCCAGGGGACACTGGCAGTGTCTGGAGGCGATTTTTGTTGTCATAATGGGGTGGGAGGGAGATTGCTACTGGCATCTAGTGGGTAGAAGCCAAGGATACTGCTAAACACCCTACAAAGCACAGTGCAGCCCCTCACCATGAAGAATGTCCTGGCTCCAAATGTTGATAATGCTAGGATTAAGAAACACTGGTATACAAGACAGCTACTTTGATATTGGCACCATTTTACAGGTAAAGACACTGAGTATCAGAGGAATTAAGCAATCAACTTCACATTGTAGACCAAGCAGCATTTTCACCCAAGTGTGATGGATTTCAGAGCCTCAGTCTTCACCACACAGCTATAAACAATCATGATTCTGCATCAAAGTTAAGGTCCTCTCTTCATTAGAGCCACTGGTGTCCCTGACACTGAAACTATCTATGGATGTCCACGCTTCATTACAGCCAGCCTGGCTGGAACAACTAGGCAATGTGCTGACACGTGGAACCAACCCACGCTTCATTCCAAATCACCCTTAAGCTGTCGGAAGTTACCTTTCACAATCGAAAAAGCAAAGAAGCCCTGATTCATGAATTTGCCAACTGCTTTTCCCCCCAGCTGCAGCTAACATAGGTATTTCCAGCTATAGATTATATTGAATCGCTGGGACTGAAAAAAAAGAAAAGAAAATCAGCTTCAGGTGCAGGTTTAAAGAGCGAATGAGCTTGAGAAGAAGGAGAATGATTCGCCCTACCTTTCCATATTCATCCTCACACTTTGGATCAAAAAGTAATTGCCAATCGTTGTCATGTTAAGAGAGAGGTAACTGTGTAGGTCAAGCTTTCTGATTTCTTATTCAGGGAAATTTTCCATTCCCCAAACTCTCATCTAAAAGCCCAAGCCTCAGAAAGCTGTGTTGCCTGAAGGAGCCCAGAGAACACAAATGATTTTCTTTAAAGACTCCTTTGTCCATCAGAAAGCAAGCGATTCAATCAGACTAATTATTTCCCAACAAAGACATAAGGTTTCCTTTTAGCGCCTGCTCGCTTCTTGCTATCAAAGGAGTATTTTTTAAAAAATGTATCTTGGACAAGGAAGATCAAAAGAGAAGCATCTGTCCGGAGCGAATAATATTTTTTCCCATTATTTCCAGTTGAATTTGCTTAAATCTCTCATATTTTACTACTTGTCATTACTGGAAACTTTCACCTTGAGTTATGGCGGGTAGCAGAGGATGAAAAAAGACAAAGACAGGCCCGGGGTGACTGATGAATAAAGGCAATAAGAAAGAGGCGACTGTTTTATCTCAATAATGTTATCAATACCCATGTCTGTATTAGAGGCATGGTGGGACTGTGTGCAAGGGGAAAGGGATCATTCCAAAGGAAAATCAATGTTTAGATTAAAATGGGTTTATGAAGTTATGTCAAGCGAGCTTCTTTTATCTGTCGCCCCAGGATTACACTAAGAGGCCCCGGCACGTTGTAAGCTACCCAGCCTTTTTTTCCAGCACACTTGAGGGTGGCAGCTTAGCCGTGGGAAAGCGAGAAGTGCCCTTTTGAAGAGGGTGATGCAAAAATTAAAATAGCCCTGATGAAAGCCAACATTGACGGAGTTTTCTTTGCCAGTCTGTTAAGCTCCTAGTATGCAGCAGTTCATTTTGTTCTCACAATAACCTTATGAGGTGCCTTATTACTGCCTTCATTTTACAGAGGGAGAAACTGAGGCAGAGTTGTAGGTGGAGATATAAGCTTGGGCACTTCTAAAAGTGCAGGTTTCCTGGGTTCAGGTTCTGACCCTGCATTTGCTAGCTTTGTAATCTTGGCACAGGTTGAGTTTCTGAGCTTCAATTTTCATCATTCAAGAACAATGATGAGGATGAGGATAACGATGGCTGATGATGATGATGACGATGCCTGGCTAAATGTCACAGGTTGTCTGGGGGATAAGTTGAGATAATCCAAGTAAAGTCCTTAGCAACTTGAAGGACACAGAGTAGCTATAATATCTGTAAATGTGAGCTGTCCTTACAACACATATTTGGTGGTGATGATCAAGTCACTACCTTAGTGCCCTGGGAAATGTAGACTCTGGCACCACGAAAAGACCTTTGTTTGAGCAGATACAGCTTCATAGCCAGGCACAGCTCCTGTGTGACCCTGAACAACTCACTTGACCTCTCTGAGCTTCATGTGTGGGAAGAACCTAGTCCAATGGTGGCCATGTGTTAGGTATTTTATAATCGTTGTTTAATAAATAAAAGGCATCTTTTCTTCCTCTCTTTTTTAATCTTAGGATTCCACAAGACTCTCTTTTTTCTCTGTCTCACTCTCCCCTCAGGTTCTCCTATCCCCAAGCCAACTCTGAACAAGCTCTGGCAGGGAATTCATTTGGAGTTCTGTGTTTGTTCTTTGCCACAAGCCCCTAGAAGCATGTTGACTGGTCACAACAACCCTCCCAACTAATGCTCCCTGTGTTGGCTCCAGTCCCAGGATCCTGCCTCAGTTTCCCTATCAAGTCTACTCTCCCATTGGGATCAGGGTCTGCCCCTGGAAGGTTGAATCTCTGACCAAAAGCTTAGTCTTGGCAGCTTTCTAACTTTTGGAGGCTGGACTCTGTCCCCTCTTCCAAGTCCCCCAGCCATTGGCCAAAGTTCTGTTTCAAGTCCACAACTCAATGTCAACACCCACTAGATGCTTTCAAGTCATACAGACATGAGTTGAAATCCTAGACATGGCAGACCAAGTCACTCCAGCTTTCTAAGCCTCAGTTCCTTTACATGTAACACAGAGATAATAAGACAAAACTTATCAGGTTGTTGAGAGGATTAAATACAACAGTGTAGGTAAGTCATTTAGGATAGTATCTGGTTCACAACAAATTTTTAATAAAAGATAGTGACTTCCTATAGATACTTGTCATAATTCTGCCCCCAAACCCCTACTTAGATCAGAGACCTCAAACATCATCTCGAGTAGGGTAGAATCCAAGTTCACCAGATCTGTTTTGTACTAGGTTAGTTCCCCCACACCTAGTTCTTTACGCACCTAATGTACACCCTTCCTATCAACCCTTTTCAGAGGTTCTTACATAACCTAGGGAAGCTTCACATTTTATATCACAATGTCACCCAGCTTCTTGGGAGTTCCTCTAGGATGATTGTGTGACTTAAAGGCTACTTGGAACTTCTCAGATACCAAACTATTGCTTGATTAGGAAGACAGTGGGTTTGGGATGCAAGACGCCCTCAGAAGCACATTCTCCCAGATGTGGTCAACATCACATTATTCCCTTCTAATCTACGGACTATCCCTGCTTTTTACAGTTCCCTACTGAAACACTGCACCTCTCTGAACTCTTTAAATTACAAATGACTTAATTTAGCTTAAACAAACAAATAAAGGAAATACATTGGCTTATATCAAAGATGCAGATTGCAGACTGGCTTTAAACAAAAATTGATCCAGGATCCAGGAGTTGTCATCAAGAGTCTGCCTCCATCTGTCAGTTGTGTTTTCTTTCATATTGGCTTCTGACATGGTTTGGCTGTGTCCCTATCCAAATCTCATCTCGAATGGCAGCTCCCTTAAGTCCCATGTGTCATGGGAGGGACCCAGTGGGAGGTAATTGAATCATGGGGGTGGGTCTTTCCTGTGTTGTTCTCATGATAGTGAATAAGTTTCACGAGATTTGACGGTTTTATGAACAGGAGTTTCCCTGCACCTGTTCTCTTGCCTGCCACCATGTAAGACGTGCCTTTGCTCCACATCTGCCTTGTGCCATGATTGTGAGGCCTCCCCAGCCATGTGGAACTGTGAGTCCATTAAACCTCTTTCCTTTATAAATTACCCTGTCTTGGGTATGTCTTTATTAGCAGCATGAGAACAAACTAATACCCTTCATTCTTTGGCAAGCTCTTCCCTTTCCATAGTAAAGATGGTCATAGGCAGCTCTGGGTAATATTTCTACCAGGTCAGCATCCCAGTAGAAAGAGAACCCCTCTTTCCCAATGGTTCTATCTAAAATCTCAAAACTGAGTCCCGTTGGTTCTGATTGGGTCACATGGCTATCCCTTGTCCAGTCTTGTGGACAGAAAGATAGTAGATACTGATTGGTCAGCTCTATTTCACAAGTCCACCCTAGAGCTGGAGGGAGAGGCAAAAAACTTAGGTTGAGTGTGGAAAGGGTCATTTCCCCAGAGATGCATGGGGCATCTTATTAGAAGAAAGGAGAATGGATGATGAGTAAAAACATCATCCATTTTCCATCATCTGGGCTTAGAGTTATAGTAGCCTTAGTAAGAAAGACTCCAAGCATGGAGTCTAGCTAGATTCAGTTCTACTCAAGGAATGTTTCCATGGATCAATCAGAGACAAAGCATATTACTTCACTTGGCATTATTCTCACCAGCAAAACCCCCTTCTTCTTTCAGCTGTCAATCCTCCACCTCCACTGCAACACACACCTTGCTGCTGTTGACACCTTGTGACTTGCTTCCCACAGATGGGTGTCTGCGCTTAAGAGCATGCATTATTGTCATTGAAATAACAGGATGCTAAAACCTTTATAAATTGATATGTCAGAAAAGAGGGAGGCAAAAATGAATGCTAAGTTTCTTCGCATAATACTCTGTGGGATGTGTTTTTACCCCTAAGAATATTTTAGCATTAATTAAGATAAACAATGATATATGCTGAAAGACAATTGAATCTGTTCTCGGTTAAAAATGGCTTCGTTGTGTAAAAATAGCACCCAAATTATAGCATATAAAGATGCAGGGGGGAAAATACTGTAAACCTATAACAGGATTAAAATAGAAATGCAAACCAGTAATGATGAGACCTTGAACAAATCTGGGGGAAGAAGAGAAAGATGGGGAAGTAGCAAGGCGCCTCATCATGCTTAATTTATTCACCTCCCTCTGGGGTCTTCTTTACTGTTTCTCTTTAATAATAACTACTATTTATCATGGCATCGTTAGCATATGTTTTCAATGAAATTGGTGTTGTTATTACCATTTTATAAGTGAGGAACTGAGCTTTGGAGAGTTTAAGTCAAGGTCACACTGGTAGAAATAGCTGAACCAGGCTTTGAACCAGGTTAGGTTAAGCCTCCAGCATAACACCTTCCACTTGTCTAGGCTGCCCCACTGTTCCCTGGGTCTCCCCTCTAAAAGTCCTCTTCAAGTCAGAATGAGAATCAAGGAAAGAGCTCACACATATCACACTTAAGATGTGCCAAGGACTGTTCCAAGCTTTTCCTAAGTATTAGCTTATTTCATCCTCACAACAATAATTGGGAGAATGTTACTATTATTATCTCCATTTGACAGATGGGAGAGTTAAGCAGTTTGTCCAAGGCCAGACACCTGGTGGAAGCTGTAATTCAAGGCAGACAGTTGTGCTGACTTCAGAGTTCATGCTGTGATGTTGTTCTATTTCCTTTGGAGAGCGATTTGTGACCTCAAGGGTGACTCCACCTGCCCCATTTTCCCCAGAGTTCCTGTAGGGGTGAATACCTACAGCATGTATCTGGTGTGGTCTTATATTTTAGCAGGGGATGTTTTTATGTCTTTGTGTGGTAACTGTCTGATAAGCCTGCAAATTCCTTGAGAGTCAGGAATTTCCAGAATTCTTCCCATCTCCCACAGTTCCTAGTCAATATTTCACACATGATGGGTGCTGAGCAAATTTAATGGGGAGGCTGATGGAGACCAGTTAATTTTGCTTCCTTCCATGGCTGCAAGATGCATGGTGAAAGCTGAGAGGTCACCGTCCTTGGGCAGGCAAGGATGATAGACAGCTCTCCACAAAGCCAGCCTCATCCGGAGGAATAATTCAAAGCTGTGTCAGGGCTTCTTCTGGGGTGCACATTTATTCATTCATCCATTGTCCCACCCACTCACTTACTCACATACTCAACCCTTCATTTACTCATTCCCTTACTTATTTATGCATTCACCCAACACGTACTGAGTGGCTGTTCCATGCCAGATGCTCCACTTGACCCTGGGGATAAAATCGTTCATGCAGCCTGTCTCTCCTCATCTGAACGGACAGAAGAATGACGAAAGAGTGACTCCTAGTACAGTCATGACATTAGGACAGCAGCACCACTCACTGCTACAGCCTCCAAGCCCTGCAAACTCAAAGCAGTAGCTGGAAGGCCCATCCATGTCTCTGATTTTGCTCATGATCAGATGCTAAATTCTCAATATATTCCATGATGTGGCTTGCAGTCCTTGCTGCAATGTTTTGGTTGTAAAGCAGCAGGTTGAAATCTTTCTCTCTCTCTTTTCCTCTCTATCATTTTGGAACCTCTTAAATCTGCATTGGCTTTTCTTTAAAGGAGAGGACAGAGTGAGCATCTTCTCAGCTGTCTTGGCTTCTCCAAGCATGGTTCTTTCTGTCTCCACAATGACAAGAGCTTTATTGAATTTTGAGAATTATATTCATTTTCATTAAACTATTTATTAGGTGCCTACTGTGTGTCAGTAAATTTAAATGTGTTATCTTTAAGATGGGTTCTGTTACTGCCTGCTTAAAAGTAGGAAAATACATGAAGTTTGAGAAAATGATTTGAACAATTTAGATAAGTATAAGGAAACTCAATAATCAAATGTTACTATTATTTATCTTGAGTTTCTTCATACATATCTGTACTGTTTGAGTTGGTGGTAATCTTTTCATATACACACACACACGCATTCACACACATATGTATGCATATGAATGCTACATAAGTGGAATTGCCACCAATGCTTTTTTATTGTGCACGCTTTTTAAGTTTCTATTCCTCCCGCTTATTTTCTCTCCCCAGGTAAACAGTGTTAGGAAGCAAAGTGTATCTTTTCATACTTTTTGCCCATGCTCATGCAACTGTATGCAAACATGCAAATGTCTATGTTAACAATGGGGGCTGGTCATCATTTATTCTATAAAAAGGAATTTTGTAGCATCTTTCTCTACATCTTGCTAGTGTTGTAAACCAGAAGCCCCCTCTGAATGAACGGGCATAGATTTAATGCATTTGTTTTAATGGCTGCATGATAATTCATGGATGGGACGCTTCCATTGTTTACCCATTCACCCGCCATGGGGAATCCTTACTTTGCCATTGGAAAGCTTCAGGCATAGAACTTCTGGCTCTCTCTGTTCCCCCAGTATGGGGAACCTCTTTACTACTCTGGTGATGGGGAACACTTAGTAACTCTCTCTTTTCTGTGCCCGTTAGAAGATACCCTTTGTTCTTCCTCCTGCTGTCAGTCTTCCTCCTGACAGAATGAATATAGATTGGCTTAGCTGAGTGAGGAGAAAACAAAGGCAGTAAGAATGGGGAAAAAATCATGTCAATATTTCAAAAATATTCTTCCACCACATACTTACAATACTTTTATGGCACTTCACAGTTTGCAAAGCCCTTCTTCTATTGTATTCAAAATGCGGGTCAGCTGTGGTGGCTCATAATTATAATCCCAGAACTTTGGGAGGCAGAGGTGGGAGGATCACTTGAGACCAGGAGTTCTGGTCTTGAGATCAGCCTAGACAACATAGCAAGACCCTGTCTCTACAAAAAATAAAAAATTAGCCAGGTGGTGTGGTGTGCCTATAGTCCCAGCTACTAGGAAGGCTGAGGTGAGAAGATGGCTTGACCACAGGAAGTCAAGCCTGCAGTAAGCTGTGATTGTGCCACTGCACTCCAGCCTGGGTGACAGAGATCCCATCTCTTAAAAAAAAAAAAAAAAAAAAAAATGCACACTCACTTGGCTGTTACTCTACTTCCCATATCCTGAGCTGTCACTTGGCCAGGAAGCCTTCTCTAGTCTAACAAGCAGGCCTGAGCACCCCTTCTCTGACAACCTACTTCCCTATAAAAAAGTGTTTTGGAAAACAAATGAGTAAAATTGATATTTTTTAGGGGATACCTTTTTTGTTGTGAAAATTTTCAAAGTTTTACACAAATAGAGCCAAGCTTATCAAAATGCTCACATATCCACCACTGAAAAGCTTTACCAGGGTAACTCTGAATCCACTCTAATTTATTTTTAAAAATAAAAACTTGTTACAAATTCCAGCTAATTTTAGGTATTTGCAACACACCTCTTATCGGAACTGGCAGCAGTGTTTTGTAAAATTCCTGCTACTGAGGAAGCCTTGAGCTATGTTTTGGGAGCTAAAGGAGAGTAGGTATTTGTGGTTGGGTCACCCACATCCATCCAGTTCCTCTTCTTGAAACAGCACTACCTCCTTTTCACCTGAGATTAACCCTTCCCCTACTTTTAACCCAAGTGATTCAAGTGGGGCTTCCTCTCCCGCAGAGGTTGGGGAGAGGGGCCGGGTTTTTTTTGTTTTTTGTTTTTTGTTTTTTGGAGACAGCGTCTCGCTGTGTCACCCAGACTGGAGTGCAGTGGTGTGACCTCAGCTCACTGAAACATCCTCCTCCCAGGTTCAAGCAATTCTCCTGCCTCAGCCTTCCAAGTAGCTGGGATTATAGGTGCCCACCACCACGCCTGGCTAATTTTTGTACTTTTTAGTAGAGATGGGGTTTCACTATGTTAGCCAGGCTGGTCTCGAACTCCTGACTTCAAGTCCTCTGCCTGCCTTGGCCTCCAAAAGTGCTGGGAGTTACAGGCATGAGCCACTACACGGGGGGAACATTTGATCTAGTCCCAAATCACGGGCATCACCCTTCCAAAGCTGGTGACATACACTACTGAGATTGCTGAAACAGAAGCAGGCTCTCTGTTTTACTGAAGTTGAAGCTTTGACGATATAAGCTGAGCATCTCTGGCAACCATTTCATCATCAGGAGGAAGGACCCTGCTAAAAATGGAGTCAAGGAAAAGGAACTGAAAACTGAGAGATGGCAAGAAACTGAGTCCCAGTCAAATCAAAGGAGTCCTTATACCCAGCAATGCCTACAATTAGATCCGTTACATAAGCCAATAGATACCCTTTTTGGCCTGAGTCAGTCTGAGCTGGGTTTTCTATTTCTTGCTGCTCATGAATCCTGACACTCATTAGTCAGGGTGGCAAAGAAACCATTAATTAACCAGGAATCAGAGAGGGTGAAGAGAAGGCCATCTAAACATGCACTGGGAACGTGGATCTCATGCTAATGGCTGCGGTTTTGCCAGGACTTAGTAGTTTGCGGGTTGAGTGTGGGTTCTAGGAATTAGGTGGATGTAAATAGCAGAGCAGAGACTGCCCGACTCCTAGTCTGTTGCTTTTTCTGCCACACCCTATTACAAAAGACATCCTTGTAGATCCAAGGTGGGAAGGCATTCTTCGTGGGGAAGATTCCAACACAGCAGCACTGTATATTTCCCTCCAATTTCAACATCACTAAGGCAGCTCTTCCAGGCAATAGTCTTTCCTTATCTTCTATCTCTATTAACCTGAATTCCCTGGAAAGTCCTGGGAGAGCAACTGACAGAACCCAGCTATGATGGTTAATATTGAGTGTCAACTTGATTGGATTGAAGGATGCAAAGTATAGTTTCTGGATGTGCCTGTGAGGGTGTTGCCAAAGGATATTAACATTTGGGTCAGTGGACTGGGAGAGGCAGACCCACCCTCAATCTGGGTGGGCACCATCTAATCAGCTGCCAGTGTGGCCAGAATAAAAGCAGGCAGAGGAACGTGGAAAGAATAGACGGGTTTAGTCTTCCGGCCTCCATCTTTCTCCCGTGCTGGATGCTTCCTGCCCTTGAACATCACACTCCAGGTCCTTCAGCTTTGGGACTCAAGACTGGCTTCCTTGCTCCTCAGCTTGCAGACGACCTACTGTAAGACCTCACCTTGTGACTGTGTCAGTAAATACTCCTTAATAAACTCCCCTTTATATATACATGTCTCCTATTAGTTCTGTCCCTCTAGAGAACCCTAATACACCAGCACTACCCACACCTCTGCCAAGGCAAGAAAAAAATGATACAGGGATCTATTCTGCTATTTGGGCCCCCTTGCTGTCTTCCTTTACAGCAATTAAGGTAGAGTTCCCATGGTAGCTGAATTCCCATTACCTCTCCACAGTGGGGTCCGAGACATTTGTTATCTGACAAGAGATATGTAACTGACTATTTGATGTCTGAGTTCAGCTGCAAACTGCCAGGTGTCATTCTGGTGTATTATAGCAGGGCATGGAGGATGAGGAGCAAACCCTTTAATTACTCTCAGAAACTGACAGCCAAAGCCAAACTCTAATTTCCCTCCATGAAACAGGTCAGTTGGGTGTATCCCTAGAATGCAGGAATATGCACCTCAAATGGGATGTGGGACTGAAGAACTAAAGTTGGTATAGCGACTGACTTGGCATTTCTGACATCCAGCAAAAGTCATGTTGCCCCCAGGCTGTCATCCTCTGCTCTGCACCTCTTCATCTTCCTTCTGTTAGATAAGAGCACAACCTTCCAGGTAAGGGAGTCACTGTCCTTTCTCTGCCAAGCAAGAGGGGCAAGCCAGTGCCGTGACTGAAATTAGAACTGTGCTGTCTGCCCATTGGTCAAGACTGGACAGAGGGCTGTGGGAAAACGGGAGCCGTGGTCATCTTAAGAACCCACTCAGTGACAGGACTGGGCTCTGTCACTCCTGCTCCAAGGAATTTCCAGGGAATCAAGATGCATGCAACCACTCTGGCACTAGTGCCTAGTGGCAGTGCTTTTTTTTTTTTTTTTTTTTTTTTAATTTTTTTGAGACGGAGTCTTTATCTGTTGCCCAGTCTGGAGTGCAATGGCACGATCTTGGCTCACTGCAACCTCCGCCTCCTGGGTTCAAGTGATTCTCCTGCCTCAGCCTCCCAAATAGCTGGGACTACAGGTGGGCACCACCACACCCAGCTAATTTTTGTATTTTTAGTAGAGACGGGGTTTCACCATGTTGGCCAGGATGGTCTCAATCTCTTGACCTTGTGATCTGCCTCCCTCAGCCTCCCAAAGTGCTGAGATTACAGGCGTGAGCCACCGCACCTGGCCGTGGCACTGCTATATTTCTACAGGCAAACCCTGTAGATCACTTTTCCTGTAGAGTAGTTAGAAAGCAGTATTAATCAGAGTCACCACAGCTTACCACTAATAAGACATATTTTGTCCTAATATGGGTTTTTCTATATAAAATAAAACAGAAAAGTTAAATATAATCCTCAATGAGTGTTCTTAACCAAGGAGCACATGCAATTGAAGGCATGATTCAAAGAAATATATTCTATTACTATTTTTTTTACTTTCTGCTTGATTTTGGTTTTTTTGAGACAGGATCTGTCAGCCAGGCTGGAGGGCAGTGGTGTGATCGTAGCTCATGGCAGACTCAACCCCCCAGGCTCAAGTGATCCTCCTGCCTCAGCCTCCCAGGTAGCTGGGACCAAAGGCACATGCCACCATTCCCGGCTAATTTTTTAAAAAATATTTTGGAGAGATAGGGGTCTCACTATGTTGCCCAGACTGATCTGGAACTCTTGGGCTTAAGTGATCCTTTTGCCTCGGCCTCCCAAAGTGCTGGAATTACAGGTGTGAGTCACTGCCAACAGCCTGTTTTGTAACTGGTCCTTAAATACCATCAGTCCTTTTCTGATTGGTCCCTAAATATTATCAATCCCTCTTATTCCAATGCAGCTCATAACAGTTGCCTGTTAAAATTCCATCTTAGTGATTAATGCATGTGAATATGCTTTATAAATTCTAATGCATCACATAAATGTAAAATGTAAATATGCACCTGACCCCTCTCTTGGTCCTGTTAAACACAGAGTTTCACACTTCCAGGAATGGCCCCCTTGTGTCTTCTTTGCATTTCTCATCAGATGGAAGCTTGGCTCCTTGCGATGCCTTTAAATCTCCTTTTACCCAGATACACAACAGTGAGATGCTCAAAAGTGTGGAACTGCAAAATCCACGCGTCTCAGAATTGTAACGACCAAAAAACACATTGAAACCAGCATAATAAGGTTTTAAAATAGACACAAAGCACTTCTAGGTTTCATCTAGTTCTCAAAGTAGTACCAGACGGGTGTCATGAAAGATAGAAATGGATTGCTCCAGCCTGGGGGACAGAGCAAGATTCTGTCTCAAAAAAAAAAAAAAAAAAAAAGGAATAGATCACTCCACCTAGCTACGTCGTGCAAGGGTCAGAAGGAAGAGAGAGCCCCGGTTATTTTCAGGGATAGAGAGTTATCATAATGGTATGTAGGAAGGAAAGCTGGCATAGGAATATGCACATAAGTGACACTCCTATCTTGGGTTCCAGAACTTTCAATACAACGAGGTGTGTCGAGTTTTTAAATAAAGGGTGATGTTGCCCAGAGATGCTCAGCGGAATGCCTGTTCCTGTCTTTATTTATATCACAAGTTTATGTGGAAAGACATTTACCTTTGAAATCATTGCCTGCACTCTCTCCTCCACATCGTTCTCATTACTCCTCACTCTTTTCTTCCCCTGACTCCAGCAGCAATTCGATTTAACAGCATTTGTTTACTCAAGAAAGGGGCTGCAGAAAAGCAAAGGAAAAGGCTTTACATTTCAAATGCCTCATATTGTGAGTTTCCAGACCTGAGCTTTTGAGCTTCAAAAGCTCACACCTAAAAGGAATTAGGGCATAAATTCTACAAAATATAGAAAAATTGCTCTTGGGTGGAGACAGGTTCCCACCTCCCTGAACTTTTCCCAGACTGAAAGCATTTCTTGTGTCTGGGGAGAAGGAACATCCCAGATGTCTCCTGGAACAAAAGCTCTGATGACTTAGCTCAGGAACAGCCTGGAAGCCAAGCCAGCTCCCATTAACATTGAGCCCCTAACCTCCTTATTAACCAGTTAAGGATGCTAGGGAATAAAAACAGAAGTTGGGATCATTTTTCTTAAAAGACTCATTCCCAAACCTTAGCATGTATCAGAAGACTCGTTAAAACACTGATTGCTAGAGGCCATCCCCAGAGTTTCTAGCTCCATGGGTCTGCAGTGTGGTGCAAGAATCTGCATTTCTAACATGTTCCCAAGTGATACTGATGCTTTTCCTCTAGGGACCCCATGTTGTGACCCCACAACTTTTTTTTTTAATACTTTAAGTTCTAGGGTACATGTGCACAACGTACAGGTTTGTTACATATGTATACATGTGCCATGTTGGTGTGCTGCACCCATTAACTCATCCTTTACATTAGCTATATCTCCTAAGGCTAGCCCTCCCCGCTTCCCCCACCCCACAATAGTCCCCGGTGTGTGATTTTCCCCTTCCTATGTCCAACTGATCTCATTGTTCAATAGGCGAGAATTGAACAATGAACTTTTAACAGAAGTTTAAAAAAAAAAAAAAAAAAAAAGACCGGGCGCCGTAGCTCACGCCTGTAATCCCAGCACTTTGGGAGGCCGAGGCAGGCGGATCACGAGGTCAGGAGATCGAGACCATCCTGGCTAACACGGTGAAACCCTGTCTCTACTAAAAATACGAAAAATTAGCCGGGCGTGGTGGCAGGCACCTGTAGTCCCAGCTACTCAGGAGGTTGAGACAGGAGAATGGCGTGAACCCAGGAAGCAGAGCTTGCAGTGAGCCGAGATCTGGCCACTGCACTCCAGCCTGGGCGACAGAGCGAGACTCCGTCTCAAAACAAAACAAAACAAAACAAAAGACAGGGTTCAGAAAGGTGATGTGACTTAATCAAGGTCACACAACTCAAAAAGGGTGGAGGCAAAAATAAAATCTGAGTCCTCTCAGTGTCCATGCAGTTCTTTCTCCATTCCATCTAACTGCTGAGGTTAGACCTCAGATGTCTGCTGCCAGATAGGGTGGGCTGCATGTGCCCAGGTGGCAGCAGAAACCCTGATCAAACCAGTAGTTAACCCTGAGGCTGTAGTGACCAGCCCTAAGCACATGGGGGAATTATGGATGCCAGGCAGAGCTGTGCTCCATGGGAGGGCAAACTGCTCTTCCAAGGGATAACGGACCCCTGCTGCTCCTGTTATTTGAGTTATGTGTTACAGCTCTCAAGGGATGGATTTGTCTTGGTTTTACTCACTTCTGGAGCACCAGTTTTGCCCACTTAGTGCTTTTAAGCTTTATATATCATTATCACATTCTCTGTTCTCCGATCACAGACAGTTTAACTCTTATTGCTTTAATTTCGCTCCCGGAGTTCTTGTCAGGGGACGACAGGAAAAGTAAATGGTCCTCTGAAAGACAGAGAATGGGGACTGGGACCCTTAGCCTTGGAGAAGGGAACACTGGGAGCAAAGTCCTAGCGAAAGTGAGAGGTGCCCTCCTTTCCCTTCATATCCTTTTCTGCACAAAGTAGCACAGTGAGGCAGAAGAACAAGGGCTTCACAACTCTGATCCCGGCTATCGACTTCTGAGCCGACAACAAGAATAATAATAGTACCATCAGCTAATACTTTATTTTTGAGATGAGGTCTTCCTCTGTTACCCAAACTAGAGTTATCCAGTGGTACAATTGTAGCTCATTGCAGCCTCTAACTCCTGGGTTCAAGCCATCCTCCCACCTCAGCCTCCCAAGTAGCTGGCACTACCAGTGGGAGCCACCATGCTCGGCTACTTTACTTTTTGTAGAGACAGGGTCTTGCTATGTTGCCCAGACTGGCCTCAAATCCCCGGACTCAAACTATCCTCCCACCTCTGCCTCCTGAGTAGCTGAGACGACAGGTGCCTGCCACCATATGCAGCTAATTTTTAAATTTTTTTGTAGAGATGGGGTCTTGCTATGTTCCCCAGACTGGCCTCAAACAATCCTCCTGCCTTGGTCTCCCAAAGTGCTTGGATTATAGGTGTGAGCCACCACACCCAGCTGCTTCTTTCACCCTCCATTCATCTACATTCTCCACCCAAGAGCAATTTTTCTATATTTTGTAGAACTTATGCACTCTCCAAGGTGCACTCTCCAAGCACCTCCCATTCATCATCATACTGAAATTCTCTCAGCAGCTCTCGGAAGTAGATACTGTTGCTTCTCCATTTTACAGTTGAGAAAATTGAAACTCAGAGCCATAAAGAGACTATCCAGCTAACATGTGGCAAAATTGAGGGGACTGGAACCTGAGATTGTTCGTCTTTAACATTCCAGGCTCTTAAGATCTGTGTTGAGCTACCTCCCTTGGGAACACTCTCATCTTTGGTAAAAAATGCTGAATGAAATCCACTTCCACTGTTTCAAGAACTTGGTCCAGCATCTACTATCCCCTGGCTTTCTCCACCAGGTCTATCTTCTGTATCTCAGCACTGAAGAAGACCAGTTCCTCAAATCTACACATGGAGAATTGTACTCAAAGCTTGGAGAGGCCTCAATGTCACTGGTCCCATGGTCTTTACAAGTGGTCCTCAAAACCAAGAGGGTCCTAGAGATGTCTTCAGAGCCACTATGGAGAAGAGGGAAAGGCCAAGTATGAGTAGGGCTCCAACCTGCTCCCCCTGCTTCTCTCTGCTCCCCAAAACACACACAACAACTGCTTCTATGAAAAGGACTCACATTGATTGATTACATGTGCTGAACTTTAACGTAAGATTTTACTTGAAGGATTCAAGAAAATTAAAAGAAAAAAAAGTTGTAAACCTCAGATTGTGTTCAGCCCTCCTAATTTACAGGTGGGAAATAGGTAATTCATGTGTCTCTACAGGTGGGACACTTTGGGGATCTTGGGTGACTTACAGAGGCAGAAACTTAATGTCTGGCTCTGAGACTTTTAGGACACCGCCCCCCCCTCCATTGACCCTTGGCATCTCCTTGGAATAAGTGGCAGAAAATGTTCTGGTCCAAATCTGACTCAAACAACTGTCATAGTTCTGACCCCAGCTATCAACTTGCAAGCTGACAACAAGAATAGAAATAGCACTAAGAGATAACACTTATTTATTTATTTAGAAGCAGGATGTCTCTCTGTTGCCCAGGCTGGAGTATGGTAAATACAGAGTGCTTCAAAAGTCCGATCAAGACTGGGTGCAGTGGCTCACACCTGGAATCCCAGCACTTTGAGTGGCCAAGGTGGTAGGATCATTTGAGCCTAGGAGTTTGAGACCAGCCTGGGCAACACAGTGAGGCCCTATCTTTATGAAATAAAATTATCCAGGTGGGGTGGCCCATGCCTGTAGTCTGAGCTACTCAGGAGGCTGAGGCAGGAGGATTGCTTGAGCCCAGGAGTTCAAGGCCACAGTGAGCCATGTTCATGCTACTGCACTCTAGCCTGGGAAAGACAGCAAAGCAAGACCCTGTCTCAAAAGAAGAAGAGGAAGAGGCAGAGGAAGAGGAGGAAGAAGGAGGAAGAAAGAAGGGAGAAGGGAGGAGAAGGGAGAAGGGAGAAGGGAGGAGAAGGGAGAAGGGAGAAAAGGGAGGACGAGGAGGAGGAGGAGGAGAGGAAGGAGAAGGAGAAGCAGAAGAGGAAGGGGAGGAAGAGGAGGAGGAAGAAGAAGAAGGAGAAGGAGAAGAGGAGAAGGAGAAGAGGAAGAGGAAGAGGAGGAAGAGGAAGAAGAGGAAGAAGAGGAGGAAGAGGAAGAAGAAAGAAGAAAGAAGAAAGAAGAAGAAAGAAAGAAGAAAGAAGAAAGAAGAAAGAAGAAAGAAGAAAGAAGAAAGAAGAAAGAAGAAAGAAGAAAGAAGAAGAAGAAGAAGAAGAAGAAGAAGAAGAAGAAGAAGAAGAAGAAGAAGAGGCAGCAGCAGGAGCAGCGGACGAAGGAGGAGGATTTTTTCCCTTCTCACTCCCCTTTCCACATCCCAAAGCATTACCTCAAATGCTGATGCCACCATGACAAATGAGGGGTGACCAGAGGAGAGTCATATGAGAGTCAACAGCACTGTTACATTTGATTTTTAATTTCTGACGGAGTCTTTCCATTTTCCAGCTAGGCTATGATGAGTCATCTTGGAGGTCCAGACCACACACCAAAAATTCTAAACATACTACCTAATTCCACCTTTCCCAATCTCTAGGGTTGTCAGTGGCAGGGGAAGGGGTGGGGAGAAGGGAGGCAGATGGCACCTTCTGTTTCTGTCTGATTGCCCTTTTCCACTCTATGTGGGGATGGCAGAGCTGCCAATCAAATGATACCACCTCTATTAGCAGGGCAGGTGACATAAGGAAAGCCAATGAGGTTCTTCCATCCTGGTCTTCAAATCTGGAGCACAAATTACATAGGGATGAAAAGTGCTAAGGACTCTGTCACCCTTGACGACATTCCGGAAGGAGAGCCACAAATCCCTCCTGCCAAGATCCCTAGAGTGGCCCTGACTCCTGATGTTGCTGAAGGCTGTATAGTCATCAGCTTCCTGGTGTCCTTCTCACCAATGCCCTTTGGCTATTGTTTAAGTCAGAGTTGATTTCTGCAACTTGTCCTGATACAAGTGAATAAAATTGACCTTTAGCAAACTTGTCTCCAGACAGATCTTGCCCAGCTCCATTAATTGAGTATCAAAGGATGCAGTTATGCACATCTTGATTCATTTAAAGCTATCGGACTTAAGAAAATGTCAGTTATTAACAAAGGAAGCAAATCTTGAGATGTTTCCCATTTCCCTTGGAATTCACCGTTGAGTCTTAATTTCAAGACCTTGCGTATTAGCTATCTATTGTTGCATAATGAACCACCCTGAAACCCAGTGGGTTAAACAGTAAGAATCTGGAGCTGGGTGCAGTGGCTCATGCCTGTAATTCCAGCACTTTGGGAGGCCAAGGTGGGCAGATCACAAGGTCAGGAGTTCAAGACCAGCCTGGCCAACATGGTGAAACCCTGTCTCTATCAAAAATACAAAAATTAGCTGGGCATGGTGGCAGGTGCCTGTAATTCCAGCTACTCAGGAGGCTGAGGCAGGAGAATCGCTTGAAACTGGAAGGCGCAGGTTGCAGTGAGCCAAGATTGTGCCACTGCACTCCAGCCCAGGCAAAAGAGCAAAACTCCGTCTCAAAAATAAAAAATAAATAAAATAAAAAATAAGAAGAATCTGTTATTTTCCAGGAGACTATGGACTACCTGGATGGGTTTTCTTATCTCAGCCAGGATCCGTGGTCCATGGTCCTTGGTCAGTAGATAGTTTTACTCTAGGCTGGGTTCTATCTTGCATTTTTAGCATAGACAGGGTAGGGCAGTTTGCCTGTTGTACACGAGGTGTCTCATCCTCCAGCAGATTAGCCCAGGCTCACAGCACATGGAAGACCAGGTCTCTGAAGGAGACAACAGAACTGTGCAAGGCCTCTGAGGCCTAGACTTGGAGCTACCAATTCTGCAGATTCTGCTGAACAAAGCAAGACACAGGCCAGCCCTGATTCAAAGAGTGAGGAACAGACTCCACGTCTTGATAGCAGGAGCTGCAAAGTGATATTGCAATGGCCAGGGAGGACGTGGAGGAGAATTGGGGCTAATTTTTGCCAGCAATCTACCATACCATGTAAAATGAGTAACATAGATTGATGATATAGTGACCCGGAGATGTTTAGTTACTTATACAAAGTCACACAGTTTTAGAGCCAGGTTTCCTCACCTCAGGGCTACTGACATTTTAGACAGGATCATTCTGTGCTTGGTGGGAGGGGGCTGTCTTGTGCACTGCAGGATGTTTAGCCGCATCCCTGGCCCCTACCCAGGAGATGCTAATATAACCCGCCCCCAATTTATGACAACCAAATATGTCTCCAGACATTACCTAATGTACCCTGGGGTGCAACCTCCTTTACCCCCAGACTGGTCTAGAGCCAGGAATTCTACATTCTCCTCCACCCAATACTGGACTCTTCTTGAGAAAATAATTCTCAACAGAATTCAAACTGAGAAGGGGGTACCATTATCATACAGTTTAGAGACGACAGAGGCAGCTACCTGTCTCTCCTCTCAATCCTTCTTTATTTGCTCTGTATGGTTCTCCATGCATCTGGCCCTAAACTGTCTGAAAAGGTTCCCCCCGACCTCTACGCTTCAGATATGGTACCCCAAGCTGCCCTGTCTCCCTGTCTCCACCACTCACTCACATCGCCAGTCGGATCTAGTTCCCAGTAACAGGAAACATTCACCCTACAAGATATTAGTAGGCCCGTTTTCAATCTCAGTTAACTTTTACAGCAGTTTCTCCCATTTGCCGGGCACTCTGGCTGAATGGGAAAGCATTTGCTGTTTCCTTCACTGAATATTTTTCATCCCGTGTCAATTAGCACGATGAAGGGAATCTAATAATGATGTATGGGCTGTGCTGGTGCGGCCGGCGCCGAGGGCCCTGCAAGGAGGGTGGATTGTTAAGTGCAGCTCAGCCTCAGGCCTGACCTGCCCTGGATGCCCCAGGACCTGAGTTCCCCAGGTTTCAGGACAGTGCCCAATGATTCACTTCTAGATGCAATTTGACGTCCCCCCATCCCAAAAACAAACAAACAAAAAACAACAACAACAAAAGACTAGAAGAACTTTTGTATCCAAACAGGTCAGTGCTAATAGAGGCTGAGAACTCATTCTATCCAACCTCCTATACGTAAGCCAACTTGACCCCAGAAGGGTCAATAGGCTTGTCCAAAGTCAGCCAGTAAATGAAGACCTAATCCAAATGTAAAATTTGTATTTTCTAACTCCCAGTTCACTAATCTTTTTATACTTTGTTTTTTGCTTTCAAAACACATGCTGTGTTTTTTCTTTCTAGCCTCTATTTTCCAAGCCACCTTCTTTTTTTTTTTTTTTCCTTTTTCTTTTTCTTTTTCTTTTTTTTTTTTTTTGATGTAATCTCACTATGTTGTCCAGACTGGAGTGCGGTGGTATGATTTCAGCTCACTGCAGCCTCCACCTCCCGGGTTCAAGCAATTCTCCTGCCTCAGCCTCCCGAGTAGCTGGGATTACAGGCATGCCCCACCACATCTGTCTAATTTTTGTATTTTTAGAAGAGACGGGGTTTCACCATGTTGGCCAGGCCGGTCTCAAATTCCTGGCCTCAAGTGATCCAACCAGCTCGGCCTCCCCAAAGTTCCGGGATTACAGGCGTGAGCTACCATGCCAGGCCCCCAAGCTACCTTATTCTTAATTGAGACTTAACAGGTATTGAGGGCCTTACAGACACAGAACTCTGGGTTATGGGACTCAGTCTCTTCCTGCAGGGATCTCACGGTCTAATTTGGGGACGGGGGAGGAGGAGAAAACAGGTGTAAACATAACTAACACACACATTAGAACTTGTTCAGTGCAACAGCAACTACAGATTCACTCCATGTCACAGTGTGGGCATGACTTTTGCCCTCTGCAGGTGTCACTGAAGACAAAATCAATTCATCTTCAGCCCTAGGCCAGAAGGACGGTACGAACCAGGCCCAGGATTGGGACCTTGAGTGTTAATTTCTGCAGCCTGCCCTGGGGACAGGAAATTCTGATAAATTCAGAAGCAGCGCCATCTGGTGGTCCTATAGGAGAGCAAGCGCGCATCCCAGGAGGAAATTTTCCCAGAGCCTCCGCGATTGGTTTCTGGCTAAAAAGTGAGTTGGCTGCATAGAACGACCCTATTCATGTAACATGGAAATACTAGATAGGGTTGCAGAGAAATGTATAATGTTATTTCAAGGAGAAGGTTCAGCAACATGTTAAAAGAGGTATTTCTAAGTGATTTATTTCAACTGATAAAGTACTTTGTACTTTGTACTGCTTTGTATCATTTCATTTTTTAAAGCAATGAACATACATCTTTTTAACCACTGAAAACAATAAAAAAATTATATTCATTTTGGAAGGGAAGAAATAAATGGACAGATCCTAAGGGTGTCTCAATCCAGAATTATTAGGCTATTCTTTTGTGTTGGCTAACTTTTACACAGTAATAAAAGCAGGTCAAAATGAAACTTAAAGAGCAGCCTTGAAGAGGATAAACAAGACAGAGATATCACACAAGGACAAGAATAATAGCCAGATTGGTAAAAATAAAAAAACACCTCATTGATGGATACCCCATTTACCTTGATGTGATTATTACACATTACATGCCTGTATCAAAATATTTCATGTACCCCATATATGTATATACCTAATATGTACCTCCAAAAATTAAAAAATAAAAATAAACGCCTTAGGAAATGCCAATTAATTTACAAAGTACTTTAATGATCCTGTAACTTGTAAGACACACCCATGGCGTGGAGCGATGCCCACAAATCCTGTTCTCATCTCTGTTGGAGCTGGGCTTAAGCTATATCATCTATGGCAATAATAAGAAGACTAAAATTGATTGAATAGTTTCAATGTCAGGCACTGTGCCAAGAGCACTATATGCGTTATCCCATTTCATCTTCACAACAACCCCGTGGAGTCAGTAATATTATGATCCATTAATAGATGGTGTTACCGAAACTCAGACAGCTGACATCTCACCCATTAACTCATAAGACCCATGAGACCAAACACAATATCACATTTGGCTGTAGATCCCCAGTACCCATATGGTGATGCCTGGGTGGATGAATGGATACATACATGGTGTGTTAGGAAAGGCACAAAACCACGAGGGAAAAAAAAAGAAATTTCTGTTGAAATGAGCCTTTATTAAGCACCTACGATGTACCACACAGGCTAGTAGGTGCAGAGTTAAAAGATGTGTAAGGACAAGTCCCATGGTGTTGCATTCATTGAGACAGAGACCCTAGACAAAGGTCACTTTTATGCCGGGGATCTGAATTCTATTATTATTATTATCATTATATCATTAGCATCACAATAGAAAATGGAAGAAATGCTCATTTGGCATAATTGGAAGAGTTTATTACTAATTTCAAAGCTGGAAAGGTAAAGTTTGGTGATGCTCAAACATGAGCGTGCTTCAGAATCACCTAGACCTAGAGATCTGCTCAAAATGCAGATTGCAGAATCAACCCAAATGTCTATCAATGATAGACTGTATCTAGAAATTGTGGTACCTATACACCATGGAATACTATGCAGCCATAAAAAGGAACGAGATTATATCATTTGTAGGGACATGGATGGAGCTGGAAACCATTATCCTCAGCAAGCTAATGCAGGGACAGAAAACCAAACACCATATGTTCTCATTTAGAAGTGGGAGCTGGACAATGAGAACACATGAACACAGGGAGGGGAACAACACACACTGGGGCCTGTCAGGGGTGGGGTACAGGGAGGGAGAGCATTAGGAAAAATAGTGAATGCATGCTGAGCTTGATACCTAGGTGATGTGTTGACACACGCAGCAAACCACCATGGTACGTGTATACCAACGTAACGAACCTGCACATCCTACACATGTACCCCAGAACTTAAAATAAAAATAAAAAACAGATGCAGACTGCTGGGCCCCACCCCTAATTTCAAGCTCAGAAAGCCTGGGAGATGGCCTCAAATCTGCAATTTTAATGTGTTTCCAGGTGATGCCCATCTCCTACAAGGGAACCGTGGCAAGGGTGAGAGCAGTCACCCGAGGCCAGCAGCAGTGGAGGAGCTGCCATTGCCTCCAAACCTGCAGGGACAAGGACAGAGAATGATTGTCAAGACCTGGAAAGAGGGAGTCATGTAGGTAGAGAAGGCCACTAGAAAGGAGCAGGCTTTTGGTGGAGGAACACAATCCGGCTGAGGCCACCTTTAGGGGATGAACACTGCAGCCTCCCACTCCTGCCTCGCTCCTCCCTCCTCTCTCCTTTCTCATCCTGATTGGTCAAACCCAGCCAGAGTTGATGGTGTTCCAATGACTCGATCTCCCATGGAAGGAACAAGATGGAGGTGGGTGAAGAGCACATCTAGGAGATGGATGGAAGATAATTGGCCCACATGTGTTGAATTTAAAGTATCAGTAGGGGTTAGGCACAGTACTCACACCTGTAATCCCAGCACTTTGGAGTGGGGGTCCCCCTTTGGGGGGCCGAGGCACGATGATTGCTTGAGGCCAGAAGTTGCAGACCAGCCTGGGCAACACAGTGAGAACTCTTCTCTAATTTAAAAATTAGCTGGGCATGGTGCTAATTTTTCCAAGCACTAATAGTATGCTTGTAGTTCCAGTTCCTTGGGACGCGGAGGCAGGAGGATTACTTGAGCCCAGGACTTCGAGGCTGCAGTGAGCTATGACCACACCACTGGACTCCAGCCTGAGTGACAGAGTGAGACCTCATCTCAAAAAAATAAATAGTCAGTGACAGGCGAGGTGGCTCATGCCTGTAAGCCCAGCAGTTTGGGAGGCCAAGGTGGGCATATTACCTGAGGTCAGGAGTTCAGGGCTAGCCTGGCCAACATACCAAAACCCCATCTCTACTAAAAATACCAAAATTAGCCAGGCATGGTGGTGGGCTCCTGTAATCCCAGCTACTTAGGAGGCTGAGGCAGGAGAATTGCTTGAGCCTATGAGGTGGAGGTTTCACTGAGCCGCGGTCATGCCACCGCACTCCAGCCTCGGTGACAGTGAGACTTCATCTCAACAACGACAAAAATTTAAAACAAATAACTAAATAAATAATCCATGGGATACTCAAGAGGAGATGCTGAACAGGAAGCAGCATAAGCTGGAGCTCAGAGAAGATATCCTGGTGACTAAGAATGCAGCCTGTCAGGTATGCACTACTGGGGACCGGCCAAGATGCCCAAAGATTCAGTGGTGGATGCAAGGAGAGAAGAGAGATTCCAAGTCTTGCTCACAGTTTTGAGAAGCCTGGCCAAAGAGGCACTTTGTAGAGGGCAGGACGAGCAGGGAGAATAATTGAGATGACGATGAGGTTCAGGGAAGAAACTGGGAGGACGGGATAGAAAGATAACTTGATACAGCTCAACCACCACCCCCAACTAAAAAAAAAAAGGTCAAGAAGAAGCAGGAAACTGCTAAGTCAACATCAAATGCCAATATCAAATGTGGCTCAACACAGGCAGCCGCTCCAGGGAAGTTCCATCCACATGCTCAGGCAGCCTGACTCACCCACTCGACAGACAACTCCCTCTGGAATTGAGACACCCTCTTTTGGTGCCTTTGATTTCACGATTCCCCCTCCCACTCCCGTTCAGTTCCACAAAGCTTCATCCAGAATCTGTTTGCCAACTGCCAATTGTGAATTGCAGTACAGCATGACGTTTTTAAATCTGGGAGAATTTGGAGAACTTTATGAGAATGCCTCAGAAAATTGGGATCACCAAGGAGGTCCTCCCCCTCTTCAATATTAGTTTTTCATAAGCCTTCTTGTGCCTCAAATTTCACCATTAAAGATTCATTCCTTTGGCTTAAGGCTTTAATCCTCTATTAAATGTAAATCTCACTGACAAGCCGATAGTGTTTGGGGAATGAGGTCATACATTAAGCCTTATCTATCACTGACACCTCAATGAGAGCAAGTTGACAGTCTTTTCAAGAGCCAGGTTTAATAGAGGAGAAGGGAGATAAATGTAAAGGTGTGGAGAAACTTAGCAGCAAAGGGAGAGACACTCAAGGGGATAAGATTGGAAACCAATGTTTATTGAGGCATTATGCTAATAAGAAAAAGAAAAATAGCTACCTTTTACTGACTGCTTAAATGTGTCAGGTGCCATGCTGTGTTTTTTACATATGGGGTCATCATTTACTGAGATATCTGTTTGTGTTTGTTCTTGTTGCTGAAGGATGCTCAAAAGATCAAGAGGAATTTTCCCTACCTCATCTGAAAAACAAGTAAACAACTCTGAGACTGTTCTTCTTTATATCCCATTGGTTAGGGTGCTCTTAGGCAATAAAATATCCAAAGAAAAGTGGCTTAAACAGTGAGGAAAATGTCTCATCTCATCTCCCATCAGAAGGAGTCTGGAGGGAGGAGGGTCCTGGGTAAGTGATGTCATTAAGGACTTGGGTTCTCTTGGGTTTGGTCATGCTCAGCAGGTAACCTTGGTCCTTGAGCTTCTCCCCTTGATGCTCAATTGTCATGACATTGGGCCAAACAAGAGGGGTTTTCCCCACTCTGTGTCTCTTCTTATAAACAAAGACTCAGTCTCCTACCAACTCACCACTCTGATATCTTTTAGGATATGACCGTCATGTGCTTGGTCCAAGATGGCAGCAGCTGCATAGGAGACAGCAAGATGGAAGAAGAGAGGAACATCAAAGGGCAGGTATGTCCCTTAAAGAAGGCTCCCAGAAGCTGCCACCCACACTTTCTACCTAAATCCCTTTGTCCAGAACTCAACCACCTGGCTGTCCTTAGCTATGAGGCAGGCTGCTAAATGTCAGCCTTATTCTAGGCATTTCCTGTGTAGCTAAACATTCTGTTGGTATGAGTGAAAAAGAAACTGGCTAAGGAGGACAACTAGAATCATTATTAACTCAATAGAAACTATGAGACATCCAGAACATAAGACTCATCCCAGCTTTGTTTACGAAACATAAGCTCATTCATGGGGAAGGAAAATAGACCGGGGAGACAGTTGGGGTTTGGGGTGCCTGGAGGCAGGTAAAGTCTTGGCCTCCCATAACAGAGAAGAGTTTGGAGGTTTGGGGTTTTCACAGGTGGTTAGAATTGGGCTGTCTTTGAACACAGATCTCTGAGGGATACCAGGGTGGTTGGATACAGTGCCAAGACTTAGATAGCACTGGCAAAATTCCATGTGGACAAACTTCTGGCTAGAAGAAAATACAATGGTCTTGAGGAACAGCCCTGGGTCTGTCGAGAGAACAAAGGCTGGGAAAGCAAGGAGGACAAACTCAGGAGCATCATGGAGCAGAAAGAGCAACAGGAACTCTGGTGACTCCAAGGGCTGAGGTCCAGGCCCCTCCCTCTTTTTTTTTTTTTTTTTTGAGACATAGTCTTGCTCTGTCACCCAGACTGGAGTCTAGTGGTGCAATCTCAGCTCACTGCAGCCTCCACCTCCGGGGTTCAAGCAATTCTCATGCCTCAGCCTCCCAAGCAGTTGTGACTACAAGCATGCGTCACCACACCCAGCTAATTTTTGTATTTTTGGTAGAGATGGGGTTTCACCATGTTGGCCAGCCTGGTCTCAAACTCCTGATGACCTCAAGTGATCCACTCACCTTGGCTTCCCAAAGTGCTAGGATTATAGGCATGAGCCATGGTGCCCGGCCCCTTCCCTAATTTTTAAATCCCAATATAAGGGATTTAGAAGACCATGTATATCTTTGGGGACTGGTAGGGAATGCTCCTAAACAAATTTGTGATTTATTTTCTCAGCACTCTAGTTCTTGAGAGCCTACAGTCAGATTTACTCTGATTTCAAACAAGTAAAGTAGATGACTATGGTGGCTCACGCCTGTAATCCCAGCACTTTGGGAAGCCGAAGTTGGAGGATCCCTTGAGATCAGGAGTTTGAGACGAGCCTGATCAACAAAGCGAGACCTTGTCTCTACTAAAATTAAAACATTAGCTGGGCATGGTGGTGTGCACCTATAGTCCTAGCTACTTGGGAGGCTAAAGTGGGAGGATTGCTTGAGCCCAAGAGTTTGGGGCTGTAGTGAGCTAGGATCACACCACTACACTCCAGCCTGGGTGTCCCTAAAAAGTATGTACGTAAAAATATATAATTAAATAAATAAATAAAATGAGTGAAGTATTTAGGCCTTTTTTGCCTCAGGACGCTGTGAAGAAATTCACAGCCACTCATTTCCATTATGATTGCAGTCATGGCAGTCCTGTCAGGCTGGTGTTATTTTTCCGCACATTAAAGATGAGGAAGCTGAGATTCCAAGAAGTTAAATTACTTGTACCGGGCTTGGCTGGGCAGGGAGAGTCGAATCTCTACTCCAAAGCCAATCCTATCACTCTGGTATACATTGAGAGAAAAGGAAGAGTAAACTCGCACAGAGGAAACTCACCAACTCCACAATACTGCCCACAGCCGGTCAGATCCTGTCTACATGGAGGCATGCATGGAGTGGAGACACCATCTTAGACATACTTGCATGTTC
The DNA here is from genome assembly GCF_047675955.1 of Chlorocebus sabaeus. NCBI lineage: Eukaryota > Metazoa > Chordata > Mammalia > Primates > Cercopithecidae > Chlorocebus > Chlorocebus sabaeus. The sequence goes on from NC_132908.1 coordinate 16,961,750, forward strand.
TCATCTACAAGTGGGAGCTAAACGCTGGATACTCATGGACATAAAGGTGGAAATAATAGACACTGGGGACTACTAGAGGGGAAGGGGAGAAGGGCAAGGGTTGAAAAACTAACTACTGGGTACTATGCTCAGTACCTGGGTTACTGGATCATTCATATTGCACCCAGCATCAGGCAATATATCCACGTAGTAAACCTGCATGTGTATCGCCTGAATCTAAAATAAAAGTTGAGATTATAAAAGCAAAAAAGATCAGCAAGTCAGGCCCCAACCAGTCCTGGACCCATCAAGGTGTAGTATTATTAGTGCCAAGAGTTGCAGTACAGAGCTCATCTTTATATATATAGTCCTTCTAAAGGCCCTTTCTCCATAGAGAAAGGTGCCCCACAGGCAGGAACATGAACCTGTTGAACCCCACTCAACACTTGGCAAGAGGTAAACACTCTGGGAAAGACAGCTTGGGAATAACCATTCTCTTTTCCAACCCAAGGCTATCAAATTGGCTATCTGGGCATATTCCAAAGGTGTGATTATGAAGGGATCGTTGAAATGTGCCTGGATAAGGATACATTCACTTTTGATTCTATAGCAGAAAGGGTTCCCTTGTTCTGAACAATCTAACGCCTTGGAAATGACAGTAATGAGACTTAAGCTGCCAGATTGCTTATGTAACCTGTGTATTCACATAGCAAAAACAGCAATGTTATGTAAATCAGTCAAGTGGCACCACAGAAGGCATATGACACATCCATGTGATTTTCCCAAATCAATGGATTTTACACTGTTGCATGAAAGTACAGACAGTCTATCTTCCCAGTCTCTGAACCCAAGTGCCAGATTCCACCCTACCCTAGGGTGAGGCAGGGGATGCTCCACATTTTTTAAACTTTCCAAACCTTTCCCTGTGACGAGTTTCCAAATATGCAATCTTTGCCTGTCTCAGCATTCCTGGTGCCTCCCAAGCCCAGAAGCCAACAGCCAGATTTTCATTGTGTTAGAATTTTCAGACTCCTGGTCCTTGGAAGAGGTGAGAAACAAACATTGACTAAAATGACAAGTGTGAATAATGTCATGTGTTGGCCTAAAGCAAAATGTACAGTCCATCTCTGACAAGTGTTAAGAATCCCTGGATGAGGATTTGTGTGCTAACCTCGCTCTTGGCTTCATTTTGTCTTTCCAGCTTTCAAGTACAGCCTGCTTCACTTTCCCCATTTACTTCTATTTATTATGGCACGATCAGTATTCGTATAAGCCAACTTCAGTTCTTTCTAGAATACAGTGGCATGCAAATAAACTCTATAGCTGCTTTCTATTGGTGGTGCCACCATACACTCAGATACCTAAACTAGAAAGATAGAAGTCATCCATCTCCCTTTCATCACCCCAATTCTATCACCCAATATTATTATTCTCATACCTAGATATTTATCAGACCCACCCCCAATTCTCCATCCCTGCTGCTACTGAATGAAAAAGCATTTTTTTTTTTTTTTTTTTTTTTTTTTGAGATGGAGTCTCACACTGTCACCTGGGCTGGAGTGCAGTGGTGTGATTTTAGCTCACTGCAACCTCCACCTCCTGGGTTCAAGCGATTCTCCTGCCTCAGCCTCCCAAATAAATGGGATTACAAGTGCCCACCAACACGCCCAGCTAATTTTTTTTTTTTTTTTTTTTTTTTTTTTTTTGTATTTTTAGTAGAGATGGAGTTTCACTATGTTGGCCAGGCTGGTCTCAAACTCCTGACCTTGTGATCCGCCCGCCTCGACCTCCCCAAGTGCTAGGATTACAAGCGTGAGCCACCACACCCAGTCAAAAACACATTTTAATGGTTCTCCATCTCCTGTCTTGCCCTCCTTCAATCCATCTTCAGTTTTGCTGTCTGTGTGACCCACCCAAATTTCAGATCAATCACATCCTTCTCTGCTTTGAATTCCCCTGTGACCCCTTCTCCCCCACAGCAATGCTTTTACAGTCTTCTAGTAAGCCATGATGGGCAGCACAAGTAATACGTGACCAAAAGCAACCAAAATACCGATGTTTGTGAGCGGTTTTGCTTTGCACGTATACATTTGAAGAGGCTGAAGTGGAATGGGACAGGCATTGTTTGTGTAAGTGATCCCCCCTTCCAAAGTGCATTAGGGCTGCCAAAACAAAATATCGCAGACTATGTGACTCGAATAACAGAAATTAATTTTCTTGCAGTTGCAGAAGCCAGACATCTGAGATCAACATAGCAGTAGGGCTGCTTTCTTCTGAGGTCTCTTTCCTTCATTTGGAGATGACCATCTTCTGGTATCATCATGTCATCTTCCAATGTGTCTGTGTCCAAATATCCTCTTCTTATAACATGACACCAGTCATGTTGGATTAGGGCTCACCCCAGTGATCTCTTTTTAACTTAACTATCTCTGGAAAAACCCTATCTCCAAATACTGTCACATTCTGAAATTCTGGTAAGTACGACTTCAACACATAAAATTTTGGGGGGCACAGGGACACAATTCATTCCATAACACAGACAGTATCTTATGATTTAAAAAGCAAATCCTGCAAGGCATGCTGGCATAGCCTGTAGCCCAAGATACTTGGGAGGCTAAGGTAGCAGGGTCACTTAAGCCCTGGAATTCAAGTCCAGTTGGGGCAACAATAGTGATAGTGAGACCCTGACTCTAAAAACAAAAAAAAAAAGAAAAGAAAATGCAATTCTTGCCCACCCACTCATAGTCCCTCAGAAATAATAATGATTCCTGTTGGCTGGAGACAGGCTCCGATCGTCTTATGTAATAAAAGAATGCAGGCCGGGTGTGGTGGCTCGCACCCGTAGTCCCAGCACTTTTGGAGGCCAAGGTTAGGAGGATCACTTGAGCCCAGGAGTTCAAGACCAGCCTGGGCAACATAATGGGACCCTCATCTCTACAAAAAATTTAAAATTAGCTGAGTGTGGTGCTGCACTCCTATAGTCTCAGATACTCAAGAGGCTGAGGTGGGGAGATTGCTTGAGTCCAGAAATTTGAGGCTGCAGTGAGCCATGATAGTGCCACTGCACTTCAGCCTGGGTGACAGAGTGAGACCCTAATCCAAAGTAAATAAGTAAATAAAATAAAAATAAATAAAACGATACAGAGTAGAGGAAGAGATAGGAGAGCTTCACAGGGCTGTGCAGAGGGAGGAATGCCCTGGAGAAATAAAAGAATGGTGAGAGGATGGGAAATAAAAGAGGAACTTCATGAAGTTGCTGTGAACTTAGGTTTTTTGTCTCCTTCATTGTCTTTGAGAAACGTGAACAAAGTACTTTTGCTTCCCATTTGGGTGTTATGTTTTTAAAAACTCAGCAAGGCAAGTAGAGAGCATATAATTAAAATAACTCTTGAATCCCTTCCAGTGCCCATTAAATATAATACAGTCATCCCTTGGTACCCATGGGGGATTGGTTTCAGGACTCTCCATGGATACCAAAACTGGTGGATGCTCAAGTTCCCGATATAAAAGAGTATAGTATTTGCATACAACCTACACACATCCGCCCATATACTTTAAGTCATCTCTGATTACTTATAATACCTAATACAATGTCACTGCTATGAAATACTTGTTATGTTGCATTGCTTAGGAAATGACAAGAAACAAAGTCTGTACATGTTCAGTACACAGTTTCTTTCCATACAGTTTCAATCCACAGTTGGTTGAATCCATGGATGTGGAACCCACAGACACGGAGGGTCAACTCTGTATGCTGGGTTTTTCATATGGCCAACCAGGCCAGTCTGTCTCCCAGCGAAAGATGATCACTCACTGGTTCTTTGGTGAACCGTTTATCTTGTGTTTAGTGTCCAGGTTGTATGAAAAACACATATTTCTAAACACTAGACTCCCATTTGGCTCAGAGAGATGCTCAGGTTATGAAAGCCACATGGGAGACAAAGGCTGATGATGGGGCTTGAACATCAGTCCTCCTGTTTCATGTTCTCTTATGCCATGAGGAGAGGACAGAATTGGCTGGGCCAGTTACACTGTCCCCATTTTCTCCCTTGCATGTCCCATCTCCTGCTTTTTTGCATTCTTTAATCAGCATAAAGAATTGAATTAGGGCTGGGCGCAGTGGCTCACTCCTGTAATCCCAACACTTTGGGAGGCCAAGGCAGGTGGATCACCTGAGGTCAGGAGTTTGAGATCAGCCTGGCTAACATGGCAAAACCTCGTCTCTACTAAAAATACAAAAGTTAGTCAGGCATGGTGGTGCACACCTGTAGTCCCAGCTAACTGGGAGGCAGAGGCAGTAGAATCACTTGAACCTGGGAGGCGGAGGTTGCAGTGAGCTGAGATTGCACCACTGCACTCCAGCTTGGGTGACAGAGCGAGATGCCGTCTCAAAAAAAAAAAATTGAATTAAGTTAAACCAAAATGCATAAATGATTCAACTCTACAGTAAAAATTTGAGCTACTTAAACATTATATCTATTGGTAGATTGCATTTCTTTTACCTCAACTCCTCTCCAAGCTCCAGCGCTGATAGATCCAGGCTTTATAAGGACCATGGAAACCTCATCTCTTTCACACTCACTGGATAGAAAAAACAGGCTGTCGGTACAGCCAATGAGCTGATGATCATGCAGAAGCCTAGGCACACCCAAGAGAAGTTATTACAGGGTGAAATGCTATCTGTGGGTGTCTGGCCATGGGAAAAACAAGTGAATCTATGGGATAAATTACAAGTCTTTTAGAGAACAAACAGGTTTCACCAGGTTCTGTCTACCTCTTCAACCACTAACTCATGACATAATTTCTGCTCTGGAAACACCACCTATCATGGCACACATACATACACATTTTTATTTCACATCTCCATTTGTTTGATCACATAGTCTGGCCACCTTGTCTAACACCAGTTCATATTAATGTTTTTACCAAGGTATATCTCCTCCAAGAACCCTTCCTCTATGAGTTAGATTGGGAGGATTTCTTTTATCATGGTACTTACTACATTGTATTATAAATATCTGCTTATAGGTGGGACCTGCTTTGATGTGGGAGTTACTTGAGCCCAGGGGCTCCTTTTTTTTTTTTTTTTTTTTTTTTGACAGAGACTCGTTCTGTCACCTAGGCTGGAGTACAGCCATGCGATCTCAGCTCACTGCAACCTCCGCCTCCCGCGTTCAAGCGATTCTCCTGCCTCAGTCTCCTGAGTAGCTGGGATTACAAGTGCGCGCCACCACGCCCAGCTCTTTTTTGTATTTTTAGTAGAGACGGGCTTTCACCATGTTGGTCAGACTGGTCTCGAACTCCCAACCTCGTGATCCACCCGCCTCGGCCTCCCAAAGTGCTGGGATTACAGGCGTGAGCCACCGCACCTGGCCAGGGCTGCATTTTATTAATTCATTTTAGTATCCCTAACGCAGAATCCAGTGTGTGGAAAATGTGGGAATCTAGCCAACTGCCCAAACTTCCTTCCTCTGGGATTTTAACCAGTTGTTCCCAGACATAAAGATCACATGAAAATCTAAGTAAAGTGTCATCTTTATCCCTAGTTGGGCAGGGGCCATTAACTAACAATGCAAAGTTTCTGATTAACTGCATTGACATGTGTGACTTAGGCTTAGAGTCAAGCCTGGGCTTCCTACCTCCTCCCCATCCAAACCTTAAAAGTCAGGCTGAAGGAGGTGCTGAGAGAAAGAAGTTTTGTTACCATGATTATCAGCAGAAAGAGCTGATGCCAATAAATGATGAAACCAGCCAATGTTTGACTTTTTCTAGAAAGACCATGAGTTGTTTTTTCTTATGACAAAACCCGTAATGATTACAAAATGTACTGCAGAGAAACAGGCCTCAGCAAAAATGAAGTGCAGTCATTTCCTGAGGCTCTTGGACAAAATTGCAGGGGGTAGTCAAAGTAAAGCTTTGATGTTCCACCAAATGTATTTCTAGCAAATACAAATAAATTCTGTGGCTACTGGAGGTCACTGTGTCAGCTGTCCCGCTTCATTCCACCTAAAGACACAGCTAAGGAAACCATAAAGGGATGGAGTGATAGAATGAGGATCCTACCATCTGCCTAAGGGCTTACATGTGACTTCGGAAATGCATAAAGAGGAAGGCAAGGGCCAAGCACAGTGACTCATGCCTGTAATCCCAGCACTTTGGGAGGCTGAGATGGGAGGATCACTTGAGGTCAGGAGTTCAAGACCAGCCTGGCCAACATGGTGAAACCTCGTCTCTACCCAAAATACAAAAATTATCCAGGTGTGGTGGTGCACACCTGTAATCTCAGGTACTCAGGAGGCTGAGACAGGAGAATCAGTTTACTGATTCTCCAGGAAATGGAGGTTGCAGTTAGCTGAGATCGTGCCACTGCACTCCAGCCTGGGTGACCGAGCGAGACTCCATCTCAAAAAAAAAAAAAGAGGAAGGCAAGGTGATGTCATGGAGTGAATTCACTAGAAAAATATAAAAACATCTATTAAAAATGTTTTAAGTTACACCAAAAGCAACGGCAACAAAAGCCAAAACTGACAAATGGGATCTACTTAAACTAAAAAGCTTCTGCACAGCAAAAGAAACTGCCATCAGAGTGAACAGAATGGGAGAAAATTTTTGCAATCTGTCCATCTGACAAACAGCTAATATCCAGAATCTACAAAGAACTCAAACAAATTCACAAGAAAAAATCGAACAACCCTATCAAAGAGTGGGCAAAGGATATGAACAGACACTTTTCAAAAGAAGACATTCGTGTAGCCAACAGACGTATGAAAAAATGCTCATCATCACTGGTCATCAGAGAAATGCAAATCAAAGCCACAATGAGACACCATCTCACACCAGTTAGAATGGCCAACATTAAAAAGTCAGGAAATAAGAGATGCTGGAGAGGATGTGGAGAAATAGGAACACTTTTACACTGTTGGTGGGACTGTAAACTAGTTCAACCATTGTGGAAGACAGTGTGGTAATTCCTCAAGGATCTAGAACTAGAAATACCATTTGACCCAGCCATCCTATTACTGGGTATATACCCAAAGGATTATAAATCATTCTACTATAAAGACACATGCACATATATGTTTATTGCAGCACTGTTCACAATAGGAAAGACTTGGAACCAACCCAAATGCCCATCAATGACAGACTGGATAAAGAAAATGTGGCACATATACACCATGGAATACTATGCAGCCATAAAAAAGGATGAGTTCATGTCCTTTGTAGGGACATGGATAAAGCTGGTAACCATCATTCTGAGCAAACTATCGCAAGGACAGAAAACCAAACACCACATGTTCTCACTCATAGGTGGGAATTGAACAATGAGATCACTTGGACACAGAGTGGGGAACATCACACACCGGGGCCTGTCATGGGGTGGGAGGTGGGGGAGGGATAGTATTAGGAGATATACCTAATGTAAATGACGAATTAATGGGTGCAGCAAACCAACATGGCACATGTATACATATGTAACAAACCTGCACATTGTTCACATGTACACCTAGAACTTAAAGTATAATAATTATAAATAAATAAACAAATGTTTTAAGTTAAGCCCTATCCACAGCTATAAGGATACTTTTCTGAGAAAAAGAAATACGAAAGACTCTTCCATATAAGAAAAGATGTTAGCTTACTCGCAAAGGAGAAATGCCACTTAAAACCATAATGAGGCCATTTCTGCCTTATAAGAGTGCCAAGAATTATAAAGTTTGATCATACCCTGTGTAGGGGGACAAAGCTCTTTTTAAACAAATTTATTTATTTTTTATTATACTTTAAGTTCTAGGGTACATATGCACAACGTGCAGGCCTGTTACATATGTATACATGTGCCATGTTGGTGTGCTGCAGCCATTAACTCGTCATTTACATTAGTTATATCTCCTAATGTTATCCCTCCCCTCTTCCCCCACTGTCCTTTGTAGGTACATGGATGTGGCTGGAAACCATCATTCTCAGCAAACTATCGCAAGAACAGAAAACCAAACACCACGTGTTCTCACTCATAGGTGGGAATTGAACAACGACAAAGCTCTTTTATACATTATTGATTGAGGAACAAATTGGTATGATCTCTGTGATGAGAAATTTGTCGATAGTCATCAGAATTATAAAAGCCCATAACTTTTGACCCAGCAAATTTGCTTCTAGAAATTTATTCTACAGTATAGCTACATAGGAGCAAAATGACTGTACTGCTCAAGGTTCTCCAGAGGAAGAGAATCAATAGAGTACATATAGGCAAAGATTTATTATAGGAATTGGCTTACATGATTGTGGAGGCTGAGAGGTCCCATGATCTGCCATCTGCAAACTGAAGAACCCAGGAAGCCAGTGATGTAATTCAGTCCAAGTCCAAAGACCAAGAACTGGGGAGACCACTGGTGTTAAGTCCCAGAGTCTGAAGCCCTGAGAACCAGGAGTTCCACTCTCCAAGGGTGGGAGATGAATGTAGCAGCTCAACAAGACAGAGAACTCACCCTTCTTCCACATTTTTCTTCTATCTGGGCCTTCAGTGGATTATGCCATGCCCACCCACATGGCTGAGGGCCATCTTCTTTACTCAGTCTACCAATGCAAATACTAATCTCTTTTGGAAATGTGTTAGCAGAGATACCACAAAACAATGTTTGACCAGCTAACTAGGCATCCCTTAGCCCAGTTAAGTTGACAAAATGAACCATCACAATGACACATGCACAGGGCTATTCATTGAAGCATTGCTAATATAAAAGCAAAAGAAATAGAATAACTTAAATTTACATTAAAATGGACTACTTAAATAATTCCTATAGCAGATTTTAAGTTATCCATACAGTGGACTATTATGTAGCAGTGGAAAAGAATTGAGCTTAATTATATGTACTGAGATGGAAGCTTTTCAGCATATTTTATAGTGGTAGGGGAAAAAAGAAAATTGCAGAAGAAAATGTATACTACCACTTACGTAAAAATGCATATGTGTATTTATGTAAATGCAGAGTAAAAGGTATGGTTACTAGAAGTGCCACAGTATTTCTTGAAGGCAAGTTATTCAAATGAATATGATTATTACATGGGTGCTCCTTCTGGGTATTGATGTTAGAAAATCGTCCTTGGCAAATATTCCTATAATCACAGACAATTTAGGAGCTGGTAGAGGTTTTGGAAAATATCAAGCACAACCCCTTACTCTACAGATGAGTAAACTGAGGTCCAGGTTGTTTAATCCCAGAGCCTGAATAGGAGTCCACATCCTTCCCAACACGACAAAAATCATAAACTAACAAGGCTCTGGTCTTCATTTAAAATGTAACCTTTGTGAGCTGAGATCACACTACTGCACCCCTGCCTGGGTGACAGAATGAGATCCTGTCTAAAAAAAGAAAGAAAAAAAGAAAAATTTACCTTTATTGCAATTGCTACACGTTCTTAGATGTCTTCCCATCTGTTCCAATTCCACCACAACCCTAAGGAAACATTTTCCTGTGCTAAATACAAGTGAGAGAAGGAAGTTCATTTTACAAAGGTAAAGGCTGCTTGAGAAATCAAGTGTGGTCTTTTTAATAGTGGAGGGTGATGCACTATCAGCTTAGTTCCTATTCATTTGTGGTGCTTATTAGAGTGTCTGAAAATATAAGCTGAGTAATTGGAGCATTAGAATTGATTAATTGAAGTAGGCTTTTGGTGTAAATACACCTGGAGAAATTTTTCAAAGTGGGATTGAATTCTCTGCTAAAGGCTTGGAAAAATTCACGTCTCTGAACGTGGGAATAGAAATGAGGTTTTCAAATAGGGCTGCAAATTCTTTGATGCTCCTGCCATTAAAAGGTGGGGTCTGTCTCTCCTCCTCTTGAATATGGGTGGATTTATGACTGCCTCAATTTATAAAGTTTGGCAGAAGGAATGCTGTGTGACTTCTAAGGGTAAGTCATAAAAAGTCAAGGTCATGTTGGGGGAGGATCCCTCACAAATGGCTTGGTACCCTCCCCACAGTAATGAGGGAGTTCTCACTCCATTAGTTCACACAAGAACTGGCTGTTTAAAAAGAGAGTGGCACCTCCTCTCTCTCTCTCTCTCTCTCTCTCTCTCTCTCTCTCTCTCTCGTTATTTCTCACTATGGGATACACTTGCTCCCCTTCTTCTTTCACCATGACTGGAAACTCCCTAAAGCCTCACTACAAGCAGATGCCAGCGCCATGCTTCCTGTGCAGCCTACAGAACCAAGAGCCAAATAAACCTCTTTTCTACATAAATTAGCCAGTCTCAGGTATTCCTGCAGCACAAAACGAACTGAGACAAGGGTGTTGGTCTTACAGAGGCTGTTGGACTAGAGCCTTTCTCAACGGGGAGATTTTGCCCCAGGGGATATTTGGCCATGTTTCAAGACACTTCTTTGTCACAACTGGGGACTGCTACTGACATATAGTAGGTAGAGAACAGGGAGGCTGCCAAACATTCTAAAATGCATGGGGCATTCTCCCTACAACAAACTATCCAACCCGAAATGTCAGCAGTGCCAAGGCTGAGCAACCCTGGATTAGGGGAAGCACAGTTGTGGGGTACCCTGCAAATTTCCAGGAGCAAATAGCCAGACTCAAGGACCTATCCCAATGCCAAGGTCCAGAAGTGGCTCCTAGGGAGGCCTGTCCAGCCTTGTGGTGGGTCTTCACTCTGTCTGTGCTCCAAGCCATTACCTGGTAATTGACTGGTCCCCAAAGGAGGATGGCCCCCGGGACATGGGCAAGCTACAGAAGACAGGGGTAGGGACAGACCAAGACACATTAATACATTCTGAACCAGGAATACAGGCTTCTCTATTACAAGAGAAAACAAAGGTGTTGTAGCAAAGTTCTCTGAGCAAGGTTTGTGGAAAGAGGGGTGGTAGAAGACAGCAGTAATGATGGGACTAAGCCCCTGTATCCATCACCCTTGAAAAGCATTAAAGCAAAAGCAACTCTGACCACTTCCTAATGATTGCGATTATTTGGCTGCCTGTGAGATGGTTTAAGAAATGATTTATGAATTTAAATTTTAATTAAGGCAGAAGGCCTTGGGGGCCTCTGGAGTTCAAGCATTAAAAAGAAAAATCTGCTGGGGAAGAGGAAGGCTCACAGGGCCCCAAGGCCTGGAGGATGTGCCTGTCACACACATCCGGTGGTCTGGCAGCCTGCAAGAAAGCCTGAGTCTGAGGCCACTGATGGGTGTTGGGATCAAGGGTCAGGGCTGGACAACTCAATGCAACTGTTCACTTTAGTGCTGTAGAAAGTTCTTTACACAGAATGATAAAAATAAGGAAAGCATGTAAGTTTCTCACCACTTTCTTCAGGTCCAAGTCTTAAAAATGTGCCACTCCTCCCACTTCACTAACTCTGGACCCAGCATCAGAATTCCTGGGATCTTGTCTTACCCCACCCTCCATCACCAGCACCCTCAGGTGACCCTGAACACTCCACTGGTCATGCTGAGTCTTGGTTTCCTCATGTGGGACTGATAATGCCACCCCTGGTTACTTCCTAGGTCCATCTCCATTCTAAGGGAGATGAATGAATGCACCTTGGAAGAGGTGGACTCTCTGGTAGGTTTACCTCACTTATCTGATTCCCTCTGAGGTATAGCAAAAGCACCCATTTACTTCTCAAAGTTGCTATGGCAAAGAAAATAACGCACCCAACCTGAGATAGAAGAATAGCCCTGGACCAAAACAAAACAAAATTTAAAAAGCAGGCAACATTCATTTGTAGGCAGCTCAAACTTCACTGGATTCTGAAGACATAGGGTCAAGCGTAAATCCACCACAGTTTTTCAAAACATATTTGTAGTAAAAAGCAAATAACATTAAATTCACCATCTTCACACCATTTTTTAATGTACAGTTCAGTAGTGTTAAGTATAGTCGCATTGTCATGCAACAGATCTATAAAATTTTTCATCTGGCCAGGCGCAGTGGCTCATGCCTGTAACCCCAGCACTCTGGGAGGCGGGCGGATCACTTGAGGTCAGGAGTTTGAGACCAGTCTGGCCAACATGACAAAACCTCATCTCTACTAAAATCACAAAAATTAGCCAGGCCTGGGGGCATACATCTGTAATCCCAGCTACTCAGGAGGCTGAGGCAGGAGAATCCCTTGAACCCGGGAGGTGGAGATTGCGATGAGCCGAGATTGCGCCACTGCATTCCAACCTGGGCTACAGAACGAGACTCTGTCTCAAAAAACAAACAAACAAACAAAAAACAACACCACAAACTTTCATCTTACAAAACAGAAACTCTATAGCCATTAAATACTAATTTCCCCTCCCCTCTCCTTTCCCCCAGCCCTTGTCAACCATCTTTCTACTTCCTATGATTTTGACTATTTAGATACTTCTTATGATCAGAATCATAGAGTGTTTGTCCTTTTGTGACTGGTTTATTTCACTTAGTGGAATGTCCTTGAGTTTCACCCAAGTTGCAGCATATAGCAAGATTTCCTTCCTTTTTTAAGGCTGAATAATATTCATTGTATGTATAGACATTTTCTGCATCCATTCATCCATCAGTGGACATTTGTCTTCACATCTTGGCTATTACAAATAGTTTGGTAATGTACGTTGGAGTGCTAAGATTTCTTTGAGATCCCGCTTATTTTTTTGTATGTATATCCAAAAGTGGGATTGTGAGATAATATTGTAATTCCATTTTTTTGAGAAAATTTCATATAATTTTCCATAATGGCTATGCCATTTTATAGTCCCATTTATAGTATACAAAGATTCCGATTTATTGGCCTCCTCACCAACATTTTTTATTTTCTGTTCTTTTGAAGTGACTATCCTAATGAGCATGATGTCACATGGACAATTTTGAGAAATTCACACATCCCCCTTTGGTCAAGACAAGGGAAATCATTTGAATTAGTTTAAACGATCTTTCATAGTGTGTCCAGCTCTTAAAAAAATTCAGCAAATCAGACTCTGTGTCCCCACACCAAATGAGATCATGAATATGAACAAAGAATCTGTGTCAACAGGGAAGGGCTAGACAGCTGATGAAGAGCACATCATGTAAAGACTAAGGGAGGGGACTTGGTTGGTCAAGCTACCTAGATGTGATGCTCATACCTGACCACTGCAAGCTATGTGAGACACTATCCATTTTCTTACCTGTAAAATGGAGGTGATAATTATCACTCACTCCCCCCACCCACAGAGGGTTAATGAGAAGACCAAGAAAGATCACAGGAGATAAGAAATCTGAGCCAGGTGCAAGGGTGTTTTTTCCTTGCTAAGAGACAGAGCCAATGCTACTTGTTCCGCTAACAAGTGAGGCCATAGGAGTTTCTCAACAAGGGCCAACTCCTTATGGTCTAAGGCAGACACCAAATCACAGAAAAGGCACAGATGTTGGCATCAGATAAACATGGGTGTGTTTGAATCTCGATTCAGCCTCCTAGTAACTGTGGTATTTTAACAAGTTCTTCAGTCTCAATGAGCTTCATTCAGTTTACTCAGCTGGAACATAAAGATATTTTAAAATGACTTTTCAGGATTGTTGCATTGCATAGAATGTACCCACCTGCCATGTAACAGGTGTTCAATGAATGATAACTATTACTTCTGTGTTACTATCCTTTTCAAAGAAACACTGTTCCTTTCTGAAGGTAATAGCAAAGGCCAAGGGCCACCCAAAGTAGGGGGAAGAGGAAGAGGTGGGAGAAAGGGGGAAGACGACTGGGTTTTCTGTTCACAAATACTCCTTTTCCAGAAACAAGCCATTTATCAAAGTATTGGAGTCTCGCTTACTGTCAAAATGCAAGGGCTAATTACACTTGAAGAACAATTGACTACAAGAGCAAAAAAGACAGGGCCTGTTCAATTAATGGGAAAAGAAAGGGGGTCTCTAGCATACAATATTTTGGACATCAGATTGGAATGGCTTAATTAGCCATTGCTAAGGACTCTGAATTGTCTGTTGTCCTAGAAGTCATTAGTCATCTGTAGCTTTGAAGCATCTCATTTCAATTCTCCGATTCAACACTTTGAGTACCTGTTACATGTCAAGCACTGTGCTCAACATTAGTGATACAGCAAAGTCTAGTGGAAGACAGATGGCTTGAGCCTCTGCATTAGTCAGGGTTTTTTAGAAAAGCAAATAGGATATGTAGAGATACATAAAAAGATTTATTATGGCCTTCAGCTTCATCCATGTCCCTACAAAGGACATGATCTCATTCTTTTTTTGTGGCTGCATAATATTCCATAATGTATATGTACGACATTTTCTTTATCCAGTCTATCATTGACGGGCTTTTAGGTTGATTCCATGTCTTTGCTATTGTAAATAGTGCTGCAATAAACATATGCGTGCAAGTGTTTTTATAATAGAATGATTTATATTCCTTTGGGTATGTACCCAGTAATGGGACTGCTGGGTCGAATGGTATTTCTGTCTTTAGGTCTTTGAGGAATCAACACACTGTCTTCCACAATGGCTAATTTATGCTCCCACCAACAGTGCATAAGTGTTCCTTTTTCTCCACAACCTTGCCAGCATGTATTATTTTTTTACCTTTTAATAGTAGCCATTCTGACTGGTGTTAGATGGTATCTCATTGCGGTTTTGATTTGCATTTCTGTAATGATCAGTGATAGTGCCATTATCCTTAGCAAACTAACACAGGAACAGAAAATTAAATACTGCATGTTCTCACTTATAAGTGGGAGCTAAATAATGAGAACACATAGTTACATAGAAGGGAATAACACACACTGGGGCCTTTTGGAGGGTGGAGGGTGGGAGGAAGGAGAGGATCATGAAAAGTAACTAATCAGTACTAGGCTTAATTCCTGGGTGATGAAATACTTTGTACAGCAAATCCCCATGACACACATGTACCTATGTAACAAACCTGCACTTGTACTCCTGAACTTAAAATAAAAGTTAAAAAAAAGAAAGATTTATTATGAGGCATTGGTTTACCTCATTACGGAGTCTGAGAAGTCCCACAAGCTACCATCTTCAAACTGGAGAATCAGGAAAGCTGGGGTGTAATTCCAGTGCAAGTCTGAAGTCCTGAGAACCAGGAGAACAATGATGTGCATCCCAGTTTGAGTCTGAAGCCTCAAGAACATGGAACTCTGATGTCTCAGGGCAGGAGAGGATGGATGTCTCAGCTCAAGCAGAGAAAACAAACTCACCCTTTCCCTGCCTTTGGTTTTTATTCAGACTCTCAGTGGACTGAATAATACCAACCCACATTCAGTAGAGTGGTCATCTTTACTCAGTCTACTGACTCAAACAGTAACCTCTTCCAGAAACACTCTCATAGACACACCCAGAAATAATGTTTTACCAGCTATCTGGGCACCACTCAACCCAGTCAAGTTGACATATAAAATTAGCCATCATGCCCTCTTATGGGCATCTCAGATTTATTATGTCTTCAAAGAGCTCTCATTTTATCGAACCTCATGCTCCTCTGCCAGCTTTCACTTTTCAGTAAAAGGCCTCTGCATCTGCCCAGTTGCTCATGGCAAAAAAAATCCTTGCTTTCAAAGTCATCCTTGATTTATCTCTGCTAGAACTTACCTTCAATAGACCAACAAGTCCTGTTTGTTTTATCACCAAAGTAGGTCTTGATTTCCACTCTTCTGTAAGCACATGGCCATTACCCTAGTCCAAAGTACCTGCTCTTGTGTGGGTTATTGCAAGAGCCTCCTTACAAAAAAAAAAAAGTGAACTTTCTGTGTCTATCTCTGCTTCCCATTGTAATACACACAACATCTAAGGTTGTCTTTAAAATGGTAAATCATATTGTGCTATTCCTCTGCTTAAAATCCTTTAATATCTTTCCATTGCTCTTAGATAGAGCCTACAGTCACTAAAATAGCCTACAAGTTTCCACATGTTCTATCCACACCCACTCCTATAACGTCATCTCAGACCACACACCTGATTGTTGGCTAAGACTTAAGCCCATCAAGCACTTTCTTGCCTCCAAGCCTTTGCCCTTGTTTTCATTGCACTTACTCTTTCTCTCATCTATTCCCAAGCCTAGTTCTTTCTCCTCTCTCAGGCCTCAATTGAAACGTCACTTCTTCAAAGAGGAGGTCCTGACCTCACGATCCAAGTGATCTCTCCCAGTTACTCTCTAGCCCATCACCTTATTTATTTCTTCCACAGCACTCACCCCATTGATAACCGCCTGATTCATGTGATTTTGTTGGATGCCATAATCCCCCCAGTCAATTGGTATCATGACGGCAGGGGCTTTGCCACTCTTGTTCACAGTTGTATTCCCAATGCCTTGCATGGTACCTAGCACATAGTGAACTGTCAACCAGTATTAATTAACTAAGTGAAGGAAGGGGATAAATGTGCTGGACAGCATAAGAGCTAAAAAATAATGTAAAAAAAATACATGTGCACATATGTTCATTGCAGCACTATTCACAGTAGCAAAGACATGGAACCAACCCAAATGCTCATCAATGATAGACTGGATCAAGAAAATGTGGTGTGTATACACCATGGAATACTACATGGCCATAAAAAGGAATGAGATCATGTCCTTTGCAGGGACATGGATGGAACTGGAAGCCTTTATCCTCAGCAAACTAGCTTGAGAACAGAAAACCAAACACTGCATGTTCTCACTTATAAGTGGGAGCTGAACAATGAGAACACAAGGACACAGGGAGGGGAAAAACACACACTGGGGCATGTTGGGGGTGGAGCTGGAGGAGGGAGAGCATTAGGAAAAATAGCTAATGCATGCTGGCCTTAATACCTAGGTGATGGATTGATTGGTGCAACAAACCACCATGGCACATGTCTATCTATGTAACAAACCTGCACATCCTGCACACATACCCCAGAACTTAAAATAAAAATAAAAATTAATTTTGTAAAAAACATAATGTAAAAAACTCCAATTTTCTTCCTCTAAAGAGCATTGTACAATGGTGTTTTTAGGAAAAATGAAATATCTTCACCAGAAAAGCACATATCAGATAGGAGATGATACTCACATGAGAACAAGGGAGCCCTCACTGCAGAAGCCAGAGTCTGAAAGCCAAAGAGGAGTAGAGAGAGAGGCATGAGAACCTAGAGAGAATGTAGCAGAAGGAAAAACCAAACAAAATGAAAACAGTCTTCATACCAGTAGTGTGTAAACTCCAGAAAGAGAGCTTTCAATGAAGATACGCTGTGAGCTAGGCTCATGATGTTGAGTAGCAGTTTTCTAGATTAACAAGAGGAGAAAATCAAAATCAGGATGAGGGGTAAAGGACTGATGGATTGGAACATAAAATGCATTATAGCCACAAAGAATGGTTAAACATGCCACAAAAGCACACAGTCACCGAGAAACAATGTGGAATATCCAGCTAATTCCAGCATAGTCACTGCCCCATTAATAGGGGATGGAGGAAAGACAGCCAGGATGATTCCCAAATCTCAGTGAAATCAAACCAAGAGTCAACTCTCTAATACCTGGGAGTGAGTGACTCATAGTTAAATCATTGCAGAATCCTGGGAATACTCAATGGGGCTTACATTGCAGGAGGTGATGAATAATATTTTCTGGACCCTGGTGTTGGGAGAAAAGAAATCCATTATTATGCTGAGCCCTCATAGAAGATGAAGGATCACCTCCTCTATAAACAAAGAATCAATTATAGAAGCTGAGCTTTCCTCCTCCCATCCTTCTGAGACTTGTAATCAATGCTCACTTAGTTCTCACCTACTTAGCAAATCCCAGCAGAGACTGGAGCATGTCCCAAGTCCTGCTTCCATACTAACCTGGTTAATATTCAAACTGACTGCTCTTAGATGAGTAAATGTTGAACCCAGGGCCAGGTGTAAGTGGGGAGGGAGTAGCAGGAACTGAACGTTTAAGGTGACATGAGAGGAATGGCATTTTATCCTTGTATCTGTGGAAGGACTTTATGCAAGAAAGTGGCCTAGATATGACGAGAGGAAGGTGCTGTGGCCATGGTGCAGTGCATGGATTGGAGGGAAAGAGCCTGTAGGCAAAATACCTGGGAAATGAAGTGTGAAAAGAAGGGGGAAATTTGAAGCATGTTTGGAAAGTATTGATAAGGAAAGAATTTGGTTGATTATTGGATGTGACAAGCAGAGATGGAGGAGGATCTGGAATGACACCCGGATATTAACCTTATATCAGCAGGTGAATTTGGTTATTCATTAACATAGGTCACACTGACAGAATAAGTGGATTCAGGAAACATCAAATACTTTCTCAGTTTTCACATTTTTTCTTGGGCATTCATCACTGCAAGAGTTTCTCCACCTCCAAGTAGTGGATTGTATTACTTTCTCGCAATGACTTGCACCCTACCCACTCTAGCCATGCTTCCCATCCCTGCCCTATTGGCATTGTGCTTGGCAGCCAAGGGACCTGTTTCGACTGATGGAATGTGAAAAGATGTGACAATCACCATATTCAATCAGGAGCTATAAATGAATTCCTGAAATTTGGTTTTGTGCTCTTCAGCCTCTGTCGTCTATCATGAGAGTAGCATACCCACTGAGTGGCTGGTCCTTGAGAACACAAGGGGAGAGAGCCCAGCCCAGCCCAGGAGAGCCATGGGTGACCTTTGGCACAGATACAATATAAGCTAGAAACCTACAGCTCTTGGATTTGGGAATTGTTTGTTGCTGCAGCAAAAGCTGATTATGACATTTCCAAAATTTTAGTGACCCCAGAAAGTGACTTACCATCTCTGAATGTCTTACTCTATCATTGGGGAAGTTGAACTAAATGACACCAAACTCCTTCTTGGTTCAAAAGTGTTTGTTCTTTTAAAGACTGTGTTGCTGTTCTATCATATAATGTTGTTTGGGAATTCAAGCAAGTTTTTTTTTTTTCTTTCCAAAGATACAGATAAATAAGACAACTTCAACTTAGCCAAACTCTAGCCTGGCAGTTAACAGTACCAAACTAGGACAAGGCCAAAGTGCAAAGACCTGAGGTGGTTTAAGTTGCTGCAGCAGAACTTCTATTCTGAAGACCCTGAGATTTAAAAAAAAAAAAAAAAAATCTATAAAGCACAAACCCGCCGCATTCAGCTGCTCCCGTTATTTATATGAGCATTTCCCGATTCAAATTGCATGCTCAAATCAAATTTTCCTGGTTTATGCCTTCTTCAGCAATTACTTAAAGGCAGTTTACCTCTCTCTGGAGGAATACAGCAGAAAGGCCTATAGACAAAATATCTTTGACTCAGGGAGAGATAAATGCACTCTAGGCCTGGTGCTGCAGAAGGCACTTTGCCTACGGAGGTGAACACAGATGAGCCTCCTGGCTGTTTTTCAGCCCAGCTGATAGGGACACATTCTCCAAGGAGGAGGGGAAGGCCCACAGAAATTGAAGGAGAGAGGTAAGCCTTGGGGATGGGGAGGAAGAAACTAACTTATCTTCATGGAGTTTCTTTTGTGGGGGTCCTGTAGTTTGGATGTGGTTAGTCTCCCTCAACTCACGTTGAAATGTGATGCCCAGTGGGGTAGTATCGGCAAGTGGGGCCTAGTGGGAGGTGTTTGGATCATGGGGATGGATCTCCTGCGAATAGATTAATGTCCCTCTCAAGAATGAGTAAGCTCCTACTCTCTCAGGAATGGATTAGTTCACCTGAGAGTGGATTGTTAAAAAGAGCCTGGCCTCCTTGGTTTCTCTCTCTTGCTTTCTCTATCACCATGTAATCTCTTTGCATACACCCACTCCCCCACCACTTTCTGCCATGAATTGCAGATGCCGATGCCTAATTTTGGACTTTCCAGCCACCAGGATCGTAAGCCAAATAATCATCTTTTCTGTATAAATTACCCAATCTCAGATATTCCATTATAGCAACACAAGGGGGACTAAGACAAGGGGTAGCAGGCCAACAGCTGAAAGCTGCTCCCACTCCCATGAGATTGAAAAAAGTCAAAGGTACACAGGGAACACATAATCATTTTTGTACCAAAAAGTTTCTGGGCCCTCCAAGATTTACCTTAACCAAGATGAACCTACCACAAAACAATGCAACATTCAAAACCTATGTTCAGTGTGGCATCAGCTTGCCTTTAATTCACTTTTCCCCATTTGGGAGGATTCCCTCATCTGCCATCAAAGAAGCATCATTTGTTCATTTGTCTTCCATTTGATTAATTTCCTTAGTCACTAATTCTCCTTTACGCTTCTTTCTTCATTCAGTTATTCAACTTGATGGTCCTTCTCTTGATTTGACTGCCTGACATCTGCTACTTTTTCTTTTAATAACAGCACCCTGGCTTTATTTTGGGAGACAGTTCTCCACTGTTCCCACCACATATGAAAGAGGTGAAGGTGCCCCATAATCCATTTCCTCCTCTGTAGAATCAGATGCACAACATAGACCTGACCAAACAGAATGCCATATTGTCATGGCCAGAGTGATCGGTTTGAGGATAGATAGACATATGCCCCAAGCCTACCCAAGGGAACCCTCCCTGGAACTTTTGCCAGAATTATTAGAAAAAAAAAATCCAGGGGCGGAGCAAGATGGCCGAATAGGAACAGCTCCAGTCTCCAACTCCCAGCACGAGCGACACAGAAGACCAGGGATTTCTGCATTTTCAACTGAGGTACTGAGTTCATCTCACTAGGGAGTGCCGGACAATCGGTGCTGGTCAGCTGCTGCAGCCCGACCAGCGAGAGCTGAAGCAGGGTGAGGCATCGCCTCACCTGGGAAGCGCAAGGGGGAAGGGAATCCCTTTTCCTAGCCAGGGGAACTGAGACACACAACACCTGGAAAATCGGGTAACTCCCACCCCAATACTGCGCTTTAAGGAAACGGGCACACCAGAAGATTATATCCCACACCTGGCCGGGAGGGTCCCACGCCCACGGAGCCTACCTCATTGCTAGCACAGCAGTCTGTGATCTACCCGCAAGGCAGCAGCCAGGCTGGGGGAGGGGCGCCTGCCATTGCTTAGGCTTAAGTAGGTAAACAAAGCCGCTGGGAAGCTCGAACTGCGTGGAGCTCACAGCAGCTCAAGGAAACCTGCCTGTCTCTGTAGACTCCACCTCTGGGGACAGGGCACAGTAAACAATAACAAACACAGCAGAAACCTCTACAGATGCAAACGACTCTGTCTGACAGCTTTGAAGAGAGCAGTGGATCTCCCAACACGGAGGTTGAGATCTGAGAAGGGACAGACTCCCTGCTCAAGTGGGTCCCTGACCCCTGAGTAGCCTAACTGGGAGTCATCTCCCACTAGGGGCAGTCTGACACCCCACAACTCACAGGGTGGAGTACTCCCCTGAGAGGAAGCTTCCAAAGCAAGAATCAGACAGGTACACTCGCTGTTCAGAAATATTCTATCTTCTGCAGCCTCTGCTGCTGATACCCAGGCAAACAGGGTCTGGAGTGGACCTCAAGCAATCTCCAACAGACCTACAGCTGAGGGTCCTGACTGTTAGAAGGAAAACTATCAAACAGGAAGGACACCTACACCAAAACCCCATCAGTACGTCACCATCATCAAAGACCAGAGGCAGATAAAACCACAAAGATGGGGAAAAAGCAGGGCAGAAAAGCTGGAAATTCAAAAAATAAGAGCACATCTCCTCTGGCAAAGGAGCGCAGCTCATCGCCAGCAACGGATCAAAGCTGGACGGAGAATGACTTTGACGAGATGAGAGAAGAAGGCTTCAGTCCATCAAACTTCTCAGAGCTAAAGGAGGAATTACGTACCCAGCGCAAAGAAACTAAAAATCTTGAAAAAAAAAAGTGGAAGAATTGATGGCTAAAGAATTGAATGCAGAGAAGGTCATAAACAAAATGAAAGAGATGAAAACCATGACACGAGAAATACGTGACAAACGCACAAGCTTCAGTAACCGACTCGATCAACTGGAAGAAAGAGTATCAGCGATTGAGGATCAAATGAATGAAATGAAGCGAGAAGAGAAACCAAAAGAAAAAAGAAGAAAAAGAAATGAACAAAGCCTGCAAGAAGTATGGGATTATGTAAAAAGACCAAATCTACGTCTGATTGGGGTGCCTGAAAGTGAGGGGGAAAATGGAACCAAGTTGGAAAACACTCTTCAGGATATCATCCAGGAGAACTTCCCCAACCTAGTAGGGCAGGCCAACATTCAAATCCAGGAAATACAGAGAACGCCACAAAGATACTCCTCGAGAAGAGCAACTCCAAGACACATAATTGCCAGATTCACCAAAGTTGAAATGAAGGAAAAAATCTTAAGGGCAGCCAGAGAGAAAGGTCGGGTTACCCACAAAGGGAAGCCCATCAGACTAACAGCAGATCTCTCGGCAGAAACTCTTCAAGCCAGAAGAGAGTGGGGACCAATATTCAACATTCTTAAAGAAAAGAATTTTAAACCCAGAATTTCATATCCAGCCAAACTAAGTTTCATAAGTGAAGGAGAAATAAAATCCTTTACAGATAAGCAAATGCTTAGAGATTTTGTCACCACCAGGCCTGCCTTACAAGAGACCCTGAAGGAAGCACTAAACATGGAAAGGAACAACTGGTACCAGCCATTGCAAAAACATGCCAAAATGTAAAGACCACCAAGGCTAGGAAGAAACTGCATCAACTAACGAGCAAAATAACCAGTTAATATCATAATGGCAGGATCAAGTTCACACATAACAATATTAACCTTAAATGTAAATGGACTAAATGCTCCAATTAAAAGACACAGACTGGCAAACTGGATAAAGAGTCAAGACACATCAGTCTGCTGTATTCAGGAGACCCATCTCACATGCAGAGACATACATAGGCTCAAAATAAAGGGATGGAGGAAGATTTACCAAGCAAATGGAGAACAAAAAAAAGCAGGGGTTGCAATACTAGTCTCTGATAAAACAGACTTTAAACCATCAAAGATCAAAAGAGACAAAGAAGGCCATTACATAATGGTAAAGGAATCAATTCAACAGGAATAGCTAACTATCCTAAATATATATGCACCCAATACAGGAGCACCCAGATTCATAAAGCAAGTCCTTAGAGACTTACAAAGAGACTTAGACTCCCATACAATAATAATGGGAGACTTCAACACTCCACTGTCAACATTAGACAGATCAATGAGGCAGAAAGTTAACAAGGATATCCAGGAATTGAACTCATCTCTGCAGCAAGCAGACCTAATAGACATCTATAGAACTCTCCACCTCAAATCAACAGAATATACATTCTTCTCAGCACCACATTGCACTTACTCCAAAATTGACCACATAATTGGAAGTAAAGCACTCCTCAGCAAACGTACAAGAACAGAAATTATAACAAACTGTCTCTCAGACTACAGTGCAATCAAACTAGAACTCAGGACTAAGAAACTCAATCAAAACCGCTCAACTACATGGAAACTGAACAACCTGCTCCTGAATGACTACTGGGTACATAACGAAATGAAGGCAGAAATAAAGATGTTCTTTGAAACCAGTGAGAACAAAGATACAACATACCAGAATCTCTGGGACACATTTAAAGCAGTGTGTAGAGGGAAATTTATAGCACTAAATGCCCACAAGAGAAAGCAGGAAAGATCTAAAATTGACACTCTAACATCGCAGTTAAAAGAACTAGAGAAGCAAGAGCAAACACATTCGAAAGCTAGCAGAAGGCAAGAAATAACTAAGATCAGAGCAGAACTGAAGGAGATAGAGACACAAAAAACCCTCCAAAAAATCAATGAATCCAGGAGTTGGTTTTCTGAAAAGATCAACAAAATTGACAGACCGCTAGCAAGACTAATAAAGAAGAAAACAGAGAAGAATCAAATTGACGCAATAAAAAATGATAAAGGGGATATCACCACCGACCCCACAGAAATACAAACTACCATCAGAGAATACTATAAACACCTCTACGCAAATAAACTGGAAAATCTAGAAGAAATGGATAATTTCCTGGACACTTACACTCTTCCAAGACTAAACCAGGAAGAAGTTGAATCCCTGAATAGACCAATAGCAGGCTCTGAAATTGAGGCAATAATTAATAGCCTACCAACCAAAAAAAGTCCAGGACCAGATGGATTCACAGTCGAATTCTACCAGAGGTACAAGGAGGAGCTGGTACCATTCCTTCTGAAACTATTCCAAACAATAGAAAAAGAGGGAATCCTCCCTAATTCATTTTATGAGGCCAACATCATCCTGATACCAAAGCCTGGCAGAGACACAACAAAAAAAGAGAATTTTAGACCAATATCCCTCATGAACATCGATGCAAAAATCCTCAATAAAATACTGGCAAACCGGATTCAGCAACACATCAAAAAGCTTATCCACCATGATCAAGTGGGCTTCATCCCTGGGATGCAAGGCTGGTTCAACATTCGCAAATCAATAAACATAATCCAGCATATAAACAGAACCAAAGACAAGAACCACATCATTATCTCAATAGATGCAGAAAAGGCTTTTGACAAAATTCAACAGCCCTTCATGCTAAAAACGCTCAATAAATTTGGTATTGACAGAACGTACCTCAAAATAATCAGAGCTATTTATGACAAACCCACAGCCAATATCATACTGAATGGGCAAAAACTGGAAAAATTCCCTTTGAAAACTGGCACAAGACAGGGATGCCCTCTCTCACCACTCCTATTCAACATAGTGTTGGAAGTTCTGGCTAGGGCAATCAGGCAAGAGAAAGAAATCAAGGGGATTCAGTTAGGAAAAGAAGAAGTCAAATTGTCCCTGTTTGCAGATGACATGATTGTATATTTAGAAAACCCCATTGTCTCAGCCCAAAATCTCCTTCAGCTGATAAGCAACTTCAGCAAAGTCTCAGGATACAAAATTAATGTGCAAAAATCACAAGCATTCTTATACACCAGTAACAGTCAAACAGAGAGCCAAATCAGGAATGAACTTCCATTCACAATTGCTTCAAAGAGAATAAAATACCTAGGAATCCAACTTACAAGGGATGTAAAGGACCTCTTCAAGGAGAACTACAAACCACTGCTCAGTGAAATCAAAGAGGACACAAACAAATGGAAGAACATACCATGCTCATGGATAGGAAGAATCAATATCGTGAAAATGGCCATACTGCCCAAGGTAATTTATAGATTCAATGCCATCCCCATCAAGCTACCAATGAGCTTCTTCACAGAATTGGAAAAAACTGCTTTAAAGTTCATATGGAACCAAAAAAGACCCCGTATCTCCAAGACAATCCTAAGTCAAAAGAACAAAGCTGGAGGCATCACGCTACCTGACTTCAAACTATACTACAAGGCTACAGTAACCAAAACAGCATGGTACTGGTACCAAAACAGAGATATAGACCAATGGAACAGAACAGAGTCCTCAGAAATAATACCACACATCTACAGCCATCTGATCTTTGACAAACCTGAGAGAAACAAGAAATGGGGAAAGGATTCCCTATTTAATAAATGGTGCTGGGAAAATTGGCTAGCCATAAGTAGAAAGCTGAAACTGGATCCTTTCCTTACTCCTTATACGAAAATTAATTCAAGATGGATTAGAGACTTAAATGTTAGACCTAATACCATAAAAATCCTAGAGGAAAACCTAGGTAGTACCATTCAGGACATAGGCATGGGCAAAGACTTCATGTCTAAAACACCAAAAGCAACGGCAGCAAAAGCCAAAATTGACAAATGGGATCTCATTAAACTAAAGAGCTTCTGCACAGCAAAAGAAACTACCATCAGAGTGAACAGGCAACCTACAGAATGGGAGAAAATTTTTGCAATCTACTCATCTGACAAAGGGCTAATATCCAGAACCTACAAAGAACTCAAACAAATTTACAAGAAAAAAACAAACAACCCCATCAAAAAGTGGGCAAAGGATATGAACAGACATTTCTCAAAAGAAGATATTCATACAGCCAACAGACACATGAAAAAATGCTCATCATCACTGGCCATCAGAGAAATGCAAATCAAAACCACAATGAGATACCATCTCACACCAGTTAGAATGGTAATCATTAAAAAGTCAGGAAACAACAGGTGCTGGAGAGGATGTGCAGAAATAGGAACACTTTTACACTGTTGGTGGGATTGTAAACTAGTTCAACCATTATGGAAAACAGTATGGCGATTCCTCAAGGATCTAGAACTAGATGTACCATATGACCCAGCCATCCCATTACTGGGTATATACCCAAAGGATTATAAATCATGCTACTATAAAGACACATGCACACGGATGTTTATTGCGGCACTATTCACAATAGCAAAGACTTGGAACCAACCCAAATGTCCATCAGTGACAGACTGGATTAAGAAAATGTGGCACATATACACCATGGAATACTATGCAGCCATAAAAAAGGATGAGTTTGTGTCCTTTGTAGGGACATGGATGCAGCTGGAAACCATCATTCTTAGCAAACTATCACAAGAACAGAAAACCAAACACCGCATGTTCTCACTCATAGGTGGGAACTGAACAATGAGATCACTTGGACTCGGGAAGGGGAACATCACACACCGGGGCCTATCATGGGGAGGGGGGAGGGGGGAGGGACTGCACTGGGAGTTATACCTGATGTAAATGACGAGTTGATGGGTGCTGACGAGTTGATGGGTGCAGCACAGCAACATGGCACAAGTATACATATGTAACAAACCTGCACGTTATGCACATGTACCCTAGAACTTAAAGTATAATAATAAAAAAAAAAAAAAGAAAAAAAAATCCAATAACTCATTGTGAATTAAATGAATCAAGCCAGGAAGGATTAACATAGATAAAATATCCCTAGTTACTGAAACATATAGTGGAAAAAAGAGTCAAGGTAGTTAGCTCTGAATCTACCACTTACTAACTTGGAAGACCTTGGACACATCATCTTGATGAATATGTCTTTGTAGTCACGATAATGACTACTCTTCGTGGGTAAGGGTCTGTGAATAGGCCCCACCCACTCTCCTATCCAGGTGGCTAGAGGCAAAGAACTTTAAGATGATGGAGTTGCCACCGGGTGTGGTGGGTCATGCCTGTAATCCCAGCATGTTGGGAGGCCAAGGTGGGTGGATCACCTGAGTTTGGAAGTTCGAGCCCAGGCTGGCCAAAATGGTGAAACCCCGTCTCTACTAAAAATACAAAAAAAAAAAAAGTAGTTGGACCTGGTGGTGGGTGCCTATAATCCCAGCTACTTGGGAGGCTGAGGCAGGAGAATTTCTTGAACACAAGAGGCGGAGGTTGTAGTGAGTCGAGATCATGCCATTGCACTCCAGCCTGAGCAACGGAGTAAGACTCTGACTCAAAAAAAAAAAAAAAAAGACAGATTTGTACAATGGAAACATCCCAGATCCCTGAGTCACTGTTCAAGGAGAAAAGCCAAGGACAGATTCCTAAACCACCTCTGACTTTGATGTGAAAGAGACATGTCTTTGTTACATTAAATTAGAAATGTGGTGATTTGGTTTACTGCCACACAGCAAGCCTAACTAATATAACAAGCATAGGTTCAATTGTTCACAGACACCTGAAAGATAACACAGATACCATGGCTTTATGACATGAAGCCATTTTGTCAAAACATGACTTTGAATGGTGTCTTCTGCCAAGACATGACTTTGAATGGGCAGGTGTCTAGCAACAGAGGAAGCAGATGCTCTTTCTGCTGACCAGCATCTTATTTCCAACGTGCTCCAGTGGTTCGTGAGAACAAGAATATCTGAAATTGGGATTGGTCCTATAGTTCACCATGAGTATGTGGTGATTATAAAATAATCTCAGTGTGGAAAAGATAAGGACCAAGAATTCAACCATGGAAATGGGTAAATGTGGACAAACCACCTAAGACAATGGCATGCTGAAAAGAGGGCAGTAGAGATGAGTCAGATTTAAGAAGCTATAAAAATCTAGAAAGAGAAGATAAATCCAATAACAGGAATGGCAGTATCTGCTGCAATGGAGGAAATAAAGGCATAATGATTGAAATCATAAGCTTTGGAATTAGTTTAATGCAACAAGGATTAAATGCAAAGATTTAATACAACTGTGTTTGAATTCCATTTCTGCTACTGACGAGCTGCATAATCTTGAGCAAGTCACTTTATCTCTCAGCCTGAATTTTCTCATCTGAAATATGAGGATTAAGACATTCCTTACCCTACCTCATGGAGTACTGAAAGGGTGAAACTAAATGATCCATGTAAAGTGCTTAGTACACAGTAAGAGTTCAATAAATTATCATAATGATATTGGCATTGTAAAAGAAAGCATGAACAAAGAGGGATATCTGGAAGAGAGGAAGAAATTAAAAGGAGAAAGAGGGTGGTAGGGTCGTTAGGGTGGGAGCCAAGGGCCATCACCAATGAAAAAAAGGGCAGAAACAAAGAATTGGCACCATCATTTAGCACTTTATTTTATTATCTTTGAATTATAATAGCTTTGATTTGGCAATTGCAAAAAGTATAGGTTTTTAAACTGGACTTGCCTTTAGTTAAAATAAAGGCAAATAAATTTTTAAAACATAAATGCTATATTTCACAAGAAAACAGTTGCATATTATCAAAAGGAAGAAGATTACTATTAAACCACATAACATTTGTGGGACATTAAAGGAAATTTTCTTCCTCTGTAGAGCATTGTACAATGATGCTTTTATGAAAAATAAAATATCTTCACCAGAAATAAAAGCACCTATCAGATAGGAGATGATACTTACACAAGAACAGAGGCAGCGAGCCCTCACTGCAGAAACAAGACTGAAATCCACAGAGGTGGTGAGAGAGAAGCATGAGCACCTAGAGAGAATGTAGCAGAGGGAAGAAACAAAGAAAATGAAAACAGTCTTCATGCCAGTAGTGTGTGAACTCCAGAAAGAGAGGAAGTCCAGGAGGAGATAAAGAATAGAGATAGAGATAAGAGGGGAAAGTAAAACACAGGAAGTCAAAGGAGGAGAGCTAAGTCCAAAGGAAACTTTGAAAGGTTGACTAAAACACAGAGACGTTGGAGAAGCATAGCCTAACACAGAAACAAGCACTGGAAATAGCTTAAATACACAAAACAGGAGAATTTGTAATGACTGCATGGGTTTCTGAATTCCCAAAAGCTCTAGAAACCAAGTTTTTTAGAATTAAGGTTGGCACAAATTCATTTGGCAACAAAACTTGACCTGAACTGACATGAGGTTATTTATGTCCTTTATTTATCTCACATCACACCTAGCATGAACATCCACATTTTTAACTGCAGTAATAAGCTGACCAGGAATTGCTACTGCAGACCCCACTGGAAGTGGGATGTTGTAGAATGTATAGTTTATGCACCACATTACCTTTCTAATTTCCATAACATTCTGAATTTTAAAACATGTGGCCCCAAGGGTTTCCAATCAAGAATTTTGAGCTTATATTAGAAGATACAAAGCTGGGCACAGTGGCTCATCTTCATAATCCCAGCTCTTTAAGAGACTGAGGTTGGAGGATTGTCTGAGGTCACCAGCCTGCACAACATAGCAAGACCTCATCTCTACAAAATAAAAACTTAGCTAGGCATGATGGTGCACATCTGCAGTCCCAGCACTTCAAGGGCTAAGAGTCCTCAACCTTCAAGGGTTGATGCAGGAAGATTCGCTTGAGCCCAGGAGTTCGAGGCTGCAATGAGTTATGATCACATCACTGCACTTCAGCCTGGGAGACAGAGAAAGAGATCCTGTCTCTAAACAACAAACATGACAATGATAATGATGATGATGAAGACAATGATGACACAGGACTAGACTGAAAAGAGATACTTATTTCTAATGAAGTTAACAAAACCTGCCATCTCTTGAGTATATAGCACTTACAATACCAGGTGCTATAGACTCAATATTTCATTTAATCCTCACACTATATCAGGTTTCATTTTACTTATTTATTTTGTAGACATGGCAAGTGAGGTTTGGAGAATTGAAGTAATTTGCACCCCCATACCCTGTTTATACAAAGCTAGCAAGGGGCAGAATTTAGGATTTGAACCCAGTTATGTGACTTTAGAGCATGAACACCTACTAGGTCATGCTGCTAAAACCATGCCTCACAGGGTTAAAGAAACCAGTGACTAACAGAAATCTTGAGCTTATCTTGCAGGAATGAGATAGAGTTTGCTACAATCCCCCCAGCTTACAAAATCAACTGAAACAGGTTGGAACCAATACGGCTGACTGGAGCCTGCAGAGAACAAACTTGCTCACCAAATGAGTAATCTTTTGAGGTCACAGTCCGAATTTTCACCGCATATTTCGTACCAACTCCCTCCAAATTTGCACATGCAACTCATGAAATGTGAAGAGGCGATGGCACGCCCAAGGGACTTTCTAAACACCCCTTCCTGTCAGTCAATCACTGCCGAGCCCTAAAACCCCACCCCTAACATCGCTTCTCTAAGTCTGCAGCTGTAAGGCCAGTACCGGGAGACAGACTTGAGCATGACTCTGTTTCTCTGCTTGGCCACCTAGCAATAACCCTTTCTTGCTACAAAAATCTGGTGCTTTGGTGTTTCGTTTTTAGTTGCATAGGCAAAAGGACCCACTTTAGTTCAACGACACTACCTCCCCATTAGCTGCAAGGAAAGAAAAGACGTAAGGGTTTCTTGGGCCCTCACCGCATAAGCCATTCCCAGATATGATCTTGTATAATCTTCAAAGTAATTCAATGAAGTCATATGATTACTGTCCCTCTAAGGAGTTGAACAACTTGTCCAGGGTCTCATTATTAACCGGTCAGACATCAAACCACTTTTCTCCCCACTAACTATAATGATTTCAAAAGAGAGTGTATGAGAGTCTTGTTTAAAGGAAGAGAAAGTTGAGGGAATCACTTTCTTTAGGATAAACATTCTGGCCAGGCGCAGTGGCTCACGCCTGTAATCCCAGCACTTTGGGAGACCAAGGCAGGTGGATCACAAGGTCAAGAGATGGAGACAATCCTAGCCAACATGGTGAAATCCTGTCTCTGCTAAAAATACAAAAATTAGCTGAGTGTGGTTGCGTGTGCCTGTAGTCCCAGCTACTTGGGAGGCTGAGGCAGGAGAATCGCTAGAACCTGGGAGGCAGAAGTTGCCGTGAGCTGAGATCACGCCACTGCACACCAGCCTGGTGACAGAGTGAAACTCTGTCTTAAAAAAAAAGAACAAATATTCCCCACAATGGGCCCGGCACAACGGCTCAGGCCTGTAATCCCAGCACTTTGGGAAGCCAAGGTGGGCAGATCACTTGAGGTCAGGAGTTTGAGACAACCTGGCCTACATGGTGAAAACCCATCTCTACTAAAAATACAAAAACTAGCTGGGTGTGATGGTAGGCACCTGTAATCCCAGCTACTCAGGAAGCTGAGGCAAGAGAATCCCTTGAACCTGAGAGACAGAAGTTGCAGTGAGCCAAGATCATGCCACTGCACTCCAGTCTGAGTGACAGTGCAAGACCCCGTCTCAAAAAAAAAAAAAAAAAAAAAGGCTTATGGCAGTTGTGGTGCCAGGGATGGTTTTGGAGGGGGGAATAGTTTGTTCCCCCATAATCCCCATTAGCAAATCTCCCATCCCTTGATATGGACAACTGATATTTTCTCATTCTTAGGTAAGGAAATGTCCCTTTAGCCCAAACCTCCCTTCCAACTCAACTCCTAAGTTCATCCTTTTTAGAGATTCTGAAATTAGGTAACAAAAATACAAAAGCTAAAAATTGTATCATAATGAGGAGAAAGTGTGCAGGAGGGTAAAATATATAACCAAAGAGAATGAGGGAATAAAACAGATGATGATAGTAAAATAGTGAAAATTCAACAAGGAATTTATATACAAAATCTGTGAACATTCTATCAAATATAATGAAGGAAGAGAATCTGAAAACACTTTATAATTTTGCAAAACCATGCGAGACTCAAATGAACAAGAGATGATATGAAGTCCCAAGAGCGAGGTCTGTGTCCTGCCTTTATCCTGTCGTAGTTTGATCTCTAACTTCTGTGAATTTAATTAAATACTTTCTGTTTCTTGCAACCAAACAACCCTTAGCTCTATAGTATATGGTATCGGTGCGTAGGTGTGTGTACACAACATGTAGAAGGAAATACTGTGAACTTTTATGCTGTGTTGGTATTTCTAACCAGGCAATAGGTGGAACATTTTGAACATGTTTTTGAGCATGTTTATGTGTCTGAATACTCCAAAACAACACATTTGCTTTGTGCTCTAAATATAGCAACATCTACTTCCTTCTCCACATGTTGGCTAAGGCACAATATTTTGTCTGTAAAGATATCCCATTTCCAATGTTTTGAATACTTCCTTTGGTTTCAACAGTTTGGCAACAGTGTTTTTAAGGATTTAATGTAGGTATCACTCAGGATAAGGTTGTTGAGGGTAGCACAACAAATATGCCTAATGTCACTCATTTGAAACAACAAATTTCAGCCATCGTTGTGAGATTAAAAAAATTAAAATAAAACAAAAGTTTATCTCTTGCTCAATGTCCATCCTACAGTTTGGTCAGGGAGGCTGAAGTAATCAACACATATGACTGGATGTCACAGTAACCAAGCAGGCAGATGAGCAATTCAAAAGTGTGGTCTCAGAAGGGCACTCACTTCCAATACCTGAAAGGTTAGAAAGGGCGGGGTGAGGGGGGAAAGACACAGGGACAAGAACAGTTGGAATATGTATAAATGGTAACCTTACCAGTAACTAGATTCTCTCAAGTTACAGTGAACAAGGATGAACTTGGAAATATTTATTTTATGTATAATTCTAAACTCTAAACTCAAGGTGAAAGAAATATCACTTTCTTTATGAAACCAGCCCAATTATCTCATAGAACTGATATTTATGGTTCTTTGAATAAATGTAGAAATTGACATTCCTAGTCTTAAAACTTGAGAAACTTCCATTTACCATATCTGAGTTCCTTTCTCAGGAAACTGACCATGAGGGCTCCCAGGTAGTATCAAGAAACTGAAACTTACCAGGTCACTGCAGTGAGACACCAGACCCCTCGTCTGTCATGATTGCCTAACCAACCAACTGCTATCAATTCCTCCCTAATTCATATTTTCCCACACTAGTTCCTGTTGACTATGCCTCTTCCTTACCCCCTCCCTAGTTCCTATTTTCCCACATGTAGTTACATTTACTCCCTGCTGTATAAACCCCTAATTGTAGTCAGATGGGGTGATGGATATTGGATTTGTCTCCTGTCTCCTGGGTGACATAGCCCATATTAAAAAATCTTTCTTCCCTTGTAATACTTATTGTCTCCATGAGTTGCTTTCTGTACAGCAAGAAACTGGATCTTGGGCAAACCCCTGGTGTTTGATAACAAAATTCTGGCGCGATGACTCAGATTGCATTAGTCAAAGTCCCTCTGACTCTGAGCCACCATCCCTATGAACTTGCATGAAGTTTAGCCTCAGTCAGATGCAGAGTAAATACAGTTTCATGTCATCGTAGGCAATAGAAAGTGTCTACCTAAACCTCAGTCCACTTGGCTGTCACCAGTGTATACTCTGCTTCAGTCTACATGGTGCCTTCAATCCAAGTGGCTCTGCAGTGTACGGGTCAGGCCTGGGGCCTGGGGATCCTTGGCAGACCTAGGTCCCCCAGTCTTCCTGGGAGCATCTTTCCCTTGAGGTCTTGCCACCTTCCAGGAACATTCCCAGAGAGCAGGGCTCAGTCTCCATCACTCTCTGAACATACAGACTCCTTTCCCTCTCAGTCTCAAGGAACCTCTCCTCCTCCCTCTCTGCTCCTGCAAAGCCCCTCTTCTCTCTGGGATGGCTAGCAGCAATGGACAGTGATTTCTACCAAACATAGGAAACCCCATCACCTTTGGACTACTTCTGCTTATGACAGCTAAAAATCCTGAACAATGAGATAAAAGAGCAAGACACAAGTATATTGGGTAGAAAGCACTTCAAAAGGAGGAAACTGAAGGACAGACACCCTGAGGTGGGGGTAGAGGCCAGTGTGCCTTGAACAGTGTGAGTAAAGAAAGGATTGGTAGAGGACAAGAACCAATTAGTAACTGAGCCCAAACCATGCAAAACAGGAGATAATCCCAAAAATAATGACTACCATTTATACAGTGCTTACTAACTACATGTTGGGACCATTCTAACTTCTCTATAGGGTGGCAGTAATATTCTCTCCATTTCACAGATGAGAAAATTAAAGAGTCAGAATGGTATGACCAATTGCTTGGACAAGTGGCAAAATCAGGACTCACACTCAGGCAGATGACTCCAGAATCTGAACACTGAAATACTGCACCATACTGCCCATCAAGGCAAAAAAATCAGAAAAATGCAGAGAGAATCAAGAGTGAGAAGATAAGCCACAGAATGAGAGAAAAGATTTGCAAAAGACGTATCTCATAAAGGTCTAGCATCTAAAATATGCGAAGCATCCTTAAAACTCAAAAATGAGACAACAAACAACCCCATTTTAAATGGGCAAAAGACCTGAACAGGCACCTCACAAAGATATACAGATAGAAAATTAGCATAAGAAAAGATGCC
Organism: Chlorocebus sabaeus; assembly: GCF_047675955.1. Lineage (NCBI taxonomy): Eukaryota > Metazoa > Chordata > Mammalia > Primates > Cercopithecidae > Chlorocebus > Chlorocebus sabaeus. Next base: position 16,996,222 of record NC_132908.1, read on the forward strand.
ACCATCATATGTTATTAGGAAGCTGCAAATTCAAACAACCATGACACATCACTACACACCTATTAGAATGGCCAAAATCTAAAACACTGAAAACACCAAATGCTGGTGAGGATGTGGAGCAACAGGAATTGTCATTCATTGCTAATGGGAATGCAAAATGGTACAGGCACTTTTGGAAGACAGTTTGGAGGTTTCTTACAAAACTAAACATACCTTACAAAATGACCCAGAAATTGTACTCTTTGGTATATTTACTCAAATAGATTGAAAGCTTACATCCACACAAAAACCCACACACAGATATTTATAGCCTCTTCCTTCATAATTGCCAAAACTTGGAAGCAACCAAGATGCCCTTCAGTAGGTGAATGGATAATCCATGTACATCTAGAGAATGCAATGTTATTCAGTATTAAAAAGAAATGAGCTATCAAGTCATAAAAAGCATGGAGGAATGTTAAATGCATATTACTAAGCGAAAGAAGCCAACCTGAAAAGGCTGTGTTCTGTATGACTCCAACTCTGTGACATTCTGGAAAAATCAAAATGATGGAGACAGTAAAAGGATCAGAGATTGCCAGAGATTGAGGGGAGGGAGGAAGAGAGGAATGGTTGGATCCCAGAGGATTTTTAGGACAGTAAAACTACTCTGTATGTTGTTATAATGGTAGATACATGTCATTAAGCATTTGTCAAAATCCATTGAATGAACAACAGCAAGAGTGAACCCTAATGTAAACTTGGTCTTTGGATGATAATGATGTGTCAATGCAGATTTATCAATGACAACAAATGTACCATTCTGTGGGGATGTTGATAATGAGGGAGGCTATGCATGTGAGGAAGCAGGGGGTATGTGAGAAGTCTCTATTATCTTCCACTCAGTTCTGCTGCAAACCTAAAGGTGCCTTAAAAAATAAAGTATGTTTAAAATAGTAATAACAATTTAAAAGAGGAGATAGGGAGGAACCTGGCTGCCTGGTGGCAGGAGAAAAAGGTGAAATATGGGGAGATCGATGCTGATTCATTTTTTAAAAATCTTTCTACATAAGGGTGCATGCATTGATTTATCAAATATTTATTGTGTGCCGTGCTGGGTATTACTTTATTTATTTATTTATTTATTTATTTATTTATTTATTTATTTATTTTTGAGACAGTCTTGCTCTGTTGCCCAGGCTGGAGTGCAGTGGCGCAATATTGGTTCACTGCAACCTCCACCTCTGGGGTTCAAGTGATTCTGATGCCTCAGCCTCCCAAATAGCTGGGATTACAGGCATGTGCCACCATGCCCGGCTAATTTTTGTATTTTTAGTAGAGACAAGGTTTTGCTATGTTGGCCAGGCTGGTCATGAACTCCTGACCTTGTGATCTGCCCCACTCAGCCTCCCAAAGTGCTGGGATTACAAGCATGAGCCACCGTGCCCAGCCAAGTGCTGGTTACTATAATCAACAATGGTGATAAATTAGGAAAGAAAACAGACAAGATTCCTAATAGGATGAACATATATCCCACTCCCTCTGAGCAATGTCTCATTCAAAACTTTCAGAAGGAGAACGTAATGGGTCTGATTAATCATAGTCCTGTGTTGAGATGGACTCTTACATGAGGCTACCTCATTGGCTACTTTTAGCTCAAGTGCTAGTCCCTGGCAGTCACCTATGGCCAGGGGGAAGCTTCACATAACACCAAATATGAAACAAATATGAAGTTCACATGAAACCTCAACAGGAGGGTCCAGAGGGACATGTCGACAGAGACGCACTTTACGTCTTAGAGACGCCACTCCAGGAACACTGTAATCTTAAAACTCAGTCTCAGTTCAAAATAATCAACAGTTACCCTACTCCGATTCCTAAAGGAGTTATTTGACAGGAACTCAAGGAGAAACATTAAATTTGAGAAGGAGAAAACCCCAGACAAAGAAACCTACAGTTACACAGAATTGGAGCAACCAACCCCGCAATTAGATTCAAGTTTCTTTACATCCAAGAGAAGGCTCTGTTAGCACTGGTTACGAGAGAGGCAATTCGGCCCAATCTCCAGCTTTCAGTACCATCTGCTGCCTTTGTGTGAAGTATTGTGATTTTGTACAAGTGAAGATATAAACAGGCCTCTAAAACGTTCCATTAATAAAGGAAATCAAAAGGCAAAGGAAATTTTTATCTGATTCCCTGGTTCTGATTTACTAGGCGTCAATGAACAAACAAGGCTCTTTGATGATGAGCGGAGGGTGATACTTTGAAATTGCTGTGCCCCTCCCGCCCCATCAGATCCCAAAAGGACTGTTTGGCTGGACAGGGGATTTGAGTGGCTCATGTTTCTGGCTGAATGATAATATTCTTGTTACTCTTTGGCTAGTGGAATCGGGTTTGGTTTGAGCAGCTAAGACCCCAAACAGTTTGTGTCACTAACAGTTTCTCAGCATAACTGGAATTCTTCCCTTCCATCTGTTGCTGGTTGATTATTTTATTATTGTCCATGATGTCATTATCTTTGCTGCTGTTGATTTGGCATAAACTAACACCATTCCCCCCACACCACGTGTGGCTTATGCAACACACTAAAAACACAGCTTGGACAGCTCGACTGATGGACACGCCTGAGTGTGAATCACTACGTCTGCTTTTCAGCAGTGGCTTCATGGCACATCCTCTCCTTGTGCCTCCTCTTCCTAAATATAATGCAGGGCCTTCTGAGCTTTGAGCACAAGGGAGAAAAATCCAGAGGTTCAATGATCCTTTTTGTAAATTTCTCATGAGCTTTGAGACATGAGAAGCTATACTGGTCTACGTTGGCTTGAGGCTTCATGGAGAAGAGAAATTGGCACTTGGCTGAGAGTTTCTGGGCACAAGAAGAACTGCTTTGGGAGCCTGGCACCCAAGTTCAATGCACGCAAGGCAGAGGGACTTCCTTACCATTGCAGCACAGGGGCACGACAGCAGCACAATGAAGGGACGACGGCACATTTGTAAACGACCCAAAGAGCCCGTGCGCCCATCAGAGTGGCAGGGAATCAGGGTTGTTATGGAAGACTGCAGCAAAAGTACAGCGGAGAGTTATCATGTTCAAATAAATGGTTTGCAGGAGACACATTTCAAAAAAAAAAAAAAAAAAAAAAAAGACCTGGGTGAAAAAAATCTAAGTGCTAGCACCCATTCTAGCACACATGAGACATCTCTGCAGGGCTCCTAAAAACACTGGGGTCCACCAGGAAGACGCAAAAGCTATAAGCCTGTATGGTCTGAACATATATCTCAAAATGACCTCATTTGTACCAAGAAGCTGGTGAGATCTGGGACATTTGGCATACCTAAAGTGATTTGGGTTACTCCCAGTAAATAATCAATATTTGTTAAAAGGAATAGGGGTAAGAAAATAATACAGAAGACAAAACCTGTTTCACCATATCACTATTCTTCCAAGATCCAGCCCTACTAAGGTGCCTTGGGTCCTCCTAACCCTATATTTCTATTTTACAACAAAAATTATCTTCTGTCCAGAAAGGAGTGTGAAAAACCAATCATACACATTTGCCAACTCAGTGCTGAAAAGTTACCTGCTCCGAGTATAGAATCTCTCGTGCAATCTTGGAAGAAGAAGGCAAGAAAACATGACTTCAAGACCCCATATCAGGCTGCCTGGGCAAAATGAAGCAGACTCTGAATCATCCCACCTGCTTTTAGCATCCTCCAGCTAATTCCAGCCTGAGTCCTGGGACTCCTGAGTTTAATGGGGCAAGTCCTATGGCTGACAGTCTTGATGTGGGCCACAACTGGGTCCCTCTGAATGCCAACACTGTCCTGGAGTAGGTGAAGGACTCTGTTTCAAGAGGACTGGGAACAGCAGGAGTATGCATCACAGTTGACAACCAAAATGCAACGTACAAAGGTTTGACATTAATGAAACTAAATTCTTCAGGATGAGAAAATCAGCCAGATGCCAACTAGTAGGTGGGAAACATAAGTTCTCACCACCCTAGAAGCATTAAATTAAGGTTGAGAGGCTGAACTTGGAATGCCAGCCAAGGCACCATCCTAGGAGGCTGAATCTGGAAATCAATTAAGGGGAAGGAAAAGATGGGAGCCCAGCCACATCCTTGCTGCAGCAGGGAGAGAGCAGGGTTTGACTGACGGTGCTATATTGAGCCCCCGTAGCATATGTGTGTCTTCATGTCTGTTTTCACTTCATGGAGGAAAATTGCTAGAGAGGAAAGAAAGGCCTAGACTAAGCAGAAAAAAAACTGTAACTGTTCACAAGAAAACTTCAGAGGAACCAGGGAAGCATGAATGGCAGTCTGGACGACAGCAAAAGGACTGCTCTTGTTCAGGAGGGGCTGTGACTATGTATTGATCCACCTACACTCTTGGGATACTTCCTTGGTGTCTAATACTTTGACAGTGGATGACGTAACAAGAGGAATTCCTTGTGGAGCAGGGAGGAAGTGGTTATGCTATTTGAAGATCAGCTTCAGAACCTCTTTAGATCTGTGCTCCTAACAACTGGGCTAGCGGGCCTTAGATAAGAAAAATTTGGAGTACAGGAATTCTCTCCTGGACTCTGGGAAGCTGACAAGGCATCATGGCTCTGGTCAAGAATCCAAGGTGCTTAAAGGCTCTGCTGTGCCCCTACCCCATCTGAGCAAAGCCTCAGGCCATTCCTGCACATGGTTTCCATGTTCTGTGTCATAGGACCTGAAACCAGTGTTGCATCTGATTGCACCAGGAATTAGCAACAGAGGCAAATACAGACATCCACTGGATGCAGCAGGGGAGACCAAGAGCCATGGAGTTGGCCCTGTGGGCTGCTGTATTCTGAAAAGGGATTATTCCATCAGCAGAGGATGTTGTGGGATACCACCCAGATCTTCTCTCAGGACTGAGGCTCACATTCCCCCAGCTGGTGGGAGTACTGGTAGCTAACAGATGTCAGCTCAGTCCATCTCTGAAAATCACCCTCAGTGAAAGAAGGCCACCTCACCTGCAGCCTAACCTCCCACCAAGGGCAGCTCATGTCCAATAACAGATCAATGTCAGAATATTAAGACCTGACCCTTTTGCTTGAAGGGGATAAATCTGAACACCATCCCAGCTCCAAAGCATCCCCATGGTATCGGCTGAGGCCTCTGTTAAGATGGCATCAAAGTCCAGCATCTCTTCCGCCCAGTCCCATTATCTGCACTCCACCTATACGCTGATCCCAAAAGCTCTCCCCCAGAAAAGTCCCTCTGGGCAAATCTGCACCTGAGAGCCTGTTTCCAGGAAGCCCAACCTAAGATGCCATTCAATCTGATCTTTTCTCCTAGGAAGGCTGACTTGATGAAGATATTCGGTTGGTGCAAAATTAATAGCAGTTTCTGTCATTAGGTTGGTGCAAAATTAATCATGGTTTCTGCCATGATGGCAGAAGTTAAGCAGACCTACTGAGGTCTAATTCCCTACTGGGTTTAAATCCTCATTCTGCACCTTTCTACCCATGTGACTTTGGGCAAGTGATTGGAACTGACAAGCCTCACTATTCACAATAGCAAAGACATGGAATTGACCTGCAAGCCTATCAATGACAGACTGGATAAAGAAAATGTGGTACCTATGCACCATGGAATACTATGCAGCCATAAAAAAGAATGGTTTCATGTTCTTTGCAGGGACATGGATGCAGCTGGAGGCCATTATCCTTAGCAAACTAACACAGGAACAGAAAACCCAATCCTGCATATTCTTACTTATCAAGTGGCAGCTCAATTACGAGAACACATAGACACATAGAGGGGAACCACACACACTGGGGCCTTTTGGAGGATGAAGAATGGGAGGAGGAAGAGGATCAGGAAAAATGACTAATGGATACTAGGCTTAATACCTGGGTGGTGAATAGCTTGTACAAGAAACACCCATGACACAATTTCACCTGTGTAACGAACCTGCACTTGTACTCCTGAACTTAAAAATAAAAGTTAAAAAACAAACAAACAAAAAGCACCAGCCAGGTGTGGTAGCTCACACCTGTAAACATAGCACTTTGGGAAGCTGAGGCGAAAGGATTGCTTGAGGCCAAGAGTTCAAGACCAACCTGGCAAACACAGTAAGACTCCATCTCTAATTTAAAAAAATAAAAAAATTATTGTATTTAAAAAAAGAATTGACAGACCCCGATGTCTTCATCTGTATAACGGTGGTGGGAGGCGGGGGCAGGATGGCACAGTTACTAAGAAACATAGTCAGACAGGTCAGACTCTGGTATATACAGAAATAGAATCCTGGGCAAGTTTCTTCACCTCCCTGAGCCTATTACATCACCTGCAAAAGTGGAAGATAATAGAATGTTCCTCATAGCATTATACAGGGATAAATGAGATCATCCTTGCAACATTCCTAACATGGCAGCTACTGTATTTTCTGTAGCTTTAACTCTGGTTAAAATGCCCAGAGTGGTATTACAAAATTGGTGTTGGTTTTTTAAATTGTTTCTTTAGTGGAAAGGAGTAAGGTCAAGACTTAACATCCCTAGGGACAGCCCAGAATCCTCTTGCTGCTTCCAGAAAAAGACACCGCCCTCCATGTGTGAAAAAGCCATGGTACAAATCAAGCTCTGTCCTCCCACTGTCCCTCCTGTTCAGCTGCAGTGGCTGGAAGCCAAGTCCAGGATTTAGATGGAAGCTTCCGCCTGAGCTTCCCGGCAGGGACTCCTCATGGTTCCAGATCTGGGAGCAATAAATAAGGCTCAGAGGCAACAGACCTGGTAGGGGCGGCTGTCAGGCAGAGCGGCGGGACAGCGGGGACTAATGGGCTGCCATGGGGGTCTGAGTCTGTATCTCTGCCCCTGTGATAACAAACAGAGCCACAAATGCCAGGTAAAGTCTTCTCTGTGTGCTAGTCCTCCTCCCTTCCACCAGCCCCAGTGGCCTTTCTCCTAATTTTTCTTTCTTCTTCACCAGCCCTTTGCAATTCTACTCCCCATATCACTGGCCACATCACGTGCCAGCCTCTCCTGCACCCATATACCCTCTATCAGTCATTCTGTCTCTCCTTTCCCCTGTCTCTCTCTCCCCTCTTCCTCTCCCTTCCTCTCTCCCCCTTCCTCTCTCTCCCCTCTTCTCTACCTCCTCCCTCTCCCCTTATCTTACTTCTCTTGCTTCTCTCTTCATCTCTCTCTTCTTTCCCTCCTTCTCTTCCTCTGTCCCCCTTCTCTCCCTCTCCTTCTCTCTACCCCTCTCTCTCTCTCCCTCTTTCTCTCCCCTTCTCTCTGCTTCTCTTCCTCCCTTTCTCTCTCCCTCTCTACCCCCCTCTCTCCTCCTCCTCTCTCTCTCTCCCTCCCTCTCTCCACCTCTCCATCTTTTTTTTTTTTTTTTTTTTTGAGACAGAGTCTTGCTCTGTTGCCCAGGCTGGAGTTTGGAGTTCAGTGGCATGATCTCAGCTCACCACAACCTCCACCTCCTGGGTTCAAGCAATTCTCCTGCCTTAGCCTCCCGAGTAGCTAGGACTACAGGTGTGTGCCACCACGTCCAGCTAATTTTTGTATTTTTAGTAGAGATGGGGTTTCCCTATATTGGCCAGGCTGGTCCTGACCTCGTGATCCACCTGCCTCATCCTCCCAAAGTGCTGGGATTACAGGCATGAGCCACCGTGCCTGGCCAACACCCCTCCATCTCTTACTGTTCCTATTTCTTTTACTCTGTCTTTCTTTGCTTCTCCCTGTCATCCTCGCTGGTGTTTTTCTGTTGTTCCTTCTCCATCTCTCTTGACTTCCATCTGACTATCTTTCTTAACTCTGCATCTCTGGGTCTTTCTGCCTCTGGCTCTGCTGCTCGATTCTCTATATAGCGCTTTGTCTCTTTGGCTTTGCCTCTTGGTCTTTCTCTCCATTTGCCTCTGTGTATCTCTCTTTCGGGTGAGGAAAGAGGACAGGTAAGTGCTCTGGTCTGGCACATCCTGATACGCCTCTGAGTCTTTCACCACATCTGGGACTGACTCAGCTACCTGGCACCTGGGCCTGCTGGAGTGCTCAGTGAGGGAAAAGCCACCTGAAGATCTGTCTGCTGAGTGGGCTCAACCCCCAGACCAGTCTTTCCCAGACAGTGGCCACTTCCCTCTGCCGTCATTGTCTGAATGGACAGCATGAGAGTTTGAGAGGTGGCCAAGCCCTCGGTCTATCCACCCCAGCCAGGTGAGCAAAAGAGGAAGACAGACCCCTGCAGCATTGGGATCCTACTGGGGCTTTGCAGTGTGCCGTTCTTCATGAGCTGGGCTGCTGCTTCTTGACGGGCAGTGAGAGGTGCAGGAAAAAGGAATTTAATCTACACAGAGACCTAGGAATCAGGAGTCAGGCTACTTCACCAACCCGCTCGCTGCGTGACCTCTTGAAAGTCTCTTGCCTTCTCTGGTTCTCAATCTCTTGTCTGTAAAATGAGGCTCTCTAGCCTTATCGCTAGCAAATATTTAAGAACATGGATCTGAGTCAGTCACCCCCAGGTCCCTCCAGGGCAGACAATGAACCAGGATGCTTCTGTACAGCCTCGTCAGCTATTAACATGTTGAAATAATTTCCTACTGGTTAGAGTTACTTCCCTGAACTCTCAGAGTCACTCCCATCACTCTGGCCCCTCCTTCTAATCCCTACAGATTAGGAACTAAACCTTAATATCTGGCATAGCCAAGGGTGTCCTAGACCTTTCATTGCCATTGCTTCTCAGGTTGTTAAAAAAATAAAATAAAATAAGACTGAGTTTCACTCTGTCACCCAGGCTGGAGCACAGTGGTGCAATCTCGGCTCACTGTAACCTCCACCTCCTGGGTTCAAGAAATTTTCCTACCTCAGCCTCCCAAGTAGCTGGAATCACAGGTGTGCACCACCATGTCCAGCTAATTTTTGTATTTTCGTAGAGATAGGGTTTCACCATGTTGGCCAGACTGGTCTTGAACTCCTTGCCTCAAGAGATCCACCTGCTTCAGCCTCCCAAAGTGCTGGGATTACAGGCATGAGCCACCGTGCCTGGCCTAAAAAAATTTTTTTTAGTATCATCCCTGTTTCTACCACTGTATACCTTCAGGATAACAACAGATTTGATCTCTTAGCATTGCTGTCATATTAAATGAAGTGATACATATAAAGCCTTTAGCACAGTGCTGGGCACACAGCAAGTACTGAACAAGCGGCAGCTATTATTATTAGGAGACAAATAAAGAGAGATTGTCCGGCCTTATAGAAGTAATCATGATTTGAAAAAGTAATGACAACAAGTACTTCCAGTAATGCTAATACTTAGTCGGTATTTGCTCTGTGCCAGGTGCTATTTTAAGTACTTTAAATGTAGTAACTCTTTTAATCTTCATATCAAACCTTGAAGTAGGTACCATTATTATGCCTGTTTTAGTGAAAAGCAAGAGAACAATTCTAAAGAGATGAGACCCCAGAAGAGAAGCAGACTGTGACCCTAAACACTATAGGTCAATGCAACATCCTGGAATTTGACTAGTTGTTCTGGAATGAATTGTGTCTAACCCTCAAAAGATTCATATGTTGAATTCTTAATCCTTAGTACCTCAGAATGTAACCATATTTAGAGATAGGCTCTTTACAGGGTAATTTTTATGAGGTCATTAGGATGGGCCCTAATCCGATATGACTAGTGTGTGTTTTTTGTTGTTGTTGTTGTTTTGAGACAGTCTTGCCCTGTTGCCCAGGCTGGGGTTCAGTGGCACAATCTCGGCTCACTGCAACCTCCACCTCCCAGGCTCAAGTGATTCTCCTGCCTCAGACTCCCAAGTAGCTGGGACTACAGGCACGCACCACTACAGGCACACACCAAGCCTGGCTAATTTTTGTATTTTTGTATGGTTTTTTTTTTTTTTTTTTTTTTTTGGTAGAGACAGGGTTTCACCATGTTGGCCAGGTGGCCTCAAATTACTGACCTCAAGTGTTCTGCCTGCCTCAGCCTCCCAAAGTGCTGGGATTATAGACATGAGCCACCGCGCCCGGACGACTGGTGTCTTGATAAGAGGAAATTTGGACACAAACAAACACAGAGTGATGATGATGTGAAGACATGGGGGAAGACAGCCACCTACAAGTCAAGGAGGGAAGCTGGGAACAGACCTTTCCCTCATGGCCCTCAGAAGGAACCAACCCTGCTGACGCCTGGACCTTGGACTTCTGGCCTCCAAAATTGTGAAGAAATAAATTCATTTAGCTTAAGCTCCCAAGGTTGTGGTACTGGGATACTAACACTAACATGCCAACCAAAAGCACGTCTCCTCCATCTCTAAGGAACAGGAGGAAAGAGGAAAGAACCTTTGTCTTCTTTCTCTAAGGGACCAACCCCTGGTATGCTCTTTGGCCTCTTCAGTTTGGCACTGAGACCCTTCACCTCAGCCCGTAAACCATTCAAGCAGAAAGACCTGGCAGAGTCTAGCACTGTAAATTTTTACCATGAATATGACTTCCACCGTAGCCACCTCATTTAAGTATGTTAGTGCTTAGCATGTAGAATACCCAAGCCTGTATTTCATCAAGTATTTATGGAACCTCTACCCTGGCCCAGGCACTGCATTTTTAGGAAAAGTGTACAGTTAGCTTCATTTAACAGCCTACAGTAGACATTACTAATGTTCACTGATATCAAATTCTTTTTTTTTTTTTTTTTGAGACAGGGTGTTGCTCTGTCATCCACGCTGGAATGCAGGGATATGATATGATCATAGCTCATTGCAGCCTCAAACCTCTGGGTTCAAGTGATCCTCCCACCTCAACCTCCAGAGTAGCTGTAACTACAAGCACGTGTCACTGTGCCCACCATTTTTTTTTTTTTTTTTTTTGTAGAGACAGGGTCTTGCCTTGTCACTCAGTCTGATCTTGAACTCCTGGACTCAAGTGATTTCCCTCCTTGGTCTCCCAAAGCACTGGGATTACAGGCATAAGCCACTGTGCCTGGCCCCTCTCCTTTTAGACATACAGGAGACTAGCCTGACTTGTGTCTAGAAGTCATATGACTAATTCTGACCAATGGGCTTTGAGTAGAAATGACCTGTATCACTTCCAAATTCAAGCGCTTAATTGCTGATGGGAGATCCTTCAGGCCCATTTACCTTATTAGGAGAGTCATGGGGCCACCATGAACCTGACTTTCATTTGGATTGCCACATGAGCAAGAAATAAACTTATTTTAAATTACTAAAATCAGCTGTGGTTTGATTCAGGAGCATAACTTACTCTGAAAAGTCAGCATCTTAATGATGACAACAATCTATAAATATTTTATTTCTTGCATGACATGTGGTTTGATTGTTGAGGGTGTTTGGGATTTTGTTGTTTGGATTTTTTTTTTTTTTTTTTTGCAGTTTTTCTTTAGGGGAGACTACATTTACTCAATTGTTACTATGTACCAGCCACTGTACTTTATATTCATGGTCTCAGTGAATCCCCTGTGGGAAAGAATTTTTCCATTTATTCATTCATTCCATAAATATTTATTGAGTGCCAACCAGGAGCTAGGCACTGAGAATAAATGGGGAAGGAGATAGATGTGGTTGTCCCTAACCTCATGGAGCTTACAGCGCAGTGTGATACAGGGAGTTGGGGAAGATGTAATCAAATAATCTAATAACAGAGTGTACCCATGCAAGCTGCAACCGGGTCTCTGGGAGAATAAACACAGTCCTGTGAGCACGCATAACAACAGAGTCCAACCTGGGCTGAGGTTGAGGGTGACATATTAAGGAAAGCATCCCAGAATAAAGGGCTGAAGAATGAAGTAGGACAAGTCTAGGCTAATAGCATTGTTATTCCTGTTACTGTTGAGAAAACTAATTTCCCTACACTGCAGTCTATAACAAGCAGAACTAGGGTTTAAACCAAGGTTTATCTAAATCCAAAGCCAATTCCCTAAACCACTGTACTATAGATGTATCTTTGTACTCAGAGGTAACTGAATCATTCAGTATTTAAGATAACTATTCAGATATTCAAGCACCCTCATCAGAGGATACTCTAGTCTCAGTATTTTAAGTATATCTGGAATTGTTGGGTTTGAGGTGTTTTCTAAATTACCCAGTCACATGAGTATGTAGATACATTTTAAGTGTTTGAATAAATATATTTGGGGTGGAGTCAAATATGCCATTGCCTAACTCATTTTAAAAAGACATAGAGCCAGGCATGGTAGCTCACACCTGAAATCCCAGCACTTTGGGAGGATAAGGAAGGCTAATCGCTTGAGCCCAATAGTTTGAGACTAGTCTGGGCAACTCAGTAGGTCCCTGTCTCTATAGAAAATGCAAAAATTAGCCGGGTGGCGCATGCCTGTAGTCCCAGTTACACAGGAGGCTGAGGTGGGAAGGATCACTCGAGCCCAGGAGGTCAAGGCTGCAATGAGCTGTAATCACACCACTGCATTCCAGCTCGGGCAACACTGCGAGACCCTGTCTAAAAAAAAAAAAAAAAAAAAAAGAAAGAAAGAAAAGACAGAAAATGTAAATAACTGAAAGTAGCATCAGCTAAACCAGCAATAAAAACAGCAATTAGAATCAATTTTCAAACCACAATCCAAAAGCTCCACCCCACACCCCACACATCTCTTCAAAACAGATGATAAGTTAATTCCCAGCTCTTTTCAATTCATATTGTGTGTTCTCCAAAGGAATTCTACAGCACAGCATATCAGTATGGATAATTACACCATGCTTATGAAGCATTTTGGAAGTTAAAATTTGCGGTTGGAGGAACAGGACAGTTGCTAGCAAAGATACGAAAGCAGAAGTTGTAAAATGGAAGAAATAGATGAAAAGTGGAAATCAAGATTCTCCCCATTGCCAATCCCAGCTTTTTTAGACTCTGATTAAGCTAGTAGACACTTTCATTGAATTCTTTTTTTTAAAAAAGCACAAAATAAAAAACCTTGAGCATAAATGTTTATCAGTTAAGGATCTTTGGTTGCAAGCAACAGCAACTGACTAAAACAGAAAAGGAATTTATTAAAAGGACCTCATGAGTGGGAAGACTGAAGAACTAATATTTAAATATACAGATGCTCCTGGTAGAAGAAATTGTTCATTATTATCACCTAAGTTCTCCCCGATCCCTCACCAACTGGATTGAATCATCAGCCATGGAATCTTGTAACTGTATCGTTCTATGCAGAATTCCATATCCTAAATCACATGCCTGTCCCTGGTCTAGTCCAGGAGGTTGATAGGAACCATGGATTATTAACCCACTAAGACTGCATTTTAGGGAGAGATAATTCCCCCAAAAGGCAGACTGGGTTTCTTAGGAAGGGGGAATAGAAAACAGGCAGCTGAGAGTGAGAGTGAGAGGAAGGGGAAGGGAAAGGGGAAGGGGAAGGGGAAGGGGGAAAGGGGAAGGAGAAGGGGGAAGAGAGAAGGGCAGATAAATGCCTCTACTTCCATCTGCTACTACATTTTACGCATGATGAAATGGAGACTCACAGGTTCAGTAGGTCTTCTGCAGAGCCAGGAATTGACCCCAGGTAAATACAGAGCACTTCCCATTACTCTACATGGACACCCATACAATATGCTCCTAGAAAACTCTTAAGCTCTCTCTTTCTCTAAAACTCAAATGTAAATACAGGACATGTTTTATTAACTATGCTAAGTGGTAGAAATACAGCAGTGAGCTAGGTATTCATAGGCTTCCCCATAGAGCTCACAGTGTGACATTTTGACCAGGAAGCATCTTATAGGAAACACACAAGACCTCCCCAACATATGGATGGCATGAGGAGGTTATGAAGTGGAGCCTTCTCTCTGCTATGTCCACGTCATCCATGACCCTCTCCCAAACTAACCATCTCAGTCAAGCTAAACTCGTATACAAATCATTTCACATTGTACTCCTGATCATTCTGTCTTCCCTTTCCCACCAGCTTGTGTCATGAATCCCACCAGTCCTCTGCATTGCACAGCATGACCTCTTATCTATCTGGAACACAGAAGCACCTCACATGAGTAAGGAAAGCAAGCACCTTGTATTCCACAAGGGATGGGGGGGCATGGTGAATTGGTCTTGCCTTTCAGGAAGGCAATTTGCAACCTTGTATCAAGAATATTAAAGTTCACATCCTCTTTCCCCACCATTCCAATTCCAAAAATCTATCTTAAGGAAACAATGAATTATGTCAATGCTCAAAGCAGCATTACTTGTGAAACTACAAATCAGCAACACTCTAAATGTAGAAGTATGTAAGGAAATCATAACCGTAGCTAACATGGAGACTTACAGGTATTGTGCTGATCCTATTTGTGGTGACCAGGAAAATGCACCTCATAGACTTCCAGCTACAGAGAGTGTAATTGACCAAAATCCCAAGAGCTTCCCGAAAATCTATTATTGCATTTTCACAGAGGCTATGCTTTCCATGGACTGCATCCAACTAACGTCTGAGAACAGCAGGAATACCAAGACAAGCCCTTTCCTGGGAGATGAGAGACTCCTCCAACAGCCAAGTTTGGCTCAAGAACTCCCTGATGGTCTTGTGAACCTTCCTTAAACAGCATGACAGTCTAGGACATTTCCACCCAACCTTTGTCCCTCTCTCCTTCACTTGGGGGTCAGACTTGCACTGCGGTCTGATGTCTCCTCCAACCTTCTCTAGCTCCCTCACCATTTTCTTTCAAAGGCATTTTCCATAATAAAATCCTTGCATATTTGACCTTGTCTTGGTGTCTGCTTCTCAGAGGACTGGGACTAACATAAGTGAGACGAGAAGTGGTGCAAGGAAACAAGTGGTAACATGGGAATTTAAGACTGGCTCACCCATTGCCCAGCAGGTGAAGAAGATGGTGTCCTGACTGGTAGATGGAACACGGATGGTCCTTGACCAAAGGTGGTGACTGGGTTGCTGAAAACTTCACTGGGACATAGAAGAATGTCCCAGTGGGAAGAAATGCAGTATCAAATGTAGTGATATAAGTGACTGGAAAATATGGAGCCAACCATGCTTCAAAGTCAGGAGAGTTAGCTGGTTACTACCTAGTGGTATTGATGCCCTATAGAAGGATACTGAGAGACTGAAAGCTATCATCAAACAATTAATGGTAAAGTGAGGCCCAGAGATCCTCTGTGGTAGCTAGCAAAAAAAATAAAAAATACATAAAAATTAAAAAAAATTAAAAACTGTGTTCTCTAATGGAAGGGCAGAGTGAGCTGAAAGGCAGACTGATGACCTGATTGTTATAGTTGCAGCACTTCAGAGATGTTTGAGTGCTCAACTGAGGTAGGCCTGTTATTTAAAGGTCAAGGTTCTAGTGGGAAAAACTTGAGATTTTAAAACACGAGACAGAGACATCTGGATGGATGCTGCTGAGAATACAGATTCTGCAACACTGCCCTGCCTGCTCTGCCTCCAGACTCTCTGGGTTTGTACAGGTAGCTAGTTCTTCCCTAGTAGGAGCTCCACTGTTTCTGAAAGGTGCTTTAGAGCCTTTTCCTGGCAAGGCAACAGCCAAAAGCCTTCCCTTCCCTTCTCTCCTGGATACCAGGCCAATAACTAGGGCTAAATCCCAGGAAAACCCGGCTAGAAACATGCTGGCCTGGTAAATGAGAAAAGAGTCTATACATCTAAAGAATGTAAAGAGTTATATGTGTAGGGCCATGTTGCTTCCCCAAGATTGCCCCCAGTCCATGCATGGCAGGGATCCCAAGACAGCCTGGTGTCCTAGAAGACATTGAATTCCTGTGATTAATAAGAATATAGAGTTTGAGATGCAGATAGAGATGGAGATGGAGAAAAATAAATTCAACCTTCTTTATAATTTACGCTTAAATACACACACAAAAAAAGGATAGGAATCCAAAAGAAATTACTGAAAATCCACAAAAGACCTTTTTAAGAATGTTTGTTTTTTATTCATAATAGCTAAAAACTGAAAACAACTCAATATTCATCAATGGATAACAGTATAAAAGATGATGAACTACTACACAGCAATGAAAAAGACTATAGCTATATGCAACAAGCTAGGTGAATCTTACAAATATAATGTTGAGTGAGAGAAGCCAAACCTACAGAGGATATTCTGTAGGAGTCCATTTACATTAAATTAAAAAATCATCAAATCTATTGTGAGAAGAACCACAATAATAGTACCATGGGATGAGGGAGGCAGGGAAGTGAGTATTGACTAGAAAAGAGCATTAAAGAAGGAAATTTACTGGATATGTTCATTATCTTAATCTAGGTGGTGGTTACATGGAGATATAGATAGAAATTCATTTTAAGTTGGATACTTAAAATTTGTTTACTTTATCACATGATTATTATACTTCAAAAGTTTAAAATGAAATAAAAAGAAGAAGAGGCACCAAAATGTTAACTGGCTCTCTATTGTTGATGGAATTAAGAAGAACTTAGAATTTCTTCATTGCACTTTTCTGTAGTTTCCTAATTTTCTGCAAAGAGGATATTTGTCAGAAAGCAGAAACAATAAAAGCTACTCTTTAGAAGGGACATGCATCATGAAGTGATATGCAAACTTCACTTGCTGTCAGCTGCCAGGTACTTTGCATGCAAAGTCAGTATCATAAAATGTCTGGGCCACAGAAATATTATTCTTTGTCCTGGTTTTGACCACTTCATCACAATCCTAAAGCAATAATAGCATTGACAATATCATTGAGTAACTTTCCCTACAGTAATATTCTCTAGAAATTAAAACTTGAGTCTGTAATTTGGAATCCAAAAGCCATGGTACTTTAAGTATTTAGCCCTAGTCTATATTGTTTCTTGAAAAGTCCCAACAATGTCTCAAATCAAACCACAATTATAGACCTGTAAATGTAAAGCCATTATTATGTCTGGACAAATGCCTTGATTCCACTTGCATTTTAATAGTTGTTTTCTGATATTGAAGTTACTAATGCTTTTGTCGCTCCTTAATGACTATTCTTAGCAAACAAATTTTGTGCCTTACAATTAGTCATTTCCTTCATAATTATGGCTTTTTACAATTTTCACATGACAAAAAATTCATGTTTTGCCCAAGAACTAGCTTATTAGTTAATGAAAATGTGTCTAATAGCAGCCTTTTAGATGCCCTGTCAGAATCAAAAGCAGCATTCAGAGAAGAGAGAGGTTGCTTTCATATTAACATTCAAAATTAATTTCTGGGTAGGAGTTGGAAATGAGATGTAGGAAGCATAATTTCTTCCAAAAATATTAAAATCGATATTCTTTCTGAAGTCCATGGAACTTGTTAAATCAATCTCTCTCTCTCTCTCTCTCTCTCTCTCTCTCTCTCTCTCTCTCTCTCTCTCTGTTTTTCCTTGTTGTGTTTCTTTTTCTTTGCCTCTGCTCTGTACCCATCCCCTGGGATTTAAACTGAGGAATAAGAAAAGACTAATCTCTGGAGTTAGTATCTGGTGATTTCAATATTTCTCTAAAATCAACTCTCACAGGGTACTTAATTCTTCACCTAGAGTTCAACCATTTAAGTTCACCTCTACTCTCCACCACTACTCTCCCAAACTCCCCTCCCAAGTATATTTGGTAAGCTACTTTCACTGGCAAGGACACACCGACCTAAGACAAATCTCCTACCTGTTCTTTGATTCTTGAACCATAAATATGGCATGCTGGAAACAGAATCTAATATCATCCCGCAAACAAGCATCCCTATTTTCTCTGGCAGATGCAGTCTGGTTCACTTGGCTGGGTTTATTAATAAAATGAAAGGAAAGTGAACTTTATCAAAAAGTAGTAACTCATTTTTCTCATCCATTAAAACGCATAAAAGATTTAGGTACAACCCAAACAATTTACATCTTAAATATTCATGCCCTAGTCCCAGCCCTGAAATGACATTTAAATTGTGTCTGGGGAATTTGTTGTGAGCTAACTGCCATGGCCCACTTTGGAGGGCTTCAAAGACTAGGAGAGAGAGAGACAGGAATATTCAGACCTGTTTTCCATTTCAGAGACTTACGAGGTAGCAAATGAAATGCGCTCCTGCTCTCAGATGCTCCCCTGGGAAAAGAAACATTGTCCGAATCCAGTAAATAAGGAGCTTGGTATCAGCAAAGACTATGGTGGATGAAATTATGTTCAAGTGATCCTGGAGTGTCTCAGACAGGTTCTTCTAAGGCCAAGTTTCTCAATCTCAGTACTTTTGGCATTTGGGGCTGGATAATTCTTTATTGTAGGGGACTATTCTGTGCACAGTAGGATGTTTAGCAGCATCCCTGACCTCTACAAACTAGATGCCAGGAGTACCTTCTCCCCAGTTGTGACATCCAAAAATGCCTCCATCCCTTGGCTCCATCACTTCCAATTGCCACATGCCCCCTTGGAGGGGAGGACAGGGTTGATGATCTCCTTTGGCTGAGAACTAATATTTCAAAGGCAAATAAGTCTTATTCCTGCTTTATCCTAAACTCCAATGAGTTTATTATTTTGTTGTTGCTGTTGTTTTGCTTTTGGACTTATTGACAAATAACATGCATACAGAAAAGCGCATGAATTATAAGTACGCAGCTTAAGGAATTGTAATCTAAATATTCCTATACTACCAGAACCCAACTCAAGAAACAGAACATCGCCAGCTCTCCAGACACCCACTGTGAACCTCCTTCCCTCCTTCCACCTATGGGCACAGGTGAGAGGCTGGAGTGGGTGAGTGCAGATGCCAGAATGTGGGAAGATGAGATTATGGGATTCAGTGTGAATTCCCTTCCCTTCTGGTTGCTTTATTTCTCTGAATGAGCAAAGAAACATGGTCATCAGCTGACAGTAAGAATGGGAAAGAGATGGGGTTGGAGAAGAAACGAGACATGTAAAATAGGTGTTGAAGAAAGTGAGAGACGCTATATAAAACATTATGGAGATTCCTTCTCCCTCAAAAAATTTGAGCTACCATACAATCCAGCAATCCCACGATTGAGTATTTATCCAAAATAATTGAAATCAGGATCTCAAAGAGATATTAACACTCCAATGTATACTGCAACCCTACTCACAATAGCCAAGATGTGGAGACAACCTAAATGTCCCCTGGTGTATGAATGGTAAAGAAAATATGGTATATACATACACTTAAAAACAATAAGGAAATCTTGCAATACCCAGCATGGATCAACCATAAGGATATTTTGCTTAATGAAATAAGCCAGTCACAAAAGGACAAATATTGCATGAGTGTAGTTGCAGATATATCTTATTATGTGAGGAAATTAGAGTAATCAAATGCACAGAGACATTAAGTAGAATGGTAGTTGCCAGGGGCTAGAGGAAGGGGAAAAGAGGAAGTTGCTAATCAATAAAGTCTCAATCATGCAGGACAAATAAGTTCTAGAGATCTGCTGAACAACATTGTGCCAATCGTTAACAACACCGTATTGTACATCTAGACAGTTGCTAAGAGGGTAGATCTCGTGATAAACATTTTCACCATAATATACATTTTTAAAGAAACAGAAAGATGCCGGGCGCGGTGGCTCAAGCCTGTAATCCCAGCACTTTGGGAGGCCGAGACGGGTGGATCACAAGGTCAGGAGATCGAGACCATCCTGGCTAACATGGTGAAACCCCGTCTCTACTAAAAAAATACAAAAAACTAGCCGGGCGCCGTGGCGGGCACCTGTAGTCCCAGCCACTCGGGAGGCTGAGGCAGGAGAATGGCGTGAACCCGGGAGGCGGAGCTTGCAGTGAGCTGAGATCCGGCCACTGCACTCCAGCCTGGGCGACAGAGCAAGACTCTGTCTCAAAAAAAAAAAAAAAAAAAAGAAACAGAAAGATGCAGAATGAATGGGCTAGGAAAGTGCAGTGTGATCTCCTGGCAGTGCTAAGGGCTCACTCGAGGTTCCTGGCAAGGTGGGAGTAGTTTTGTATGTTTCTCCAGCCATGTTCAGTTTCTCAAGGGCAGGTACAGAGTAGGCAGAGAGTTGAATTTAACCGGGATTGTGACCATGCCAAGCAAACAATGCAAGAGAGGGACACAGGAATCAAGAGTGTGGACAAGGGGATGGTGATAGTAATTGGCAATGGCTTAGAGTTGGGAAAGGTGGTGAGAGAAGACATCAAGGGGGTGGATACAGATCAATGGTTTAGAGCTCAACATAAGTAATCACAGGTGGAAAGAAGAACTTAAAGCTTTAACTCTTGGCTCCATCACTTCCAAGCTGCGGGACTTTGGGCAAGCTATTAAACCTCCCTAATCCCTCACTTATTAAAGCACCATCATAAAAGAACCTGCCTCCTAGAGTGATCTGGTAAGGACCCATTGAGATCACATTGTTCAGATGCTTAGAACAGTAGTTCTCCAAGCATGGTGCCTGGACTACCAGCATCAGCATCACCCCAAAATGTGTTAGAAAGACACATCCTCAGGCTCTTCCCCAGACACATTCTAAATCAGAAACTGTGGGGGTCTTATTATTTTAATTATCATTTTCATTATAATCATAATTATTGTGAAATAGCTCTCCAGTACAACTGTTGATTAAAATAACAAATAATAATAACATTTATTAATCCTTAATAAGTTTTCAGGCAATAAACTAAGCATTTTGCATGCATTATTTCAGCTAATTCTATCGATAATCTCTGAGGCAGATTTTATTATTATTCCCAACTTACAGATGATGAACCTGAGGTTCCTATAAATTCAGCACTTTGCTGAAGGTCACACAAGCAGTAAGTGGCAAGATTAGTATTCACACTCAAAAAGGTTTGCAGCAGCCCTGAAAATTAGTATTTCTCTTTCAAACTTGAGTGTTAGTTTTTTCAATCAAGGGAAAAAAATAAATTGTTAATAAAAAGAATGTCATCGAAAATTTTTTGAAAAAAATTTAAATGGCATTGTGCTTGATAACCAAGTACAGTGGCATTTTAAGGCCTCCAATAAATCACCCAAGAACTTAATTACAAGGTAACTTTCACAGTGTCTTACCTGGATGCCAAAATCATACAATTTTTTAAATAAAATAACCAATCAAATTTAATATATATGAAAAGCCACTCAACTTCCGCAATAAATTAAAACAATAAAGTTCAAAGCAACACATATCATTTTTCACTTAACAAAGATAAAATGCCAAAATAGCAGGGGTGGAGTGGTAGAAAACATTTCATTGGTTGGCAATTAGGCAACATCTATCAAAATCCCTTGTCATGGTAATTTCAGTTCAAGACCAAAACTATAGAATTCTAGAACTTAAAGGGAATTCATTATCAATGTCCAGATTAATTCTATCATTTTCTAAATGACAAAAACAATCAGGCACAAGAAGCTACCCAAGATCACACAATCAAACATTGATAAGTTCCTTTTATTTTTTCTCTACATTTTCCCTAGAATATATGGTTCAGGAGTGCCTAGTCCTGAATTTAAAATATCCTGTCTTCAGGAAGAGTCCAATATTCTTAATTCTTAAAGTTTTAGGTAACATCTTTACCAACTCTTCATTATTCCAGGACTATTGAAGGAAATACCGATTCACTGATTGAGTAAATTGGGTTGACCAAGAGTATGATGTCAGAAATGAACAAGTTGCCTTTAAAAGCCATGACTTGTGCTCATTACTTGTAGGTAAAAAATCATTTTCATATATAACAAGCTAAATGCACATGATAAAATGTACATGGTACTTTGTTGTTCTCTAAAATATAAGCTTCTGAGATATAGTAATCCTATTTTGGTCTCTTCCTTCAGCACCTCGGACAGTGCTCACCACCTAATAAGGGCTCAATGAACTCAATCATTAACTGAAAAGAGAAGAAATAAACTAACCACCCATAAGACCTATTGCTTCAAGAAGAGTTAGGAATTTGAAATATTGTTTTAAAATTTATGAGAGTTACTCCATACATCAAAAGTATTCACGAAAGACCAGGCATGGTGGCTCACACCTGTAATCTCAGCACTTTGGGAGGCCAAGGTGGGCAGATCACTTGAGGCCAGGAGTTCAAGACCAGCCTGGCCAACACAGTAAAATCCAGTCTCTACTAAAAATACAAGAAAAAATAGCTAGTCATGGTGGTGCATGCCTGTAGTCCCAGATGCTCAGGAGCCTGAGGCACAAGAATCACTTGAGCCCAGGAGGCAGAGGTTGTAGTGAGCAGAGATAGCACCACCACACTCCAGCCTGGGCAACAGAGAGAGACTCTGTCTCAAAAAAAAAATTAAAAGGATAAAATAAAAATTTTCGAAGTATTCATGAAAAACAGGATGTAAGACAACACAGTTCACCTAAAGTGAATGTCAAGTGGCTCTAATCCCTGGGGACTCTGGAAATTCACAACCTGGCTCACAGCATCTATTCCCTGAGCCACTTACTCTTTCCATATATTCCAGCCAGCTTTGCCTCCCTGTGGGGATGTCTTTGGGCTCAGTCCAGCTTCCCATCAAATCCCATGCCTCAAATTGAGGAGCCTATACATTTTGTCCTTTAGTAAGCAAGTCAACTTTTACCAAGAAAAGTTCATTCTGCTCATGTGGGAAATACCACTGGAAATCCACTTTGTTGTCTCCTAGGTATGAGGAGGAAGAAAGTGGAAATAGATGTCTTTTCGATATTTTGGGGACGGTCATACCCCAGCAGTCAGATTTTCCTTCTCAAGACACGAAAGAACCAAGTCTCTGTTCCTAAGAGATCATAAGAACATAAACGAGCATAGCTCAATACACTGTTAGTAAAGGCACAACCATCATCCCTTTGTTTCCAATCTGCTAGACCTCCCTCCTTATGATGCCCCTAGCACCAAAAATCTATTTCAGTCACATGCAAGCCATATAAGCACAGTCTAAGAGAAGTTAAGGGCAGTCTAGTGGAAATTCCCTTGAGTTGAGTCCCAGATCTGCCTCTTACTAGCTGTGTGACCTTTAGCATATCACCTCACTTCTATAAGCCTTCACTTCCTCTGTGGCAAAATAAAGATAATACAAGTACCCACCTTATAGGACTATGATAAGCCCTACATGAGATAACATGTGCAAATGCTCAATCAATTGTCATTCTTATTGCCACTACTCTAGTCAGTCAACTATGAACATTGTCCTCACTGCTCTTGTTCAAACCCATGCTGATATATTTGATCACATTTTCCTCTGTTTCCTTGAGGGCCTTCTTCTCCATAGCAACACACTGTTGGTAAAGGCACAATCATCACTCTTTTATTTCTAATCCACTGGTCTTCTCTCCTTATGATGCTTCCAGCATCAAAAAACTATTTCAGTCACATTCAATCTATCCAAGCACCATCTAAGAGAAGTTAAGAGCAGTCTAGTGGAAATTCCCTTGAGTTGAGTCCATGGCACCTCACTAACTCCATGGTTTCAAGCTTTATAGAATCCTTCTCTTACCACCTCAATGAATGATAAGAATGTCAGCTCATATTTACTGAGGGCTTACAATGTACATGGCACTTGCTAAACACGTGCTGTCTTAAATCCTCACATATCCCTGCAATGTACCTTCCATTGTGAACTCCATTTTATAGATGTAAACACTGATCCTCAGATGGTGAAGTGGTTTTCCCAAGATCACACCACTAATAAGTGATGGAGCTGTGATTCATACCCAGGCAGTCTGCCTCCAGAGCCTTATATCCAATTCAATCCTCTACAACCCTCTCTCTTCCTTCAGCTATCTATATGTAGCACACCTGATCCTCACTGTTTTCTAAGGTTCCATACGGGCCAGTATTCAATCTTGAACTAAACTACTTTATCCTTGAATGCAGAGTCACCTTTCCTATCCTGGAGTCTAGCCTAGTGCCTAGTCTGATCCCATATACCTAGTAAGTCCTTCTTGAACAACTCAAACTACTTCTTCCAGTCTTGCCAGCAGCCACAAGTTAAGCAAACTACAATCATTGAAGATGACCTCATTTCTCACCACTCTCCCATGCTCTCTTCTCGCTCTCTCTAGTCCCACCACACTTGGCCTTGCTGCTCTTCCTAAAACATACTGGGAATTTTCCACTTGCTGAGTTTGCTTCCCATAACATTCTTCCCACAGATATCTACATGGTTCACTCTCTTGCCTCTTCAAGTCTTTGCTCAAAATTCTTCTGTTCCAGAAAGCCTTCCCTGACTTCCCTATTTTAAATAGAAATCTCCTCCATTTCTTCTCTGCTTTTGTTATCTCTTTTCTTTGCTTAATTTTCTTCATTAAACTTATCACCTTGCAATATACTATATATGTTTCTCTTTTTGTTGTTGCTTCATGTCTATTTCTCCCCACTGGACTATAAACTCATAAAAAGGCCAGGTTTGGGACCTTCATTCCTGTACTTTTTCTACCAGATCATATTAAACACCTGTTCCTCGTTCCTCATGGCAGGGATTTTTGTCTGTTTTGTTCAGCTATCTCCCCAGCACCCAGAATATGACCTGCAATATAGTAGATATTCAGTACATATGTATCAAGGATCTCCGTCTCTTGATTGGCTTTGCCTCTCTCCACAGCAGAAATTCTGCAAAGAAAGACATGATTTTTCTTTTGCTTTCTGGGTCCTTCACGTAGCCCAAAGAAATAGCCCTTTCCTTCCACCAACCCAGAAGGTGCCATTTCATCTTGCCCAAAGCCTGGCTCTCCACTGCTTACACAGGCCAAGAATAATATCTAACAGGGAGGCAGAGGCCAAGTGGTCTTCACCAAGGAAGATAGAGATCAGCAGGAAAAAAAGAGCCAGGTTCAACCTGAATTACATAATTTGCTGTTGCAAGGTAGGAGCCAATTTTCTTCAAAAGAAAAAGTCTGGAAAATGGCAGGTCTATGGTCTGAGAAAGATTATCCCAACAGGAGCAAGTCTCCATCAGCGATTACCTCTCCCAGCTTTACCAGCTGTTGAACAGGGACAAAAGACCGAAGCCTGCAGACCACACTGGACTGTACCTTGCACTTGGGCTTTCTAAGTTTAAAGTAATGTGCTATATTTTTTTCAGCCAACTATAAAAGTGCCTTTCATTTGCAGCATGGTGCCTATTTCACCTCTGAGTTGTCTAAAGCTTTAGAAACCCCTCCCTGCCATCAATGTCCCCAAGGTTCATGAAGGGTGAATGTAGTCTAACCCAAAAGGACATCTTTATCCTCATGAGAAAAGAGACTCTGATACCCAGTGACCTGCTGTAATTGATGTCTCCAGAGGCTCTCCTTCACTCTCCACCCTGGCAGAATCAGGGCTTGGCATTTAATAGGGTATAGGGAAAAAAAGGAAAACTGGAATGGGAGGTCCAGCCCTGGATCTTTTACTACCTCATCATTAGACCTTTGGCAAATCAATTAACTCCTGAGCACTTATTATTGTGTAAGGAGAAAGAAATAGTATCAGATAAAGACAGAACCAGAAGTCAAACCCTGCACCACAAGCCTGTGATCTTAACCTCTATATTACATTGCTTCCCCAATTCATCTTTATGGCCCATTTCTCCCTTTCCCCTCTAAAATGTTAGTTTTTCTTCTCTCAGAAATTTTTCTTTCCAAGTTACACGAATGATTCTGACAAAACAGCACATTTTCTTCTTTGATATCATCTGAAATGCTCACAGTTGCTACTGTGCATTATGCTTCTGACTTTAAAAAAAAAGACAAATGTAAACATTATGTCTTCCAAGACTCAATTTATACAAATTACCTAGAAGATGAAGGCAATGCCCAAGAAGCCATAGTGTCTGGAGAAGAGTAAGACAATGTAAACATCAGAAAATAGCCCAAGTACAGCTCAAAAAGCCCTAAAACATGCGATGTAGCAACAAGGGGGTGGGTAGTGCAGACTGTGAAACATTCTCCTCTTGTACAATGTCACTATTTTCTGGCTTAATTAGAATCAGATAGTGTGCAATATAATCACCTGATAACACAATTCCCTCAAACATGGAAGAGTAATATTCAAGTGATTGAAGCATGAACATAATTCACCTCAAGCAAGGGAGAGAAATTGTATTAGCAAATGCCGCCAGATCCACTAATTAATTTGCTATATTATGCATGACAGGAAACAGCATAGAACAGAAAAAAGCTTGATTTTTCTGAGTTAGGGAGGTAGTGATGGACGTGCTTCCCCATAATTTATTTCTGCAATAGGTTCATTATTTGATCAAGGATTGGCTAAAAGGGGATTCCACAGGGTAGAATGAAAGCGCAGCAATGAGCTGGTGGAGTCGGTGTACTTATCTAGTTAGCGGATGTCAGAATCACTCTGCTTCACCACTTGCTATCTTCATTTAGAGAGCTTCTTTCTCCACTGAAGCGATCATCTGTACCCTGCATTTCTACAAACTC
This sequence comes from Chlorocebus sabaeus, assembly GCF_047675955.1. Lineage (NCBI taxonomy): Eukaryota > Metazoa > Chordata > Mammalia > Primates > Cercopithecidae > Chlorocebus > Chlorocebus sabaeus. The sequence continues at coordinate 17,022,458 of NC_132908.1, forward strand.
AAGAAATGAGCAAATTAGCAGATATGTCCCTTGGCCAATTCATCGGTACAAGTTGATTGAGTCTTCAGCTCGATGATGTTTCCTTGTCTCCCATTAATTACTGGATTTCTAATAAAGGCAAATAAAATACCAATTTTTAAAATTTTAGTTAACTTGTAATTGACAAAATTGTATATCTTTATCATGTACAAGATAATGTTTTGAAATATGTACACACTGGAATGGCTAAATTGAGTTAATTAACATATACATTACTTCACATACCTATTATTTTCTGTAGTGAGAACACTTAAAATCTAATCTCTTAGCAATTTTCAAGAATATAATATATTGTTACTAACTACAATCACCATATTGTAAAATATATGTGTTCAACTCATTCCTCTTGAGATTTTGTTTCCCTTCACCAACATCTCCCCAACAGTCATCCCCTGGTAACTACTATTCTACTTTCTGCTTCTACAAATTCTACTTTTAAGATTCCACATATAAGTGAGATCATGTTGTATTTGACTTTCTGTGCCTGGCTTCTATCACTTAACATAATGTCCTCCAGATTCATCTATGTTGTTCCAAATGGCAGCATTTTCTTTTTTAAGGTTGAGTAGTATTCCATTGTGTATACATACCACATTTCCTTTATCTATTTATCTATTAATGGACACTCAGTTTGATTCCGTATCTTGGCTGTTGTGAATAATGCTGCAATGAACATGAGAGTGCAGATATCTCTTCAACAAAATGGCTGTACTAATTTATATTCCCACCAACAGCATACAAGGGTTCCAAAGTCTCCACATCCGTGTAGCATGTTATCTTTCATCTTTTTAAAAATAGCCACTTTAATAGATAATATCTAACAGGTAACAGGTTTGTATTATCTTACCTTAAGGGAAGAAACCCCTCACGAGGTTGAAAATTTAATTACATCCTTCAACTTACATATTGATAACAATTTGGATTAAGATCATTAATGTATGCCTTCAAATTATGTATCTATAGTCTGTCCACATAGTGATTAAGATGTTAAATTTCAAATTCAAATGGACCTGGGCTCAAATCTTAGTTCTGCCACTGCATAATCTTGGTCAGATCACTTAGTCTCTCTGAGCTTCAATTTTCTCATCTGTACACTGGTGGTATAATGATTGTATCTACCATGTTAATGAGATACTACCCATCAAGGGTTTTGTTGAAGAATTGGCCATTTTGTCAGTCTGCCACATTGCTGTTTCTGCTGCTTGAGATCTAGGTGGCAGTGCAATAGGCTGGGCATAGCTGACCTCTACTAGAGACCCCATTGGCACTGGCACTCTTCAGAATGGAATAACCTCTTCCCCTCTGTTTGCCACAGCTCAGCAGAGACCATATGGAGAATTACAGAAGATTCAGATGTAACAAAAAGAAAGCACATCAATATTAATTCCCAACTGGTAAGATGTTGTATTTTAACCCAACATTAATAATGACAATAAATGTAAATGGTCTAAATACACACATTAAAAGACAGGGATTGACAGACTGAATTTTAAAAAATAAGACCCAACTATAGGCTGCCTACACAGAACCTACTTTAAATATAAAGATATGGATACATTAAAAGTAAAAGAATGAAACTACAAATACCATGGAAATGCTATCCAAAACCATATATTGATTTAAAATAATAGTTTCAAAACACAACAAAACGAAATCTGGAGTGGTTATATTAGTATCAAAGTAGACATCAGAGCAAGAAATATTACCAAAGGGACTTTATATAATGATAAAGGAATCAGTTCACCAAGAAGACATAACCATTGAAAATACATAGGTACTTAATACAAGAGCTTCAAGAGACATGAGGCAAAAAAATTATGGGACTAAAAAAATAGACATTTGCACTTGGAGACTTCACAGTTTTTCTCTTAGTAATTGACAGAAGAAATAGACAGAAAATCGGCAAGGATATACAACACTATGAACCAACTTTATCTAATTGACATTTACAGAATATTCCACTCTACAACAATAGAATACATATTGTATTCAAGTTCACATGAACCATTCAGCAAGATATTCTGGGCCATAAAACAACTTTACCTAATTTAAAATACTGAAATAATACAAAGTATATTTTGCGACCATGTGAAATTAAATTACAAACCAATATAAACATATAAAGAGACTATCAAAATACTTGGAAATTAAGCAACATAGTTATAAACAACCCATGGATTAAATAGGAAGGTACAATGAAAATTAGGAAATATTTTGAATTTAATAAAAAGGAAATTTTGACATATCAAAGTTTGTGGAACACAAACAATGTTTACAGGGAACTCTATATCATTAAGTACTTATGTTTGAAAATAAGAAATGTCTCAAATCATAGCCTAAGCTTCCACTTTAAAAAAACTAAAAAAAAAAAAAAAAAAGTAAAAGAAATAAAATCCAAGTCAGGCAAAAGAAAGTAAATAATAAAGATAAGAGTAGATCAATAAAGTTGAAAAGAGAAAAACAGTTGAGAAAAAAATTGGTGCATTAAAATATCAATTTTCCAACTTCATGCACATCCCTGCAAAGGACATAAACTCATCCTTTTTTACAGCTTCATAATATTCCATGGTATATATGTGCCACATTTTCTTTATCCAGTTTATCATTGATGGGCATTTGGGTTGGTTCCAAGTCTTTGCTATTGTGAACAAGGCTGCAATAAACATATGTGCGCATGTGTCTTTATAGTAGAACGATTTATAATCCTTTGGGTATATACCCAGTGATGGAAACCATCATCGTCAGTAAACTAACACAGGAACAGAAAACCAAACACCACATGTTCTCACTTATAAGTGGGAGTTGAACAATGAGAACACAGAGACACAGGGAGGGGAATATCACACACTGGGGCCTGTCAGGGGTTGGGGGGCTGGGGGAGGGATAGCATTAGGAGAAATACCTAATGTAGATGATGGGTTGATGTGTGCAGCAAACCACCATGGCAAGTGTATACCTATGTAACAAACCTGCACATTCTGCACTTGTATCCCAGAACTTAAAATATAATTTAAAAAATCAATAATTTTAATAAGCCATTAGCAAGAGGAAACAAATTATCAATATCAAGAATTTAAGAGATGACACCACTATAGATCATGCAGACATTAAGATGTAACAAGAGAATGTTATGAACAACTTTATGCCAATAAATTCAACCACTTAGACAAATCATTTGAAAAACAAAAGCTTCCAAAGCACACTTAAGAAGAAATAGAAAATCAATACACAAAAACCAATTGTATTCTATACACCAGTAATGAACAATCTGAATATGAAATTAAGAAGACAATTCTGTTCACAATAGCATTAAAAGGAATAGAATAGGAATAAATTTAACAAAACAAGTGTAAGACTTGTACACTGAAAACTACAAAAATTACTGACCAAAATATAAAAGGACCTAAATAAATTGATAGATATTCCATGTTCATGGATTGAAAGACTCAATATTATTTTTAGCAATTCTTCTCAAATTGATCTATAGGTTCAAGACTGCTCCTATGAAAATCTCAGCAGGCTTTTTCCAGAAAGCTAATACTAAAATGTACATAAAAAGGCAAAGAATCCAAAAACAGACAAAACGACTTTGAAAAAAAGATAACTGGAGGACTTATACTTCTAATTTTGAAATTTACATTTACAATAGCATCAAAAGACATGAAACATTTAGAAAAAATATGTGCAAGATCTGTGTGGTGAAAACTACAAAGACTGATAAAAGAAATTAAAGATGACCTAAATAGAAACATATTCTGTGTTCATGGACTGAAATATTCAATATTGTTAAGTTGCCAATTCTTCCTAATTCAATGCAATTCCATCAAACCCTCAGCAAGTTTTTTTTTTTTTGTAGAAACCAACAATCTGATTCTAAATTTTAAACACAAAAGCAACAGAAATAGAATTCAAAAATAATTTCAAAAAAGATGAACAACGTTGAAGAATTCACACTACCTGATTTCAAGATTGACTATAAAGCTACAGTAATCAGGACTACATAGTATTGGTGAAGAGAAAAACCCATAGATCCACAGAACAGAATCCAGAAATAGACCCACACAAATATGGTTGGCTTATTTTTCACAAAGGTGCAAAAGCAATTTAATTACACTGAAATAATTATTGAACATCTTTCATAGTCTGTTTTATGCTGCTGTAACAGAATACCTGAGATTGAGTAGTTTATTTAAAAACAAGGCTTATTTCTCACAGTTCTAGAAGCTGCGAAGTCTAAGATCAGGGGGCCTGCATCTGGCAGTGCCTTCCTGCTGCATCATCCTGTGGCCAAAGACAGAAGGACAAAAGAGCAGGCACAAAAAGGGGAGGAAAGGGGGCCAAACTCACACTTAAATCAGGAACCCACTCCCACAAGAACGAACCCACTCCCACAATAACAAACCCACTCTCACAATAGCAGCATTAGTCCATTCATGAGAGCAGAGCCCACATGACCTGATCACCCTTTTTTTTTCTTTTCTTTTCTTTTGTCTTTAGAGACAGGGTCTCACTGTGTCACCCAGTTTGGAGTGCGGTGATGCAATTGCAGCTCCCTGCAGGCTAGAATTCCTGGGCTCAAGAGATCCTCTTACTTCATCTTCCTGAATAGTTAGACTACAGGAGTACGCCACCCTGCCTGGCAATTTTTGTTTAGTTTTGTTTTGTCTCATAGAAATGGGATCTTGAACTTCTGGCCTCAAGCTATTCACCACCTGGGCTTCTCAAAGCACTGGGATTACAGGTGTGAGCCACTACACCTAGCCTCTTAATGACCTCTTAAGTTCCCATCTCTCAACACTGTTGCATTAGGTATTTAGTTTTCAACACATGAACTCTGGGGGATGCATTCAAATCACAGCAGTACCCATAAGCAAAATAATGAGCTTCAACCTATACATCACATGATCTGCAATAATTACCTCAAAAGAGATCATAGACCCAAATGTAGACCTAAAATTAGAACATTTCTAGAAAAAAAAATAGAGAAAATCTCTCTAATCTTGGATTAAGCAAAGGTATTTTAGATATGACACATAATTCATGAATTTTTAAAAATTGATTAATCTGACTAGGCCAAAATGTAAAACTTCCGCTCTTCAAAAGACATTGTTAAGAGAATGAAAAAGCAAGCCACAGACTGGGAAAAAATGTATTCAAAATACATACCTGATAACTGGACTTATATACAGAATATACAAAGAACACTTACATTTCAATAATAAGAAACAAGTCAAAAAATTGACACACAACTTGAACACACACATTACCGAAGAAAATACATGAATTGCAAATTAGCACCCAAAAAGAAGCTCAGCACCATTATTAACAAAATCAGAATGAAACAACACTACTCACCTATTAGAAGGGCCTCCTTAAAAACTGACAATACCGTATGTTGTTAAGAAGGTGAAGTAACCATAACCCTCATGCATTGTGAATGGGAATGCAAAATGTCACAGCCACTTTGGAAAGCATTTTGGCAATTTCTTATAGAGCCTAGCATACACTTACCATATGATTCAACATTCTCACTCCCAGACATTTACCAAATAACATTAAAATGTATGCTTACACACAATTTTGTACGCAAGTCTTTTGGCAGGTTTTTCACAATCACTCCAAACTTGGAAACAACCTAAATATCCTTTGGCTGGTGAATGAATAAACAAACAGCAGTATACCTGTACCGTGGACTACTACTCAGTAATAAAAAGGAAGAAGCTATTCATATACGCAACGATTTGTATGAATCTCAAATACTAAGTGAAAAGAGGCCACATGCTGTATAATTCCATTTAAATGACATTCTGCAAAAGACAAACTATAGAGACAAAAAACAGATCAATGGTTGGCATAGGCAGGGAGAAGAAAAGAGGTGGACTTCAAAGACGCACAAGACAATTTAAGGGATAATTGAAATATTCTGTATCTTAATTGTGGTAGTGGGACATGATTGTGTTTGTCAAATTTTACAAAAAAAAAAAAAAAAAAAAAAGTTGAAGGCGTAACACTTCCCAATTCCAAAATTTACTACCACCTACTATAGCACCAAAAAGTATAAAATATTACAGGTCTTTAAAAGATCCAATTTTACTGTATGTGAATTATATCTCAAAAAACGGGGGAAGTTTACTGTACGAAACTATACTTCAGTAATTTTTTAATGGAATGTCCATTTCTCATCTTGTAAAGTAGTGTATAGAACCATGTCTGTCTCCCATTAGATGCTTCATAAATATTTGTGGAAGGGATACAGTAATTCTTATTAGAAGTGGCTCTTTATCATTGTAGTGGTTGTTATTTTTGTCTTCTAGGCACCTCACTTTTCTTCCCTCTGGGAGCAGACCCCACCTCCATAACCACAGTGGTCAGATCAGTGACAAGCATGTTACTCAATTCTGGACAATTGAAGTCTTTCCTCAGGACGTTTTCCCAACAGAACCTGGTGAGAAAAGTCCCTTTTTCCTTTCTGGACATAAAATGTGTGCCAGGTCAGTCTGATATAATGCCTCTCCCTCCTATGCAGAAAAGCTGGTCCCCAAGCCTGAAGCTAACATGAGAGAAGGAAGCAAAATGAGAGACAGCAAAAAACAATGGATGGTTTTGAGTCCATGGACCCAGCTGTCTTCAGACCAGATCTACCCTTACCCCCTTCGTAGATTTGTTTACATGAATCAATAAATACCTCCCCCCACTTTATTTAAAAAATAAAACTAGTTTCTAGTTTACTAGTTTCTGGTTTATCATCTAACAGGTGATAGTAACAATAGCAGTAACAATAATAGCCAACATTTATCAAATGTGTATTTTCTGCCAGCCACAATAATTACTTCATTTAATAATCCTCATCACAATCCTATGAATTAGGCATTTCCTTTACCAAAATTGTATAGGCGAGAAAATTGAGGAAACATAAAGAGGTCAAGTAATTTGTCCAAGGTCACACAGTACATTTATCTATACAGCATAGATTCTGTATTAATTCATGTTTTGTTGCTGTAACAGAATACCTGAGGCTGGGGACTTTATAAAGCAAAAAGGTTGTTTCGGCCCACAGCTCTGCAGGCTGGGAAGTTAAAGAAGCATGGTGCTGGCATCTGCTTCCGGTGAGGGCTTTTGCACCGCAACACAATATGGCAGAAGGTGAAAAGGGAAACAGACACATGCAAAGAGGGAAAACACAACGGGTGTCCCTGCTTTATGAGAATCCACTGTCA